>NC_134354.1:522884392-523502604 GCF_048569485.1 Anomaloglossus baeobatrachus
TTGCTCGTGCAGGACGCAGGTTGTTCATCGTTCCTGAAGCAGCACACATCGCTACATGTGACACCCCAGGAATGACGAACAACACCGTACCTGCGTCCTCTGGCAACGGGGTGGGCGTGACTTTCATGCGGCTGCTCTCCGCCCTTCCGCTTCTAATGGACGCCTGTCATGTGATGTCACTGTGACGCCGCACGAACCACCCCCTTAGAAAAGAGGCAGTTCGCCGGCCACAGCGACGTCACTTGGAAGGTAAGTACGTGTGACGGGTACTAGCGATTTTGTACGCCACAAGCAACGATTTGCCCGTGACACACAAACGACGGGGGCGGGTGCTTTCACGAGCAACATCGCTAGCGATGTCACTGCATGTAAAGCCCCCTTTATGAGTTAATCAACATGAAGTGAGAGCTGTAGCTGTGTCCTGTAAGACACCAATGAATTAGGCACATCTTACTCTAGCACTGCTTACATCAAGACTGGCATATGGAACGTCAGTGTTCATAAAGCTGACCCTATATGTGGAGATACCGTAAGTTATATTTTAGTAGTTACTGCTGAGTTTGCTCTTTACTTCAAATTATTTTTATTTACATAAATCCTTTCATCTTGAACATTTTCTCTATGGCCTTTTGAAATATGGTAAATGTTTACCACTTATTTTTTTGAGTTAGTTTTGATACATGTATATATCTAGTTTTCTAGTTCATAGGTAAAAGGTAAGGCCTATCTCGAGGTGTAATGGCATCTTGCAGTTGAGCTACGAAGATTGAGTTATTTTAATTGGAGAGTCTAACTTGTTTTACAAAAAAATGGAGCAAAACATATCCTATATACTGTATGTGGTTGGAGTTATATCAGAGACCACTTGGTGAGTTTTGAATTTTGTAAGAAACTGCTCTCATTCACATGACCCAGAACTATATGGGACACAGATAAAAATAGCACAAGTTCCATAGCTATATTTAGTTAATAAAGCATCTGACTGCTGGTTTTCTGCAGACTTTACTAATGACTGTTTACAATTTGTGGTGTATTTTATTCTAATTATACTCCAAATATATAGGCAATATATATGATATTGGAATACTACAATGTTTCATGGGAAAATTACATGCAAATTACTTCACTTCCCACTCAAAGAAGTAAAGATAGGTAAATTTACTTGCTATAAAATTTCCCCAGCTTGTGTGTTTGTTACAGTTTTACAATTTTGTGTATTTTTTGTTCCCATTGGGGCATTTATAAACAGGTGCCAGAAATGCAATGTTGCAACAAAAGTGATTCAGTAGTGACACACAAGTATTTATTTTACCACAACATGTATTTAGCGGAATGACGGGTAATAAGTGAGTGACACAAAAGTTCAAGATACAGTAAAAAACAATTCACAGTAGGTAATGTACAGAATAACAATCGACTGATCTATTATATAAGAATACTGAAGATTTCAGTTAACAATTCTGGCTAATTTTACCCAATACCAATCTTTCTGTCAATGAAGTGTCAAGTTAACCCCACTTCTGGTTACAGTATTCCCTTATGCAAACAAACTCAGTATTTCTATAAATGAGTCTATTTTTGTATACTTTATTAAATTTTAAGGGGTTTACAATAACAGGTGAGGGGGTAATTGAAGTATTTAAAATGCATTCTTAAAGATATTGTTGAAATAACAAAGAAGGGGAAGAGGAAGGGAAGAAAGGGTAGGCTAAAAGTGGATGGGAAGGGGTATTGGAGGGGAAGTGGGAATGGAAGGAGTTAGGGAATATAAAGGGGGAGGAGAAAGGGAAGGAGGAAGACGTTGAGGCAATTCGTTAAGTTTCAAATTGCACACTAAACTTGACATGGCCGCATTACAATCTACCAATCACACAGGGTGGGGGCTCGGTCTGACTTCAACCAATCACATAAGAATAAAGTTTGAGGCGGCACTCAAAAGTAGATGGTACTGAGACCTGTAGAAGGCATCCGCATTCCAAACAAAGAGAAAGAACGTCAAACCTTGTATTCTTTTTAAATCAAATCCTTTATTAGTTCAATTCCATTCATGGACAGGCGTCACAGTCAGTTACACGTTTTAGCTTGAGCACAAGCCTTTCTCAGTCAGAACATGATTTGCTTGAGAAAGGCTTGTGCTCAAGCCGAAATGCGTAGCTGACTGTGACGCCTGCCCATACATGGAATTGAATAAATAAAGGATTTGACTTAAAAAGTATACAAGGAGTGACGGTCTTTCTCTTCGTTTGCAACTAATCACAGATGCCTGGACTGATGGAGGGGGGGAAGCAGTGAATATGTATGAGAGTTAATTATTGGTCTCGGAAGCAGTGTGACAGCTGCGTAGCAGACTCGCTAAGTATAGCGGTTATATTTTACAGCCCCCTAGCCCTTTCTGCTATCATTTTACAGCCAATGTTCAGGTCCCCATAAACTTACATGCAGTTTGGCGTCCAGACAGATGTTCGAGTTCACGTCCAGTCCCAAACCGGACTTTATTGTAAGTCCATTCTGACCCGCCGAACCCGAACATCTGCAGGTTCGCCCATCTCTGCTTTTAGTCACCTGGTGAGTTTACGTTTTTTGTGTTACCTCACCTTCTGTTAAGAGCCAAAAACTTTTTATTTTTCAGTCCATATAGCCATATGAGGGCTTGTTTTTTGTGAGATGAGTTTTACTGTTGAATAACATCATTCATTCCTCCACATAGTGTATTGAAAAATGGGAAATAAAATTCAAATGAGGTGAAACTGCAAAAAAAAGTGCAATTGCATGATTGTTTTTTGAGTTTTCTATTTACTGTGTTCACTTTATGGTAAAACTGACCTAGTAATATAATTCCACATGTCAGTACAAGTTTGTAGATACCAAACATGCATAGTTTTATTTTTATTTAAGTAGTTGAAAAACAATTCAGAAACTTGTCAAAAAAAAGAATTTGCTTTTGTCGCTATATTCAGAGACCCGTAGCATTCTAATTTTTTGGGATCCGGAGCTGTGTGAGGGCTTATTTTTTGCGTCTTGAGCTAACATTTTTAATTATATCATTTTTGGCTAGATGCAATGTTTTGATCACATGTTATTGCATTTTAATGCTATGTTATGGCAACCAAAAACTGTAATTCTGGCATTTTAATTTTTTTTCCCTACTACGCCATTTATCAATCAAATTGATTGATTTAATATTTTGATAGATCAGGCATTTCTGAACATGGTGATACCAAATATGTGTATTTTTTAAAATTGTTTTATTTTCTACGGGCCAAAGGGGTGATTTCAACTTTTAGTTGTTCTTTTTATTTTTTCATATTTTTTAAAACTTTTTTTTAACATTTTATTGATTTTACTAGTCTACTTAGGGGACTTGAAGCCTGCACTATCCAATCGCTTCTGCTGTTCAGAGCGATGCTTCAGCATCGCTCTGAACAGCAGAAATGCTGAGCTCTGCCAGCATTTACAGGAAGTGAGTCATGACAGCGACAGGTGTTATCAGGTTACCCCCAGCTTTCATGACAACCCATTGACGCCCACCCTGTGATCATGTTATTGGGCTGCTGATGTCTGCGGGGAACGGTGCGATCCCCACCAGTGCATGTTAGATTGCGCTGTAGAGTTTGACAGCTTAATATAACTAGTTAACCGGCGTGGGTGAATGGATCTCTGATCCACCTGCGCTTGTTAGCTGCACATGCCTGCTGATCAGATGAGCAGACATGTGCAGGGAATAATGCAGGCTCGCTTCACGAGAACTCATTAAAGGGATAGATACGACCTTGAACGTATAGGTACATCCAAGGTCGTAAAGGGGTTAAACATTGTGCTCTTTTGCAACAGATCCAATCCCTCTCTCATATTTATAGGGGTCCAATATAGGCCTTTCATAGCCTATCTTTATCTCTCTCTTTTATTCAAATTACCTTTGTAGATCGGATCTTTGGTTGATTTTTCCATATCAAAGCAACAAGGAATTCTAAGCTATATACTCTGAAGACAATTACCAATTCAATAAACATTCATGTTCATGTGTCACAATTTTTTCTATTACTTTTGGTCGGCTGGAAGGACGAGTAGAACGTCTCCTTTATGGTCTGCACATGCAATGCACAGTCAAATGCCATTCACTCGCTCCACAATCGTATGACTAAGCTCACTTTTTTATCTTTTGTTAACAGTAGAGTAAAATACAACAGTGGTCCTCTTAACCTGAAAAAAATAATTTAAAACCTATCAAACATAGATTGCGGTTTCTGAGAGAAAAAGATTGAGTGTTTCTTATCAGAGAAGAATAAATATATTTTGTGGCAGGGATTATTAAACAAAGAATGGAGGATGATTGACAACATTGGAGAATGACAATAGAGAGAAAAAACTGCAAAAGAGAATTGAATATACTGAAAGTTTTCTCAGGGTATGGCAGGAAATTCATTTCACCTTGAAAACCAACACAGGAACTGCTGTCTTTAAAATATATTAATGTCTACATTCAATGACAAGCACTTCAAAAACTTCTTTTGGATTTTGGCACCAATGTATCAAAATAATCTGTGGATTACGACCGATAGTTTTATCTTTTGTACAGATAACGGGGATGTTTTTAAGCTGCACAGGGAATGATAAGAAACTAGGAAAAGAAGGAAAAAACTTGACCGGATGACCGACATGAATATACAGTGCAAAAGGAAATCGAAGTGTGAAATACAGATTGGAGGCAAGTGACATATATAAAAATATATGGAAGTTAAAGAAGCATGGAAGGCATTTATAATAAACTGCTTGATGGCAGGATATTCCTGGTACGTTCAGCACAGTTAAAGCACACCAATCACCAGGATTTTCCTATATAACCTAAAGCCTGTGCTACACTGGCACTATCACACTGATTCTATACATACCTTTAGTTGTCAGCTTGGATATATAGGTTTTGAAACACAAGCAAGTAAAGTTGGTAAAATGAGCAGCTTTCTGAATGGCAATGTAGCGCTTCACGGGACCTGCAGGGCTACTCGTCACCGGGCCAGTGGTATTTGGGGTTGCTGTGAATGGCCTGACTTGGCTCCATGGCTCTGTGGGCTACGTCAAAGAGGGGTGCAAGGTGACGGGTAGTAGGGGATGGGAGTTTGCTTTGCAGCACCACCCGTGATGTGTGGCCAGAGATTAGCTGCCGCTGTGAGATGTCGCTCTCCTCCGGGGCTGATGGCAACGCAGCTCAGATAGTTCAGTTCCCCACAGGTGGAGCGAGCCCCAGGGAGGACGGTGGTGACGGGGGAAGGGCCGTTGGCGCTATGGTGCGTCGGCGTCGGCAAATCAGAGTCTCACACAGGGGCTGCGGTTCCAGGTGTTTTACTCACAGTTCATGTGTTTCGCCCTCAGAGTACCGGTCATTGCCGTTATGGGCCCCAGCCGATCCCGGAGGAATCAGAGGTGACCACCGGTGTTGTGAAGCTTGTGAGACCTTCCTCCTTGCACCTTGTAGTGTAGATCCACGTGGCGTAAAGCTACTTGGGGACCGCCATTGTCCTTGGCTTTAATTGCCATCCCATACGCAGGTAGCACGAAACTTGTTATGGACCCGACCGTGGCTGTGGCTCCTGTCTCTATATTCAACATCAATACCACAACTAGTATGGATGGCTACATGCAAAATTCAATAGAACCACAAATAAGCAACCAGCAAGCCAGATTCCAAATATATCATAATTCTTTATTAATAATTAAAATTTACAATTCATAAAACCCGAATGAACCACCCCAAGTAACAGATGGTATTGATATGGGGAACCAACACCTATGATAATGAAATACCAGCTTACAAACTTAAGTGTATACTTATATCAGGTATAAACCAGACTATATGTGGCAAAGGAATCATCACTACCTGTTGTTAAATTATGTATAACAATTACCAAGTATTCACATGTGTAAGAAGTAAGTAAAAGATAATTATTTAAGTCACAGGCAATATTACCAATAGGCAGCAAGTCCAATACCGAGAACGGTGCGGTGTCCCCTCACACTGACGCGCGTTTCGCAACTAGCGTGCTTTGTCCAGGAGTCCAACCGTGGCCATGGCTCCTGTCTCTATATGCTGCTGGTGCCCCGTGACTTTTGGTGGTGCGCAAAGAGACGTGAAATCCCCCTTCCCTGCAGATTTTGGTAGTCCAATGTGGAGTATGTTCTACCCTAGGGCTTCTGCACTCTGATGGCGCCGGTCCCGAAGGGGCTGTTGGGGATCACCCTCCAGCTACCGTGTTGCTTCTCTGTCTCACAGCTCCACCAGGTCGTTTCATGCTTCTCTCTCTGTCTGCCCGGTACCCGGTCATCCCCTCTGAGGGGAGCCGTTCGGCATCCCCCCAGAGGCCTTGCTCTTCTCTGTCTGAAGCTGTTCTTTCCGCAAACGTTTCTAAAGTTCTTATGTGAAACTGTTTGTGTTTTCACTTCCCAGGCAGCCCCCACCTTCCTGATCACTCACTAGTGGTTGTCCTAGCAACCGGGAATTTCCCAGGCTGGATGGCTGTGTTGTGTAAGCCATGAGCACAGGATGTTGATTAACTGCTGACTAATTGTGTTGTGTAAGCTAGAAAACACCAGTGGTTAACATCTTCTTACCCAGATGAGCATTGCACCTTAAGTCAGATGCAATACCCTGTAGCAACTGAGCCTCAGGGGCGCCACAGCAGCAGCTGAGCATCAGCTGATAGCTGGGGTGGGTTTTGATAGTGATTCTTGCCCCCCTGTCTGTCTGTCCTCCACCTGTTATTTATGCTAATTCTACAATAGAATCATGTTACTAAGTGGCTAGAAGGGCCTGTGCTAATGTCATACCCATGTGACCAGAAGGGGCCAACAGAAAAATAATGTTGCTTCCTGGTATCAACTATGTTGGCTGAGGTGCCGCCTCTTCTGGTCACATGGGTATGACATCAGCACAGGTCCTTAGTAAAAATGATTCAATAATAGTCTTAGCATAAATAACAGATAGGGGGAGGACGGGCATGCAGGGGGCAGGAATCACTATAAAAACCTACCCCAGCTATCAGTTGAAGAGCAGCTGCTCCCATTCAAAAAGCTGCTCATTTTACAAACTTTACTTGCTTGTGTTTCAAAACCTATACTGTACATCCTAGCTGACAACTAAAAGGTATGTATAGGATCAGCATGATAGTGCCAGTATAGCACTGGCTTTAGGATATATAGGAAATCCTGGTGATTGGTGAGCTTTAAATACAAGGAGGCTATGTGACACTTCTGGAGACATTGGTCTCACCAGTGGTGGCTAGACAGATCTAGACAATTCTTCAGTTTTGAAGCCAGCTGCAATGTCTTCAAAGTATTATGAATAGAGACATTCACGGCCTCCGCATCAAAGAAACATGTTAGATCTAGTCCATAAATCAACAGTGAAATGAGCTCAGTTAAATTATTCAGATTCTGAAATGAGAATTTCCCTAAAAGAAGACGACTTGTGAGGAAGTGACCCTCATTCTAGTGTAGACTTTGCCTTTGGCAAATCAATTGAAAAAGTCCATAGATGGCAGCAACCATTAATATATAGTGTTTAGCGGGGAGGAGAAAGGGTCAGAGTCGGTCATTAGTGGCTAATAATATGAAATGTAATTTGTGTAATTAATAGCCATTTA
Organism: Anomaloglossus baeobatrachus; assembly: GCF_048569485.1. Classification (NCBI taxonomy): domain Eukaryota; kingdom Metazoa; phylum Chordata; class Amphibia; order Anura; family Aromobatidae; genus Anomaloglossus; species Anomaloglossus baeobatrachus. The sequence continues at coordinate 522,892,027 of NC_134354.1, forward strand.
CTGTCATAACCTCCTATTTTAAATTAGTCCATACGCAAATTTCAACCGGATAGTGATGGTAGTATGTATAAGTCACCTCTAGTACAGAGGAATAAATATTGAGGTGTTCTTGCAAAGCTGTGAAGATTTATGCTGATGAATTCACATACTCAATATGCAGTGAATCAGTCTTTTAATGCAAGGGAATGGGGCTTAAACATTCACCTGACAAGGAAGAATATGTGTTTACAGCAGTCTGAGCAGGGGCCTATATGAAAAGTGACAAAAATAAGAAGCACACCAATGAACGGCGGGGCTGATGAAATAAATGCATAATGTAATCTAACAGTATATTTTAGTTGCTGTTGGTCGTGAGCAAGTGTCCTTGTCTGAGTTGATGACTCTGGGTGCATGAGCTGGAGAACGCTGCCATGATTACAACTGTTCCAGGCTTCAGCTTCCTCTAATTGTCGGCACAGTGTCAGTGACAGGCGCCACCAGCTCTGCTGCACTTTCTATCAAAACACAAACACTAAATATTTATTTTCTCCAGTTACATAACCAATTATATTCCTAGCCCGAAGCTTGGTATTCCCAGGCTTATTACACAGTGTTAGGATGTTTTGTAGTGGTTTATGAGCACCTCTCCATTACTTATGATAATAGGTAGCAGTGATGGAAAACAGAATGATCTGGATAAACGTACTAAATATGAAAATTCAGCACCGCAGCAGTAGAAAGAAATAATCATATAGTAATAATTATGCCCAGATTATTACGCTGAAAGTTCAGAGCTTTTAAGACCTATATAATTACATTATAATAATGATATTTGGCAATGCTGCAGAAATGGAGCTATGTTTTTTGTATGCTAATTCATAGTTCGCTGCTATTCCTAATTGTGAGCTCTAACTATGCCATGCTGTTTCCTAATCTCATTATAAGACTCCTCTCTCACATATACTGTATATGTACAGTACAGACCAAAAGTTTGGACACACCTCATTCAAAGAGTTTTCTTTATTTTCAGGTCTCTGAAAATTGTAGATTCACATTGAAGGCATCAAAACTATGAATTAAAACATGTGGAATTAAATACTTAAAAAAGTGTAAAACAACTGAAAATATGTCTTATATTCTAAGTTCTTCAAAGCAGCCACCTTTTGCTTTCATTACTATGCACACTCTTGGCATTCTCTTGATGAGCTTCAAGAGGTAGTCACCGGAAATGGTTTTCCAACAGTCTTGAAGGAGTTCCCAGAGATGCTTAGCACTTGTTGGCCCTTTTGCCTTCACTCTGCGGTCCAGCTCACCCCAAACCATCTCGATTGGGTTAAGGTCTGGTAACTGTGGAGGCCAGGTCATCTGGTGTAGCACCCCATCACTCGCCTTCTAAAGGGGGCTTTACACGCTACGACATCGCTAATGCGAACTCGTTGGGGTCACGGAATTGGTGACGCACATCCGGCCGCATTAGCGATGCCGTTGCGTGTGACACCTATGAGCGATTTTGCATCGATGCAAAAACGTGCAAAATCGCTCATCGGTGACATGGGGGTCTATTCTCAAAAATCGTTATGCAGCAGTAACGAAGTTGTTCCTCGTTCCTGCAGCAGCACATATCGCTCTGTGTGACACCGCAGGAACGAGGAAGCTCTCCTTACCTGCCTCCCGGCCGCTATGCGGAAGGAAGGAGGTGGGCGGGATGTTCGTCCCGCTCATCTCCGCCCCTCCGCTTCTATTGGGCGGCGGTTCAGTGACGCAGCTGTGACGTCGCTGTGACGCTGAACGAACCGCCCCCTTAGAAAGGAGGCGGTTCGCCGGTCACAGCGACATCGCCGGGCAGGTAAGTATGTGTGACATGTCTGAGCGATGTTGTGCAGCACGGGCAGCGATTTGCCCGTGTCACACAACAGATGGGGGCGGGTACCTACGCTAGCGATATCGGTACCGATATCGCAGCGTGTAAAGCGGCCTTTAGTTAAATAGCCCTTACACAGCCTGGAGATGGTCCAAGTGTACGCAAACCGGATAGAATAGCACACTGCTGCAAAATGCTGTGGTAGCCATGCTGGTTCAGTATGCCTTCAATTTTGAATAAATCCCCAACAGTGTCACGAGCAAAGCACCCCCACACCATCACACCTCCTCCTCCATGCTTCACAGTGGGAACTAGCCATGTAGAGTCCATCCGTTCACCTTTTCTACAAAGACATGGTGGTTGAATCCAAAGATTTCAAATTTGGACTCATCAGTCCAAAGCACAGATTTCCACTGGTCTAATTTCAATTCCTTGTGTTTTTTAGCCCAAACAAGTCTCTTCTGCTTGTTGCCTGTCCTTAGCAGTGGTTTCCTAGCAGCTATTTTACCATGAAAGCCTGCTGCACAAAGTCTCCTCTTAACAGTTGTTCTAGAGATGAGAAGGTGTGTCCAAAGTTTTGGTCTGTTATATATGTGTGTGTGAGAGAGGAGTCTTATAATGAGATTAGGAAACATAAAATATGTGGTTCAGGGCACTATAGGGAAGTATTCTAGTCAGGGGCCCAGATGAAAGAATACAGAACTGAGGCTCATATGAGCTCAGCCATCAACTGCCACCCACCTCTTTGGAGCTTCTGCATCAGGCCCACTCACTAAAAGTTATATTAAAGCGTTTTGCTGCTCAATGTGAATAACAGCATAATGTAAGGAAACAGACCCTATTTCCAGCGATGTATCACCTACTGAGCTGCATGCTGCAGTTTTTTAAAAAATCATTATTTTCTCTGCTGCAGATCAACCAGTTCTCTGAATGCTGAGCTCTGTATAATCCCGCCCACACCACTGATTGGCAGCTTTTTGTGTACACAGTGCATAGGCAGAAAACTGCCAACCAGTGGAGGAGGTTGGGTTATACAGAACTCATGAACATGGTGGAATACTTGGAAGCAGGTTTACTAGTGAAAATGTCTTGCTAATAAAACAGTGATTTTTTATAAAACTACACCAATGAAGACCAGTAAGGGAAATATGGGATAGCAAAAGTGGCAGCAAAAACAAGGTGACAAATTCCCTTTAAAATTTAAGATCTTCATTTATTAGGCAATAATATGCAAATATGGGGCCCATAAATTAAACAGGTAAATTCAACAGGTTCGATTTAATTTATGCAATAAAAATTAAAGAATTAATTCCAACTTAGAAGCCAAAAAAGTTATGAATTTCAATGTAGCAGAGCTAAAGTTCAACTAGTCATTATGTTGGCACGACATTTTATCTATGCTTTATTGATTCTCAGATGTCCTAGGTATGAAGATGTTTTTCGTTATAAAAAAATGCTATTATGATGGAATACTCAGGACCGCCACAAGGGCATTATTACACTTACTGGTGTATGGAGTCCGGTGAAAAGGGGGCCCCAGGCCCTGGGGTAATTACTTTGCATTAATTTACACCCAGCCTCGCCCCCTACCTCTTCACTGGTCCAAACTCCACCCCATTTCGCCCCACTCTTCCTCATTGTTCTCAGCTCATATACAGCACCATACTGAATATATAGGTCCATACTATATCCTGTATTATAGTGTGTCTGGATATACTATATCCATATAGTGGGGATGTGTGTACACTATAGTGCTGTGTATAGACTATATACCGTCAGCAGCCTCAATTATACATACAGACAGCAACCTCTAATCTATCTAAAGCCACCAGCATCCTCCATTTTATATACCGCCATCAGCCTCTATTCTATATACAGCCCGCAGCAAACTCTATTCTGCATACAGCCCACAGCAATTTCTCTCTCTCTATGTATTTATATATATATTATATATGCACATGCAGCCTGTGTACTCACATATGTAGACGTTTTTCCAAGAGTGGGTAGTGGGACTGTACAATGTCATAAGGGTGGTGGAGGCAGAGCTGGGGTGGAGCCTAGGAAGAGTCTCAGGGGGATAAAAAATGTTGCCAATTTGGGGCCCTGAAATTCCTCGTGGTAGCCTTGGGAATACCTAATACCTCTGGGAACATAGAGTAGGTCCAAGAAGAATGCACACCTTCCTACAGAATATTTCCATGTAAAATTGAAGACTTATGGAAGCACTTTTAGCATGAAAAAAGTGAGAGATCACAAAACAAACAGATTTATTATACTAATTTAGCAAATTTGACCGAATCTTTTATATATATATATATATATATATATATATATATATATATATATATATATGTATATATATATATATATTTTTTGTTTTCAGATGTTTTTGGCATTACTGGTGCCAAATACCTGAAGAAATTAAAAATTAAGTACATTCCATTACTGCAACTAACTAGTCATTAGCTAGTCACTTCTTATAGCCCTCAGGGATCTACCTGTACTTAAGATAATAAATGAGATAGATAAATATGAGTTTCAAACACCATATATTCTGATATTTGCTCTCTTTTGTGAAACAATTGATATATAAAAGTAATATACAGTGATGACCAAGCACTAAAGTCCTTGTTACTCAAATCGAGCGGATCCGATGCTTGGACCCGCTTGATTTAGGTAACGAGTAGAAAGGAAGTCTATGCAGAACCACAACATTTTTCCAACAGATCCCGAGGGTTAGGAAGGCCAGAAAAATTCATGGGAAAGATGCCTAGATCCATTTCTGACTTGCAGGTCGCTGCTTGGAAGTAAAAAATTAAATAATAAAAAAAAACATGGGGTCCCCCACTCCACTCTGGGGTTCAAACTGGTGATCTCTGATTCTTGGTCTGTTTCCTTCTTGGTTGGACCACAGCCTGTTTTGTGATGGTGCAACTGCTGAAGGATCTCTTTTCTTTCTTTCTTATCCTTTGCCTTCCTCTTTCATTTTTATTCAGGTGTGTGTACTTTTTCTTTGGTTTGCCCAACCACATTTTGGGAGGGGGCTATTTATACTCACTACGCACATGCCTCAGTGCTGCATATATTTCTGGACTGATGGTTTTCTGAAGTCCCAGCTCCTCAGTTAAGGTTTTCTTACTGAGATATTGCTATTGCTATTCACTGCAGCTTGTGTGAATCCCTTCCCAGTTATCTCTTATTTTGTTTGATTTAGGTTTAGGAGGGTTTCCACATATTCTGTTATTCTTTTTGGTTTCTTTTATTCCATCATTCCTGCATGACTGTGTTTGCACGTTCCTAGCCCAGTGTCTCACCCTCCGATTGTGTGCATGTCATTTATGTTTATTGTTGTTTTTGTATTATACTTGGTTTATTTCTTAGCGTGCAGTTAGAGGCACTCAGGGTCAGCCATCGACAAAAGGGGGCACCATTACAGTTAGGTCCAGAAATATTTGGACAGTGACACAATTTTCGCGAGTTGGGCTCTGCATGCCACCACATTAGATTTGAAATGAAATCTCTACAACAGAATTCAAGTGCAGATTGTAACGTTTAATTTGAAGGTTTGAACAAAAATATCTGATAGAAATTGTAGGAATTGTACACATTTCTTTACAAACACTCCACATTTTAGGAGGTCAAAAGTAATTGGACAAATAAACCAAACCCAAACAAAATATTTTTATTTTCAATATTTTGTTGCGAATCCTTTGGAGGCAATCACTGCCTTAAGTCTGGAACCCATGGACATCACCAAACGCTGGGTTTCCTCCTTCTTAATGCTTTTCCAGGCCTTTACAGCCGCAGCCTTCAGGTCTTGCTTGTTTGTGGGTCTTTCCGTCTTAAGTCTGGATTTGAGCAAGTGAAATGCATGCTCAATTGGGTTAAGATCTGGTGATTGACTTGGCCATTGCAGAATGTTCCACTTTTTTGCACTCATGAACTCCTGGGTAGCTTTGGCTGTATGCTTGGGGTCATTGTCCATCTGTACTATGAAGCGCCGTCCGATCAACTTTGCGGCATTTGGCTGAATCTGGGCTGAAAGTATATCACTGTACACTTCAGAATTCATCCGGCTACTCTTGTCTGCTGTTATGTCATCAATAAACACAAGTGACCCAGTGCCATTGAAAGCCATGCATGCCCATGCCATCACGTTGCCTCCACCATGTTTTACAGAGGATGTGGTGTGCCTTGGATCATGTGCCGTTCCCTTTCTTCTCCAAACTTTTTTCTTCCCATCATTCTGATACAGGTTGATCTTTGTCTCATCTGTCCATAGAATACTTTTCCACAACTGAGCTGGCTTCATGAGGTGTTTTTCAGCAAATTTAACTCTGGCCTGTCTATTTTTGGAATTGATGAATGGTTTGCATCTAGATGTGAACCCTTTGTATTTACTTTCATGGAGTCTTCTCTTTACTGTTGACTTAGAGACAGATACACCTACTTCACTGAGAGTGTTCTGGACTTCAGTTGATGTTGTGAATGGGTTCTTCTTCACCAAAGAAAGTATGCGGCGATCATCCACCACTGTTGTCATCCGTGGACGCCCAGGCTTTTTTGAGTTCCCAAGCTCACCAGTCAATTCCTTTTTTCTCAGAATGTACCCGACTGTTGATTTTGCTACTCCAAACATGTCTGCTATCTCTCTGATGGATTTTTTCTTTTTTTTCAGCCTCAGGATGTTCTTCTTCACCTCAATTGAGAGTTCCTTAGACCGCATGTTGTCTGGTCACAGCAACAGCTTCCAAATGCAAAACCACACACCTGTAATCAATCCCAGACCTTTTAACTACTTCATTGATTACAGGTTAACGAGGGAGACGCCTTCAGAGCTAATTGCAGCCCTTAGAGTCCCTTGTCCAATTACTTTTGATCCCTTGAAAAAGAGGAGGCTATGCATTACAGAGCTATGATTCCTAAACCCTTTCTCCGATTTGGATGTGAAAACTCTCATAATGCAGCTGGGAGTGTGCACTTTCAGCCCATATTATATATATAATTGTATTTCTGAACATGTTTTTGTAAACAGCTAAAATAACAAAACTTGTGTCACTGTCCAAATATTTCTGGACCTAACTGTATGTGATGTTAGGCTGCCAATCTACGCAGTCAGGCTGGGCAAATTGTGGTCAGGCCTAGTGCAAATATTAGCCTGTTTTGGGACCTGTGGATTTCTGGTTTTAAATGCCCCCTGATGTGTCCATCCCCATGAGAGTATTAGGGTTCAGCTGTAACAATAAATTAAAAAAATGTAGTGGAGTCCCTCCATGAAAGGCATTAAAGGGTACAAGTGTAAAACCCTGCCGATATGCCTGCTTTAATCTAAGCTGTCCTCCCTACATCAACTTTTCCTGAACTACTGTGTGCTGAGCATCGCACTCTCGGTCTCATATAAGACCTGATGATGTGATGTGGCTGGCCAATAACAGTAATGCCAGCTCAGTAGCCATCATGGCTACAATATTACTGAGATTGGCAGGCAATATCTGCATGTTTAATGGCTGAAAAACAGGCTTGAAACATGCGGGGTGGGGATTCGAGGATAGTGCTCAAGCACCCGCGATACTCGATAAAGTGGTGAGCATGCCCGAGCACCCGGATGCTCGATCAAGTATAGAGCGTGCCGAGCATACTCGCTCATCACTTGTCAACCTGATGTTTTAAAACCTGCCTTAAAATAATGAAAAAGAACACAAATCTAATTAACTGCTATTGTGTATACTAACACTTTTTACAAAACATAATTTATACTTCAAGGACGCAATAGTTATACACACCATATAGATTGATAGTGCATTTACTGCAAAATATTGCTTTTTCCCCTTTTCTGATTAAGATGTTTAAAGGTTTCTTTCCGTAAGTTCTAGAAACATTCTTCTACTTTGAGATGAATGCTTCCTGACGAAGATGTCCAGGGTATGTTTTATACAGTATTCAGGAGCAGAATCAGGGTATGTTTATTACAAAAAAAGCTGCAATCTATTTCCTGACTCAAAGAAACAATTTTTATTAAATTGGAGAGAAGCGGCATTACAAATCTAGTAGTACATAGGAAGGCTTCTGTATGAGATGAGAGCTTTTGTTAGTACTGTATAAGACATTTCTATGTTTGATTATAATTATTATTTTTTAAAGAACCTTTAAATGCAGGCTGCTGGACATGTGAAAAGGGGTTACATGCATACAGTAACACATATGAGAAATTTTAAGTAAACAGACTCTCAGAAAGACACAGAGAGGGAGAGGACCCTACCCTCATGAACTTACAATGTACAGGATTTTCATCTCAATGTCGCACAACACATGTCAGTGTTGTAGCCCAAGCCTTAAAGAAGCAGTCCCATGAAAAATGTTATTTTCTAATCTCTTATCAACATGTACGTGTTGTATTTTGATTGTATTTAAAGGGAATATGACACCAGGTTTTTGCTGCCTGATCTGACAGCAGCACAATGCAGAACAGCATTCTAACAATGTATCACTAAGTTTAGCAGCAGTTGGGACACAATCAGAGTTTTTAAATTTATCAGAGCTCAGAAAGCTAATCCCGCCCACACCAGACTCTCTGTGTACATTGTTTATTGACCGTGAGCTGCTTGTCAGAGGAGAGGGCATGGTCGGACAACTTGGCACAAGGCAGTTAATCACAGCAAAGTTTTTAGCGCTGGTGTCCCTGCTGGGACGCCGACTCACTCGCTCTCACAGCTAGATAGTGTCTTCTCCCGCACTCCCACAAATGTCCACATGTACTCTTGTTCTTCCTCCTCCTGGGGCTTGTGCACGCAGCTCAGGAGTGTGTTTAGGGCACACGTGCACACACCTGCTCTCCTAAAGGGCCGGTGCACCATTTCCAAGAAATACCTTAGTCTATGGCTGAGGCACTATGTATTTATGGCACCCGCCTCTTAGGGGAGGTGCCCTCACAATGCTCCTAGTTAGTTAGTCTATCAGTCTGCTAGCTAGTTGTCAGGTCCCATTATCCCAGTGTTCGTCACTTGTACCTGTACCCATTTTCCCATACCTATCGGTCCCTGCTATGCCCACCATACCTGTCCATACTCCCCTACCTGTCTGCCTCAGTCAATCCCACTTGTACCTGCATGCACCTGTGTCATTACGTGAGTCTGTCTCCGGTCTGTCCCACTAGGTACAGGGAAGTACCAAGTGAAAGGTGAAAGGGAAGGAAACCCTGCGTCTAGGGAAAGGGGAGATGGGGGCCCCTGACCAAACCTACCACTGGCATCTGGGATCCCTCTCCACCCTAGATAGGTTGTGCACCTATGCACCAAGCCGGATACCTGACCCTAGAATGACCCTAGAGCTGGGCCCTAGACAGAGAATGGATGGGATGAGCTCAGACGCAGAAGAAGACACAGGGAGCACACAACATGGGGGAAAGCACATGAGCAACTTATCTCCAGATGCATCAGGAAGTTCAGCAAAAAACATAAATTATCCTGCAGAAGAGAGTGATGAGGCAAAATGCTTTTCCTCAGGAACACCTGAAGCACCCTTACCACCAAATTGTGGATGAAAACCGTATCCACAAAAGAATGATGACTTGCCAGTAGACTCTTGGTGATGTTTATTTAAAGCAAATGTGGTCAATGGTAAATAAGATGCCCAATCCCCCTGGTTCTCGGAGACAAAGCATCTAAGGTAGGTTTCCAAATTTTGATTTATGCACTCAGTGTGTCCATTCAACTGAGGATGAAAGGCAGAAGAGAAAGACAACTTCACCCCCAGTCGAGCGCAAAATGCTTTCCAACATTTGGAAACAAACTGGGTTCCCTGATCTGAGACCACATGGAAGGAACCCTGTGAAGCATCACAATTTCAATGATGAACACTTTAACTAGAGTCTTGGCATTCGAAAGTGCCGGCCAGGTGATGAAATGTGTCATCTTACTCAACCTATCCACAACCATCAAAACCACAGTCTTTCCAGAAGACAACGATATGCCAGTAATGAAATCCATGGATAAATGCATCCATAGTCTATTTGGTATAGGCAATGGCAGGAGAGATCTCGATGGATGAGTATGCGGTACCTTTGAACATGTGCAAATACTGCAAGCAGATACATGGTTAACCACATCATTATGCATCTTTGGCCACCAAAAACGACAAGAAAGGGGGTCCGAGGTTGCTTTACTACCTGGATGACCTGCAAGTACTAATTGTTCCCTCGTGGTAAGCTCTTAGTTAAGCCCCTCCTACTAAAGGGTAAGACCTGGTCTTCCCTGTTGTCCAGTGGGTCCACTCCCACTCGTCACCTTAAATCGCACCAATCACCAGGATTTTCCTATATAAACTAAAGCCACTGCTATCACTGAAATCTTTGCATCAGCCCCTATCTCCTGCTGTCCTGCTGTCTTCAGAGTTCATAGGAAAAACTTGCTAACGGATTCCTTTTCATTTCTATGGAAGCTTTCATTTACATTGTGTCAGCATGATGTAGTAAATGCATTTTTATCGAATACTTTAGGACAGTCTGCAATGCTAGTTTTGTCATGCAAATACAGCATTTGTAAGAATCTTTATGCATTTTGATTTATATACTATAGTTATCATTAAAGATTATAAATGAATGGTAACTGGAGTGGGCCTAAAAGGGCCTAATATAACATCCAGAAAGTCTTGTCAGGATGAGATCTAGGACAGGAAGCATCAATCACATCGTTTTTCGATGTTGGATCTCTTATCATGTGGAATAGTAATGCATGAATCACATAATATATACCCCATTCTGAATAAACAAGTGATGTCTTACAAAGTTGGGATAGTCGACAAGTACAGAGCAGTAGAATAGTATATTCAAGCATTTAGTGTTAAGTGTAATCCAGGACTTCCATATTAATAACAACATCAATTTAAGATCGGTGGGAGTCCAGTATTCAGCACTCTCCACCGATATCTACTCAAGCAGCAGTAGGATGTAAACCAGGGACCCAAGAGGTAAGTGGGCCCATTTCTACCTCCAAAGCAGTTGTAATTTTACATTTATATGAGCTCTTGGGTTGTAAAGGTCCCACATATTGTTCTTGTACAAGGGCCCTGTTCTGTGTGTTCATCAGTTATGTAAACATTATATGGAGCATATTATAGCAGCCCTTAAATTGTTTGGTGGCCATGTAAGGAGGTGGACATGATGTCACATTCCCCCTTGAAGACATCAATTGTACTGCTGTAATGTGAAATGTATTGTGTTTCTGTATAATGTATGCTGTAAAAGAGTTATGTATAGCAGTGTTATAAGAATGTATAATGTAAGGTATAGTAATGTATAAGATGTACCAGAGCTGATAATGTAATACATGTGTGTTAGGCTAAGGTGAAAAGCATAGCAGTTTTAGTAAGGTATTATAATGTTGCATAGAACTAGATGAAAGGTTAAGTCTTGCCAACAACAGACTGCAAGGTCAAAGACAGTTAGTAGTTGGGATTAGTCCACAGTGGGAGGCTAGACTGCAGAGAAAAATACTGTTTTTCTAGTTAGCAGTGTGTAGTGGAGACTTTCACAGAGAAGACAAGTCTATAGGTGTGTGTTCTATACAAAGCAGTAAGTCCAACAAGTTACCTAAGTGGTAACAAAGCTCCGGCACACAGGCAGGTGGGTGCAACCTGCTAGAGGGAGACTTGGAAGGAATGTGAGTCTAGTGTAGCCCAGACGTTGGGGACCTTAGAGAGGAAAAGGATCTGCCCTGCTATATGTGAAAAGGGAAGCAGCTCTCAGAATGGCCTTTGTCAGGGATCACGGCCAGTAGTCTAGGTGCATGCTTCACAGCGCAACACATTGACCAGTGTGGCCCTGTACCGGGAAGATGGAGGTTCCCCTTACCTATTCAGCCTGTATATCATCCACAAGTAACCATGATGAATGTACCTCTGTATGACACAGAAATGTCTTTGAAGTATAATGTTTGCTGCCCTGTGTACCTAAGTCTATTGTCAAGTTAAGAAAATTTTGGTTTTACCCACTTGTCTGGCTTCCTAATCCTGGGGATAAAGAGGTTGAATGCCATACAGAGAGCGGCAGGCCTGAATGTGAAGGTGTTTATGGTAACAACAACATCATACACACCTAGGAAACCTTTATTTCTGTAGTGTGCCAGGGTGAAGAAAGTGAGTACCTCTATCACGGCTGTCGCCTTGAGCCACACTAGAGTCACTGCAGTTTTTCTCTCATTTAAGTGAACGGGACCCCCACCAATTTTATATTCATGACCTATCCTGATGATAAGTCATCAATATGCAATTCTTGACAACCCCTTGAACACAAGAATTTGAATATAGATGAGATAGAATAGAAACCTAAAGTTTACCAATGAAAAGTTACTTGCTCACATTAGCGTATAGTCAGATAAAGTAATGCAGGTGTCATTTTGCATGTACAGATTCCATCAAGTAAGCACTAATCAAGATAGACAAGATATGGTTTATTCCTGAGGGCCATCTGCTGCAGCAGACACCACTTAAAGCTTCATGCTGTGCTAATTATCAGTCATTTCACAAACTTTCTGAGGAGGTGACTGGCATTTCAAAAGCTTCCCCTCTCGCCCGAAAAGAGATTTAATAATCAAAATACTTAGTGTGATAGTGGTTAAAGCCTAAAGTGATCATAAAGTCACGGAATAACTCTACTTAATGGATTCTTCACGGAACTGAAAAATCTATATTACTGTGTACAATCGCTAAATACTACTGATTTCCTTTACTGTTCTCTATAATAAAAAAAATAAAAATTGACAATTGCAAAACAAATTATTTGATGGTTAACATTAGTGATGAGCGAGCACTAAAATGCCCAAGTGCCCGATACTTGAATCGAACAGGTTGGACGCTAGAATGGGCTCAATCCGAGTAACAACTATAATGGAAGTCAATGCGGAACTCAAGAATTTTTCTGAAAGACCCTAACAGGCAGACTGGGGGGGCAGGAAAATTATTGAAATTGATGGAAACAGTGCTCAAATGCTGGGAGCAATGTTGTTAGAGTAGTACTCCACTTTTACGGACTGACAATTAAACATGCAAAACCGAAGATAAAATGGATTTTTCAGGAAAAAAATGTTAGGAAAAAATCTTTCCTGCATAATAACTTGCATTTAAGGCAAAATTAAAAAGAGAAAAAAAATTGCCTCCTCCATCCCCTAATAGCTGATAATAGAATATCATCTATTTCCCCGTTGTCTGTGACTACAGTAGATGACACAGTAGATGGGGAAATAAAACTACAATGACGGTAATTGTAATTTTAACATTTTACTACCTTATCTGGACATGTGGTGTATGTGACATGGTCAGACATGTTCTGTTTAGTTTATGAAGGAGGGACTCTGAAACTCATAAAGCCTATGCGGGCAATACAAGAACTTGCAAAAATTAGAGGGAAGAAGCACTCTGATACACCCTATAATAGACATAAAGGAGAACATACATATTAGGTACTTGTTAGGTAGTGGGACTCCTAGACTCATAAAGCATATGCACTAAGTGCAAGGGCTGCCAAATAATTAGGAGGGACTGCAATACACTCTGGAAGACACATAGAGGAGGGCCTCAGAAAACCTTTTTGATCCATTTTTAAGGCATGGAACACCAAGACTGTTAAACCCTATGCACTTATTGCAAGGGCTGAAAAACATTTACCCCTGTGGGTATATATCTATATATGTAAGAAATATAGAGGTAGGCCTTTTAGCTTTTGAGATCCTGGTAATTGTGCTTCGTGATCCAGTTGCTGGTGAACTTCTCTGTGCTGTTTGGTGTGTTGTACAAATACTATTTTTGTCTGATTATTTCCTACCTTCCTTTAGTTTTCTCCTGATCACTTATTGTCTATACCACTGTGTGATTGCTGAGAGTTTGAGTTTTGGTTTTTCCCTCATCTGTCTATTTGTGTGGTATCTACCACTCCTGTCCTGGCCTTCTCCAGGGTGGAGAGAGGAGGGCAACTTGACCAGGGTTGTTCAGGAGCTAGGAAAGGTGGTCTAAACATTGTCAGCTACAAATGTGCCTTTGGGCTCAGGGTCAGCTAGAGTTCCCTAGCCTGAGGGCCAGTTTAGGCTCCCCTATCCCAAGAGATCCCGTCACACCCCAAGACATTAAGAGACACATTTTTGAACTATCTATATGAACCCCTGCAGCATGCTGTCTTCAGATTACATTGCAAAAAACTGCTGATAGATTCCCTTTAAATGCAATCTGTCAGAAGGATCAACCCTACTAAGCCATCTATTTGGACATTCAAATCACAGAAATCTGAATACAACAATACCTTGATATCTGCAATCCAATGTTTTATTCTCGAGAAATCCACGTTTTTCTTAATATGTAAATCAGCTGTTAAGATTTATGGGTCGGACACAGATTTCCCTGAGAATCTGAGAGCCTTTTTCAATAAAAGGGAAAATTTCCAGTGTGAGGCCTACAGATATGGAGGGCAGTTATTACATGTTTCACACTGGTACCAAGCCATTTTATTTAAAAAAATCTTTGAAGGCAGATTCTCAGGGAGATCTATGTCCTGTCTCTGCCCATTGATCTTAACAGTATAATTTTATTCAAATTTCTATAACCTATATGCTCATATAGTTGCCTTATAAAGGTTGAAGTTACTGACAGATGCCCTTTAAGTTGAATAGAGCTGTTGGGTTGTACATTCTGGTGCCTATCCCCACCTCCCTGCAACTTGATTGTATAGTAGCCACCATCTTTGTTTATGTCACCTTTGCTGGGCTTTTTGAGTGAGATCATGATTTTACTGTATTTCCAACTATGTACTTTAATCAGAATCCCCTCTTGGAAGAATGTCCCCCAACATACAGTCCCTGACGGAAGTTCTGTCGCCTATCCATGTTATTTAAATAAAAGCTTATAACAAATTCTGCAGCAGCATGGTGCTCCATCTCATACATACATCTCTACAACAAAGTTGCTCCTGGCAAAGAAGATCAAGGTGCTCAAGGACTGGCCAGCCCAGTCACCAAATATGAACATCATTGAGCATGTTTAGGGTAGGATGAAAGAGGAAGCTTGGAAGACAAAACCAAAGAATCTAGATGAACTCTGGGAGGCATGTAAGACTGCATTTTTTGCTATTCCTGATGACTTCATCAATAAATTGTATGAATCATTGTTGAACCGCAACTTTCTGTATTCATTAAATGATCAATATTTCAGCTTTGCAGAAACTTTATTTTCAAACCTAAAACAAATTTGGGAGGATTTTAGCTTTCAAAAGAGTAATTTATAAAACTAATGGATGAATTTAAAGTCAGGTTTAGAGATGAGCGATGTTCGAGGTTCGAGGTTCGCCAATTTCATGTTCGAGTGATTTTGGGGGGTGCTCGAGATCGAACTCGAACTCGAGCTTTTTGCTAAAAGCTCGACAGTTCGAGTTACGTTCGAGAATGGCTCGATCACCAAAAGCAGGGCTTTTTATAGCTACAGTATGCAGGGAGCCATCGCTGGCAGCCTGCGTAAGCTGGTAACCAAGATAAATATCGGGTATCCAAGCAAAGCGCTTTGCTTGGTAACCCGATATTTACCCTGGTTACGTGTGCAGGGAGCTGACACTTCCCCGCTGGGCTCTGCCCCCTCCTGCACGCGGCATGTACACAAACACACTCACACTCACCTGTCCCCAGCCATGCAGTCCCCGGCACTGACGTCCTCAGTGCCACATGGCCCCGCTAGGCTCCACCCACCTCGCACTCCGCCGCAAGCACACATGACCCCGCTAGGCTCCACGCACTTTGTACTCTGCCACCCGCACACATGGCCCCGCTAGGCTCCACGCACTTCGCACTCCGCTGCCCGCACACATGGCCCCGCTGGGCTCCACCCACTTCGCACTCCGCCGCCTGCACACATGGCTCCACTAGGCTCCACCCACTTCGCACTCCGCCGCCCGCACACATGGCCCCGCTAGGCTCCACCCACCTC
This sequence comes from Anomaloglossus baeobatrachus, assembly GCF_048569485.1. NCBI lineage: Eukaryota > Metazoa > Chordata > Amphibia > Anura > Aromobatidae > Anomaloglossus > Anomaloglossus baeobatrachus. The sequence goes on from NC_134354.1 coordinate 522,907,823, forward strand.
GCACTCCGCACACATGGCCCTGCTTGGCTCCACCCACCTTGCACTCCACACACATTACCCCGTTTACCTCCACCCACCTCGCACTCCGCACACATTACCCCGTTTAGCTCCACCCACCTCGCACTCCGCACAAATTACCCCGCTAGGCTCCACCCACCTCGCACTCCGCACACATTACCCCGCTTAGCTCCACCCACCTCGCACTCCTCACACATGGCCCCGCTCAGCTTACTTGCGGTGATGAAGTCCTGCCCTCCCGACCTCAGCGCTGTCACTGTCCTCCATGGCTGCCGCTTCACATTTCCTCTCTCTGCCGACCCGAGACTGTGACTAGCGGTGACGTCACAGGCTCCCACGATACTTGACTGTGAAGGCGGCGGTCATTGAAGTCAGTGACAGCTCTGCAGTGCAGAAGATCGTCACCGCAGGTAATGTACTTTGCTCCTGACAGCAGCACTTGTCATGCCCTGCAGTGACCTGGGCTGACATATTGATTTTAGCTCAGGTCACTGCATTGCTCTCCCAGACAATGTGGAACATTCTGTTCTTCATTGACTGGGACAGTGACTATGGTATGGATCGTCATGGGAACCCCTTGGATTACAGCAGACCTGGATTTGTTTGTCTTTCTAATAAATTGGTGAAAGAGGGAATGTGTTGAGGAGTGTTTTTTCAAATAAAAATGTGTTTGTCGTCTATTTTTTTTATTACTGACTGGGTTGGTGATGTCGGGTATCTGATAGATGCCTGACATCACGAACCCCATGGCTTGGTGCCAGGTGACATTACACATCTGGCATTAACCCCATATATTACCCCGTTTGCCACCGCACCAGGGCACAGGATAAGCTGGGGCGAAGCACCAGGATTGGCGCATCTAATGGATGCGCCACGTTTCGGGAGGCTGCGGCCTGCTATTTTTAGGCTGGAGAGAGTCCAATAACTATGGACCTCCCTGGTCTGAGAATATCAGACCCCAGCTGTCCGCTTTACTTTGGCTGGTGATCCAATTTTGGGGGGACCCCCACGTGTTTTTTTTAAAATATTATTTATTTAATTTAAATTAATAGCGTGGGGTGCCCTCAGTTTTGGATTACCAGCCAAGGTGAAGCTGTCAGCTGTGGTCTGCAGGCTGCAGCCGTCTGCTTTACCCTAGCTGGCTATCAAAAAATAGAGGGAACCCCAGGTCATTTTTTTTTTAAAATGTATTTATTTTTTTGGTAAATACAAGGCTAAGCACTCCTTAGTGCCACATGAAAGGCACCAAAGGGTGCAAAATTACAAAATGCAGGAGAGTGGGACATGATGTGTCTTTCTGCCATTATAATGACAGAAAAGACTGATATGAAGTGTACAAACACAGGAAAATCACCAGAGCGCTCTACACTGTGAAAAGCAGTAGAAAATGGCACTGGAGTGAACATGTGACTGCCTCATGTAGGTTGACGCTATGGATCCTGGGAAAATGTATGTATTTTCCCTCCTTCAGTTATTTTGCAGTACGCAAAAAAAACGGAAGGCACACGGATGACAAACAGATGACATATGGACCGTCTACGGAACGGAAACAGATACCACACGGATGCACCCGTGAAAAAAATGGACCGTTTTTTGCAGACCGCAACAAAAGGATCGGTCGTGTGAATGTAGCCTTATTCTGATCTGCCGTTTATAAACGGCAGGCAGAAATAAGTGAATAGCGTCCTCCTCAGCGTCAGAAAATCTCGGGGTTTCAGGGGGTAGCTGAGACCCTGGAGATCATGATTCAGGCCGGTTTTTCTGGTCCCCGCTCACGTGATCACCGGTATACACCGTATACCGATGATCACGTTACAGTAAATGACAGTGCCGGTAAAAAATTATTTATCTCCCATCTGGCATGAACAAACATGATAAATCTCCTCCCCGGTCCCCCGGTGTCACCAAAATGCCCCCCCCGACCCCCTCCCGGAAATCCAAGATGGCCGCGCGTGCAACAGCGCGCAGGCCGCATTCACCCTACTCCTCTGATTTCTGTCACATGTGCCATGACACATGCGACAGAAAACTCCTCCATAGGCCCTATAACCCCACCGGTGTTCCCCGGTGTCCCACGGTACCTGTGCAGCGTTGATCCCCCGCGGCCCCCTGCTTCACAATAGACACTGCCGCATGCACAGAGCGGCTGTCAGCTCAGCTTCCTGTGTTCAGACACAGTGAGTGGTGGTAACCATGCATCTGTAAGCTACTGCAATGCCCTACTCATGGAGGTAAGAAACATTGTTGATCAGGAGAGCTATACTACATTTCCAAATGGAGGTATTTGATTTTATAGTTGCCCTGCTGAACGACTACCAAACATGAGAGTCCATTATACGCCACAAGAAAACATGTCTAAATATCGAGCTCTGTTTAGTATTCATTCAGCTGGATAACTGGACTTAAATGGGTATTCAATCTCCAAGATCCTATCCCCAATATATAGTAGGTGGAATAGCAATAATATCAGCAAATACCAATATTTGGAAATGTAGAATAGTTCTCCTGATTAGGCATACCCTTACCTCATGAGCAGGGCATTGCAGCTTTGGTAGCAACACTTACGACATGGACTCTGGTGCTGTGGACCCGGGGAGAGTGGTGCAGATTCATTGCACCCACACTCCTCACATGGAGGGTCTGCACTCCTAGAAAATGGGGGATACTGTCAGGACCGGGAGGACTGATGGGCCCAGGAGGTGGATCCACTGGACCGAGTATCCCACCGGGGGGCAGGGTACACGGCAGCCGGAGCACTGGCGTGGCCGGGACAGGTATAACCAGGTCAGCAGAGTCACAAAGTTCTTCAGGACGGTAAGGAAAACAGGCACAGGTACCAGGGAGCAAAGACAAGAAGTCTACAGGACACGGCACCAGGGGGCCTGAGCACCTAGCACAAAAGACAAAGCTTCTAGACACATTGATCAGGCAACACCCCTATGGAAAGGCCAGTCTTATATATCCAGCACAGCCGTATGTCACATCCTGCTTCAGGTGTGCTGGGTCCATAAAACCAGGAGAGTGGGCGCGGCCTGGTCCTATACAGAGGCATGAGGCTAATACTCAGAGTCAGACTCATGAGACCAGGAGCAGGACACAGGAGAGCACGAGCGGTAGCGGCAGCCATGACCGGTGGACACGTGGAGTGGATCAGTGGGTAAGGAGCAGTGCAATGACGGTGAGGCCGGATCAGTGGGTACGGAGCGGTGGTGTGATGCAGGTGCGACTGGATCAGTGGGTACAGAGCGGTGGTGCAATGCAGGTACGACTGGATCAGTGGGTATGGAGCGATGGTGCGATGCAGGAACCGGCTCAGTGGGTAAGGAGGGCTGCTGGGACACCGGGAGCGTGACAGATACGTTCCCTGAGCCTGTCTCCCCCATATTCTAGACAGTCCAGAGTCATCGTGGGACCCCCTTATTTTTTTTCCTTACAATAAATTAGTGAAAGAGGGAATGTTTTGGGGAGTGTTTTTTTCAAATACATTTTTTTGTTAGTACTGACAGTTTGTGATGTCGGGTATGTGATAGACGCCATGACATCACAAACTGCTGGGCTTGAAGTCAGGTGACTTTACAGCTAGCATCAACCCCATTTATTACCCCGTTTGCCAATGCACCAGGGCACGGGATGAGCTGGGGTGAAGCGCCAGGATTGGTGCATCTAGTGGATGCGCCACTTCTGGGGCGCCTGCGGCCTGCTATTTTTAGGCTGTGAAGGGCAAGTAACTATGGACCTTCCCACCCTGAGAATACCAGACCACAGCTGTCCGCTTTACCTTGACTGGTGATCCAATTTGGGGGGAACCCTACATTTTTTTTGTAATTATTAATATTTATAAAATAACTATAAAAAAGAGCCTGGGGTGACCTCCACATTGGATCCCCAACCACGGTAAAGCTGCCAGCTGTGGTTTTTAGGCTACAGCCGTCTGCTTTACCCTAGCTGGCTATCAAAAATGGGGGGACCCAACGTCATTTTTTTTTTAACTATTTTTTTAAATAAAAAAAATTAATAGGGTTCACTGTATTTTGATTGCCAGCCAAGGTAACGCCAGGCAGATGGGGGTGGCAACCCGTAGCTGTCTGCTTTAACTGCGCTGAGAATCAAAAATACTGCGGAGCGCTACGTCTTTTTTTTAAAGATTTATTTTTACAGCACTGTGATGTCCAGCAATCAAAATACAGGGAAGCCCTTTTTTTTTTAGTTATTTAAATAACTAATTAAAAAAAATATATATGGGCTCCCGCTGCATTTTTTGTATTGCTAGCTAAGGGTAATCCAAGCAGCTACTGGCTGCTAACCCCCACTGTTTGGTGCTACCTTCACTGGCAATGGAAAATCCAGGGAAGCATTTTTTATTTTTTTTGCCAAAAAACTACAAAAAAATGACGTGTGCTTCGCCATAATTTTGTATGCTAGCCAGGTACAGCAGGCAGGTAGGGGCTGCCTCCAACCCCCAGCTTCCTATTTGTACCTGGCTGGGAACTAAAAATATAGGGAAGCCCTTTTTTTAATTATTTCATGAATTTCATGAAATGATTAAAAAAAAAAAACCACGTGGGCTTTGCCCCATTTTTGTGCCCAGCCGGGTACAACTAGGCAGCTGGGGATTGCAAAGGTTTCTGGGTCCCTCTGCTGCGAATTGCAGTCCACAGCCGCCCCAGAAAATGGCGCTCTCATAGAAGCGCCATCATCTTGCGTTGTATCCAACTCTTCCAGCAGCCCTGAAGCCGGGTGGCTTGCTTGGTAATAATGAGTTAATACTAGCTTTGTTTTACTAGCTAGTATTAAGCCAGAGACTCTTAATGTCAGGCAAGTTTGACCCGGCCATTAAGAATCTAAAATAAAGGGTTAAAAAAAGACACCACACAGAGAAAAAATACTTTAATAGAAATAAATTCACAGACACACTTAGAGACTCCATGTTTATTACTCCTTGTCAGCCCTCCACGATCCATGGTCTTCTGTCTTCTTTCTCCTGCAACACATGCAGCTCTGCTCCATCAGCAGCACTGCATGTGAGGAAGACGATGTAACCGGTAACCAGCAGTGATGCAGGACCTATCGTGATGTCAAAATAGTCATGTGACCAGTCACGTGTCTATTATCTCATTGGCTACAGACTGGTCACATGGCTATTTTGACGTCACGATAGGTCCTGCATCACTGCTGGTTACCGGGAGGATGCAGCGATTACCGATGGAAAAGCGGCGGGAGACAGAGTGCAGGACGCATCGCGGGCACCGGTTAGTGTTATGGCAATGTTTACTAACTGTATGTGTACATTTATAATGTGTTTTTATGTGTTTGTGATTGCCTCCAATTGTTTTCAATGGGGTTCGAGAGGTTCGTCGAACGGCTCATCAAACGGGGCACCGTTCGACGAACCAAACCGAACTCGAACTCCAGGGGGGTGGCTCATCTCTAGTCAGGTTATAAGCTTTTATTTACATAATATGGATAAGCGACAGAACTTCTGTGAGGGACTATACAACTCTCCTAGGAGTTGAAGACTTAGAATTCTAGACTCCATATAGTAATTGTCCGCCAAAGATTGTGGTGTATCCTGCTATAGCTTATATGTTTGCAACAACCTATCTCTAGATTGCTGTCTCCCCTTTGGAGTGATAAGGGCATGTTCAGGATACAATAAGGCATAATTATTAGGTTCAGCTCTCACCCTCTTGTTGATGAGGGTCTCATCAGAGAAAGCACAATGGACCGAGCAATGCAATATCCAACATATGTGAATCACAGTAGAACTATTCCAGTTACCTAAATGATTTGGAACTATTGTATATGCAATTATGTACGGTATATTGTTTCTGTTGTGCAAAGGCTGATGCGACACTGCAACCGCAAGTTATCACATCGTCTTTATCTGATTTCTGGCATAAAACAGTTTGAAGACATGCAAAACTTTTGTCCAACTTGAAGTAGTGCAAAAATTGTGCAACTTTTGATGTTTTCATGCTAGTCTCAGCAACATCCGCCAAAGTGGGAGAAAGACTGGCAAGACATGGTGTGATGAAACCTGCCTGACAAAATCTTCAAAAGTTATACCCCTTTAGCGCCATAACTTGTGTCAAAAATTTACTCTACCCCTTGATCGGAGGAAGATTCCAGCGATGCGCATGGAGGTGCACATCAGAGATAAGATGAGCCTAAACCATTAATTAGGAGCATCTTACTCCTGCCCGCGCCTTAATTAAGACCGGTTTGTACAAGTCAGTCTTAGGCTGCTTTCAGACATCCGTTTTTTGCAGTGTGGCTCAATCCGGCTCAAAAACCTATGCAACGAATGCGGCGAAAAAAAACGGATCCGTTGTATAAGTTTTTCCATGCGGCCCGTCCGTTTTTTGACGGATGCGGCTTGATACTGAGCATGCGCAGAGCAAATAACCGCATCCGGCAACCGGATGCGGTTTTTGCCGCAGGACGCCCCACCCGGGCTTGCATTGTAAATCGCGCCGCATCGCGCCGGATCCTGCGTGATGCAATTTTTTCACCGTACAAGAAAACATGCCAGGCAACGTTCCATCCGGCTGCCACATGGGCTAAATATGCCGCATCCGGCAAAAACTGGAAGCAACGCAAGGTTATGCGGCACAATACGGCGCTAATGCAAGTCTATGCGGAAAAAATGTAACCGGCAGCAAAAAAATGGTTGTGTTTTTTCTGCAAAGCGCCGTATTTTGCCGCTCAGCAAAAAGCGGATGTGTGAAAGCAGCCTTAGTGAATTGGGCTCATTAAATTTTGGTCTTTTTTAATGAACAAAAAAAAGTTAAATGTTATTATGTTCTTCTAATGATCATCCGTATTTATGTACAGAAAGGTAATGCAAATTATAAGCATACCATAAAACTGATGGGTGTATTATATTACGAGCTGTTTAAAAAGATGCAAGCTCAGTTCCAATTGGCTGATATGGGCAACAAAGACAGTTTTTCTTTGAGATTGCTTTGATAAATGATTGATGCCTCATTGGTGGCATTCTGTAAAGCTCGGCATCTATGAAATTCATTGATGATAAAGCTGTAGTAAAAACAATGGATACATTGACCCACAATATCTGCCTGACTCATTTCATGCCTGGTAAGGAATAAATATGACATTACAATTTTGTAAGAATGATATACATCTCCAAAAACAAGAAAAAACAAAAAAGCAGCACCAAATGTGCACTACAGCACTAAACATTCCAAACTGTACTTATTTTAAAAATTTTGAGATTTTTGGCAAAAAATTGCAATTTCTTGAGCTGCTTCGCCACGTCACGGCAAATCTCATTTGAAGCAGTCCTACACTAAAATATTTTTATAAAATGTGCCATACGGCCTCACATATGAGTAGTAGAACTGCTCTTAGCAGCACTCACCTGGTCTATTTCAATCCCGTACCCATGACTGAGTCATGGCTGTGGGCGGGACAGGTCCAAGCAAATGCTGCATGAAGTAAATAGCCTGTGGACAAAGCCTGATGACTTATTGTGAACAGTCACCAACCGCCAAAATCTAGACAGATGGAATACATCCCAAATTGGGGTGCATAGCAAGGTGGAGGTCAACCACCGACCAATTCAATGAAGAAAAAACAAAAAAGCAGCACCAAATGTGCACTACAGCACTAAACATTCCAAACTGTACTTATTTTAAAAATTTTGAGATTTTTGGCAAAAAATTGCAATTTCTTGAGCTGCTTCGCCACGTCACGGCAAATCTCATTTGAAGCAGTCCTACACTAAAATATTTTTATAAAATGTGCCATACGGCCTCACATATGAATAGTAGAACTGCTCTTAGCAGCACTCACCTGGTCTATTTCAATCCCGTACCCATGACTGAGTCATGGCTGTGGGCGGGACAGGTCCAAGCAAATGCTGCATGAAGTAAATAGCCTGTGGACAAAGCCTGATGACTTAATGTGAACAGTCACCAACCGCCAAAATCTAGACAGATGGAATACATCCCAAATTGGGGTGCAAAGCAAGGTGGAGGTCAACCACCGACCAATTCAATGAAGAAAAAACAAAAAAGCAGCACCAAATGTGCACTACAGCACTAAACATTCCAAACTGTACTTATTTTAAAAATTTTGAGATTTTTGGCAAAAAATTGCAATTTCTTGAGCTGCTTCGCCACGTCACGGCAAATCTCATTTGAAGCAGTCCTACACTAAAATATTTTTATAAAATGTGCCATACGGCCTCACATATGAATAGTAGAACTGCTCTTAGCAGCACTCACCTGGTCTATTTCAATCCCGTACCCATGACTGAGTCATGGCTGTGGGCGGGACAGGTCCAAGCAAATGCTGCATGAAGTAAATAGCCTGTGGACAAAGCCTGATGACTTAATGTGAACAGTCACCAACCGCCAAAATCTAGACAGATGGAATACATCCCAAATTGGGGTGCAAAGCAAGGTGGAGGTCAACCACTGACCAATTCAATGAAGAAAAAACAAAAAAGCAGCACCAAATGTGCACTACAGCACTAAACATTCCAAACTGTACTTATTTTAAAAATTTTGAGATTTTTGGCAAAAAATTGCAATTTCTTGAGCTGCTTCGCCACGTCACGGCAAATCTCATTTGAAGCAGTCCTACACTAAAATATTTTTATAAAATGTGCCATACGGCCTCACATATGAATAGTAGAACTGCTCTTAGCAGCACTCACCTGGTCTATTTCAATCCCGTACCCATGACTGAGTCATGGCTGTGGGCGGGACAGGTCCAAGCAAATGCTGCATGAAGTAAATAGCCTGTGGACAAAGCCTGATGACTTAATGTGAACAGTCACCAACCGCCAAAATCTAGACAGATGGAATACATCCCAAATTGGGGTGCAAAGCAAGGTGGAGGTCAACCACCGACCAATTCAATGAAGAAAAAACAAAAAAGCAGCACCAAATGTGCACTACAGCACTAAACATTCCAAACTGTACTTGTTTTAAAAATTTTGAGATTTTTGGCAAAAAATTGCAATTTCTTGAGCTGCTTCGCCACGTCACGGCAAATCTCATTTGAAGCAGTCCTACACTAAAATATTTTTATAAAATGTGCCATACGGCCTCACATATGAATAGTAGAACTGCTCTTAGCAGCACTTACCTGGTCTATTTCAATCCCGTACCCATGACTGAGTCATGGCTGTGGGCGGGACAGGTCCAAGCAAATGCTGCATGAAGTAAATAGCCTGTGGACAAAGCCTGATGACTTAATGTGAACAGTCACCAACCGCCAAAATCTAGACAGATGGAATACATCCCAAATTGGGGTGCAAAGCAAGGTGGAGGTCAACCACCGACCAATTCAATGAAGAAAAAACAAAAAAGCAGCACCAAATGTGCACTACAGCACTAAACATTCCAAACTGTACTTATTTTAAAAATTTTGAGATTTTTGGCAAAAAATTGCAATTTCTTGAGCTGCTTCGCCACGTCACGGCAAATCTCATTTGAAGCAGTCCTACACTAAAATATTTTTATAAAATGTGCCATACGGCCTCACATATGAATAGTAGAACTGCTCTTAGCAGCACTCACCTGGTCTATTTCAATCCCGTACCCATGACTGAGTCATGGCTGTGGGCGGGACAGGTCCAAGCAAATGCTGCATGAAGTAAATAGCCTGTGGACAAAGCCTGATGACTTAATGTGAACAGTCACCAACCGCCAAAATCTAGACAGATGGAATACATCCCAAATGGATGTCTGGATTTTGGCGGTTGGTCACTGTTCACATTAAGTCATCAGGCTTTGTCCACAGGCTATTTACTTCATGCAGCATTTGCTTGGACCTGTCCCGCCCACAGCCATGACTCAGTCATGGGTACGGGATTGAAATAGACCAGGTGAGTGCTGCTAAGAGCAGTTCTACTATTCATATGTGAGGCCGTATGGCACATTTTATAAAAATATTTTAGTGTAGGACTGCTTCAAATGAGATTTGCCGTGACGTGGCGAAGCAGCTCAAGAAATTGCAATTTTTTGCCAAAAATCTCAAAATTTTTAAAATAAGTACAGTTTGGAATGTTTAGTGCTGTAGTGCACATTTGGTGCTGCTTTTTGTTTTTTCTTCATTGAATTGGTCGGTGGTTGACCTCCACCTTGCTTTGCACCCCAATTTGGGATGTATTCCATCTGTCTGGATTTTGGCGGTTGGTGACTGTTCACATTAAGTCATCAGGCTTTGTCCACAGGCTATTTACTTCATGCAGCATTTGCTTGGACCTGTCCCGCCCACAGCCATGACTCAGTCATGGGTACGGGATTGAAATAGACCAGGTGAGTGCTGCTAAGAGCAGTTCTACTATTCATATGTGAGGCCGTATGGCACATTTTATAAAAATATTTTAGTGTAGGACTGCTTCAAATGAGATTTGCCGTGACGTGGCGAAGCAGCTCAAGAAATTGCAATTTTTTGCCAAAAATCTCAAAATTTTTAAAATAAGTACAGTTTGGAATGTTTAGTGCTGTAGTGCACATTTGGTGCTGCTTTTTGTTTTTTCTTCATTGAATTGGTCGGTGGTTGACCTCCACCTTGCTTTGCACCCCAATTTGGGATGTATTCCATCTGTCTGGATTTTGGCGGTTGGTGACTGTTCACATTAAGTCATCAGGCTTTGTCCACAGGCTATTTACTTCATGCAGCATTTGCTTGGACCTGTCCCGCCCACAGCCATGACTCAGTCATGGGTACGGGATTGAAATAGACCAGGTGAGTGCTGCTAAGAGCAGTTCTACTATTCATATGTGAGGCCGTATGGCACATTTTATAAAAATATTTTAGTGTAGGACTGCTTCAAATGAGATTTGCCGTGACGTGGCGAAGCAGCTCAAGAAATTGCAATTTTTTGCCAAAAATCTCAAAATTTTTAAAATAAGTACAGTTTGGAATGTTTAGTGCTGTAGTGCACATTTGGTGCTGCTTTTTGTTTTTTCTTCATTGAATTGGTCGGTGGTTGACCTCCACCTTGCTTTGCACCCCAATTTGGAATGTATTCCATCTGTCTGGATTTTGGCGGTTGGTGACTGTTCACATTAAGTCATCAGGCTTTGTCCACAGGCTATTTACTTCATGCAGCATTTGCTTGGACCTGTCCCGCCCACAGCCATGACTCAGTCATGGGTACGGGATTGAAATAGACCAGGTGAGTGCTGCTAAGAGCAGTTCTACTATTCATATGTGAGGCCGTATGGCACATTTTATAAAAATATTTTAGTGTAGGACTGCTTCAAATGAGATTTGCCGTGACGTGGCGAAGCAGCTCAAGAAATTGCAATTTTTTGCCAAAAATCTCAAAATTTTTAAAATAAGTACAGTTTGGAATGTTTAGTGCTGTAGTGCACATTTGGTGCTGCTTTTTGTTTTTTCTTCATTGAATTGGTCGGTGGTTGACCTCCACCTTGCTTTGCACCCCAATTTGGGATGTATTCCATCTGTCTGGATTTTGGCGGTTGGTGACTGTTCACATTAAGTCATCAGGCTTTGTCCACAGGCTATTTACTTCATGCAGCATTTGCTTGGACCTGTCCCGCCCACAGCCATGACTCAGTCATGGGTACGGGATTGAAATAGACCAGGTGAGTGCTGCTAAGAGCAGTTCTACTATTCATATGTGAGGCCGTATGGCACATTTTATAAAAATATTTTAGTGTAGGACTGCTTCAAATGAGATTTGCCGTGACGTGGCGAAGCAGCTCAAGAAATTGCAATTTTTTGCCAAAAATCTCAAAATTTTTAAAATAAGTACAGTTTGGAATGTTTAGTGCTGTAGTGCACATTTGGTGCTGCTTTTTGTTTTTTCTTCATTGAATTGGTCGGTGGTTGACCTCCACCTTGCTTTGCACCCCAATTTGGGATGTATTCCATCTGTCTGGATTTTGGCGGTTGGTGACTGTTCACATTAAGTCATCAGGCTTTGTCCACAGGCTATTTACTTCATGCAGCATTTGCTTGGACCTGTCCCGCCCACAGCCATGACTCAGTCATGGGTACGGGATTGAAATAGACCAGGTGAGTGCTGCTAAGAGCAGTTCTACTATTCATATGTGAGGCTGTATGGCACATTTTATAAAAATATTTTAGTGTAGGACTGCTTCAAATGAGATTTGCCGTGACGTGGCGAAGCAGCTCAAGAAATTGCAATTTTTTGCCAAAAATCTCAAAATTTTTAAAATAAGTACAGTTTGGAATGTTTAGTGCTGTAGTGCACATTTGGTGCTGCTTTTTGTTTTTTCTTCATTGAATTGGTCGGTGGTTGACCTACACCTTGCTTTGCACCCCAATTTGGAATGTATTCCATCTGTCTGGATTTTGGCGGTTGGTGACTGTTCACATTAAGTCATCAGGCTTTGTCCACAGGCTATTTACTTCATGCAGCATTTGCTTGGACCTGTCCCGCCCACAGCCATGACTCAGTCATGGGTACGGGATTGAAATAGACCAGGTGAGTGCTGCTAAGAGCAGTTCTACTATTCATATGTGAGGCCGTATGGCACATTTTATAAAAATATTTTAGTGTAGGACTGCTTCAAATGAGATTTGCCGTGACGTGGCGAAGCAGCTCAAGAAATTGCAATTTTTTGCCAAAAATCTCAAAATTTTTAAAATAAGTACAGTTTGGAATGTTTAGTGCTGTAGTGCACATTTGGTGCTGCTTTTTGTTTTTTCTTCATTGAATTGGTCGGTGGTTGACCTCCACCTTGCTTTGCACCCCAATTTGGGATGTATTCCATCTGTCTGGATTTTGGCGGTTGGTGACTGTTCACATTAAGTCATCAGGCTTTGTCCACAGGCTATTTACTTCATGCAGCATTTGCTTGGACCTGTCCCGCCCACAGCCATGACTCAGTCATGGGTACGGGATTGAAATAGACCAGGTGAGTGCTGCTAAGAGCAGTTCTACTATTCATATGTGAGGCCGTATGGCACATTTTATAAAAATATTTTAGTGTAGGACTGCTTCAAATGAGATTTGCCGTGACGTGGCGAAGCAGCTCAAGAAATTGCAATTTTTTGCCAAAAATCTCAAAATTTTTAAAATAAGTACAGTTTGGAATGTTTAGTGCTGTAGTGCACATTTGGTGCTGCTTTTTGTTTTTTCTTCATTGAATTGGTCGGTGGTTGACCTCCACCTTGCTTTGCACCCCAATTTGGGATGTATTCCATCTGTCTGGATTTTGGCGGTTGGTGACTGTTCACATTAAGTCATCAGGCTTTGTCCACAGGCTATTTACTTCATGCAGCATTTGCTTGGACCTGTCCCGCCCACAGCCATGACTCAGTCATGGGTACGGGATTGAAATAGACCAGGTGAGTGCTGCTAAGAGCAGTTCTACTATTCATATGTGAGGCCGTATGGCACATTTTATAAAAATATTTTAGTGTAGGACTGCTTCAAATGAGATTTGCCGTGACGTGGCGAAGCAGCTCAAGAAATTGCAATTTTTTGCCAAAAATCTCAAAAGTTTTAAAATAAGTACAGTTTGGAATGTTTAGTGCTGTAGTGCACATTTGGTGCTGCTTTTTGTTTTTTCATCTCCAAAAACAAGTACCAACAAGCCCAAATTATGACCATAGAGGCTGCTAGAATGGGATGTAGATAAACCAACCTCTTCCAGTCTAGATCACTCACTTGAAGTCACAAGGGAACATCTAGTATAGGATAAATCGAAGTTTCGGCATCTTTGTGATATACAGTGCCTTGCGAAAGTATTCGGCTCCCTTGAATTTGTCAAACTTTAACCACATTTCAGGCTTCAAACATAAAGATAAAAATGTTAAATTAATGGTGAAGAATCAACAACAAGTGGGACACAATTGTGAAGTTGAACAAAATGTATTGTTTATTTTAAACGTGCAATATTATTCGTCCCCTTTAAATTAATACTTTGTAGCGCCACCTTTTGCTGTGATTACAGCTGCAAGTCGCTTGGGGGTATGTGTCTGAGTTTTGCACATCGAGAAACTGAAATTCTTGCACATTCTTCCTTTGCAAATAGTTCGAGCTGATTGAGGTTGGATGGAAAGTGTTTGTGAACAGCAGTTTTCAGCTCTTTCCACAGATTCTCAATTGGATTCAGGTCTGGACTTTGACTTGGCCATTCTAACACCTGGATACGTTTATTTGTGAACCATTCCATTGTAGATTTTGCTTTATGTTTTGGATCATTGTCTTGTTGAAAGACAAATCTCTGTCCCAGTCTCAGGTCTTTTGCAGACTCCAACAGGTTTTGTTCAAGAATAGTCCTGTGTTTGGCTCCATCCATCTTTCCATCAATTTCAACCATCTTCCCTGTCCCTGCTGAAGAAAAGCAGGCCCAAACCATTATGCTGCCACCACCATGTTTGAGAGTAGGAATGGTGTGTTCAGGGTGATGAGTTGTGTTGCTTTTATGCCAAACATATCGTTTGGCATTGTTCCCAAACAGTTCAATTTTGGTTTCGTCTGACCAAAGCAGTGTCTTCCACATGTTTGGTGTGTCTCCCAGGTGGCTTGTGGCAAACTGTAAATTACACTTTTTATGGATATCTTTGAGAAATGGCTCTCTCTTTGCCACTCTTCCATAAAGGCCAGATTTGTGCATTGTACGACTGATTGTTGTCCTACGGACAGACTCTCCTACCTCAGCTGTAGATCTCTGCAGTTCATCCAGAGTGATCATGGGCCTTTTGGCTGCATCTCTGATCAGTCTTCTCCTTGTTTGAGATTACATTTTTGAGGGATGGCCGGGTCTAGGTAGATTTGCAGTGGTATGATACTCCTTCCATTTCAATATGATCGCTTGCACAGTGCTCCTTGGGATGTTTAAAGTTGTGGAAATCTTTTTGTAACCAAATCCGGCTTTAAACTTCTCCACAATAGTATCACGGACCTGCCTGTTGTGTTCCTTGGTCTTCATGATGCTCTCTGTGCTTTAAAAAGAACACTGAGACTATCACAGAGCAGGTGCGTTTATACGGAAACTTGATTACACACAGGTGGCTTATATTTATCATCATCAGACATTTAGTACAACATTGGATCATTCAGAGATCCTCAATGAACTTCTGGAGAGAGTTTACTGCATTGAAAGTACAGGGGACGAATAATATGGCACGCTCCAATTTTCAGTTTTTTATTTTTAAAAAGGTTTAAAATAAGCAAAAAATTTCATTCAACTTCACAATTGTGTCCCACTTGTTGATTCTTCACCATTAATTTACATTATTTTTTCTTTATGTTTGAAGCCTGAAATGTGGGAAAAATTTGACAAATTCACGGGGGCCGAATTCTTTTGCAAGGCACTGTATTTTGCTTGTGTGCAGATAATCTCCCACTATTGCAATGTTCTCATATATTTCTGATATCTCCATGAAAATTAGAGAGGTTTTCTTTGTTCAATGGGAGAAGCTGTTGGAGGACAAAACTTTATTATATTCAAATTTAAAATCTCTCCCATATTTCATGAAATATTGCGATATCCAGTGATTTTTTATTTCATTTGTTACCAAGAGATAGTGACAGGTCCTCTGTTATGGTGGAGAATGACCTACATTGGATGTGACTGATTTAACTACATCCAGAGGGAGCAAGTAGCTCATAAATTGGGACTGCTTGGACTGAAAACTATTGAATTTCTTCTGTAGACCTCAAGTATCTCCCCTTGACTATTGAACTATTTCTGGTAGCCAGAAAATTATTTTAGGATTATATGGACACACGTCTCACTTTTAGGCTAGGTTGACACGCCATATAAAAAAAACTGTTGTGATTTTCATCCAGAAGAGTGGGATGATTTTTTTCTCACTTATCATCTGTGTGCTCTTCGTTTTTTACTGAGCAGCTATTAATAATTTACAGGACCATTTACTTTTTTGCTATGCTATAGAACTGTAATGTATCCATAACAATTGGATGCTATACCATCCAATTTTTTTCTCACACCCATCCGATTTCCAAGTGAAATCACAGCATGCTTTAGATTTTTTTCACTGACATAGTTTTTTCAATGAAAAATATCGATCTTCAGCGCTACCCCATGGAATAACATTGGACCGAGTACTATAGCATAAAAAAATCAGGTAGCACACCTCCGATTTATACTGTGTTGTGAGCGAGGTCTTAGACTCTTATTACTTCCTCCCATACACATCATTGAATACCTGCGTAAACATATTCTTTCATCCGATCAGCTGCTAGTGCAAAGGTTGTGTCATTTGTAATGTATGAACTTTCTCCAGTGATAACTCTTGGGAATCAATAACTTCTAAATATGACCAAATCAATGACCCTGACCCTTGTCTTGTCTTTTATATTTGAATTGATGCCAACGACTATGACATTTGTCTTGTCTATCAATTTGACCTGTGGCTATAACTAAATATATTTTTGCTTTGTTTTCTTTTGTTTAGCTTATAAGTGATGGCTGACCCAAGACATGTTACTTATTTGCTCCTTGATTAATCCTTGTCTTTGTTATGAAAATTTTGCTTGTAAACAAGGTATCGTGTTATGTTTGGTACATGATTGTTGTTTTTGGAGATTTCACAGAATTTTATATCACATGTGTGATTTGAAGGGTGAATTCACACACAGGGATTTGTGGCAGAATTTCATTGACTGCATATCAGTTCCATTCATCACAGCAATCTTGAAGAAATCTAAATCTGTATGTTAGCTACCGTGTATTTATAAAAATAAGACATATAGACACAATAAGTCGTATACTTTTGTTTACCCTAAAAAAAGTGCTGGGGCTTATTTTTGGGGTAGGGTTTATTCTTGGGGGAAAACAGTTGGGGGTAAGTTTACCCCCCAGGAGAATGATACTTACCAGACCCAGACCCCGGATGTCTGTGTGGCTCCCAGGTCCTCCTGTGATCTCTGGCGGAGCTCCCAGCAGGTATGCTCCACGTGGGCCTCCCCTTCTTCTGGCTGACACACTCACATACATCAGATCACATACACACACACACACATCAGGTCGCATACACAATCACACATCAGATCGCGCACACACACACTCACCACATTCAGCAATACCATTTGCTTCTGACCGACATGGGAAGATGAGATTCAGTGAAGTGGAGCACAAGGACCTGCAATGGAACGTATAGAGGACTCAGCGGTGGAATGCATCGATACGCTCCACCGAAGGTCTTTGAGCTCCACTTCACTTCGTCTCATCTTCCCATACCGGCCAGAAGCAATTGTTATCATTGGATGTGGTCAGTGTGTGTGTGTGTGATTTGATGTGGGTGTGCGATATGATATGATGTTTGTGTGTGTGGGTGTGCAATCTGATGTGTATAAGTGTGCGTTCAACTGAAGGTCCTCCAGTTCAGCGACTGGTGAGTATAATTGCAGGGTCTTCTGTCTTTTTTCTTCTCTCTTTTGAGGGTGTCTGATTTCTATAAGGCCTCTTTCACACGTTCGTGAAAAACCACGCACGTTTTTCACGGACGTGTCAGAGGTGCGTTTTGCCCTCTGTGAGCCGTGTTTATTGCCTACGCGTGTTCTCCGTGTGTTATCCATGATAACACATGAAGAACGGGTGGTGCTGATCTTCGGTCTCCGGTCCTGCGGCTCCCCGCCGCTGCAGGTTCCGGTGAAGTGAATATTCAACGAGCATAATGAGCGGCGGTCGGAAGCAAGTGACAGCAGCGGCACAGACAGGAGGGCTGGAGAAGGTGAGTAAAGATTTGTTTATATTTTCTTAAGCACATGTGTTTTCTCCGGCGCGTGTCACACGGAACACCTCCGTATGGTCTGTTTGCGTTCCGTGTGACAGCCGTGATGCCGGAGAAAAACGGACATGTTGACGTGTGGAGCACATGGATACACCTATGCTCCACACGTACACACGGTCCATAGCAGAACACGCACGTAAGTGCAGACCCATTGATTTTAATGGGTCTACGTGTGCCCGTGTCTCCGGTACGTGAGGAAAAGGACCAAAACATGTACCGGAGACAAGGACGTGTGAAAGAGGCCTAATGAAGTGTCCTGCTATATTCTTTAACTTTTTTAGCTGCTTGGACACTTAATTATTGAACCGTGACTAGGGCTTACTTTCAGGATAGGCCTTATATTTAAGCCTTACACCGAAAATGCTGAAAATTCGTGCTAGGGCTTATTTTTGAAAAATATAGTACTAAAGCAATCCTCATTCAGATGAGTGGGACAGTCACATAAACTTCTGCAGCAAATCTGCCACATTTGGTTATACAGTCATATGAAAAAGTTTGGGCACCCCTATTAATGTTTACCTTTTTTCTTTATAACAATTTGGGGTTTTGCAACAGCTATTTCAGTTTCATATATCTAATAACTGATGGACTGAGTAATATTTCTGGATTGAAATGAGGTTTATTGTACTAACAGAAAATGTGCAATCTGCATTTAAACAAAATTTGACCGATGCAAAAGTATGGGCACCCTTATCAATTTCTTGATTTGAACACTCCTAACTACTTTTTACTGACTTACTAAAGCACTAAATTGGTTTTGTAACCTCATTGAGCTTTGAACTTCATAGGCAGGTGTATCCAATCATGAGAAATGGTATTTAAGGTGGCCACTTGCAAGTTGTTCTCCTATTTGAATCTCCTATGAAGAGTGGCATCATGGTCTCCTCAAAACAACTCTCAAATGATCTGAAAACAAAGATTATTCAACATAGTTGTTCAGGGAAAGGATACAAAAAGTTGTCTCAGAGATTTAAACTGTCAGTTTCCACTGTGAGGAACATAGTAAGGAAATGGAAGAACACAGGTACAGTTCTCGTTAAGCCCAGAAGTGGCAGGCCAAGAAAAATATCAGAAAGGCAGAGAAGAAGAATGGTGAGAACAGTCAAGGACAATCCACAGACCACCTCCAAAGACCTGCAGCTTCATCTTGCTGCAGATGGTGTCACTGTGCATCGGTCAACAATACAGCGCACTTTTCACAAGGAGAAGCTGTATGGGAGAGTGATGCGAAAGAAGTCGTTTCTGCAAGCACGCCACAAACAGAGTCGCCTGAGGTATGCAAAAGCACATTTGGACAAGCCAGTTACATTTTGGAAGAAGGTCCTGTGGACTGATGAAACAAAGATTGAGTTGTTTGGTCATACAAAAAGGCGTTATGCATGGAGGCAAAAAAACACGGCATTCCAAGGAAAGCACTTGCTACCCACAGTAAAATTTGGTGGAGGTTCCATCATGCTTTGGGGCTGTGTGGCCAATGCTGGCACCAGGAATCTTGTTAAAGTTGAGGGTCGCATGGATTCAACTCAGTATCAGCAGATTCTTGACAATAATGTGCAAGAATCAGTGACGAAGTTGAAGTTACGCAGGGGATGGATATTTCAGCAAGACAATGATCCAAAACACCGCTCCAAATCTTCTCAGGCATTCATGCAGAGCAACAATTACAATGTTCTGGAATGGCCACCCCAGTCCCCAGACCTGAATATCATTGAAAATCTGTGGGATGATTTGAAGCAGGCTGTCCATGCTCGGCGACCATCAAACTTAACTGAACTGGAATTGTTATGTAAACAGGAATGGTCAAATATACCTTCATCCAGGATCCAGGAACTCATTAAAAGCTACAGGAAGCGACTAGAGGCTGTGATTTTTGCAAAAGGAGGATCTACAAAATATTAATGTCACTTTTATGTTGAGGTGCCTATACTTTTGCACCAGTCAAATTTTGTTTAAACGCGGATTGCACATTTTCTGTTAGTACAATAAACCTCATTTCAATCCAGAAATATTACTGAGTCCATCAGTTATTAGATATATGAAACTGAAACAGCTGTTGCAAAAACCCAAAATGTTGTAAAGAAAAAAGGTTAACATTAATAGGGGTGCCCAAACTTTTTCATATGACTGTACCCTAACTCAGATTTAATGAGCCCAGTGCTATATAATGGCATGTATCACACTATAGGAGTTCTCAGACAAGTTGTGCAACCAACAATATTTGTTAAACTGGTCTGCAGCCTGCTGTTGTATAAAAGTTTTAAAGCTTTTAAAAAAACCTGTCAAATGTACAAATAAGCAACATAAAAGTCACAAGTGAGTTACGTGCAAAGTGCGACCAGCGACAAAAATATCCAACATGTCTGTTGCGACACTGTTTTCCAATCGCAGTAGAATGTAGGAAGAAATGTGACACTGTAGAGAATTATTAGATCCAAAACCACAATCTGGCACCACTGTCACAATGTTGTGCATCACATCGATGTGTAGCCCAAGCCTGAAAGAAGCAGTCCTATCAAAAATGTTATTCTCCAAACACTTATCAACATGTACGTATTGTATTATGAATGTATGTAAAGAGAATCTGTCACCAGGTTTTTGCAGGAAAATGTAGTATAGAGACCCTGATTCTAGCCATGTGTCACTTACTGAGCTGCTTGCTGTCATTTTTAGAGATGAGTGAACCTGAAGTTTAGTGTTCGGTACAAGTTCAGACTTTTCCAAGTTTGGGTACTTTTCGAGTGCAAACTACTTGTGTGAGCATCGCTGTGCTCACGTACGCTCAGTGCTCAGCCCAGTGTGAGCCGTTCGCACTGGGGGTAACAATAGCATGATCGGATGTAGTGTGCATTAAACAAAAAAAGAAATGGAAAAACCCCACCCACCCTCCACCGTTCCCTGGAAAGGATCTGTTTATGGCTGGTTGCATGTGGGCGGAGACCCAAACTGCCAATCAGTGACTTCAAATGAAGTTCAGGTCAAGTCCAGGTCCAAAACCAAACTTTAAAAAAGGTCTGTTGGACCAGGAGAACCCAATATTCCATGGGTCCTCTCATCTCTAGTCATTTTGTAAACTTCAGTTTTCTCTGTTGCGGATCTATCAGTTAATTGAATACTGAGCTCTGTCTAACCCCCTCCACCCTACTAATTAGCATCTTTTTTGCCCATCTACAGTGTAGACAGAAAGCTGCCAATCAGTGGTAGGGGCGGGGTTAGACAGAGCTCACAGAATACTAGTTAACAGGTATTTAAATACATGTACGCATTTAATGATTTTAAAATGGTCTGAACCACAATACAAAATAGCAAATCAGTGCACAAGAAGGAGGAGGAAATAATTCCCTACAATGTCCACTCCCTCATGTGTCCTACCTAGCCGTGGAGGTTGGCACCCTAGATGTACGATATGGCACCCCCACTTCCCGATAGCTTTCCCTGTCCTAACCCTGCAAACCCCTGCAACAAAATATAAAGTGCAGTGCTCACATTAAAGTGCTTCAAGTGCAATAACTGGGTTCACAAAAACTCCCTGGGATACCCAGGATGTCACAATGGTCCTCTATGAGAACAACAACTCAATCAGGGAAAGCATAAAGTGTAAGTTATCTTAATAACGCCTCATGCCTCGATGCGTTTCCCGAGCTCTCTGGTTCATCAGGAGGCTGATAGTTATCAAATGTGGCTAGATAAACCAACAAACAGCACCATGCTGCTGATATGAATGATACCTTAGTATCATTTATATCCAGCAGCATGGTACTGTTTGTTGGTTATCGTTATTAAGATAAGTTATACTTTAGGCTTTCCCTGATTAAGTTGTTGTTATCATAGAGAACCATTGTGACATCCTGGGGAGTTTTTGTGAACCCAGCTATTGCACTTTAATTTGAGCACTGCACTTTATCTTTTGTTGCAGGGGTTTACAGGGTTAGGACAGGGAAAGCCGTCGAGGAGTGGGAGCGCCATATCGTACATCTAGGGTGCCAACCTCCACGGCTAGGTAGGACACAGGAGGGAGTGGACATTGTAGGGAATTATTTCCTCCTTCTTCCTGTGCACTGTTTGCTATTTTGTATGCAGCCCAGTAAGTGATACACCACTGGAATCAGGGTCTCTGCCCCAACATCATGATGCTCTTAGAATACATAACTACATAACAAAAACCTGGTGACATTCTGTTTCAATAATATTGCTCACACAGCACACAGTGTCTTTTGCGTTAAGCAGAAGTGGCTTTCTCAATGTACTGTAAGTTTCTGAGAGTGCTGTCGTGAGTCTTAAAAGCTTACATTTAGAATGATGCGACATATAGAAGTGTGACGCCCCTGGACTATCAGGTCGTCACAGGGTACTGCACAAACTGCCCTTCCGTACAGTATTCCAAGTCCCTCATGGTTCTGGGTCCCTATCTTACAATGTTGCCTCCAACAGCAAATCAAATCCTAGATACACATTGCACCACATACACCAGGCACACCAGTGGACGGCTTGAGCGGAATAGAGTCGCCCACTCACAAGGAGGGGAGGTGAGTAGTGTAGTCAGTAGTGAGTAGTGAATTAGTAGTTGGTCAGTGAGAGTAGGTTTGGAGTGGTGGCTACCAGGAAAAGCTGTCTAGGTTGCAGACGGGGTCTGGATCTAGAGGAGTCTGAACCCCGGTCGCAGAGGATTGCGACTAGGTTACTGGACCTGTCAAGCAGGATGGTCAGCAGCCTAGCACTGTCACCGGTTCGGGACCGAAGGCATGGCGGGGTACACAGACCCTAGGTCGGGGAGAAGCTTCAGGAAACCCGGAAATTAACCTGAGGAGAACAGAGCCTTTATGATCTGTTCCCACCTGCTACAGAATCGGGGCACTAGCGCAACGAGGGGGATAGGGCCTTTCAAACAAGCAGCCCATGAAAATCCTAAGCGTGAGCACTGAGAGCAGGCTCCCACACTTAGCCACAGTGGGGAGCGGGGCCCGGCAAGTTTCAGACTACTGGGCCACCACGTTGAAGTTAAACTTTGTGCCAGGAGGCAGGTCACGGATCACCAGGCAACACTGTAGGGGATGGGACCCGGACGAGCTCCCCTCTGAAAGACGACGGCAGACAGAGACTTGGTTTACCCGGTTGTCAGCATCTGCTTAATGACTGAGTGAGTACCTGAGTGACCCCTGCATCCCACGGCATCCCACCGAGTCCCAGGGCTTTCTCCCTACCCGTGGAGGGCAATGACACCTTGCTGCCCCATTCCATCACCCCGGGTACTCCCAGCGGCAGTGGCGGTGTCCCCTTCCTTACCATACACCACGGGTGTCGTCACGAACTACAACTTCCCTATAAATAGTTTCCCTCCTTTTTACATTTAGAGTGGCCCCAAGACCCTGGGTCCGGAGACCCACGAGTCACAAGTGAACACCCCGGATCCGAGCGGTTCGATCTGCTGCAGGGGCGGCACAGAAGATGCGGTGTCATCCTGCTAAGCTAAATAGCGGTCTTGTGGTGCAAGCTGGAACTGCGCTGGGAGCTGGAGAAGAAGGTGATTGGTAAGTATATTGCCACATCCAAGCTACACTACATATTGATAAGGAATTAGGGAATACAGGTTTTCTGGGAGTGCTTCTTTAGCAGCATATCTCAAATATGAAAATCTGTAATAAATCTCTAAGCAAATTACATTTTTTTCTTTTGGAGAATAAAACCGCTCAAAGAAATGCAAAGTCCAGCTTTTGTTTTGAAACCTAAAATGATTACTAGTGTTATTTCTTGCGTAGGTCTGTTTTAAGAATAGACTGTCCCTTGAAGACGTAGATGCAGCATTTAGTGTTGTCACCACAGTGCCACCTGCTAGGACTGCTGCATTGCAGTGGTGTACGATGACGCTGAATTATACTGCTGCCCACAGAAAGCAATAAGAAATCAGGTAAAGTTATATGTAAGTAAAAATAAGTCAGGACTTTATTTTTTATTACAATCATATTACAATATATATTAGTATAGAGGTGGCTAGATCAGGTGTGAAGAATAGCAGAACTCTAATATATTTAGTATACAGTAGTATTCCGTAACCGGTGCCTGCACTCATTACATCCATATACTATCTGTATTTCACAGATATAGATCAAGGAAGATATCAGCTGTCCTGATAATGAAAGAAATTATCAACACTGGTGACACATTATGGAGCCAGCTGTCAGAGCACATACTTCTTGTAATACATCACCGCCGTAGCCTTGTACAACATATACACTGTATACACACCACATTCAGACCAAACATTGTAGCAACGTGAAAAGAATGGAAATATCAATGAAGGATATTAGTCACTAACGTAAACAGAAAACAAACAAACGGAAAAAATACATGTTAGCCTTTAGGTAACCTTTTAAAGTCCATTGAGTTTGTGGGTTTTAAAGGCAAGGAACATTGCGTTTGCCCTTGGGAGGGATTGCAGTTCATGGAAGAGATTAAGATTCCAGTCTTGAGTTCTGGATCATTAGCTGTGTATGCTAAAATAAAAAATGAACGTGTTTAATGTTTAGGTGCGAAAAGATAAGGTTCTAATAATTGCCTTGAGTGCGGAACCATTATTAAATTGTTCGTATACATTTGGTTTAACTGTTTGGCTTATTTCATGCCAACTGTGGCGGAATTATAAAACCATCACCCAGTGTTTCTATAAATTAAAGGTCACTGGTTTTGAGTAACAATTAAATTTATATTATATTATAGTCTTGGTGAATTTTCTAAAATCTTAAGCACGAATTTAAATATTTTTTAGGAGACTGAAAGCTGGAACTTCAAAGGGATTAGAGCAATCACAATTATTGTTAATCAGCAGTGAATATGATGTCGGTTCAAAGTATAGTCAGCTGCCAGTAAGTAGAGGAAGCTGCTAAATTATGCATTTAAGGGGGCAGGACATAAATATTCTGGAAGACAAACATTGTTTAAAGTTTTTTTTGGGGGCTTACAATATTAAAAGGTTGTTCCACTCCTTTTATTTTGATATCTATCCCATTAATTGTTATTATACTCGCATATATAGCGCTATCATCTTCAATGGACATGCTTGTCACTCTACCAAGTCAGGCTCACAATATGAATTCCCTATCAATATGTTTTTGGACAACTCCCAAAAAAGACGAGGAGCCCACACAATCTCTTTGCAGATGTTGTCCTTGGTGGGATTTGAACCCAGAACAACAGTGCTGCAAATCAACAGTGCTAACCAGTGGCGAGATCAGCAATATTAGATCAATGGGGTCTGACACATAGCACCCCACCGATCAGCTATTTTCTGTGCCCTTGGCTGTAACATCTGGCTAG
This sequence comes from Anomaloglossus baeobatrachus, assembly GCF_048569485.1. Taxonomy (NCBI): domain Eukaryota; kingdom Metazoa; phylum Chordata; class Amphibia; order Anura; family Aromobatidae; genus Anomaloglossus; species Anomaloglossus baeobatrachus. The sequence continues at coordinate 522,932,891 of NC_134354.1, forward strand.
AAGTTAGTTGTTGTGGAGCTGAACAGTGCAGTCTGCTAACCACTAGAGAGGTCAGCAATATCAGATCTGTGGGGTTCTGACACCTAGCACCCCACCGATCAACTATTTTCTGTACCCTTGGCTATAACATCTGGCTAGAAGTTAGTAGTTGTGGAGCTGAAAAGTATATTCTGTCTGCAAACCACTGCAGAGGTCAGCAATGATAGATACTAAGTGGGGTTCTTACACCTAGCACCCAATCGATCAGCTTTTTCCTATTGGCTCTAACTTCTGGCTAGAAGATAACAGTTGTGGAGCTGAACAGTACAGCTCTGTCATGTGTAGTGGCAGCTTCTGGGTACTATATATCCACTCCTAATTGAATAGGACTTGATCTGCAGTACTCAGCAGCTGTTATTACACAGTTGACAAAGCTGTGATGTTCAGCTCCACAACTCCTAACATCTGGCCGCAGGAGAATCTGAGAACTGCTGATTGATGTAGTTGCCTGGTGTCAGACCTCCACCAATCTAATACTGATGACCTTTCTTCTGGATAGGTCATTAGTTTGAGAACTCATCAGTTTCAAAGTAGTGAAACAACCCTTTAACACTAGAAGTCCCAGAAATTTTGAGCTCCCCCCTGAAGTCCTGAAAGAGGGTCAAATGACATACAATAAACTGAATAGAACTAACTAGAAACTAAATGGCTAAACTCAATGGAAAACAACAACCTCCTGTGGTGCGACAGTACTGGCCTTAATTACAGAACAAAAGACGGTGATTTTAGGAAGTTAGCTAAAATCCTTCAGGTCATTCGACTCGTCTCTGGGTTCCAAAGGTAGAAATGTTAAATGACCCCTCTCTGGGACTTCTAGTGTTAATAAATCTATCCTTAGTTTTGGTGATCAACTGATGGTTGGGGTCTAACACCCGGCAACCCCAGCAATCGGCTATTTGCTGCTCCTGAGATAATCAAATATACAAAGTGTAGATAGAAAAAACAACACAGCTCTGTAATCTGTGTAGTGACCATTTTCAGGTATTGCAGCTCTCCTCAGTATTTGGATATTATGTGCTGGCCATTCAAGTATTTGTCAGAGTAGCTCTTAATTCTGGCATATGGAGGGTGATCCCACGCAGAAGACCTTGCTCCATGATCTTCTTATGCATTAATATTTCATATGGACAGGAGTTATCCTAATAAGAAACCCCTTTAAAGTAGATAATCCTTTAAGTACAAGACTTAATGATCTTTCATTTTCAAGTATATTATATGTTAACTTCTTTTTCAACAGGCAAAAATACCAGGATGAATTCAAGAAAATGTCCCCAAGACTCAGGAGGCTTCATCTAGATAAAGAACTCAGAGTTCTGTCCGGGTTGCTATTATACACATTTTTGAGAATTCAACGGAAAGCACCATATGTATGTGTGAACCTAGTCTAATAGTAAAATGAAGAAAAGTGTTTGGCAATTAATCCATTCACATTTTACTGTTCTAGGAGGTTTCTGAATATTTCTAAATTTCTGCAGTTAGCATAGGGTTTATGTTAAAAGAATAACTATAATGAACTTATTTTGCCACATTCCAGCCATTCCAGCAATACTGTACTCAGTGGGGCTGGTGACGACATCTGCCGGCATGTTCTACGTATATGTGACGCCCTGGCAGAACCAGGTAGTGTCAGGGCCAGGCGGACGGGCAGACCCAGGAGGTGGATCCACTGGGCCGAACTCCAAGATGGTGGTAAGGAGTCCGGTAGCTGAAGCACTATAGGCAGCTGAACAGTCCGTGCATATGAGGATAACGGAGAAGTCCCTGGGACCACGGAGTCACTGATGGTAGTCCGGGTGACGCAGCTCAGGTTCGGAAGCCGAGATGATGTCAGGCGGGGTCCGGAACCTTTGGAGCGAGACGACGGGTCACCGCAGGGATCCGAGATGGTGCGGACTGTCAGATGGTAGATGAACAGCATGCGGGGTTCGGGATTCAGCAGGACCGGATGGCGGGGCAGGATCAGCTCTAGAAGAGAGATACGTGAGTATGGCAAAGCAACACCAGGAGACCTGACTCCTAGCTTGGAAAACACGAAGATCAGGCCCCGCCCCCTTGGACATTAAACCCCTTTATACCCTGTACCTGTTTGCATCATTTCCTGTTAATGGACGCTGGCCCTTTAAGAAAGGGTCAATGACCGCGCGCGCGCCCTAATGCGCATGCGCGCTGCCCGAGTGCCAGAAGCCAGAGCAGGAAGCTGCGAGGAGGAAGCAGCAGGGACGGCCTGGGGCTGAGAAGCCGACGGGCGCCGGGAGCGGGGGCCAGGACGCCGGGGACGCGCTGGCAATGGAGGCAGGAGAGCGGGGAGCGGCGGTGACCGGACCAAGGAACCGGGAAGCGAGGCAGGGGAGCCGGGGAGCATGACAGGTGAGCCGGAGGGCAGCGCAGGGGACCCGGGGAGCGTGACAGTACCCCCCCCCACGCCCCCCTCCCCGCAACCGGGACAGGAAGGCACGGATCAGCGGAGTGCCCACATTCTCCCGAGGCTCCCAGGACCTATCCTCAGGACCATACCCAGCCCAGTCCACCAGGAAGAACTGTCGACCTCGTACGGTCTTCATGGCCACGATATCCCTTACCGCATAGATGTCGTCATCGGCAATAGGAGGAGGAGCCGAACTGGCAGCAGCGGAGAAGGGACCAAGTACAACCGGCTTGAGCAGGGAGACGTGGAAGGAATTGGGTATCCTCATCGTGGCCGGGAGCTGTAGCTTGTAGGAGACCTCATTGATCTTGTTGAGGACCTTAAACGGCCCGATGTAGCGAGGACCCAGCTTGTAGGATGGTATCTTCAATCAGACGTACTTGGAAGCAAGCCAGACTAGGTCTCCAGGAGAGAAACACGGAGGGTCCAGACGTCTCTTGTCTGCGTGTCTCTTCATCCGCAGGGAAGCACGCCCAAGGGATGCCTTGACAGAGTCCCAAATGGTAGCGAAGTCACGGGCTACAGTATCAGCAGCAGGGACATCCGAAGAAGGGGATATAGGCAATGGGACGGAGGGTTGAAGTCCGTAAACAACATGGAAGGGAGAGCTGGAGGACGACTCACTGATGTGGTGGTTATGGGAGAATTCAGCCCAAGGAAGAAGCGTGGACCAGTCGTCGTGATGGGCGTTGACATAGTGACGTAAGAAGGAGGTCAAGATTTGATTGACCCTCTCCACTTGGCCATTAGACTGAGGATGGTAGGCAGAGGAAAAGTCCAGAGTCACTCCCAGATGTTTGCAGAGCGCCCTCCAGAAGCGGGAGGTGAACTGAGTTCCTCTGTCGGACACGATGTGTGATGGAAAGCCATGCAAGCGGAAGATGTGCTGTATATAGGCTTCCGCGAGTTCCTGAGCAGAGGGCAGTCCAGCCATAGGGACGAAATGAGCCATTTTAGAGAACCGATCCACCACGACCCATATGACTGTGTGTCCGGAGGACAATGGCAAGTCCGTAATAAAGTCCATCGCTATGTGTTGCCACGGAACTGAGGGTATCGGCAGAGGCAGAAGACAGCCATATGGCAGGTGTTTGGGCGTCTTGTTCCTGGCACAAGAGGAGCAGGCAGAGACAAAAGCAGCGACGTCCGTGCGAAGGGATGGCCACCAGTAATGACGTACAATCGCACCCCATGTTCTCTTCTGGCCAGCATGACCGGCTGTTTTCGAGGCATGACCCCAGTGTTATTATTATTATTATTATTATTATTTATTTATAGAGCACCATTGATTCCATGGTGCTGTACATGAGAAGGGGGTTACATACAAAATACATATACAAGTTACAGTAGACAGACTAGTACAGAGGGAAGAGGGCCCTGCCCTTGCGGGCTTACATTCTATAGGATTATGGGGAGGAGACAGTAGGTGGGGTGTAGGTGGGGCGGCAGCTCCGCACGGTGGTGGGGCGGCAGCTCCGCACGGTGGTGGGGCGGCAGCTCCGCACGGTGGTGGGGCGGCAGCTCCGCACGGTGGTGGGGCGGCAGCTCCGCACGGTGGTGGGGCGGCAGCTCCGCACGGTGGTGAAGCAGTGAGGTCATTGAAGGTTATAGGCATTTCTGAACAGATGAGTCTTTAGGTTCCGTTTGAAGTTTGTAAGTGTAGTAGATAATCTGACGTGTTGAGGCAGTGAGTTCCAGGAGACTGGGGATGTTCGGGAGAAGTCTTGGAGATGGTTGCATGAGGAGCGAATGAGAGAGGAGGATAGAAGGAGATCTTGGGAAGACCGGAGATTACGTTTTGGAGTGTAGCGAGAGATTAGTTCAGAGATATATGGAGGAGACAATTTGTGGATGGCTTTGTAAGTCAGTATTAGTAGTTTGAATTGGATACGATGGAAGATTGGGAGCCAGTGAAGGGACATGCAGAGAGGAGAAGCGGGGTGGTAGTGAGGCGAGAGGTGGATCAGTCGGGCAGCAGCATTAAGGATGGACTGGAGAGGGGCGAGCGTGTTAGCAGGGAGACCACATAAGAGGATGTTGCAGTAGTCGAGGCGGGAGATTATGAGAGCATGCACTAGCATTTTTGTAGATTGAGAATTGATGAAGGGACGGATTCTGGAAATATTTTTGAGTTGAAGACGACAGGAGGTGGTGAGGGATTGAATGTGTGGTATGAAGGACAAGGCAGAGTCAAAGGTCACTCCGAGGCACCGAACTTTGGGTGCTGGGGAGAGCGTGATGTTATTTATTGTAATAGATAGATCAGGTAGAGAGTGTAGGTGAGATGGAGGAAAGATGATCAGCTCAGTTTTGGCGACATTGAGCTTTAGGAAGCGAGAGGAGAAGAAGGAAGATATAGCCAATAGGCACTCTGGGATTCTGGACAGCAGAGAAGTGACATCTGGACCAGAGAGGTAGATCTGAGTGTCATCGGCATATAGGTGGTACTGGAAGCCATGGGACTTTATGAGTTGTCCCAGGCCAAATGTATAGATAGAAAAAAGTAATGGTCCCAGGACAGAGCCTTGAGGGACAGTGTAACACTTTTTGCCTGTCAGTCTCAGAGACATAGGTCTTCCCGGGCGGTATCTGGGCCAGGGTGACAGGAGCCACCGGAATGATTTTGCTAGGAGAGATGATGGGTTGGGTAGTCTCCTCCTCCTGCTCCATGGGCATGAAAGACCTAGACAAGGCATCAGCGCATACATTCTTGTCCGCGGGTCGGAAATGTAGTTGGAAATCAAACCTGGCAAAGAATAAGGACCACCTGGCTTGCTGTTGGTTCAGTCGTTGAGCGGACCGCAGGTATTCCAGGTTCTTGTGGTCCGTATAAATAATCACGGGATACACTGCTCCTTCCAGAAGGTAGCGCCATTCTTCCAGAGCCAGTTTGACCGCCAATAGCTCTCGGTCACCGATGGTGTAGTTGCGTTCAGGCGCTGAGAAGCTCTTGGAGAAGAATCCGCAGGTCACCATCTTCCCAGAGGAGGACTTCTGCATGAGCACTGCTCCGGCTCCCGAGGAGGAGGCATCCACCTCCAAGGTGAACTGGCGGTTTAACTCCGGACGGTGGAGTACAGGAGAGGAGGCAAATGCCCGCTTCAGAGAGTCAAACGCGGCGTCGGCCGCAGGTGACCAGTCCTTTGGATTAGCCTCCTTTTTGGTCAAAGCGGAGAGAGGAGCAGTCAGGGCAGAGAAGTGAGGGATAAACTGGCGGTAGTAGTTGGCGAATCCCAGGAAACGTTGGATTGCCTTCAGTCCAGAAGGAGGAGGCCAGTTGAGGATGGAGGAGACCTTCTTTGGATCCATCTGCAGTCCGGTATCAGAGATGATGTACCCCAGGAAGGGGAGAGAAGACTGCTCAAAGACACACTTCTCTTACTTGGCGTAGAGACGATTCTCTCTCAGTCTTTGTAGAACCAGCTGTACGTTCTCTCTGTGGGTCTGGAGGTCCGGAGAGAAGACAAGGATGTCATCCAGATACACTACTACACAGACGTAAAGAAGGTCCCGGAAAATGTCGTTCACCAATTCTTGGAAGACTGCTGGTGCGTTACACAGGCCGAAGGGCATCACGCAGTATTCATAGTGCCCATCGCGAGTGTTGAACGCGGTCTTCCATTCGTCCCCAGAGCGGATGCGTACCATATTGTAAGCACCCCGAAGATCCAGCTTGGTGAACACACGAGCTCCTCTAAGTCGGTCAAACAATTCGGGGATGAGCGGCAGAGGGTACTTGTTTTTTACGGTGATTTGATTCAATCCCCGGTAATCAATGCATGGGCGTAAGTCGCCTTCTTTCTTCTTGACGAAGAAGAAGCCTGCTCCCGCAGGAGAGGAGGACCTCCGAATGAATCCCCTTGCCAGGCTCTCTGTGATGTAGGCAGACATGGCCCTTGTTTCGGCTGGAGACAACGGATATATCCGTCCTCGAGGTGGTGTTGTTCCTGGGAGCAGGTCGATGGCGCAATCGTAAGGACGATGCGGCGGAAGTACCTCAGATTCCTTTTTGTCAAAAACGTCTGCGAAGGACCAATAGGCCGAGGGCAGTCCCGGTAGGTTCTCTGGAACCGGAGGTCGTCGGATGGGTTGTATGGACTTCAGACACTTCTCATGGCACGAAGAGCCCCATCGGGTGATTTCGCCAGTGCCCCAGCTGACTGATGGTTCGTGTGTCCGCAACCAGGGAAGTCCCAGCAGGATTTGATGGGACATGTGTGGAAGAACGTAGAGAGCGATGTTCTCGGTGTGCAGGGCACCGATACGCAGTTCGACCGGCCTGGTGATCCAGGAGATGGTGTCAGAGAGGGGTCTCCCATCCACAGAAGCAATCACCAGGGGCTTGTCGAGTGGAGTAACAGGCACCTGGTACTTGTCCACCGTGGCCTGCTGGATGAAATTGCCTGCTGCTCCGGAATCGAGGTACGCCTCAGCCGTGAACCGCGTCTCTCCCGTTGTCACTTGCACAGTCCACATAACCGGGTCTGAGAGAGTCCCAGCACCTAGGGTGGCCTCTCCTACCAACCCTAGGCTTTGGCGTTTCCCGGCCTCTCAGGACAGGAGCGTAGGAGGTGTGTGCCCTCTCCACAGTAAAAGCAGAGACCTTTGGCGAGCCGCTCTGCTCGACGTTGTTCAGACTGTCGTACTCGGTCGATCTGCATGGGCTCGTGGACGGGATTCCCAGCTGTTGATGACTGTAATACGGAGGGCTTCTGCGGAGGAGAGGAATGCCGTACCGGACGTCTCTCACGAGACAGCTCTTTGGATCGCTCCTGAAAACGAATGTCCACTCGAGTCGCTAGGGTAATCAGGGCATCCAGAGTGGACGGCACGTCACGACCTGCCAGCTCATCTTTGATGCGACCCGAGAGTCCTTCCCAGAAGGCGGCTGTTAGGGCCTCGTTATTCCACCCGAGTTCTGACGCCAAAGTACGGAAACGGATGGCGTATTGACCCACCGTCAGTGTTCCTTGACGTAACCGGAGAAGGGATGAAGCAGACGCAGAGGCGCGTCCCGGCTCGTCAAAGGTGCTGCGAAAGGCCTGCAGGAACTCTTGAAGATCCTTGGTCATAGGGTCCTCCTTCTCCCACAAGGGGTTCATCCATGCCAGTGCCTCGCCCTCTAGGTGAGACATTATGAAGGCGACCTTGGCTTGGTCGGAGGCAAACAAATGTGGCAGCTGCGTAAAATGAAGGGAACATTGGTTTATGAAGCCCCTGCAGGTCTTGGGATCTCCGGCATAACCGGGTGGTGAAGCCAAACGGAGTCTGGAAGCATCCGAAGAGGCTGCCACGGGTGCGGGAGCCGTGGATTGACTAGTGGAGACCTGGGACGCAGAAGATGGGACCGAGGCTTGTAGCGTGGTCAGGCGGGCGTCCACGGAAGTCATAAAGTTCAGCATGCGGGTCTGGACTTCACGCTGGCGTTGGAGTTCCTCTTGCAAGGCCGCTAGTGCTGCAGCGGGATCCATGGCCTGATCTTACTGTCAGGGCCAGGCGGACGGGCAGACCCAGGAGGTGGATCCACTGGGCCGAACTCCAAGATGGTGGTAAGGAGTCCGGTAGCTGAAGCACTATAGGCAGCTGAACAGTCCGTGCATATGAGGATAACGGAGAAGTCCCTGGGACCACGGAGTCACTGATGGTAGTCCGGGTGACGCAGCTCAGGTTCGGAAGCCGAGATGATGTCAGGCGGGGTCCGGAACCTTTGGAGCGAGACGACGGGTCACCGCAGGGATCCGAGATGGTGCGGACTGTCAGATGGTAGATGAACAGCGTGCGGGGTTCGGGATTTAGCAGGACCGGATGGCGGGGCAGGATCAGCTCTAGAAGAGAGATACGTGAGTATGGCAAAGCAACACCAGGAGACCTGACTCCTAGCTTGGAAAACACGAAGATCAGGCCCCGCCCCCTTGGACATTAAACCCCTTTATACCCTGTACCTGTTTGCATCATTTCCTGTTAATGGACGCTGGCCCTTTAAGAAAGGGTCAATGACCGCGCGCGCCCTAATGCGCATGCGCGCTGCCCGAGTGCCAGAAGCCAGAGCAGGAAGCTGCGAGGAGGAAGCAGCAGGGACGGCCTGGGGCTGAGAAGCCGACGGGCGCCGGGAGCGGGGGCCAGGACGCCGGGGACGCGCTGGCAATGGAGGCAGGAGAGCGGGGAGCGGCGGTGACCGGACCAAGGAACCGGGAAGCGAGGCAGGGGAGCCGGGGAGCGTGACAGGTGAGCCGGAGGGCAGCGCAGGGGACCCGGGGAGCGTGACAGGTAGTCACACAGTTTAGCCCCCATACAATACTGCTACCACACAGGGTTAAAGCAGCCGACCTGAAACCCTAGTCATCCCCTCGGGGAAGGACACACACACCAGTGGGCGGGACCAGGTGGAAAGGAAACGCCCACCTAGGGGTCTGAAGAGCCCGGGGCGGGAAAACAGCAGATGAGTTTGGGGGTTCAAGTTGAGAGGAGTGAGAAGGAGAAGCTGACAGGTGCCCTGACACATTGGCTAGGTGGCAGACGGTGGTCACCGCCAGCATGAGACGGGAAGACGGCTCAGCAGATCCGAGGTGGGCCGAGGCAGGGTTGTAGCCCGCCGGTACCGACACCGGAGAACCGACCCGGAAACCGTGAACACAAGGGGGTACACCGACGGCCTAGCTAATTAACCGATTGAGGACAGGATTCCAGGTCCTGTCCCAACCTAAGTCCTGAAAAGTAGATAACCACCCGCACAGAGGGATAGGGCATCCGCCATTGCTCGGTAGATCCCACGGGTCAGCGTCTGATGGGCACGGCTCTCAACCAGAGGACCGGGAACGGACTCCTGCGTTACACACTGGGAAGTCTACATAAGAGAACACCAAGTGCAGAGTAAAGGGGCAGTGACCATCAGCTCGGGTGTGGGACCAAATACACCCGTCTGCGGCAGCTGGGCACCATCACCTTGGTTTACCAAAAGACTTGTGTGATTGATTCAACAGTGAGTAACTTTCCCGGCCTGACAGGGTGTGCCGGCCCCTGCCGTTATCATTCCCTGCACAGAGACACTGGGTCCCGGGGCATCCATCCCTGCCCACGGAGGAGTTAACATCCAGCTGCCAGCCCACCGCCCCTGGGAGCCCCACAACCGCAGTGGTGGTGCTACATCTCACCACACACCGTGGGTGGCGTCACAGACAGTTTTAACAACCCCCGTACAAATACGTCCTCCTTTTTATTCGAAGTGTTCGCGTGACCCCTGGGTGCGGTAGAGTCCCTCGAGCCATACCGAAGATCCGGATCCGAGCAGCATGGCTGCTGGCACAGGGGCGGCATATATTCATAGTCTATCTAGTCAACAGGGGCATGTGACCAATCAAGATGCCCAACTATCTAGCCAAGTAGAGTACCTACTGCATGTAGTTCCTAGTTTAACCCTTGCTGTGCACCTGATAAAACTTCTCATTCTGATTAACATTTTTCCTGGTTGTTGACTGGTAATAACCTTTGGCGTTGGTTACATCTACATTACCTTTTTACCTGTCTTTCATCCTCCAGTCAGTCACAATTCTGGGTTGTAACCTAGGGGTCTCCTTCAGTGAAGTTGACATCTCCTTACAGAGGTTAAAGTGTAAGAATCAATGTGATTTCTGAGACTCTAGATCTTAGACGCCCCAGTCTAGCCAATGACAAGCTGACTGCGGCTCCAACCATCATTGTAGGTGCAATTGTCTCCTGCAGTGAAGTCGACATCTCCTTACAGAGGTTAAAGTGTAAGAATCAATGTGATTTCTTAAGGGGGCTTTACACGCAGCGACATCGCTAGCGATGTCGCTCGTGAAAGCACCCGCCCCCGTCGTTTGTGTGTCATGGGCAAATCGCTGCCCGTGGCGCACAATATCGCTAGGAGCCGTCACACATACTTACCTTCCTAGCGACGTCACTGTGGCCGGCGAACAGCCTCTTTTCTAAGGGGGTGGTTCGTGCGGCGTCACAGCGACATCACGCGGCAGGTGTCCAATAGAAGCGGAGGGGAGGAGAGCAGCCACATGGAAGACACGCCCACCTCGTTGCCGGAGGACGCAGGTACAATGTTGTTTGTCATTCCTGGGGTGTCACACGTAGCGATGTGTGCTGCCTCAGGAACGACGAACAACCTGCGTCCAGAACAAGGAACAACATTTGGGAAATGGACGAAGTGGCAACAATCAACTATTTGGTGAGTATTTTGCATAGTTAGCGGTCGTTCGTACGTGTCACACGCAACGACGTCGCTAACGAGGCCGGATGTGCGTCACGAATTGCGTGACCCCAATGATATCTCGTTGGCGATGTCGTTGCGTGTAACGGGGCCTTTAGACTTTAGATCTTAGACACCCCAGTCTAGCCAATGACAAGCTGACTGCGGCTCCAACCATCATTGTGGAGCAATTCCACAACAATGCCATTTTTAAACCATTCTTATATAACACACTGGGTAAAAAAAAGAATTACACATCATGAAATACATTTTCAGCATAACAGCTGTATCAACATATTTAAAAGGCATTGCAATCACAATTATTTAACTCCTACCGAGTAAAACAAGAACTTGTACATGTGGCTTTCTTCAGTGTAATACTGCCATGACCATGACCTTGGGGCCATTCACCGTATGGCAGAAGTTGGGAGAATTTATATGAAGCGGGCTCACATGCTGAGCCTGCACTATACCCTGAGGTTGTGGTGGTTTCCTCAGCAGACACCCACAAGTAACGTCTGTGATTGTAGCTTGTATCTAATTGCATAAGTTTAACCCATTAGATACTGTGGATAACAGTGACCATAAATATTATAGGACATGTGAAGCAGTTTGGCAACAAAAGTAGGTACAATATTTTGCATATAACAGATATTTGACTACAATTGAGATAGTTAAAAATGTTTAATATGTTTTGAGATTTCATGAACCGGTTCAGGAAGAGGAATGCTGCCATAGGTTGAAGCAGTACCCCCTGGTATTCTTTTATGTCTTGTACTAAAGAAAACCAGCACCGCTGGCAAATAAAACTTGAACTGAACAACACAATTCTGTGGTGCCCCTGAGGCTTCAGTTACCACAGAAGTACTGCATCTCAGCCAGAGGTGTGGTACCCCATTCTGGGTAAGGAAGAGGTCATCCACCGGTATGCACACAAAACCTCTCAATTAGCAGCTCCCCACTGGGACAAGGTTAGGGCTTGGTACCATTAAAGCTATGTATAGCCATCACTGGGAATGGCATCACCCTCTCCTTAATCCGACCTAAACTGGGGGTGGAGTCAAGTTAGTAGGGAACACTGTAGTGACAGAGAGTCGAGAAGGAGCAGTGGAGGAGTGAAAACCTGTGGTCTGGAGCTGGTGCAACTCGACCCAGGCACAAGACAGAAAGGGTCCTGTCACTGACCCGCCGCTGACACCACTGACCCGCTGCTGCTGTGATGCCCTGGCAAAACCAGGTAGTCACAAATAGGCCCCCGCAAAACACCTTCCCTCATTAGGAAACACACAGCCAACCTAGAAACCCTAGTCAGCCCCCCTTAGGGAAAGACAGACACACCAGTGGGCGTGACCAGGTGGTTGGGACACACCCACCCAGGGGTCTAGGCAGCCCGGGGCGGGAAAACAAGCAGAAAGAGTTAGCAGTTCAGTTTGGAGAGGAGTGTGGGCTGGAGCTAAGTGTAGCTCCAGCAGGAAAGTTCAAGTTGAACGGTACCAGGGTAGAAGCCCTGGTGCCACTGGGTAAGAGGCAGACAGTGGTCTCCGTCAGCAGGAGACGGGAAGATGGCTCAGCAGAACCGAGGTGGACCGGGACAGGGTTGTAGCCCGCCGCTACCGACACAGGGACCCGACCTGGGAACCGTAGCACAAAGGGGGGTACTCGGACCCTGAAGCCAGAACCGGAAACAAGCGGACTGGTTAATTCACCGATTGAGGCCAGGGCTAGAGGTTCTGTCCCACCCAAAGTTCCTCATAGAAGACAACAGCCCACCGATAGGGATAAGAGGTCACCGCAAGGGCCCATAAATCCCACGGGCCAGCGTCTGCGGGCACGGCTCCTTAGGCCACATCCAGCCGGGAGCGGACTCCTGAGTTTCACGCTAGGAAGTCCACCTTACACATAACAGTGTAGAGAAAAGGATAGAGACCACCAGCCGGGTGGGGGACCTGAATGCAACCGGCCACCATCACCTTGGTTTACCAGAGACTTGTGTGAATTATTGACTGTGAGTAAACACGCATTCCCCTGCCATCGTTATACCCTGCACCAAAGCCACTGGGTCCCGGGGCCACCATCCCTCCCCACGGAGGGGTTAACAACTTGCTGCCACTACATCTCCCCCGGGTGCCCCATAACAGCAGCGGTGGTGTCCCAACTCACCACACACCATGGGTGGTGTCACAAACTTAATACGGCCTAGCCCATACATCTACGTCCCCCCATTTATTTGGCATGTCCACGAGACCCCTGGGTCCAGAGGCCCTCGAGCCACTACCCCAGAAGGCTCGGACCCGAGCATCACCGGCTGGTACGGGGGTGGCACACCTCGAAAACTGGTGTCACGAACAGGATCCTTACCCATCCACTTACCTTGTGGAAGTGCGCCTTGTATTGGACAGTCAGCGGTGATCCGTTGCAAAATTTTCAGAAGTCGCCAAAGGGCGCGAAAGCCAAAGCCCCGCCCCCTGGGAACGCAATGTGAAAGTGAGCCCGGAAGTCGAAAAACAAAACTAACAAGCCGCAGAAAGAAGTGCCGGCAAAAGACCAAGGGCGGGCGGGTGAAGATTCTGCGAAATGTGACCGAGCAGATAAAGGGCAGGGACTCCAGGACCCTGCCACCCTTCTTGCTCCTGGATACAGCCAACTATGCAGCATGGCCGACCCATCTGGCAAGCCTGTAGTGAAGGAGCCCGTGCCCGGAATAGCCGACTGGGTGGAAGCCCAGACGGAGTGTATGTGCCGCCGGATCAAGGCACAGGCGAGCTTTCTGCTCAAAAGATGGATGGCCGAGATGGCGGAGTTGGCCGCAGCCGTTCGGGACCGTGAAGTGGAAGCAGCCTTGGAGGAGCAGGTAAGCAACCCATGCCCCTATGTCCCCCAGGAACCGGCCAACCAGGCTGAGGGGCCCGGTCTGCCCCTGCCCGAAATGCTGCCTCCCTCACCGCCCGTACCTGTTGCTGACACCCCGCTCGGTCTGCTGCCACCAACACCAGCAGCGATATTCGTTCCGTCGGCCCGTGAGGACCAGCCAGCGGAAGCCGCCAGCAGTGTGCCCATCACTGCCCCGGCACCCATACCGGCTCCATGCCAGACCAACGCCCGGAAGGTGCCCTGTCCGGTCCTGAACCCGGCATCGATTCCAGTCCCGGAGGACGCAGCGCCTGAGATGACAACGGCCCCGGCAGTCCGCCCGGCCACAGCGGAGGTGGTCCCCGACCGGAAGCCAGCACCGCAAGTAACGCTGGCCGCTCCCAGCCTCCCAGCCTCGGCAGAGGCACAGCGGGGATGTAGCTGCAGAGCAGCAGAGTGGGCCACGTCACAGCGGGGTCCCCCATTGCCAAAGGTGCCGGTCGTAGCCTGCACGGAGGGACTCCGGTTGGGCCCGGCCCCCGCGCAGGTTGAACCGGAGAAGGCAGCAGATGTTCCGTACTGGGAGCGTCAGCGGCGTCAGCCGGGTAAAGAGATTGCCGCCTGGGAGAAACGGAAGGCGGAGGTCCTGTCCCGGACCTACACAGAAAAGGACAACCTGAGGAACGCCTCTTTCCGGGTGAGGGGCCCGACGTATAAAGGCCAGGTCCGGCACTTTAACCCCCCAAAGGGGTGGGGCTTCATATACGAGTCGGGCCTGGAGGCCAAAATATTCGTGTCCCAGAGGGACGTGGCACCTCATCTGCCTGTTGGCCACCCTGACCGGGACCTGGAACCCGGAGAGCTTGTGACATACACCCGGCACTGCGGAGAGAGGGGGTGGTTTGCCCTCGATGTCAGAAGGCGGGTGAGCATGGGAACCCAGCTGCACACCCACCCCTCTCCGCCACTCTCCCGTCCCGATGATGATTAGGTAGCGGTTCCCGGCTACCTCCCCTGCAAAGTCCCCGTTGGGACTGTCTGTTGATCCCGTTACAGTTCCTGGTTTTACAGATAAAAAGACAATGGCTTTGAACTTGCAGGCCAGCCCATAAACTTTTGGGTTTTGTAAACAGCCCTCAACCTACCTTCTCACCCAGCCACAGTCTCTGGAGAAGCTGATTGGAGGAAGGGCCTGTGGTAGAGTTGTCCGAGGCCCTGTCACCAGCAAAACCGGTGACTAACCTCCGGGTCGGGGTCCCCTGGATGTGGGGCCCTTGAAAGGACTGCCGGGTAAGGAACCTTTTACCCAGCCCGTTTGGGCAACACCTGGACCTGTCCTGTGCTTAGCGGTGGCACCAGGGGGCAGATTGTTTTGGGTGGGTGAGGTGAGAAGGACCCGGTCTGTCCTTTCCCAGTTTTATTGTGCAACATTAAAGTAACATGCCTCCTGTAAGGGATGAAACCATAAACATGCTTAATTGTAAATATGTTATTATAATTGTAAACTGCTTACCCTTTTATCTTTTCCAATTCAATAAATGGTGGTGGTCGGACAGCGTGCGGACGGTCTGTATTAAACCAAGGGGGAATGTGACGCCCTGGCAAAGCCAGGTAGTCACAAATAGGCCCCTGCATAACACCTTCCCTCACTAGGAAACACACAGCCAACCTAGAAACCCTAAACACCCCCCTTAGGAAAAGACAGACACACCAGTGGGCATGACCAGGTGGTTAGGACATGCCCACCCAGGGGTCTAGGCAGCCTGGGGCGGGAAAACAAGCAGAAAAAAATAGAAGTTCAGTTTGGAGAGGAGTGTGGGCTGGAGCTAAGTGTAGCTCCAGCAGGAAAGTTCAAGTTGTACGGTACCAGGGTAGGAGCCCTGGTGCCACTGGCTAGGAGGCAGACGGTGGTCTCCGTCAGCAGGAGATGGGAAGACGGCTCGGCAGAACGAGGTGGACTGGGACAGGGTTGTAGCCCGCCGCTACCGTGACGGGGACCCGACCCGGAAATCGTAGCACAAAGGGGGGTACTCGGACCCTGAAGCCAGAACCGGAAACAAGCGGACTGGTTAATTCACTGATTGAGGCCAAGACTAGAGGTTCTGTCCCACCCAAAGTCCCTCATAGAAGACAACAGCCCACCGATAGGGATAAGAGGTCACCGCCAGGGCCATTAAATCCCACGGGCCAGCGTCTGCGGGCACGGCTCCTTAGGCCACATCCAGCCGGGAGCGGACTCCTGAGTTTCACGCTAGGAAGTCCACCTTACACAAAACAGTGCAGAGAAAAGGATAGAGACCACCAGCCGGGTGGGGGACCTGAATGCAACCGGCCACGGCAACGGCCACCATCACCTTGGTTTACCAGAGACTTGTGTGAATTGACTGTGAGTAAACACGCATTCCCCTGCCGTCGCTATACCCTGCACCAAAGCCACTGGGTCTCAGGGCCACAATCCCTACCAACGGAGGGGTTAACAACTTGCTGCCGCTACATCTCCCCCGGGTGCCCCATAACAGCAGTGGTGGTGTCCCAACTCACCACACACCGTGGGTGGCATCATGAACTTAATACGGCCTAGCCCATACATCTACGTTCCCCCATTTATTCGGCGTGTCCGCGAGACCCCTGGGTCCGGAGGCCCTCGAGCCACCACCCCAGAAGGCTCGGACCCGAGCAGCGCCGGCTGCTGGCACGGGGGCGGCACACTGCCACCACAGACCCGCCGCCGCTGTTAGCACAGCCTCTGCCTCCTGTGACCCTGCTTCACCACCGCTGCCGCCCCCTCCGGTAAGATAACACCAGAGTATAAGATGGACCCAATTTTTTTTTTTTTTACCTTTCTTAATCTCTAAATTTGGGGTGCATCCTATAATCTGGTGCGTCTTATAAAACGAAAAATACACTATTTCAAAATCATTCAATGCGACTTTCTGGATTTTTTTATTCTGTCTGTCACAGTTGATTTGTACCTATGATAAAAATTACATACCTCTCCATTCTTTGTAGGTGGGAAAACTTGCAAAATCGGCAGTGTATTAAATACTTAGTTTCCTCACAGTATGTGACTACATCCATTTTACCTGGCACATCTCACAGCCATTACAGTTTGTGGCCCATTTTATATTGGTTTTTCTGTGGCTGGCATGTTTTATACACACACCTTTGTGTTTAGCACTGGAACACACAAATTGGCGCTACTGTGACTGTCACATTCTTATGCATGCTTTTGTGGCTGCCACATTTCTATTATAACTGAGGTGTCCATAAATGAGATGTCATTTATAATTATAGAAGAGTTTAATGAGGATTCTTACTAGCACATCCTAATAAATTAAGCTTTGATTCTATGACTGTGGCATAATGTGACTGAGATGTGCCAGCATTTAATGGCAGCGCCTTTTGCAAACAACCTAATTTGTAGAAGACAAAACCAAATTAAATATTACATATTTCGTGTGCCATATATCTGCTCTCACTACCAGCATTATTCTTCACCTGTAATAAGGTCTTCTACAAATAACATTTATATCCTCCTAGTGGAAATCCTAATAGCACAGTACATCTGACTAGCTTTAGCCAAATGGCTTGCTGTGCTTGTGTGTCCAGAAGAATGCCCAATGCTCAATATTTCCATCCGATTAATACATTATTTTCAGAAATCTGCACAAAGCAAGGTTTATCATCCTTTGAAGATTTGGGAGCTCACTGCAGGTGGACAGGCTACTTTCACCTAGCGATTTGGCAGTTCTAACTGAAGTTCATACTCACCAGATGGTGCTGCACCACTGAAAAGAGGAAAATGATAGACTAATACATTACCAAATCTTTACTTCTGCTCAGAACTAGTTGGCTTAGTGAATCAGTTCAGTACACTACTGTAAGGTTAACTCTTTCTGCAACTTCCCATTCGGGTTTCTCCATGACCAGTTCAACTAATAGTACATATTCTCCCAGCTAATGATTATTTAGGCATCTATATGGTTTATGGAGTATTAAATTATATACCGCTCAATAGTAGTTTATATTATTATCATATTACTGTACATTGATTGCAATCAGTAAGTCTAGGGATGACATGGTGATAGAGCAATAGATAATATGCAGATCTGCTCATATTTACATATTTCAGAAATAAAAACACTAAAGAAAATGTTAAATTGGTTCTTTATTTTTGGTGCTTCTAATGTATAAATAAAAATAATTCATGAGAGAATACACTATAGCACAATTCATATTTTACATTTTTGTTTTTACTGGACTACCAGATACTATAAGTAAAGGCCCTGTCACACACAGAGATAAATCTGTGGCAAATCTGTGACAAATCTGTGTCAAATCTGTGACAAATCTGTGACAAATCTGTGACAAATCTGTGGCAAATCTGTGGCAAATCTGTGGCAGATCTGTGGTTGCAGTGAAATTGTGGACAATCAGTGACAGGTTTGTGGCTGTGTACAAATAGAACAATATGTCCATGATTTCACTGCAACCACAGATCTGCCAAAGATTTATCTCTCTGTGTGACGGGGCCTTAAAGCCCGCTTTACACGCTGCAATGTATCTTACAATGTGTCAGCGGGGTCACGTCGTAAGTGACGCACATCCGCCATCGTAAGGTACATTGCAGTGTGTAACAGCTACGTACGATTGCGATTGAACGGTAAAACGTTCATCGCACGCATGTCGTACATTCCTCATGAATTGTACGTCAGATTGTTCATCGTACCCGGGGTAGCACACATTGCAGTGTGTGACACCCCGGGAACGATGAACAAATCTTACCTACGTCCTGCGGCTCCCGGCCGGTAATGCGGAAGGAAGGAGGTGGGTGGGATGTTTACGTCCCGCTCATCTCCGCCCCTCCGCTTCTATTGGCCGGCTGCCGCGTGATGTCGCTGTGATGCCGAACGTCCCTCCCACTCCAGGAAGTGGACGTTCGCCACCCACATCGAGGTCGTATGGAAGGTAAGTATGTGTGACGGGGGTTAATCGTTTGTGTGGCACGTTCAACAAATTGAACGTGCCATACATACGATGGGGGCGTTGCAAATCGCATATGATATCGTATGCGAAATTGCAACATGTTAAGCAGGCTTAAGTCAAATTTATTGTACAATTCTTGGTGTGTTGCTTATCATATTTTACTATACTTAAGGAAAAAAAACACTATAGAAAAAAATGTCATATTATTGTTATTATTATTTTTGCATATTATACCTGAATTGCACAACTATGGTCTTTGTTCCATTTTTGGTCAGTAGGTTCATGTTGTGGCACTATGCAGCGCCACTGAAAATCACTTTTCTACCTTAGTCAAAGACTTGGGCAATGATCTAAAAATTTGTTCCGTGTGCCAGCCATGTGTCTATTCTTTACATCAGTGTGACATCCTTGTATTATCCAATTTTATACATCAAAAGTTTAAAATGTGCATAATTAAATGCAGTTTCCTAGGTTAATAATGGCAAAAATTATATGCTACACAGTTGATCCAGATGGAATCCAATTTTTTTTTTCAAGCACACATAGACTTTAGCCATTCTCGGAAAAGATTAGTTCATGCTGAAATTCTTTTTACACAGATTTCCATGTGAAAAAAACTTTAAGGAAAGAAAGAAAGAAAGAAAGAAAGAAAGAAAGAAAGAAAGAAAGAAAGAAAGAAAAAGATACAAGTGCCTATAGGGTGATAGTATATGGTATATTGGGGTGGGAGGTGAGATATTTCCCACCTAATTGAGTTATGTTTTTCAGCCACTGTAGCTCGCCAGCAGGTAGAAGATACCATTCTTCTGCAGACAATAGATAATCTAGTACAATATATGGCTATAGTCTTAGGGGTGCTTCACACATAGCGAGATCGCTACCGAAATCGCTGCTACGGCACGGTTTTGGTGACGCTACAGTGACCTCATTAGCGATCTCGCTGTGTGTGACACTGAGCAGCGATCTGGCCCCTGCTGTGAGATCGCTGCTCGTTACACACAGCCCTGGTTCGTTTTCTTCAAAGGCGCTCTCCCGCTGTGACACACAGATCGCTGTGTGTGAAAGCGAGAGAGCGACGAAATGAAGCGAGCAGGGAGCAGGAGCCGGCATCTGGCAGCTGCGGTAAGCTGTAACCAGGGTAAACATCGGGTAACCAAGGTGGTTACCCGATATTTACCTTAGTTACCAGCCTCCGCAGCTCTCACGCTGCCTGTGCTGCCGGCTCCGGCTCTCTGCACATGTAGCTGCAGTACACATCGGGTTAATTAACCCAATGTGTACTGTAGCTAGGAGAGCAAGGAGCCAGCGCTAAGCAGTGTGCGCGGCTCCCTGCTCTCTGCACATGTAGCTGCAGTACACATCGGGTTAATTAACCCGATGTGTACTGTAGCTAGGAGAGCAAGGAGCCAGCGCTAAGCAGTGTGCGCGGTTCCCTGCTCTCGCGGTTATGATCGCTGCTTCGGCTGCTGTGTTTGACAGCTAAGCAGCGATCATAACAGCGACTTACAAGGTCACTGTTACGTCACAGAAAATGGTGACGTAACAGCGACCTCGTTGTCGCTGTCGCTTAGTGTGAACCAGCCCTTAAAGGGGTTATCAACTACCAAGACAACCCTTTCTCATTCCCCATGTTTGCCCCCATGAAAATAAAACAGCCTATGCTCATCTCCGCTACAGGCGCCATTCCAGCAGTGTTAGTACTCACGCTTTGGCTCATGCGAGGTTGTTACACAATGCAAGCTCCATGCACCAGCTTCTCTCTCCTCACCTTTGGAATTTTAAGTAATCTGTCATGACTGTAGCAGGACTTTGATGGGGTTAAGTCTTGTGGGAGGGGCTGGCCCGATGGTGGCTCGTTCCGGCACTCACACCACTTTATTTTGGTGTTGAATCCAGTAATATTTCCAGCTCTGCTGCTACAACTGTTCCTGTAAGAATTCTCTGTTCTAGTCCTGCTACCCGGTACCATTCATCCTTCCTGTCCTGACCTCTGTTCCTCCTGCTCAACCTGACCTCCGTTCCTCCTGCCCTACCTGACCTCCGTCCCTCCTGCCTGACATGACCTCCATTTTTTCTGCCTTACCTGACCTCTGTACCTCCCTGTCTTCCTGTCTCTGGTACTGTTCCGTGCGCTCTCCTTTTCCCTCCCCAGTGCTTACATGTCCTCCTGGCATCTGACCTCAGCTCTGTTATTTGACTGGCTTGATTACTCTTCTGTACGGACGTAACATCCTGGAATACACCTTGGCTGATCGACTATTCCTGCGCTTGTTAGCAACCTCTAGTGAGTCTCTGTATTACTGTACTTAGGAGTCTATCTCAACTTGAGTCCCAGCACCCCCTAGTGGTAACTTGACATAATCAACTTAGGCGGGCTTTACACGTTGCGACATCGCTAGCAATTGCTAGCGATGTCCAGCGCGATAGCACCTGCCCCCGTCGCACATGCGATATATGGTGATTGCTGTCGTAGCGAACATTATCGCTATGACAGCTTCACACGCACATACCTGGTCGGCGACGTTGCTGTGACCGCCGAACAATCCCTCCTTCAAGGGGGAGGTGCGTTCGGCGTCACAGCAACGTCGCCAATCGGCTGGCCAATAGAAGCGGAGGGGCGGAGATGAGCGGGACATAACATTCCGCCCACCTTCTCCCTTCCCCATTGCCAGCGGGACACAGGTAAGGAGATGTTTGTCGCTCCTGCGGGTTTAAACACAGCGATGTGTGGAGCTGGAGGAACGACAAACAACATCGTACCTGCGGTCGAACCGACATTATGGAAATGAACGACATTACACAGATCAGCGATATTGTACGCTTCTGTGCTCGTTCATCGTCGCACCTAGGATTTACACGTTGCGATGTCGCTACCGGCGCCGGATGTGCGTTACTAACGACGTGACCCCGACGATATATTGGTAGTGATGTCCCAATGTGTAAAGCCCCCCTTAAAGTGAGAGTTGATGGTGAGACTCACTTACTGCTAATTACTTATACATCTGAATGCGGGGAGAGAGAAACCAGAGATACTTGGGCGAAGGGCTCGCGTGGTGTAACAACCTCACATGAGCCCTTGGAATGTGAGTGCTGACACCGCTGAAATGCAGAGGAGGTGAGGATAAACTTTTTTTTATTTTAATGAGTGCAAACATGGGAATTAAAAAGGGTTGTCTTCATAGTGGACACCCCTTTGAAGATGACCACATTGCTGCAGAACATGAGATATGCCACACTCCAAACTACTTCCATCAACCTAAGGCCTGTTTCACACATCAGTGATTCTGATACGTTTGTGCTTTTTTTTAAACGTACCAGAATCACTGACATACGCAGACCCATTATAATGAATGGGTCTGCTCACACATCAGTGATTTTTCACTGCACGTGTCTCCGTGCGGCATACCCGCGTGTCCGTGATTGCCGCACGGAGACATGTCCATTTTTTTCTGGCATCACTGATGTCCCACGGACCACGCAGTGGTGTGGTCCGTGAAACACGTGCCATAAAAAACCGTGCTTTTAAAATAAAAATCATTTTTACTCACCCGGCTCCAGCGATGTCCTCTGCAGCCCGTGCAGCTTGCTGCTTCTGAGCCGGCTCATTACTGTCGCGCATATTCATGATGCACCACACAGCCGACCCGGAAGCAGCTGCTGCGGGGGTCAGCGCCGGCCGGATGCTGCACCGCGGGAGCGATCAGCACCATGGAGAGCGGGAGCGCGCACAGGTGAGTTAATCTCTAAGTGCAATCACGGGCCACGGAGAAGGGAGCCCGGATTGCACTTAGACAACCCACGTGTGCCGTGATTCACGGCACACGGAGGGACATGTGCGTGTTTTACACGCCAGTGAAAAACTTCAGTGTTTTTCACTGACGTGTGAAACGGGCCTTAAAGTGTGGAACCTCTCATCTTGTGCAGCAGTGCAGTTACCTTTAAACACGTATCATCTATTCCATTACCCATGTGAAAAAGTGTCATCTAAATAGTCCAATCCAATCACATTGATCAATGTGCTGTCCGAATTCATCTCGGACAGAACATATCCGTATAATACATTTGTCTGAATGAGCTCTTAAGGCTAAGAAAAGCCTATCCTAGCTTTCTAACATTTGCTAAATCAGCGAAAATACAATATATGCAAAATGATAAAACATTATCTTGAACCATTAGTGTTATGATATATTATGGAATTAATATACTGAATTAGACCTTTTTGAAATCAGTAAATGTTGTTTCCTTCCTGACCTCCTTCTATATATACTGTGTATATGCACTAATCAACAGACAGTCGGTATGTCCAAAATTATAATAAAATGTCAGCTGCTGTAGCTATTTCTATGTATAAAAGAATAATTGTGGCACATATTCACCCTGGCACTTTCAGGAAATTATTATCGCTGCCTCTCTTTTAATATTGTCTCAAACAGGTGACCTACATTGGGGACACATGTTCTTTTGGATACATGCTACAAGAGACGTGAAGCTTATAAATCTCGTTCCGGCAAGTGTGAAATAGCCCTGATAAATCACAAAGACAATATCACAGCTTTATGTACTTTGCCTTACTGACTATCTGAACAAAAGGAACATTTAGCTCTGGGGGAATTAAAGAAAACAGGACAGTTGGGTCCAGTCTAATAGAGATGATTGCTGTCGTACATTACTTGGTAGACATTAATTCCTTTGTCCATTCAGACTTACTGGAACCCATAACTGAACTTTGGTCGTTTATCAACCTTCATCCTTATGTTGAACCTAGAACAGCTCTTTTACAGTGTTCTATTAATACACTCACCTGATAAAAATGGCCACCCATTTCATTGTGGTCTGATGGACGAATGGCTTTATATGTGCTTACAATGAATTTGTTACGCCGTAATGTGATTGGATGGGAGAGAGACTAGATGGGGGGCACCTGCCTCTTACCTTCAAGCCCTAGACTGACCCTCATCCCAGAATTATGCTTAAGGGTAGCGATGTCTGAGCCTCCAGCCTCTCCCTTTCTCCTGTCCTGGCACTGATGGTAAGGTCCCCTCTACACCAACCACCCAAGGGGACAGACCGGGACAAAAACCCCACAAACACCCCACCACAAAACCACATACAGACACCAACAAACAACTAGGGGGAAACATACAGAGGTGAACTGGAACCAACAGGGAATAAGGGAAAATAACTACACCAAGGATTACTTCCAAACAACCCATCACCAGGGAAAAATAGAAGCAGCAAAAGGAATGCGTCCATCCACATCCGGGCCAAGCTACAAAAGGATGAGGAATAACTGGCACCCCCTGCTGGAGGCAGCGGATTTTTATCCAGGCAGGAAGTGGACATCAGTGGAAACAGCTGAACTGCATTAGGATCTCTTCTGCTGCAACAGAAACTAACATTAACCCCTAGAGTGTCTAAAAAAAACCCCATGCTTAATCATAGACACAGTAGGAAAAACAACATCGGTCCTGAGCTTGTTACAAGTCACATTGCACCAAGTGGGATAGCGTGACAGAATTCATATGTAATAGCAATATCAGATCTTAGGGGAATATTTATTAAGGAATTTGTATTTATGCATTGGTAACCTGTCACATTTTATCTTGTACTGTATTTGAGCGCAAGATAACAGCTGACGATCCAGACATAAAAGACTAAAGGGGAATTTTGAAGCCCCTTCATGTCACTTGTCAATCCCAACCCATTCATAACATGCCCTCCCGTCCCTTTATCTAATGGCACTTTCTGTCTCAGCCTTTCCACCGCCAGATCTCTGCTCCTTGGTTTCCATAGGTATGGCAGACTTACAAAAAAAGGCAAACAATATGGGCTGTCAGCTTTCATTAAGCATTTACTGAAATCCTGTGCTATTTCAGGTGATTGTATACATTCATCCAAACACCTCATTTACCAAGGTCTTGATTTTATTTTCTAAGCCCTACTGTCTTCCTGAATATTTGCAATCTGCCTGGCAGACCACAGGTTTCAGCCACTGCTATTTATCTTTTTTTTTTCAGAATTGTGGCATAACAAAAAGGCTTATAATGGAGAACGGGAGGATTGTCAAGTTTCATAAAGCAGCCTAGGAATCTTTGCTGCTTTATATGACAATGTCAGCTCCGCTCGGAGTTCAATAAGCGGGTTAACAAGCTTTCACAAGGATATCCTGCTTAAATATTTGCAACATAAACAGCATGTTGTGGAGGATGAAACACTGGCGTTGTTTTTCTCTTCCCTTCTACTTCAATTTCTCTCTCAGTTATTGAAAGCTCACCAAAGAATCATGAAAGTCAGGATAAGCCATTTCTACCTCTCCGAATGAAACTTGTTGCCAGGAGAATGAAATATCTTGGACACAATGCAGAAAAAGACTTGTGATTCCCTTATAACTAGGAGAAATAACATTAGTGTAAAAGTGTATTAGTCAGTGCTAGCGACATTTCTAGACTTTATATTATTAATACAATGCTTCGTTCTGATGATAAACCATCAAACGTAATTGGAAAATTAGTACATAAATGGTTCAATACTATATTAATTACATGGACATTATCTGTATCCAGTTGGCACATTGGAAGAGCATTACACAATTACAATTCAGTCATTTTGTCATTGTAAGGTTTTTTTTCATCTTCGTCAAAAACTATGTCTTAATTTCAGCTGATCAACGAATGCATTTTTAGATTAATTACTTTAGTAATATCTACGATTAAATTCCTACAATTAATTGCCACTTCCCACTTGTCTTATTTAGGGTTAGGTCTATCTATCTACCTACCTACCTATCTACCTATCTACCTACCTACCTACCTACCTATCTACCTACCTACCTACCTACCTACCTATCTACCTATCTATCTATCTATCTATCTACCTACCTATCTATCTATCTATCTATCTATCTATCTATATATCTACCTACCTACCTACCTACTTACCTATCTACCTACCTACCTACTTATCTATCTATCTATCTATCTATCTATCTATCTATCATCTATAGTATACATCAAAAGTAATTACAACCCTCACATTTTCGGCAACACTTTATTATATTTTTTAATGGAACAACACTGAAGATATGACACCTTAAAACAATGGAAAGTAGTCAGTGTCCAGCCAGTCCAAATTTGTTCTGTGGTCTAAATAACTCAACACACAGCCATTAATGTCTACACCGCTTGCAACAAAAGTGAGTACAAAACCTAAGTAAAGATGATCACATTGAGCCCAGTGTCAATATTTTTTGTAGCCACCATTATTTTTAAGCACTGCCTTGACTATCTTTGGCATAGTGTTCACTAGAGCTTCACAGTAGGTACTGGAATTCTCTTCTACTCCTCCATAATGACATCACGGAGCTAGTGGATGTTAGTGACCTTGCGCTCCTCGACCTTTTGTTTGAGGATGCCCCACAGATGTTCAATAGGGTTTAGGTCTAGAGACATGCTTGGCCAGTCCAGTTACCTTCAGCTTCTTTAACAATGCAGTGGTCATCCTGGAGGTATGTATGGGGTCATTATTATGTTGGAATAATGCCCCGTGGGCCAGTTTTTACAAGGAGGGGATAATGCTTTGCTTCAGTATGTCATAGTACATGTTGACATTGTTCCCTTAATGAACTGTAGCTCTCCACTGCTGGCAGCACTCATGCAACCCAAACCATGGCACTCCACCACCATGCTTGACTGTAGGGAAGACTACACTTGTCTTCGTACTACTCACCTGGTTGCTGCCTCACATGCTTGACACCAACTGAACCACATACATTTATTTTAGTCTCATCAGACCACAGGACATTGTTCAAGTAATCCATGTCCTTAGTCTGCTTGTCTTCAGCAAAGTGTTTGTGGGCTTTCTTTTGCATATTTTTTACAAGAGGCTTCCTTCTGGGATGACAGCCATGCAGACCAATTTGAAGCAGTGTGTGGCCTGACAGGCAGAGCCCCCCCCCACACCTTTAACCTCTTGCTACAATGATGGCAACACTGATATCTATTTTGAAAAGACAATGAGCAAATATACTTCTTTTGTCAACCTTCACGGGGCCTGTTTTGATTGGAATTTGTCTTGTTAACCCACTGTATGGCCTTGGCCATTATGCTGCAGCTCAGTTTCAGCGTATTGGTAATCTTCTTATAGCCTAGGCCAACTTTATGTAGAGCAACAATTCTTTTTTTTTTTTTTTTACACTTTGCCTTGCTCTTCACGATTGTCCTGGTGCTGTGACAATCGAGGTAATACTTTTGGGGTGGATGTCAGCTGTGAATTGACAGCTGGCATCAAGCCCACAGGTTAGTAATGGATAGGCATCTATCAGACACCCCCATTACTAACCCAGTAAGTGTAAAATTAAGAAACATACACAGGAAAAAATTGTTTATTTGAATAAAGGCTCCCCCACACTTCCTTTGTCACCAATCTATTATCTAATAAGAAATCCTTGAACTTCCAACCTAATCCAATGCTGTAATGTAGTAATGACGCCCATCAATTCCTATAGAGCTTCCTTCTGGGAATGAGACTTCATAGTTCACTTGTGGTCAATGGCAGGCACGGAATTTCTCAAGCTAGGGAAATAATTTTGTATCTGTCATTAATCGCTAGTGTCCTTTGGAGTCTCGTTCTGTGAGTGTTCTTAGAATGAGGCTCCATAGGTCACTCCCGTTCAGTGGCAGACCCGTAATTTCAATGCCTACCAATGACCACGAGTGACTTATGGAGCTCCCTTTTCAGAATTTTCTCAGAATGAAGCTCCATAAGAATCAATGGGTATCATGGAACATATCCAGGTCCTGACCCGAACTTGCACAGTTCCGCTCATCTGTGCTCATGAATTGGCCAATGTATGAAGTACCTTCCTTTTTATAAATATATTCTATATAGCAGCTGTGCAGTCCAAATTTCTTATATTCAATGTTGGTATTTATCATCTATCTATTTTTCTAC
Organism: Anomaloglossus baeobatrachus; assembly: GCF_048569485.1. Taxonomy (NCBI): domain Eukaryota; kingdom Metazoa; phylum Chordata; class Amphibia; order Anura; family Aromobatidae; genus Anomaloglossus; species Anomaloglossus baeobatrachus. Next base: position 522,960,358 of record NC_134354.1, read on the forward strand.
AGTATAGTAGAAAGAGATAGTGTAAAAAGTGTTTTTAATGGCCCACTGTGGCAACATTTCGGTTGAGAAACATGAACCTTTCTTATTTGCATGGTAAGGTTATTGCCTGGGAGGCTTTGCTCTGGTGCTGCTCTATTTTTTTTATATTAATATCTACAGTCTATCTATCTATCTATCTATCTATCTATGTTTATTGGTGCTGCAACCTACCTGTCCTTTAAATTTGTAGGGTCGTAGTCTGGGAGAGACATATTTGATAAATAGTAGGTTAGGGTCCCAGCAAATAAAGATACACTGGTGGGCTCTTATGACTTGGCCAATATAGGTCCTAAGTACCTTCCTTTTTATAAATATATCACATGTATACCAGTAATCAGTCCAAATGTCTTATATTTAATGTTTGCATAATTCTTAGAACTTATAGAGGCTGCTGTATTATTTTGTTGGTATCTATCTATCTATCTATCTATCTATATTGATTGATTGTCCTATCTACAGTATCTATCTATCTATAGTTCTAGATGAGAAAAAAAACTGGAGGCAGCACACTAAAAATAGTTTAAAATTCGATTTTTAAAGGCTAATTGTGGCAAAGTTTTTGTTCATTTAATCACTTGAGAAGAGCCCAGTGATTACATACAGTAAAGGAATGGTTTTAAGTGACGTTTTGGTTCTGAAAATTGAACCTTCCTTATCTGGATGGTTTGGTCGCTGGCAGAGAGGCTTTCCCCCATTGTTCTAGTGATACTCTAATTTTTCTGTTACTATACAGAATCTATCTATCTACTGTATCTAAAATAAAGGAAATAATTATTTGATCCCTTGCTGATTTTGTAAGTTTGCCCACTGACAAAGACATAAACAGTCTATAATTTTAATGTTAGGCTAATTTTAAGAGTGAGAGATATAATATCAAAAATAAAATACAGAAAATCACATTGTATAAATTATAAAAATCTGTTTGCATTTTGCAGAGAGAAATAAGTATTTGATCTCTCTGGCAAATAAGATGTTTTTTGTAGTTGATGATGAGGTTTGCACAGATGTCAGGAGGAATTTTGGTCCACTTCTCTTTGCAGATCATCTCTAAATCACTAAGATTTTGAGGCTGTTGCTTGGCAACTCGGAGCTTCAGCTCCCTCCATAAGTTTTCTATGGGATTAAGATCTGGAGACTGGCTAGGCCACTCCATGACCTTAATGTGCTTCTTTTTGAGCCACTCCTTTGTTGCCTTGGCTGTATGTTTTGGGTCATTTCCATGCTGGAAGACCCAGTCACAACCCATTTTTCATGTCCTGACGGAGGTAAGAAGATTGTCACTCAGGATTTTACGGTACATGGCTCAATCTATTGTCCCATTGAGGCGGTGAAGTAGTCCCGTGCCCTTAGCAGAGAAACACCTCCAAAACATAATGTTTTCACCTCCATGCTTAACAATGGGGACGGTGTTCTCTGGGTCATAGGCAGCATGTATTTATCTATCTATCTAGCTATAGTTTCTATGTACTGTATCTCTATATCTATCTCTCTCTCTATCTACATATCTATCTATCTATCTATAAAATTATGAATATACTACAAGGAATATGCGGAATTCCACAATAATATCTCATACAAGGAGATGTTACAATAATGTATTTGTTTGCTATAACCAATTCTCAGAACATTCTAATAACCAAACAGATATGCAGGGTGTACATTAAAGGTGATTGGATATGTATTCACATTATATGTTCATATACATAAGTATGTGATACTATCAGAAAGAGGATGATTATATTTTATGCATTTCATGTTGTCTGCATTGAGACTAGTAATTGAGCATTTAAACAGTATAACACAATAAAAGCTGTATGTAGAATAATGGAGTCACAAAGCGAAGAAGTATACAGAACGAGCAAATTAAATGTATGAAACACATAAGTAGATTTTATGCATTATCTGTCTGTAGAGACAATAAAAAAGCAGCCTTGAAAAACAAGAAAAGGTATATATGATGAGCTTTAATGGCATGAGTGAATTCCTGGCTGGTAGTAGGTAGTAGATATGACTGCATGCATAATGCACACATAATGCTGCGTGGTATTGCATTCATTGCTATAGAAAATGGGTGATATGTGGGAATGTTGATGTACACAAAACCATAATCATGTATCTAAGACTAAAACAGAAGTATTTCTTCATAATCAGTGCTAACAGTGAAGAGGTTAAAGCCCAGCGCACATTGGGCATTTACTGCGATGACATCACCAGAGCCGCTCCACACCACATGGGACTGAAACAATAACATAGAAAAGAAATATCAATACTTTCTTTCATCTAAAGCTTTTGACACTTCACTACCAGTTCATCCTCACAATCCCCTTGTATCCTAAAGATTAATTGATATTGGCCACTCAACTGGATTTCAAAACCCCTTCTGTCCGAGTTTAAAGCTTTCTGATTTATTTTTTTCCCTAAAGCTGCTGTGGCTTTTATGGAACCTCACATGATTGTCCGGTGTGACAAATTGGTTTCTTAAAGCGGATTCTGTAAAGAAAAGGATGCAGTTTGACAAGACAAGAAACAGCTCATCTTCAAGACAGGAGGATAAATAAAGAAAAAAAATCCTCTTTTTTATCCCCTAACTCTGCTGTTGCTCAATGGGTGTCTCGCTTGTCACTGATAATCTTATCTTTGTATGATAGGTAGGGAACAGGACAATGGAGACCTAACCATGCTGTAGGTCTGATAGGACTCTGATTAATAGAAGTGTCCAATAGGCACACAGCACCGAGGAAGATGATTAATGACATTCCTTATGAACCTTGAACTCACTGGAACAACATATTGAGAAGATAGAGGAGCACAAATACATGCCATATTATTACAACTGTGATTGATTCCAGCATCTTTCCTCTTGTCACAAATTGTGTTGACAAGAAAGCAAATTCTGCACAGTCAGAGTTGAAACACCCTGAACTTATATACATCTCTGACAACTGAAAGTGCACTTGGCCCGAATAGCCAAATACTGTGCAGATCTAGAAAATTGATATTCCATTAATTTGTTTATGTTTTTTTTACTCATTTTTATTTCATGACACTATCAGGAATATATCATAATACACAATGTAGTTTATATGACCATCTTCTAAAAAGACTAGTGTGACATAAAGATTTCAGCTGGGGGTCATGAAACGTTTTATGCAGCATTAAGAACTATATTTTAGTCCAGATTTTCAAACTTAGGATAGGGCGTTATAGTAGGACTTGTAGGCTCCACAGTGTGTAACTGTAGCGCCCCTGAAGCCATCAGGAGCTACAAGGTACTGCATCCTGTCAAAGATGCAGGGCCTACCTCCAGGGACCCAGAAGACCAGTGCCGGTAACACCAAAACACATTTTAATCCCTGTTTTTCCCTTCCCCAAGGACTGGTGACAGGCTAGGGTTGGACCCAATGGAAGGCCACCTAGCGGTGGAACCTATCCAGTCCACTAGACGAAAATCAGGGAGGAGGGGTCAGACAGTCAGTAAGTGGAAGTGAGAGAAAATGGATGTAACCGTACTGACAGGAGAGTCTAGCAGTGACCTGTTGGCCCAGGCGTGTGGTTTCTGGTGGAGTACGGTGGAGTACTCCCAGAACCATAGCACCAATGGGGTACAGAGCCCTAGGTCAGGCAAACGCTCCAGGTAGACCTGATAAAATCTGCACAGTGAGGGGACCATCCAGGGCCTCACTGACCGTAAACTCCAGGGGCACCAGCAGTGATGGGAGAACCAGGGACCGGAACGGAACACCGACCCTACATGGTGCAACTGGCCGTCGTATGGATCAGAGACTGAAGGACTACCAGGAGGGGACCCCCAGATGCTCCATGCCACAGGGACCCACCAACCAGATATAGGTGCAAGGGAAAGAAGCCACCAGGTCCCCACATCGGCACTGGGACTAAGGGGTCAAGTGGTCAGGACCAGCCTTCTTCGGGTTGCCAGCCATAACAACGCTGTGAGTTAAGAAACCAGTTAGACTGCAATCCATGTGTGGCCTACCTTCTTTCCACACCTAACTCCATCACCTACCCCCTGGGGCCTGGACTTACTTGCGGGGCCCAACATCCAGGCTGCCATTAACATCAGCCCCAGAGAAACTGTGCAGACTCAAGTGGCGTCAAGACAAAAAACTATTATTATTCCCTGTTAATATCCCCCTTTCAAGTGACCCCCAGGGTCACGGATAAGGCAACGGCCACCCAGTGAACTGTTCCCCATAAATATACGGCCCGGGACCGAATACCCCACAGCCTTGGGGTGAGTCATAATGAAGGAGCCAAAGACTACAGTCCCTGACAGAAGTTCTTTCGCTTATCCATGTTATGTAAATAAAAGCTTATATAACCTGACTTTAAATTCATCCATTGGTTTTATAAATTACCTTTTGAAAGCTGAAATCCTCCCAAATTTGGTTTAGGTTATGAAAATAAAGTTGCTGCAAAGCTTAATATTGATCATTTAATGAACACAGAAAGGTCAGATTTTGGCAAGACAAGTTATGCAACATATCTTTGTATTAGAAGTTACTTATTTGTTTGAATGTCACATTACTTTCTGTGGGCAACAAAACTTTTGTCTTGCCAAAATCTGACCTTTCTGTGTTCATTAAATGATCAATATTTCAGCTTTGCAGCAACTTTATTTTCATAACCTAAATCAAATTTGGGAGGGTTTCAGCTTTCAAAAGAGTAATTTATGAAACCAATGGATGAATTTAAAGTCAGTTTATAAGTTTTTATTTACATAACATGGATAAGCGACAGAACTTCGGTCATGGACAGTATAAGGGTTAATTTAAAAGGTTTGGTGGAAAGGAAAAAAGGAGGGTCAAAGGTGGAGTATAAAAAGACAAGCCGGGAAACACTCCCCCTCTTTCCTACCTCAGCCTGGAGAAGAGCACTCACCCTCCGTCCACTTTTTGTTTTTTGCATTGGTATATTTATATGTTACGATATGTCACAGCTGACAGAATGTTGACTCGGAAAATACATGCTCACTATCTTACGCAGTGACCAGGCACGGTTGGAAGTTTGCTGGAAACAAGGTTTATAAGGATAGAAATGTATATAGAAAATAAGAAAGTTTGAAAAAATTGGTTAATAAAGCTGTGACCATTTGTCTCACCCAACATGGTAGTACTGTCTATTATTAGTATATTAATATTAGTTTATCGGTTTAATCAGGGTTTAACACAAGAGATCCTATTTCAAAGTTTAAAGTAAAGCAGTCATTGCACACATGGTAAAATTAGACAGTCAAAACGAATTGTTAAAACCATTGACATTTTCTGGCTCAGTGGATAGCACTGCAATTTTACAGCACTAGGGTCCTGGGTTTAAAGCCCACGAAGGACAACATCGGTAAGGAGTTTGTATGTTCTTGCTATATTTACGTGGGTTTTGTCTGGGTTCTCCAATTTCCTCCCACACTCTAAAGACATTATGATAGGGAATTTAGATTGTGAGCCCCAATGGGGATAGTGATGTCTGTAAAGCGCTGTGGAATTAATGGTGGTATATTATTTTTTTTTATTATTTTCACTGAAGCTTCTATTTTAAGGGTATATATTGTATTTGGTTATATTTTGGTAATACCATGCTATGCTAAGACACATGATATGATAACGTTCAGGAGCAAATGTCACACAACTAAACCTGTCATTACTAATATTTTTTTTAGAATATGATCTCATGGGGTACATTATTTACAGCTATTGAATGACTTGTCTCCTGCATTTGTCTTCCACTTTAGAGGCTCTCTTTCCAATCTTCAGTTCTCTCTGTGATGGTGAGAAGAGACTGGTTGCCATGATGTCTCCATACAGAATACACAGAGTGTAGGATTCCTGCCTTTCTCCCTTTGTGTAGCAGGCAGACAGAAGCAGTATCAGCATGGGTTCATTGTACAACAGCACTGACCTGTGTGGCTGGGAATCCAGCTCTATAAGGTAAAACAGTTACTTAAGGCTGAATCATGATATCCCTGTCTCTCATTGTGCTGAATGCTCCCCACTTCTCTTTCCACTTCCGTAAAGTTTAATTAGAGGTGTAATCTGAGACCTTGCTATGCTGACAGCTCATCCTGCATTGACCTTGACAGATTTGGGCTGTTTTTACAAATTGGATGGTGAGTTCAGGAGACAGGTGGAAGAAGAAAAGATGTGACTCATAAGTGGAGGAAGAACCCGATTTCTCTCATAAGATACATTTCAAATTGTTTTAGATTTACCTAAACACTATTGAATTATGAAAAGTTGTTGAAATTATGGCAAAAGCTAATCGGTTAAAGGGTTTTAATTTTATAAACTTTGTACTATCTTTAATAACACTCCTGCACAGCTACCGCGCATACCTAAGACATTTTTATAATTGTTCCTCTCCATATTCTAATTGGCGCCTCCTCTATTTTGTCAATTGCAGACTCTCCAGCCTTGATTGACATGGTGGATGCAATGAACACAGCCTGTTCCTGCGCACCTCTTGTTTCCTACTGTGCAGGTGTCAGAATTGGACAGACTCTGTGGATGACTTAGGAGACGTCAGACATGTTAATCAAGGCTGGAAAGGACAATCCTGGAATAGAGGTTGTGCACTCTGGAGACCACCATGGAACTGCTTGATGTCAATTATCAAATGGAAAGGTACAATTAATTATTACAGGATTTTCTTAGGTTTATTGGGGAGCATTGATCTTATGAATGGGTTGTAAGATTGCTATTGAAAACAGTTTATCTAGGGAAAACAGGTTCTCTTCAATGAGCAGTTCTGGGTGCATATTGTTAATCCCTGCCTAAAGGTACTGTCACACATAACGAGATCGCTAGCGAGATCGCAGCTGAGTCACCGTTTTGGTGATGCAGTTGCGATCCCGTTAGCGATCTCGTTATGTGTGACACCTACCAGTGATCAGGCCCCTGCTGTGAGATCTCTAGTCGTTGCAGAATGGTCCAGGCCATTTTCTTCAGAGGCGATGTCCTGCTGAGCAGGACACATCGCTGTGTTTGACACTGTGTGACAGGGTCACAGTGACTGCTGAGATCGTTATACAGGTCGCTACTGCGATCTGTATTGTTCTGCATCGCTGGTAAGATCTGACTGTGTGACATCTCACCTGCGACCTCCCAGCGACTTACCTGCGATCCCTATCAGGTTGCATCGTTTTCGGGATCGCAGGTAAGTCGTTATGTGTGAAGGTACCTTAACTGTCCCAGCCTATAGTGGCATAGATAACAAGATCTTTAGAAAAAGTATTTCTAAAGATCTCATATGATATACTACTGAGGCCAGCGACTAATCGCAAGGGCATTAGTTACTTTAGATAGTCGGCCCCCTTAGCATGTAAGCACGCCCCAGTGGCTGTGCCAAAATGCTAATGAATGGGCATCGTCAGAGAATGTTCACGCTCACCTTGTGTAGGGTGCCTTCTCCTAACAGCAATTTTAAGATCTCTCTAAGGAATTTAGAACCGGACTAATTGCTGGCCACTTCAGAGCTTTCCAGCTCTCTGCTTCCGTTCATTTCTGGGTGTTTCTTGAAGTGTGTTTGGTGTCGTTGTCCTGCTGGAAGACTCATGACCTAGAATACCAACCCATTTAATTGACATTGGATACTACATTGCACCCCTAAATCCTTTCATAATCTTCAGATTTCCTGATGCCTTGCACACAGTCAAGGTATGCACACCAGTGACTATGCAAGGGGAATACATGTAATAGCAGAAACTGCTGTGTGAATACTGACATGAAAAATTCAATAGCTATATGCAAGAATGAAAATATGAAAATGGAATCTGCATTACTGCCATGAACATATGAATAAAAAGAAATTTAGCTATTGAATTGATCAATGCAACAGAGCCCCAACACTACGCCAAAGTATTTCTCTACATTGGGGTCCCTAGCTTGTGTGTGTCCTCTCATGCAGTTAAAAAACTTACCATGTATGGGAAGCTGAGACCCAGGCTATTTATGCGTATAATGTGGACTGGCAATAGGTGTGAATGGGGTGGGTTCACAAACGAAAGACTACAAATCAATTAAGAAATAATGTCTGGAACACCAATTCTGAGTCTGAACTGGGTGCACAAACCTAAAAAATCTACACTATATGGAGAGAAGGTATGCACACTATTGACTATGTAAGGGGAATACATGAAATAGCAGAAACTGCTGTGTGAATACTGACATGAAAAATCCAATAGCTATATGTAAGAATGAAAATATGAACTTTTTTAAATGCATGAGAGGACACACACTAGCTAGGGACCCCAACGTAGAGAAATACTTTGGCGTAGTGTTGGGGCTCTGTTACATTGATCAATTCAATAGGTAAATTTCTCTTTATTCATATGTTCATGGCAGTAATGCAGATTCCATTTTCATATTTTTATTCTTACATATAGCTATTGGATTTTTCATGTCAGTATTCACACAGCAGTTTCTGCTTTTCATATATTCCCCTTACATAGTCACTGGTGTGCATACCTTCTCTCCATATAGTGTAGATTTTTTAGGTTTTTGCACCCAGTTCAGACTCAGAATTGGTGTTCCAGACGTTATTTCTTTTAATTGCACGCAGTGTCAGTGGTAGCAAAACAACCCCAAAATATCTTTGTATCCAATAGATTTGACTGTAGGTACTGTGTAGGTATGTTTTCTTTTTTTTGTCGGCTTTATTCAGTTTTTGGTAAACATTAGAATGATGTGCTTTACCAACAGGCTCTACCTTCGTCTCATCAGTCCACAATATGCATAACCAGAAGGATTCTGCAGTCTAGCTTTTTTATGTCTCTGTGTTAGCAGTGGGGTCCTCCTGAGTCTCCTTCCATAGCGTTTCAATTAATTCAAATGTTAACAGAAAGTTCGTGCTGACACTGATGCACCCTGAGCCTACAGGACAGATTGAATTCCTTTGGAACTTGACTGGGGATGCTAATCCCTCATCCGGACTATCCTGCATTAAAACCTTTCATCAATTTTTCTCTACTGTCCACGTCGAGGGAGATTTGCTACAGTGCCATGAGTTGTAAACTTCCTGATTATATTGCTCCCCATGGATAAAGGAATATCATTATCTCTGGAGATGAACTTATAACCTTGAGATTGTTGAGATTTTTTCAAAAATATAGGTTCTCAAGTCCTCAGACTCTTCTCCTCTTTTTGCTCTCCATGCTTAGTGTAAATCTAAAAATAAGGAGCGCTAATAGTGTAATACCAGATGGATAAGTACGGTATATAGGAATATACACTCACTGAATTTAGTTGTGAAAGTCACAACCACTAGTGCGTATGAGATACTGGCGTCTGCTGCAGCCCCACGTGGATGAACAATCAAAATGGTGTAGAGAAGGGGTTAACGCCGCGCATCAGCCAAATGAAGATGTAGAGATGTTGATGATAATAAACTTTCTTTTTATTCCATAGGTCTACGCGTTTCGAGGTGAAAACCTCTTCCTCAGGACCAGTACATCAACAGAAGTCCTGTTGATGTACTGGTCCTGAGGAAGAGGTTTTCATCTCGAAACGCGTAGACCTATGGAATAAAAAGAAAGTTTATTATCATCAACATCTCTACATCTTCATTTGGCTGATGCGTGGCGTTAACCCCTTCTCTACTCCATTTTGATTCTCCAAGCGTAGTGTGGCACACACAGACACACATTGCAAAGATTGAGTCAATTTCTCACCTTTTTTATCTGGTTCCAGGTGTAATTTTCATATTGCTCACATCTATTACTTGTCACAAGTGAGTTTGAACGACCGTCACAGGGTTGAAATCAAAATTCTCTAACCAAAATTTTGTAAAGGTGGCAATAATTTTGTCCTGCTTTTTTTGGTGTTTTGTGTGAAATTATTTCCAAAATGCCTTTTCTCTTTGTTTTTTTGTGTATTGTTCAAATTCACACAAAGAAAATAATAATATTATTATTATTATTATTAATATTTATTAATTTACATAGCGCTATTAATTCCACAGCACTTTACATACATTGGCAACACTGTCCCCATTGGGGCTCACAATCTAAATTCCTTATCAGTATGTCTTTGGAGTGTGGGAGGAAACTGGAGTACCCGGAGGAAACCCACACAAACACAAGAAGCACATACAGTTAGGTCCAGAAATATTTGGACAGTGACACAATTTTCGCGAGTTGGGCTCTGCATGCCACCACATTGGATTTGAAATGAAATCTCTACAACAGAATTCAAGTGCAGATTGTAATGTTTAATTTGAAGGTTTGAACAAAAATATCTGATAGAAATTGTAGGAATTGTACACATTTCTTTACAAACACTCCACATTTTTGGAGGTCAAAAGTAATTGGACAAATAAACCAAACCCAAACAAAATATTTTTATTTTCAATATTTTGTTGCGAATCCTTTGGAGGCAATCACTGCCTTAAGTCTGGAACCCATGGACATCACCAAACGCTGGGTTTCCTCCTTCTTAATGCTTTGCCAGGCCTTTACAACCGCAGCCTTCAGGTCTTGCTTGTTTGTGGGTCTTTCCGTCTTAAGTCTGGATTTGAGCAAGTGAAATGCATGCTCAATTGGGTTAAGATCTGGTGATTGACTTGGCCATTGCAGAATGTTCCACTTTTTTGCACTCATGAACTCCTGGGTAGCTTTGGCTGTATGCTTGGGGTCATTGTCCATCTGTACTATGAAGCGCCGTCCGATCAACTTTGCGGCATTTGGCTGAATCTGGGCTGAAAGTATATCCCGGTACACTTCAGAATTCATCCGGCTACTCTTGTCTGCTGTTATGTCATCAATAGTGATGAGCGAGTACTAAAAAGCTCAGGTGCTCGAGACTCGGGCCGAGCATCCCAAGATACTCGTGTACTCGGCCCGAGCACCGAACCCAATGTTATCCTATGGGAGACCCGAGTATTTTTATGAAATGACCCCCGGCAGCATGTAGAAACCCTAAAAATGTCACAAAAGTCTCAGAAGAGTGCTCAAATGACATGGCAACAGCATGGGGAAGACCCCTTGAAGCATTTATCACTCAAAAGTCACAGCTGTGAACAATTTTGTCCGCATTTTACGCCACTTTTACGGACTCACCAGAAAACCTTCAAAAATGACACCAAAATGAATTTTCATGGCGGAAATGTTAAGGGCACATACCCAATAGTGAGATAGAGCTGGTGTATGTTACTTTTGGAGATTACATGAAAGATTTTACGTGAAAACATTGGGTGGCACTCCGATGTCCCTGAGAAGAGACGTACATGAAGGCCTCTTGAGTCTAATGTGCCCATTTTGAGGAAGTGAGTCTTTGTAGTATTTTCCTTTGCCAGGGCAGTCCAAAATTGTGAGGTTCACCAATGCCCCTGCATACAGACGTGCATGAGGGCCTGTAAACCAGAAGTGCCCATTGTAAGGAAGTGGGTCTATTGTAGTATAGCCCTTAGGCAGGGCAGCCAAAAATTGGGAGGTTCCACATTGTCCCTGGATAGAGACGTGCATGATGGCCTGTAAACCAGAAGTGCCCATTGTAAGGAAGTGGGTCTATTGTAGTATAGCCCTTTGGCAGGGCAGCCAAAAATTGGAAGGCTCCACATTGTCCCTGGATAGAGACGTGCATGAGGGCCTGTAAACCAGAAGTGCCCATTGTAAGGAAGTGGGTCTATTGTAGTATAGCCCTTTGGCAGGGCAGCCAAAAGTTGGGAGGCTCCACATTGTCCCTGGATAGAGACGTGCATGATGGCCTGTAAACCAGAAGTGCCCATTGTAAGGAAGTGGGTCTATTGTAGTATAGCCCTTTGGCAGGGCAGCCAAAAATTGGGAGGCTCCACATTGTCCCTGGATAGAGACGTGCATGATGGCCTGTAAACCAGAAGTGCCCATTGTAAGGAAGTGGGTCTATTGTAGTATAGCCCTTTGGCAGGGCAGCCAAAAATTGGGAGGCTCCACATTGTCCCTGGATAGAGACGTGCATGAGGGCCTGTAAACCAGAAGTGCCCATTGTAAGGAAGTGGGTCTATTGTAGTATAGCCCTTTGGCAGGGCAGCCAAAAATTGGGAGGTTCCACATTGTCCCTGGATAGAGACGTGCATGATGGCCTGTAAACCAGAAGTGCCCATTGTAAGGAAGTGGGTCTATTGTAGTATAGCCCTTTGGCAGGGCAGCCAAAAATTGGGAGGCTCCACATTGTCCCTGGATAGAGACGTGCATGATGGCCTGTAAACCAGAAGTGCCCATTGTAAGGAAGTGGGTCTATTGTAGTATAGCCCTTTGGCAGGGCAGCCAAAAATTGGGAGGCTCCACATTGTCCCTGGATAGAGACGTGCATGAGGGCCTCAAAACATTGTTCCCATTGCAAAGGAGCGGGTCTCCTGTCGTTGTAATGTCCATTCTGAAAGAATGGGCGAAAAAATTTACCATTGGGGGAATACCTGAAACAAAGGCCTAACTATTGTAATGGTCATCATGGTGGCGCATGAGGAGAAGGAGGAGCAGTCCAGCGATTATCCAAAGTCCAGAAGTGTGTACCCATGGGTGAGTGGAGGTACATAGCAAATTCCCGTTACAAACTTTAAATTCCGCTCTCATTTGCTGGTGGTGTGGTGAAGTCTGGCCCAATCCAACCCTTGTTCATCTTGATCAGAGTTAGCCTGTCAGCATTTTCAGTTGACAGGCGGGTGCGTTTATCTGTAATGATTCCACCTGCGGCACTAAAAACACGCTGTGACAAAACACTAGCGGCAGGGCAGGCCAGGACTTCCAAGGCGTAGAGAGCCAATTCATGCCACGTGTCCACCTTGGATACCCAATAATTGTAAGGCACAGAGGAATGTCGGAGTACAGTTGTTCGATCTGCAAGGTACTCCTTGAGCATCTGGGCAAACTTAGGATTTCTTGTGGCACTACCCCGCACCTCAGAGGCTGTGGTACGTGAGGGGCTGAGAAAACTGTCCAACATCTTAAAGACTGTTTCCCTACCTCTGGCAGATTGGACTTGTGCCCCTCTCGGCTGTACGCCTTGGTTGTCCACTGATTCCTGACCTATGCCGCTAGCGTTTTGTGAGGGGAATGCTTTGCCTACTTCCGTGACTATGGCCTTCCGGAACTGCTGCATTTTGGCTGACCTCTCCGCCTCGGGAATAAGAGACATAAAGTTCTCCTTGTAGCGTGGGTCTAACAGTGTTACCAACCAGTAATGATTGTCGGCCAAGATGTTCTTAACGCGAGGGTCACGAGACAGGCAGCTTACCATAAAGTCAGCCATGTGCGCCAGACTCTTAACAGCCAGGACTTCAGTATCCTGACTAACACGATGACTGAACATGCTGTCCTCCTCCTCCTCCTCATCTACTCTGTCCTCTGGCCAACCACGCTGAACCGAGGATATGACTGGTGTGCATGTCATATCCTCAATTTGGCCGGAGAGTTGCTCCATGTCTTCATCCTCCTCCTCGTCATAGTCCTCCACTGCACGTTGTGATGAGACGAGGCTGGGCTGTGTGTTATCACCCACACCCACTACTGTTTCTTGCTCCAACTCATCGCGCTCCGCCTGCAATGCATCATGTTTGTTTTTGAGCATAGACCGTTTTAGAAGGCAGAGAAGCAGTATGGTGATGCTAATAATGGCGTCATCACCACTCACCATCTTGGTGGAGTCCTCAAAGTTTTGGAGAATGGTACATAGGTCGGACATCCATCTCCACTCCTCAGGTGTTATGTGTGGAGTTTGACCCATTTCCCGATGGCTTAGGTGATGCAGGTACTCAACAACTGCCCTTTTCTGCTCACATATCCTGACCAACATGTGCAGAGTTGAATTCCAACGCGTGGGGACATCACACACCAGTCTGTGAGCCGGAAGATGCAAACGGCGCTGAAAGCCGGCAAGGCCGGCTAAAGCAGTAGGTGACTTTCGAAAATGTGCAGACAGGCGGCGAACTTTTACCAGCAGATCAGACAGCTCTGGGTATGACTTTAGAAACCGCTGAACCACGAGGTTGAGCACATGGGCCACGCATGGAACATGTGTCAGCTGGCCTCACCTCAAAGCCGCCAAAAGGTTCCGGCCATTGTCACACACGACCTTTCCTGGCTTTAGGTTCAGAGGTGTGAGCCAGTGATCTGCCTGCTGTTTCAGAGCTGTCCACACCTCTTCTGCATTGTGGGGTTTGTCACCTATGCAGATTAGCTTCAGCACAGCCTGTTGCCGCTTCGCCGAGGCAGTGCTGCAGTGCTTCCAGCTTGGGACTGGTGTGGAGGGTAAAGTGGATGAGGATGCGCAGGAGGAGGAGGAGGCTGAAGAGCATGACATTCCGGAGCCGTAGAGTGTGGGTGAAACCCTGACTGAGGTAGGGCCTGCAAACCTTGGTGTGGGAAGGACGTGTTCCGTCCCTCGCTCAGACTGGGTCCCAGCTTCCACAATATTAACCCAGTGTGCCGTCAACGAGATGTAGCGGCCTTGCCCACAAGCACTTGTCCACGTGTCTGTGGTTAGGTGGACTTTGGGTGAAACAGCGTTGTTCAGGGCACGTGTGATGTTTTGTGACACGTGGTTATGCAATGCGGGGACGGCACACCGGGAGAAATAGTGGCGGCTGGGGACCGAGTAACGTGGGACAGCTGCCGCCATCAGGTCGCGGAATGCTTCTGTCTCCACCAGCCTAAAAGGCAATATTTCCAGCGCAAGCAGTCGCGAAATGTTAGCATTTAGAACTGTGGCATGTGGGGCGTTGGCAGTGTATTTGCGCCTGCGTTCAAAGGTTTGCTGAATGGATAACTGAACGCTGCGCTGGGACAAGGACGTGCTTGATGATGGTGTTATTTCTGCGTAGGCAACTGCATGTGCAGGGCCGGAGGAGGCTTGTTCGCAGTCAGCATGGACAGGGGATTGGCTCGCATGCACAACAAGCGAAGACGTAGCAGTGACATCAGCAAGCACTGCTCCTCGACTCTGTTGTACTTCCCACAAAGTCGGGTGCTTGGCTGACATGTGCCTGATCATGCTGGTGGTGGTCAGGCTGCTAGTTTTGGTACCCCTGCTGATGCTGGCACGGCAGGTGTTGCAAATGGCCTTTTTAGAATCATCTGGAGCCAACTTAAAAAACTGCCAGACTCGGGAAGACCTAACATTTGTACAGGCACCTTGTGTCGTGTTGTTGTTCTGGGGAACGGTTGCCTGACTTCTGCCTGGAGCCACCACCCTGCTTCTTATTGCCTGTTGGGATGCTACGCCTCCCTCCCCCTGTGCACTGCTGTCCTCGCTCTGCATATCCTCCTGCCAGGTTGGGTCAGTTACTGGATCATCCACCACGTCGTCTTCCTCTTCCGCCCCCTGCTCCTCCTCCTGACTTCCTGACAATTGTGTCTCATCATCGTCCACCCCTTGTTGAGACACGTTGCCAACTTCGTGAGAACGTGGCTGCTTAAATATTTGTGCATCTGTACATACGATCTCCTCATGACCCACTTCAACAGGAGCTGGCGAGAGGCCAGAATGTGCGAATGGAAACGTGAACAGCTCTTCCGAGTGTCCAAGTGTGGGATCAGTAATGTCCGAGGACGTGTACTCAGCCTTGTGGTAGGAAGGAGGATCAGGTTCTGAAATGTGCGGTGCAGTATCACGGCTACTGACACTTGACCGTGTGGAAGACAGAGTGTTTGTGGTGGTGCCAATCTGACTGGAAGCATTATCCGCTATCCAACTAACAACCTGTTGACACTGGTCTTGGTTCAAGAGCGGTGTACTGCTGCGGTCCCCAAGAATTTGGGACAGGACATGCGAGCGAGTAGATGTGGCCCTTTGTTGTGGCGAAATTAGAGCTTGCCCACGACCTCGGCCTCTGCCTGCACCACCATCACGTCCACTTCCTTGTTCGTCGCCAACGCCCTTGCGCATTTTGCAATGCTGTGCTGACGTGTATTCACTAGACTTGTGCGTTATATCCAAGTTTGTGCAAAACGCACACAAGTGCACCTGTACGCTGCCACCGACAGGCACACACGTGCGGTTTTTAAATGCAAGCACGGACGCATTAAGAACCTAACAGGATTTTAGGAGCGACAATTACTGAGAAGTTTGACACTATCAGACACTGCTGACTGACGTGTATTATTCACTAGACTTGTGCGTTATATAATAGTTTGTGCAAAACGTGCACCTGTACGCTGCCACCGACAGGCACACACGTGCGGTTTTTAAATGCAAGCACGGACGCACTAAGAACCTAACAGGTTTTTAGGAGCAACAATTACTGAGAAGTTTGACACTATCAGACACTGCTGACTGACGTGTATTATTCACTAGACTTGTGCGTTATATACTAGTTTGTGCAAAACGTGCACCTGTACGCTGCCACCGACAGGCACACACGTGCGGTTTTTAAATGCAAGCACGGACGCACTAAGAACCTAACAGGTTTTTAGGAGCGACAATTACTGAGAAGTCTGACACTATCAGGACTGTTTTAGACTGTGTACACCAGCCCCAGATATGATGAAGCCTGGTATACGGTCACCACTAGGAATGGCTATATACCCTGCCTGCCTGCCTGTATACAGCTACAATAGTCTTGAGAAGGACTCTTCTGGTCACTAGCCTGTATTCCATACAAAATGGATACAGCCGCACACTAAATGCCATCAATGTATAAGGGAACTCTGGTACTGCATTACTGCTATATGAAAAAATGAGATTTTTAGTTTATGAATTGGCCAATGCATGTAAGCCCGGAAACCAAACGGCAAGGTAAATCTCAATATTCCGGGTCCCTAACTAAAATGCCACTATCTAGGTTAAAAACATCCTTGTCTGGGCAGCTAGACTAAAAATCTATCTTGAAATGCCACTATCTGGACTAACCTCCATGTCTGGGCAGCCAATCCCTGCATGAGGGCTGGCTCTCAAAAGAGCGCCAACATGCAGGGATGAAGACCACGAGTACAGCACGAGTATCGCGAGATTACTCGGTCCCCGCCGAGTAGCCCGAGTACAGTGATACTCGTGCGAGTACCGAGTAGTGACAAGCATACTCGCTCAACACTAGTCATCAATAAACGCAAGTGACCCAGTGCCATTGAAAACCATGCATGCCCATGCCATCACGTTGCCTCCACCATGTTTTACAGAGGATGTGGTGTGCCTTGGATCATGTGCCGTTCCCTTTCTTCTCCAAACTTTTTTCTTCCCATCATTCTGGTACAGGTTGATCTTTGTCTCATCTGTCCATAGAATACTTTTCCAGAACTGAGCTGGCTTCATGAGGTGTTTTTCAGCAAATTTAACTCTGGCCTGTCTATTTTTGGAATTGATGAATGGTTTGCATCTAGATGTGAACCCTTTGTATTTACTTTCATGGAGTCTTCTCTTTACTGTTGACTTAGAGACAGATACACCTACTTCACTGAGAGTGTTCTGGACTTCAGTTGATGTTGTGAACGGGTTCTTCTTCACCAAAGAAAGTATGCGGCGATCATCCACCACTGTTGTCATCCGTGGACGCTCAGGCCTTTTTGAGTTCCCAAGCTCACCAGTCAATTCCTTTTTTCTCAGAATGTACCTGACTGTTGATTTTACTACTCCAAGCATGTCTGCTATCTCTCTGATGGATTTTTTCTTTTTTTTCAGCCTCAGGATGTTCTGCTTCACCTCAATTGAGAGTTCCTTAGACCGCATGTTGTCTGGTTACAGCAACAACTTCCAAATGCAAAACCACACACCTGTAATCAACCCCAGTCCTTTTAACTACTTCATTGATTACAGGTTAACGAGGGAGACGCCTTCAGAGTTAATTGCAGCCCTTAGAGTCCCTCGTCCAATTACTTTTGGTCCCTTGAAAAAGAGGAGGCTATGCATTACAGAGCTATGATTCCTAAACCCTTTCTTCGATTTGGATGTGAAAACTCTCATATTGAAGCTGGGAGTGTGCACTTTCAGCCCATATTATATATAATTGTATTTCTGAACATGTTTTTGTAAACAGCTAAAATAACAAAACTTGTGTCACTGTCCAAATATTTCTGGACCTAACTGTACAAACTCCTTGCAGATGTTGTCCTTGGTAGGAATTGATCCAGGACCCCAGCGCTGCAAGGTTGCAGTGCTAATGTGGCGCCCTGACCTGGTCAGGCACCACTGAGTACTGCACCCATGCTGGGACAGTACTTCCCGGTAATCCTAAGGGCCAGAACGAGGTGTGTACGCACAGACACATAGCAACCAGGTCTCCCACACCTTTAGAGGGGACCCTTGGGTAGTCTCCAGAGAGGGCTAGCTTTCAATTCTTTTCAAGAGGTGTAGTACAGGGGCTGGGAGCTAAAGTGCAGAGGTTGTCAGGAAAGGAGTGGAGCGAGCCAGTCTGGTAGTGGTGAGCGGCGGTCGCTAAGGGATACGCTTGTGGCCACTAGTCAGACCCTGCACGAGGGTAGTAGCGGTTAGCGGGGGAGAACAGTCACCTGGTCAGTCAGAGAGAAGTGCCCGGGGTCACTAGACACGTATGGGGAACAGGTCCCTAGAGCAGACTTCAGTTTTAACTATCTGCTAAACCTGTCGGTGAGGGGAATTACAAGTACCTCACCAACCTCACAGAGTCCAAGCCTCAGCAGCAACGCAGGGACCCATAAGGGGACAGAGCCAGAAGCCATCTCACTTGGTCCATGCTGCCGGCAAACGGGCCAAACACAGAAGAGAAAAGGCAGTTGCGACTCCCTGGATAGACTCCCATGGTACTTCACGTCAGGGGGTTATCCGAACACATGGTGCTAGGAAGGCGAGCTAACAGGTTACCCTCAGACTGGTCCGAAGGAGCCCTGGTTCTTACCTGGTTAATCACAGCATCGCCCGGGTCAGCTCACCATGACAACATCTGAGTGAGTAAAAAGCAGTTGAAAGACTTTTGGACTGAGCTTGAGTTATTCCTGGACCCGCTATCCTACTGACCCGAGCCCCTGGGGCCTGCCTCACTCACGGGAGGCTACACTATCTGGCTGCAGACCCCATCAGCCCCAGACGCTCCTAAAACCTGCAGCGGCGGTCATCCACATCCCTGACCGCAAGCCGTGAGTGGTGTCACGACATATACAAAACTAACAGAGCCTGTTGCCATATTGAAGAAACCCTGTGGCGTCCCTGAAAGACTCAGCATCCTTCGGGCGTCACACTAACCACTGACCCACCGAGCTGCCCATAAGCCCATAAAACAAGTACGTGTATAACAACACGTGTGTTACAGAGGGGAGTATTGGATATAAAATACAGTGGAACCTTGGTTAATGAGAACAATCCGTACTTGGAGTGTGCTTGTTAACCAAGTTACTCATTCAGCAAAGCAAGATTTCCCATAGGAAATCATTGCAATGCAGACAATTCGTTCCACAACTTGTTAAATGTCCCACCCTGGTCCCCTATTGTGCCATTCTACACATGCACAAACACGTACAAACACGTACAAACATGTCAAACACACACAAACACACACAAACACACACAAGCACGCACGCACACGCACATATTATGCTCACCTTACCTTCCGTTCCATTGCCGGTCTCCTGGGACTTGCTGTTTGCTAGTACGGGCTGTGTATCTGGTAACCATCGCGACGAGGGAGGAACTTCCGCACCCAGAGCACTGATGTCAAAGGCAGGAGCCGCTTGCCTCTGATTGGTCAGCGCGTTGCCTTTGAGTAACGTCTGACAGCCGAAGTTCCTGCCTCATCGCGATGCTTGCGGATACACATCCTGGAGCCGCGAACTACAGGACCCAGGAAGCCGGGGATGGAACGGAAGGTAAGGTGAGCATAATATGCGTACCTTCCGTTCCATCCCCGGCCTCCTGGGTCCTGTAGTTCGCCGCAAGGATTCCTCCCTCATCGAGATGTACCGGCGAACTACAAGAACCATGAGGTCGGCGATGGAACAGAAGGTAATACTGTATGTGTGTGCGTGCGTGTTTGTTTGTGTGTATTTTGTGCGTGCTTGTGTGCATTTGTGTGGACTGCAAGAGCAGGTCAGAGCGCGGTGGATGTACGGAACCAGAAGTGCGTGCAGTGAGTATTTTGCTCGTACAGCAAAGCTTTCTCGTAAACCGAGTTACAAATTTACAGAAAGCTTTGCTTGTTAACCGAAATTCTCGTTAACTGGGTTACTCGTTAAGCGAGATTCCATTGTAATATGAAACCAATCGTTGCCTGAAGTCTGCCAGGCAGATGACAAGGTTGCTACGGGACTGGAGAACGGATACAGCATCTAAGGAAAACCCAAATGTGAATGAAGGGGATGTTTAAGGGCACACCCCAATGTGTAGCGTGTCCCTGTTAGCTTCACAGGTACACGGGTATTGGTCACGTGTGTAGGATCACGTCAGACCGAGAGGTAACCCAGTTAGCGTCACTGGGAAAGCGAGAAGGAAGACGCTGAACCGGTCACGTGCGTAAAGGGCATGTCAGACCGCATGGGATACCTAGTTAGCGTCACTGGGCACCCTAAGGACTGGTACACACACACACAAGTCTGCCACTGACACTGTAGACTACCGGTCATGTGCGTAGGGGGCACGTCAGACCATGTGGATCCTGACCCTCACCATGCCAAGACACAGGTGTACCAAGATACGAATACCTGGTAGCGGCGCTTAGCCCTGAAACAAATATACACTGGTAGGAAAGGAGCTGAACTTAACCGCGCCGTGTTACCAGACAATTGTGGCGTCCGGCACTGATGCCCTAGCCCTGCCTACCACTGTTCGATTCTCACATACCCCTGCCACTGACTCTGCAAGAAAAGATGGCGCTGGAACCCATGCATACATACAGCACAGTCTGTTCAGTGAGCTGCCACCATAGACAATGTGACGCTTGCTCTCCGATGGGCATGGCTACGAGCCTTTTATAGTCTCTTCCCTGCCTCAGACCGCATGGCACCCGCGATCGCCGCATGCACGCATGCGCGATAGCGGTAATCCTGCAATTAATGCCTGGAGAGGCTGCGCAAACCCGCTCATGCACGGTAGCGCTAAATGAGCACATAGGCTCAGGATGGTATAAAACTCTAGCCACTTGATGCCTGTCAGCCCGACACCTCAAGCGACGGACAGATGGCGCTGCGACCGATCCCAATGTTGGAGTCAATGATGGGACTGGACCAGTTCGGGGTTCAGAAGGACCCCGAACCCTAACAACGTGTGATTGCAATAATTGTCTAGGAGAAATAGTTCATTTTCTGGAACAATTTCAAGGAACAATTTCCAACATTTTAGACCATGACTGTATATTTTTTAAATATTTAGAAAGCAATGTAGCATTTCCTTTACACTTCACAAATACTTGCTACTTAATGTTGGTATATCAGATAAAATCCCAATGAAATATGTTTAAGTTTGTGGATGTAATTTTAAGAAATTTGGAAAAGTTCACGTGATATGAACACTTTTTCAAGGTACTGTAAGATAACAAAATCAATACAGTAAAGTTCCTTAATTATGTAAACAATACTTTAAAACTCCCAGCAGCCTAGACATACAGAACTCAGAGTATTGAAAATGTAGAATTTCATAAAATAGGAAAAAAATAATTAAAAAGAAGGAGTAAAAATGGAAAGAAGACAGGTTATTGACCTGATTATAGATTGCCTTTAACTCCATTACAACATATGACTTATATCTACGTCATATGTCGTGTTGAATACTTTGATGCAAGTTCAGACGTTGAACCCACATTTTTCCCTGCACATGTCGGATAATTTGATAAAACAGGCGCATGTATATCGGAGAGCTGTCCACGGCTGTTAACCGAATTAATCCCGCTGTCAATCTCTGACCTCAAAATTGAATACAGATTTTATGAGCTAACAGCTGCGGTCAGATCTCCAATCCACCTGCGGCTATTAGAAGTATATTTAGGCTGATAAAATCATCTCATATCTGTAGGGTAAGATGTGGGCTCAGCGTGTGAGCCTGCATCAACACATTTGACACACCATATGACGTAAATATATGTCATATGTCATTAAGGGATCAATGGAATTTGTCAACAGGGTTTTTCCCCCCCCTCATATGAAAGCAGAATAATGTAGGGGCAAAGAGACTAAAGCGGGCTTTACACGCTACGACATCGCTCAAGTGATCTCCGTTGGGGTCACGGATTTTGTGACGCACATCCGGTCGCTTTAGCGATGTTGTTGCGTGTGACACCTATGAGCGATTTTGCATCGTCACAAAAACGAGCAAAATCGCTCATCGGTGATATGGGTGTCCATTCTCAAATATCATTACTGCAGCAGTAACGAAGTTGTTCCTCGTTCCTGCGGCAGCACACATCTCTCCGTGTGACGCCGCAGGAACGAGGAACCTCACCTTACCTGCGTCCCAGCCACAATGCGTAATGAAGTAAGTGGGCGGGATGTTACGTCCCGCTCATCTCCGCTCCTCCGCTTCTATTGGGCGGCGGTTCAGTGACGCTGCTGTGACGTCGCTGTGACGCTGAACGAATCATTCCTTAGAAAGGAGGCGGTTCGCCGGTCACAGCGACGTCGCAGGGAAGGTAAGTCTGTGTGACGGGTCCGGACGATGTTGTGCGACAAGGGCAGCGATTGGCCCGTGTCGCACAATTGATGGGGGCGGGTACGCACGCTAGCGATATCGGTACCAATATCGCAGTGTGTAAAGCGGCCTTCAGGCTGCTTTCACACATCCGGTCTTTGCTGTGCGGCACAATCCAGCTCTTTGCAGAAAAAACGCAACCGGTTTTTTTTTGCCGCCGGTTGCATTTTTTCCGCATAGACTTTCATTCGTGCCGGATTGTGCTGCATGGCCTTGCGTTCGGTCCGTTTTTTGCCAGATGCGGCATATTTAGCCCATGTGGTGGCCAGATGGAACAATGCCTGGCACTTTTTTTGTCCGCAAAAAAAAAACGCATCGCGCCGCATCCGGCCGATGCGGCGCTTTTTCCAATGCATGCCTATGGATGCCGGATGCAGCGTGATGCGATGCGGCGCGATGTGGCGCGATGCGGCAAAAACCGCATCCAGCCGCCACATGCGATTTTTTGCACTGCGCATGCTCAGTAGCGTGCTGCAACTGGCAAAAAACGGACGGGCTGCATGTAAAAACTTATGCAAAGGATGCGTTTTTTTCGCCGCATCCGTTGCATAGGTTTTAGAGCCGGATTTAGTCGCACTGCTAAAACTGGATGTGTGATACATCGCTTACTGGGCTGCTTGCTGTCATTTTGATAAAATCCATCTTTTATTTGCAGCAGATCTCTACTATGTGAATGCTGAGCTCTGTATAACCTGACCAAGAACACTGACTGGGAAATACAGAGAAAGCTGCCAATCAGTGGTGTGGTCAGTGTTGTTATTGTATGACATTGTAAAAATGCTAATCTTTGAGAAATAATATTTCTATTTTTATACTTTATAGTCTTTTACTCAGAAAAGCATATCTTCTGAATTGCCCTCCTGCAAATGATTTAGGGACTATAAATATACGTTTAATGACCTCCATGCATCTCCTGATGGCGAGAAACCTGGAAAGAGCCATCACTCACTATCAGCACAATTATGCATGGCACATTGCATCCCAGGGACCCATATGTCACATTCACTTAGCCTAATGAGAGGAAGGAGTCCCCAACCTTTCATGTTTCGTGGTTGGGATTTAACATTTCTCTTTCTATATCATTTTTGCATGCTTTCTGTTGGCTCTTGTAATTGTCTTGGTGTCCCTGAAACCTCTTGGAGTGATTTCAATTTAGTGCAATGGCACCTGCTGATGAGAAGAGAATTCATTAGTAGCTTTAGGGTTTCCAGCTGCTGCTGGGTTCACCCTACTCATCCCAGTAAATACCATATCCGTCTGTGGCAGATGATCTTGCAATGATTTCGGTGGATAAAATCCTATCGTCCACAAATCATTGAAGTGAGGTAGAGAAATAGACCTTTGCTCTAGTGATGTACTGCTTGAAGCTTAGCGCTTGAAATATTATCCTCCTCTCTGATGTATCACTCTCGCCAAGCAATTCCAAACAGTAACATACTTTATGTGAAATATCTTATTTCCTAAAGCTGATGTCTAAATTTACTAATGTTAGATTGTACTTCTAACTTGTTTTAATTAAAATCTTTAACATTTACATTTAGATTTTACTTTGGATATTGAGCCACATCCAGATATAAGAACATACTTGGGTAACTAATTTTCATGAAATAATAGTCGATCATGTAGTTTTATAACTCTGCATTGTGCACATTTCTGGAATGTTACTATTTCCCTTGTTAATAGCTTATATGTTTATGTGAAGCCCCACAGGTGTGGTGTCAGTGTCGGTGCATTACCTTCAGGGACTCCACGTTGCTGGATCTCCGTCACTGGTAGGAAATCTTCTTGTTTGATCGTGACGCCACTCTCAGTATTGCGGTCAGTGGGGACCGCCACTGCAGGTTAGGGGACGCCTGGGGCTGATGGTGGGTGCAGTCGGATGTAGTAGCCTCCTGAGAGTGAGGCAAGCCCCAGGGCCCAATGTAGGTTTGTAGTACCACAAGTCGCAGAATGACTCACACAGGCAGAGCTGTCTTTCAAGGGCTTTACTCACATTTGATGGCAGGGTGAGTAGCCCGGGCGTAGCTGGGATGAACCAGATGGGAACCAGGTATCCTTCAGGCTGACTTTATGAGGGTGACTACTGACTCGCCTTCCTTAGCCCTTGGTGGTTTGGGGTGACCCCGACTTTTAGTCCCTATGGGGGTCACCCAGGGAAGATGCTCCAAGCCTCTCTCCCCTTCTTGTTTCGCCGTGTGCTTGTTCCCCGGACCAGGCCACTCCAGCCTCTTGCCTCCTATGACCTATGGGCCCTCACTGCGGTTACGTGGCTGCGGCTTTTGTAGTGTTGTGGTGTGGGCTTTAAGAGCCCCACACCGGCAGGTTTAGCAGAAGAAAGTTGAATCTATCCTTGCTTCGGGATCTGCCGCCCGGTTGGGCCTGGTGCTCTCTAGCAGTCCCCTTACTTCCCACTCCGTTGCACTCTCTAGCTGAAGCTGGCTTTCAGGCAGCACTCCTAGTTGACCGTTCTCCCCCGTCTGTAGCCACTGCGCGGGCGCTGTTAGACAGCAACAGCCCCACAGGTCTGCTCCTCACTGAGCCCTATGGAGTTCTGCTCTAACTGACTCACTGCCCCTCCTCTCCTGTTCTTGCCTACGCCACCTAGCAACCAGACTCTCCACCACACCCCTTGAGAGGAGATGGAGGCTCTACCCCCTCCACTATTCCAGTGAAGGTGAACGCTTGCCCCCTCCTGGGATCCCCAGGGGTCCTCTCATGGGTACATGTGTGAGACCTGATCACTATGCGCCTGTGTTCCACACCCCAGTCAGCCTTCTGGATTACCTGTATTGTACTGTCCCCAGCATGGGTGCAGTACTCAGTGGTGCCTGACCAGGTCAGGGGCGCCACATTCCCCCTTAGTTATCACCAGCACGTCCTCGGGCTGCAAGACAACATTTTAAAATGCATAAAACATTAAAACATGTAAAACATTTTTTTTTTTTTTTTAAAACCACCAGATATCAGACATCACCACCCTCCACCCACAAGTCCGTTAACCCACCCAAAACCCTCTCAGGAGGCAGGTCACCGGTCCTGTTGGTAACCAGGTCTGGGCCATCCATTTCCCCAGACCTTTCCTCCAATCTTCCTCTCCCGTTGGCCGCGACTTCAGCCACTTCTGGCAGGATGTAGAGGCGGCTTTCATGGGCTGGTGGTTTCAGGGTATACCTGGCCTGGTGGATCCGCGCCGTCAGCCTCTTCTGGCAGGTTGCAGAGGCGGCCTCCACAGTTGGTGCTGACCAGGTACCCTCTTTGTGGTGGTGAGCCAAGGCCCCATAAACAGGCGTGCTCTCTGGTCGCAGGTGAGCCAAGGCCCTTTTCTACGGACGGGCCCCCCTGGTTGCAGACGAGCCAAACCCCTAAACAGGCTGGCCCTGGTGGTGGTGCCACTGGTGTAACTATTTACACTGCGAGAGTTTGTGGCTATAGCAAGTTCATAGTCTTAAGGTTTATGGTTTTCTCACAATAGTTTTTGTGGGCGCATTTCTTAAACGTTGCAAACAAAACTTGTCAAAACTTCAACTGGTAACTTGCTGTATTTCTTTACTTCTCTCTACTCTACTCCTCCGTTTCACCAGGGCGTGGGCATGTAGGGCACCGGCACCTGTGACTTTCTTGCTCTCCGTCGTCGTCCGTGGTTGTTTCATCTGTAGGATCTTTGTCTGTGGTTGTTTCATCTGTAGGATCTTTGTCTGTGGTTGTTTCATCGGTAGGTTCTTTATCTTTCCTTTCTTGATCTTCATCTGTTTCCTTTTCTGCATCTGTTTCTGTATCTCTGTCTTGTCTTTCTTCTTTGGGACTTGGTGCTACGTCTAAGGCATAGTAGCCCCTTTCTCCTTGATGCAAGGTGAACTGTACTACGTCTCCAACTTTCAGATTTCTGCCTGAATGTCCTCTGGGCAGGTGGGCTTGAACATCTCTCCGATTCACAAATATGCCCTCTTTTATTCCTCTTACTACAATAAAGCCGTATCCGCTTTTCAAATTGAAGTCCTCTACAACTCCTCTACAAAGGGGTCCTCTGACCTGGGCTTTGGATCTTCTCAGGGCTCGTTTTTCTTGCAGGTCTCTGGCTGTGACTTCTCTCTGCTCTGGAGACTGTGGTGTTGGAGGATACTTTGTTCTGCTGCGCCGTGTCTTGCGGGCTGGGTTCATGCCTGCGGGCTCCCAGGTGAGGTCTTTGGGCTGATCTTCGTCTGCAGACGGTGTCAAATCCTCTTCATCCCAGCGGGAATAGGGCAACATCTCCGGTTCTGAGTATAGATCCACTGCTGGTGGCTCCGGAGTCAGCTCCTCAGCTTCCTGGCCTCCTCTCCCCCTTAGTTCTTCGCTGCACTCTGGTTGTGGCAGTGCTGGGGATGGGCTCTCTTCAGCTGGTCTGGGCGGTGGACTCTCTGGCGCGGCTGCAGGGGTTGCCTGAATCTCCTTAGGGGTATGCGGAGGGAGCAGATACCGATCCACCATCTCTTGTGGGAACTGGGCCTCTAGGTCAGCCTTCAGCTTCCAGTATTCAGGGTCCTCTCCTATCAGGGTCTTCCTAGCAGGGACCTCTCTGGACTGGGGAGCGGTGTCTGCTCTGGCCTTGCAGGCCGGGGAAAATAGTGATGCAATCTCTTGGCGGGCCGCGCCCTGTATGGCGGCGGCCTGGTCTTGGCGGGCCGCGCCTGGCATGGCGGCGGCCTGGTCTTGGCGGGCCGCGCCCGGCATGGCGGCGGCCTGGTCTTGGCGGGCCGCGCCCGGCATGGCGGCGGCCTGGTCTTGGCGGGCCGCGCCCGGCATGGCGGCGGCCTGGATCAGTGTCGCTGTTGCAGGGGGCTCTGTGCAGGCTGGGCTGGACGTCGCTGCAGCGATCGGAGCTTGGCGGGCCGCACCCGGCGGGGCTGCGGCCTGGTTCAGCATCTCACTTGCGGCGCGGACGAGCGTCGCTGCTGCGGTGGGGTCTTGGCGGACTGGGCTCAGCAGGGTGGCAGCCTGGGTCAGTGTCACACCTGCGGCACGGATCAGTATCGCAGTGGTAGTCGGACCTTTGCGGGCCAGGCGGGGCATGGCTGCGGCGGCCTGGATTTGGCGGGCCGCATCTAGCGTGGCTGCGGCCTGGTTCGGTGGCGCCGCGCCGGGCGCCTCTTCCGGGACCGCGGACGTGGCAGCAGGGGTCGGGGCACTTGTGCTGGCCGGGGCATCACTCGACTCACCCATCTGTGGCTGCATCGGGGTCTGCGTCGTCGCCGCTCGGTCTGACATGCGTCGCGCGGCTCCCTCCTCGTAGGTCCGCACCGCCGCAGCCATCTCCAGGAGCTCCGTGCGTTCTTCCCTGAGCTGTCGCACAATCCCGGCCTCCAGCCGGTCGCAGAAGATGGCAAGCTCCCGGCACCACCAGGCAGCAGAGCCTGGCTCTGGGTATCCGCGTCTGGACTCCATTTCCTCTAGCACGCTACTGGCTTCTTCTCTGCTCCGCCGTCTCTGGACGCTTCCGCTTTCTTCATCAGCGAGGTCAGGACTCTGCAGGGGATCTCTGGGTAGCCACACCTCTTCGTGGGCGGTAACTTCTCCCAGCGCGGGCTGCTGTTGTTTTTCAGCGCGCTTTTCATGGTGGCAATATGGCGGCGCTTCCAATTTTTCAAGCGGACCGCCTAGGCACATGGTCACCTGTCTGAACAGGTCTAGTCCTTATCCTGTTCGTGACGCCAGATGTGAAGCCCCACAGGTGTGGTGTCAGTGTCGGTGCATTACCTTCAGGGACTCCACGTTGCTGGATCTCCGTCACTGGTAGGAAATCTTCTTGTTTGATCGTGACGCCACTCTCAGTATTGCGGTCAGTGGGGACCGCCACTGCAGGTTAGGGGACGCCTGGGGCTGATGGTGGGTGCAGTCGGATGTAGTAGCCTCCTGAGAGTGAGGCAAGCCCCAGGGCCCAATGTAGGTTTGTAGTACCACAAGTCGCAGAATGACTCACACAGGCAGAGCTGTCTTTCAAGGGCTTTACTCACATTTGATGGCAGGGTGAGTAGCCCGGGCGTAGCTGGGATGAACCAGATGGGAACCAGGTATCCTTCAGGCTGACTTTATGAGGGTGACTACTGACTCGCCTTCCTTAGCCCTTGGTGGTTTGGGGTGACCCCGACTTTTAGTCCCTATGGGGGTCACCCAGGGAAGATGCTCCAAGCCTCTCTCCCCTTCTTGTTTCGCCGTGTGCTTGTTCCCCGGACCAGGCCACTCCAGCCTCTTGCCTCCTATGACCTATGGGCCCTCACTGCGGTTACGTGGCTGCGGCTTTTGTAGTGTTGTGGTGTGGGCTTTAAGAGCCCCACACCGGCAGGTTTAGCAGAAGAAAGTTGAATCTATCCTTGCTTCGGGATCTGCCGCCCGGTTGGGCCTGGTGCTCTCTAGCAGTCCCCTTACTTCCCACTCCGTTGCACTCTCTAGCTGAAGCTGGCTTTCAGGCAGCACTCCTAGTTGACCGTTCTCCCCCGCCTGTAGCCACTGCGCGGGCGCTGTTAGACAGCAACAGCCCCACAGGTCTGCTCCTCACTGAGCCCTATGGAGTTCTGCTCTAACTGACTCACTGCCCCTCCTCTCCTGTTCTTGCCTACGCCACCTAGCAACCAGACTCTCCACCACACCCCTTGAGAGGAGATGGAGGCTCTACCCCCTCCACTATTCCAGTGAAGGTGAAGGCTTGCCCCCTCCTGGGATCCCCAGGGGTCCTCTCATGGGTACATGTGTGAGACCTGATCACTATGCGCCTGTGTTCCACACCCCAGTCAGCCTTCTGGATTACCTGTATTGTACTGTCCCCAGCATGGGTGCAGTACTCAGTGGTGCCTGACCAGGTCAGGGGCGCCACATTTACATAGTCTACATTCTCAGTATTAGTTAGATACTGTTCATAGAGAAACCAAGGAAAAAATTGTGAAAACATACTCTGCTGTAACTAAATAAAAGCATAGTGCTTATAAACATAGGGTACTTAGTAAACACTGTTTTTGATCAAAAAAAGCATAAAGCTATCCCACCAAACGTCAAGGTGTACCCAGTTGGGATAGTACCTACACTCTCTAATATTAAAACCTTACCATGGGTCTAAAATAGGCCTCAATATGGCTAAGGGCTGAGAGTGACCGGGTCCCAAGAGGACACACACAGTCAGGGGGATTCACAGAATGAAATGTCCAGCTCGCTGAGAAGGGGGCCACTCTCTGTTTGTACTGAATACAAAAAAAACTACATAAAAACTAAAAAGTGAGCTGGAGTATGAGATGGTATACATGGTACTTGTGAGACCATGTTCACACTGGCCATGAGACAAAGAGAGTCTCAGTATTAGTTAGATACTGTTCATGTATAAAGGAATCAGTTTCATTGACTTGGGCCGTATGTTTTCTGTCCAAATTATTATGTTTCCAGTAGGGAAATATGAGTAACAGCACAATTCAGAATTTTATTGTGAACACAGGTATTTACGGAAGCAGACATGTCATGACAGCTGATTAGGTGTGTATAACATTATACGTAGGAAAGCAAAGGTCACTGGAGTTATCATCAGGCAGTAAAGGACCATTTGTCGTAAAGGTTTTGTAAAAGTATCATACAAAGTAGATAATAAAAAATGTCATGTCTAAAGATGAGTGAACCCGTTGAATTTCTCGTTCTGTGAGTTCCACCGGACTATGCATAGAGTTCAGTTCGGGATCCGGACTTGACCTGAACCCCATTGGAAATCACTAATTGGGCAGTTTCGCTCTCCACCCACATACAGCCAGCCATAAACAAAGCATTTCCAAAGGAGTGAGGGCAGAATTTTTATTTATTTAAATTTTGTAGACACTACATCCAATAACGCTGATTTTACCTCTAGTACGGGCCGTTCAAACACTGTAAGTAGTTCGCACTGGGCCAAGCACCGAGCGAACCCAAGCACACTCATCCCAGTGATTTGCATCCACGCTCGAACAGTTATTTTTTTGTAAAGTTCGTGTTCGGTACGAACACCGAACTTTACTGTTCTGGTTCGCTCATTTCTAATCAAGTGTAAATACAATACTGACATACACACTGGTTGACTGTCAGCCAAATAATGCTTTTGGCCCTTCAGCCAACAGCCATCTTAGCCAAATCTCCCATATACAGTGACACATCAGCCGGAGGCTTATCTTAGGTAGAAAAATGGGATCAGACATTGGAAATTAGACATGTGCGATTGACATCTCTCTCGACTATCAGTCTCCTCATACACCATAGACCATTGGCCAAACTCATTCATATTGGTGAATTAAGCCGATATTAGTCTTACGCTGGTTTCACCTCAGCGTTTTTCTGCCGCATTGCCAGATCCGGCACAAGTACAGTACAGTTCAATACAGTTCACAGACAGTGCGGCAAGCCCCGGTCACATGCTATCACATGCTCCGGTCACATGACCGCATGTGACCGGAGCTTGCCAGTGAACTGTATTGAACTGTACTACACTTATGCCGGATCTGGCAGTGCGGCAGAATACTGCTGATGTGAAACCAGCGTTATTTGTATGGGGACCTTAATATAGGATTTATGCTTCCTTATTGAATGATAATGCATATTTGTTTTTTCTCTGTAATGAACCCCTTACCGACATAGTCTGTTTTCCCCTTCCTGATACAGCCCCATTTGTTAAAATATGACATGTCACTTTATGTAGAAATAACTTTGCAATGTGATTTTTAGGTGACACATTGAATTTCATGATAATGGTACATTTAGGTCAATAAAATGTATGTGTGATAAAAAAAATATCAGAAATGTTGCAATTTTCCAACCTAGGGTCCTACAAGCATGAGGCTCCCATGACGAGGGTTGTAGGCTTCCGTATTCTGGCCATAATACCAACTAAAACCTCATATTTTTTTGTACAGGATGCAGCCAGGCCCCTTTCTGTTAGGCCTTGCATTTTAGAGTTCCTGTCCCTGCATGGCGCACAGGTGCAATACGGCTTTGCAGCCCGCATGATCTAATAATATGGGCGTCCCCTAATGGGCTGCGAACTTGTGACTGTGCATCTGCATGTGTGAACAGCGCTCTATGCAAGCCATCAGTGTGCAGTTTTATCATCCAGCAATCACCCCCTCCATTTTTTGGAAGTGTGTGTGTGATTTGCTCCTCCTGCACCTGTGATGCTTCCACTTAGTGGGGGTTTGGCTGCATCCTGCTAGAGTACTAGTTTTTGGCCTGGGCGATGTACAACTGCAGCCCATCTTTGCTGTAAGCAATGCTTAATTTTTGGAGGATATTTATGCCTCTTTTTGTTGCTATTTTTAATTTTACAACCTAGATTATTTTATGCCCTTAAAACAAATAATCATATCACACAAAGTAGGCAATAACATTTTGCACAGATCTAAATTACATTGGCATCATTTTTTAAATCCACTTTTTTCTAAGATGTTAGAAGGATTGAAAGTTTACCAAGAATTTTCTTTTTTTTTTCAGCACAATTTACAAAATCTATTTCTTTTTACATCTATTCAATTTTGAAGTGAGTTTTAAAAACTTAAATGTCAAAAAAACAACAAGGTAATACTATTTTAAAAACTGCACCCCTCAAAGTATTCAGAATCACACTCTGGAAATTTGTGAACTCTTCAGGTGCTTCATAGGAAACAATACAAAGTGAGATGAAAAAAATGAAAACTTACATTCTTTGAACTAAAATGTTTTTCCCCAAATTTAGCATTTTTCCAAGCTGTAATGAGAGAAAATTCATCAAAGAATTTCTAAGCAAAATCTACTGAACGGGCCAAAACCGCATATGTGGTCGCAATCTACTGATTGGGCAGGAGGCAGAGCATAGAATGGATGGAGCACTAATTAGCTTTGGGAGCTCAATTCCCAGATATGATAAAGCCGACAGCTGGGAGCTGGTATTCGCAGGCTGGGGAGATCCATGCTTACTGGGCCCTCCCCAGCCTAAAAAATAGCACCAGATTTCAGTACCAAATTTTCACCTCCTGGCACAGAAAACCACACTAAAATGGTGTGAAAATCGTTTTTGTTTATTTTTTGGCCAAGAGATGCAGATGGGGTGCTGAAATGTTTACACCATTTTCCTGCACTGAAGCTATAGCTCCTGGCAAGAAATTGCATCAAAACCACATGGAGGAGGTGCTGATTGGTGTAGATTGGGTGCAGGAATATGGTGTAAAAATCTTAGCACCAAATCTGCATCTCTTGGCAAAAAATGTGTTTTTCTGCTAGGAGATGCAGGTCTGTGAACTCACTGACGTCAATGAGTTTAAAGAGTTTACCTGAGGTCAGGTTACCTGCGGTCACAGTTGGAGGACCGTGGAACCTCCAGTTGTGAGCGCAAATAACCTGAGTAACATCACCGCTCATCGCTATGGCTCAGTCTCTGCCTGAAGCACACTGACGGTGGTAATGTTCTATGCCTGCGCACTGTGCCTTCAGTAATGTAGGAGAGCTGGAATGGTCATTGGACCTCATGTGGATTACGTAGGACCTGGGTGTTTTGGGGGTTAATAATGGGGTGAAAGAGGATTTTTTGGTATTTTATTTCAAATAAAGGTTTTTTTCTGTTTGTGTTTATTTCTTTTCACTTACAGTATTTTAAATGGAGGGGGATCTCATAGACCCTCCCCGTTACCAATCTAGGACTTAGTGGCAGCTGTGAGCTGTCATTAACCCCTTATTCAAAAGGATTAACGAGCAAGCCCAAAAGCAGTTTTACAGCCACGGGGAAACACAGTAAGTATCCCCTGCTTTAATGACAGCACATCATTTTTTTTTCACTGCGACACCCAGTCACAGTAATGCCAGTAGCAAAGATGGCTGCGGCATTACTGTGACTCACAAGCAATCTCAGTATGTCTAGTGGCTGAAAATAAGGCATCTAATTTAGCGTCCCTGAAGCAATCAGGGAGCTACAAGGTACTGCATCCTTACCATGATGCAGGGCCTACCCCCAGGGACCCAGAAGACCAGTGCCGGTAAAAACAAAAACATTCCCATTAATCCCGTTTTTCCCCAAATTCCCCATAGATTGGTAGCAGGCTAGGGTTGGACCAATGGATAGCCACTTAGAGGTGGAGCCGATCCTGTCCACTAGACGACCAGGTGGGAGGAGCAGACAGTGGACAGTCAGTTAGTCAGAGTCGGTGACAGAGAGAGGACGTGAGCAGATGCGCTGACAGGAGTGTGACAGTAACCTGAGGGCCCAGGCGGTTGGTTGCCTGTGGAGTCCATTGGAGTACTCCCGGAACCACAGCACCGATGAGGTACAGAATCCTATGTCAGGCAAACGCTGCATACAAAACAAAATGAGAAAATGGGGCACAAAATGAGAAGCACCAGTGGGAATTAGTGAAGTTTTCCTTATTATATTTCTCACCTTAAAGGGTTGTGCGCCCCCGCACAACCCCAGTATTAAGCTTGATATTAGTAGCAGAGTTAGTATTTTATCTGTAGTATGCTAATTTCCAGACTCCATGTAGCCAAACGCAGTGTGATCCTCTAGTCTCGTAGTACATGTCCGGTGTCCGACGTGTATAGTGCTGGTTAGATTTACGATCTCCCTTAATCTAAGCTGCTCCTGCCAGGCTTCCCACATGGGAATAGTTATATGCAAGGAAAAAAAGGCACCGGTCTGATGGAGCGCTATTTCTGATTAAAGGAAACCAGGGAATGGTTTTTAGAGATATTTTTAAAAAACAATCCTTTTATTAGTAGTCCCTTATCATCACACGAAGGTTCACCTGAGGAAGACAACATCGTTGTTGAAACGCGTTGTGATGATAAGGTACTACTAATAAAAGGATTGTTTTTTAAAAATATCTCTAAAAAAATTCCCTGGTTTCCTTTAATCAAAAATAGCGCTCCATCAGACCGGCGTCTTTTTTTCCTTACAGGCAAACGCTCCAGGCAGACCTGATAAAATCTGCACAGTGAGGGGACCATCAAGGACCTCACTGACCTTAAAGTTCGAGACACAGTAGCAATGGGAGAACCTGGGAACAGGACCAAATACTCCAACTCCACAAAATGGGGGTGCAGCCCTCCTTATACTGAGACTGGGCAATCAATTTGCTTCCCACTTTGCTGTGTATTTAATCTGGGACCCAGCTGACCACTTGTTACCATTCACATTGGAGTTTTGATAGACACTAGTCATGTATAGAAAATGTTTTTAACTTTAGTTGGTTATGGACTGTCCCAGATCGGTACACCGCGACGAGTTGGGACAGCTTCTCACCTTTTTGCAAAAATGTATATACTAAGTACCCTGTTATTAAGCACTTGCAATTTATTTATTTATAGTCAGGGCATTTTCATACAATTTTTCTCTTTGTTTTTTTTCTACTCTAACTCCACAGGGTTCACGCTACCGTCATATGGACTACCATTAAGAGACTACCAGGAGGGGACCCCCAGCTGTTCCAAGCCATGGGGACCCACCAACCAAAGAGAGGTGCAGGGGAAAGAAGCCACCAGGTAACTAAACCGGCACTGGGACTAAGGGGACCTGCAGTCAGCACCAGCCTTCCTCGGGTGACCAGTTTCCACCCTGCCGTGAGTAAAAGAGCCAGTTACACTGCAACCCCTTGTGTGGCCTACTTTCTTCCAACACCCATCTATATCACCTATCCTCTGGGGCCTGGCCCTGCTTGCGGAAGGCCTAACATCCAGGCTGCCACTAATACCAACCCCAGTAGTGAGAACTGTGCAGCGGCGGCTCCATCCACATAGCCGCAACCCTCAAGTGGTGTCACGTCATAAACTTTCATTCAATTCCTCTGTAAATATACCCCTTTTAAAAATCACCCAGGGCACGGGACCAGGCAACGGCCACCAAGTGACATTTCCTTAGTTATACACTGTCCAGGACCGAGTACCCCATAACCCTGGGCGACACACTAGCATGTAGGGAGGGGACTCGAAACTCACAAGGCGAATAGCAAAATGCTCATCGAATACCGGATATTCTGAATACCGTACTATTCATATGAGTAACAAATAATGTCGAATATAGTTGCTCATCACTAATCATTATGACTTTAAAAACAATGTATTAAATAGGTATTCCAAGCTCAGACAGAGCACTTTGTGATATCCTAAAAAAAAACCTATTTTCATCAATTTACAGTTAATACACTAATGCGGGCGTCACACGAGACGATCTATCGTGCGATCGCACGACCGATCGCACCCACCCCCGTCGTTTGTGTGTCACGGGCAATTAGTTGCCCGTGGCGCACAAAGTCGTTAACCCCCCCGTCACACGCACTTACCTGCTGAGCGACGTCGCTGTGGGCGGCGAACATCCACTTCCTGAAGGGGGTGGGACGTTCGGTGTCACAGTGACGTCACACAGCGGCTGGCCAATAGAAGCGGAGGGGCGAAGATGAGCGGAAGGTAACATCCTGCCCACTTACTTCCTTCTGCATAGCTGGCGGGACGCAGGTAAGCTGTGTTCGTCGTTCCCGGGGTGTCACACGGAGCGATGTGTGCTGCCCCGGGTACGATGAACAACCGGCGCAGAGAAGAAGAAACGACTTTTTGACAATGAGTGACGTATTAACGAGCAACGATAAGGTGAGTATTTTTGCTCATTCACCGTCGCTCATAGCTGTCACACTCTACGATATGTCACACGATGCCGGATGTGCGTCACTTACGACATGTCCCCGCCGACATATCGCACGATATATCGTCTCGTGTGACACCCGCATTACAGTACATGTAGATCAATCCACAGACAATCTACGTCCCATGCTTGCTCCATTTACTAATACAAGATATAAATGCTGGAATAATTTAGCACTTGCAAGTTGCAAACTTTCCTTAGTCATTAATCTAAAATTAACCCATTTTGTAATCCTACTGCTATGTGCTAATTTGACTTGATATGTTTTCTCAGTTAGTTGTTTATGTATAGAGGTGTGATAATTGGCTTATTATTACCTCAATACAGCAGATTGGAGCAGTAATGTTATCTAAAAATATGTCTGGTAAAATATTAAATGCTCAGATAAAGTCAGATATACTGGATAAGCTTGCTGTTCTCAGCATGTCATGTTGTCAGCAATGGTGCAAGTCAGAAGTGGAAACAGAAATGGAATTCTAGAAAGCAGGGGATCAAAATAAATTCAATTTGGTGGCTATTCCTGGTTTAGAATGTGTCAATGCGTGCCAGTGACTCACAGTAACAATGTGTAGACAGGTATACCAATAATCTGGAGAAATGGAAAGAAAAGTAAGGGGGATACCAAGCAAAACAAACTCAAATGTTCAAAATGAAATAACAAACAAAAACCCTGACAACTAGAGCCAAGCATGGAAACAGACCTATGGTATATACTGTGCGAAATTTAACATTTAATACAGAAATCGCTTAAAAAAATTCCAGCATTTTGAGCTGAGTATATTTAGAGTTGTAAAACTGTCTCTTTTATGTATCGAATTGAGTCCTTTACTTTATATGAAAAATTATGCATATTAATATTAAATTATAGCGGATATAAATACATATAAATAATGCCAATTTACTTTCTGTAGCATCACTCTATCCCAGCTAATCATACTTGTGAATTGAGAGCTGTCAAGCCTCAGGGCAAAAAATACTGAATATTAAATTTGCACTGCATAAAGCTGCCGCTGCCATAGCCGGAATAACTAGGCAATGCTCACTTATCTCAGTCACAGATATGCTCGCATGCTTGTATGACATACTATACAGCAAGTTTGTGAACAACTTTATTGTGGCGTAAATGTAATTTTAATATCCAGCGAAGCTTGTGACAATAAACAGGCAAGATGTGTGAATGGCATTTCATGCTGGAGTACATCTTATTTTACAGTCTTAAATTGATTTTCCCCATGCCAACA
Organism: Anomaloglossus baeobatrachus; assembly: GCF_048569485.1. NCBI lineage: Eukaryota > Metazoa > Chordata > Amphibia > Anura > Aromobatidae > Anomaloglossus > Anomaloglossus baeobatrachus. The sequence goes on from NC_134354.1 coordinate 522,997,830, forward strand.
TTTTGTGATTTGCCTCTTCAAATTTTCTTAAATTTGGACATGCATGTATTTAGCCCAAGCACTGTGCATATTGATATGATTGGTTACAGGATTTTTCCTTCTTCTCATACTAAAGGTACCATCACACTAAGCAACATCGCTAGCAACATCGCTGCTGAGGCACAACTTTTGTGACGTAGCAGCGATGTTGCTAGCGATGTTGCTGTGTGTGACATCCAGCAACAACCTGGCCCCTGCTGTGAGGTCGTTGGTTGTTGCTGAATGTCCTGGGCCATTTTTTAGTTGTTGCTCTCCCGCTGTGAAGCACAGATCGCTGTGTGTGACAGCGAGACAGCAACAACTAAATGTGCAGTGAGCAGGGAGCCGGCTTCTGCGGACGCTGGTAACCATGGTAAACAGCGGGTAACCAAGCCCTTCCCTTGGTTACCCGATATTTATTTTCGTTACCAGCGTCCGCCGCTCTCAGCTGTCAGTGCTGCTCTCTGCACACGTAGCTGGAGTACATATCAGGTAATTAACCCGATGTGTACTGTGGCTATGTGTGCAGGGAGCAGGGAGCCGGCACTGGCAGTGTGAGAGCGGCGGACGCTGGTAACGAAGGTAAATATCGGGTAACCAAGGGAAGGGCTTCTTGGTTACATGATGTTTACCGTGGTTACCAGCGTCCGCAGAAGCCGGCTCCCTGCTGCCTGCACACGTAGCAGAGTACACATCGGGTAATTAACTGTGCAGGAGGCCAGTGCTAAGCAGTGTGCGCTGGTAACCAAGGTAAATATCGGGTTGGTTACCGATATTTACCTTAGTTACCAAGCGCAGCATGCTTCCACGTGTAGCGACGTTCCAGTAATCCCTGCCAGGTCAGGTTGCTGGTGGGATCACTGGAGCGTCGTTTAGTGTGACATCTCACCAGTGACCTCCTAGCAACTTACCAGTGATCCCTATCAGGTTGTATCGTTGTTGGGATCGCTGGTAAGTTGTTTAGTGTGACTGGGCCTTTAGTGTTTGCCCATATCCTCAAGATGGGAAAAACAGTTACATATTATAAATCAATCTGAACCCTACCTGACATTTTAAGATAGTCTAATAGCTATCAGCATGTCTTTCTTCCACATCTGTATGTATACACTGGAGATAAAAATAAGAGAACAATGTATATTCACTTGCATAATGTAATATTCATTGATCAACATTTGAAGGTTTTTTGGAAGGGGTACACCATGCCACCAGAATAGTGTTTTACAAAATATCCAAAATTTATCAACATAAAACCTTTATTTTGCCCAAAATGTGATGATCATAATTAGAGAACAGCAATGACTGTAGCACAGAAAAAGATTATAACTACATTTTTTGTAAATAACAACAATCACCATTCAGTAGGAAGTGTACAGGCCTTTGCTTTGGGTTCAGTCTTTCCCCAGGTTGTCAACAAACATAATGTTTCCCATCAGACCCAAATAAATATAACTTGCTTTCATTGCTAAAATGAACTGTGGAGCACTTCTCCTCTGTCCACACAACATGCTCCTCTCCAAAGGGGAGTCTAGCCTTTTCGTTTTTTCTGCTAATGAGAGGTTTGGTCACTGCAAAGTGGGCTTTCAGTCGAAATTCTCTTAAACATCGTGACACTGTATGACGAGACAGATCCTTACCCTGTTATGTGCTGAACTGGCAAGTAATTCCAGCTGCAGTATTGAAACGATTACCCATGGAGATTCATCTGCATCTGTCTTTCGAGGGCAACCAGCCTTCTTGACGGACTTGAAAGAGTTTGTGATGCTGTAAAGATGCAATATTCTCAAAATCACAACTTCTCTTGCTATGGCTGATAGGGTCACCCCTTTGGCCTTCATCTAGACAACCTGCTACCAGAGGGTTTCAGTCACCTTGGAATGGCAAACCATTTTTGCAAAGTCAGGGCAAACTGGAAAGTTAGGCTGCCAGTTAAATAGAGTTTGTCAGATAATTAAGGAAATTAGCACCAGGTGCCAAATTAATACTAATAACTTGCAGGTATCTGAAAGTGTTCTCTGATTGTGATCCGAGTTCTTTTTCATTTATCTCATTTACATTTTTATTATGTGCTTTAGAATAAATTCAATTTATGAAATAAGCTTAAAATACTTTCTTGTTTACTCATGTTAGGATATAATCACATAAGACAACACAATGACCTTAATATTTAGGAAACTGTGTGTTGTTCTCTAATTTTGATCTCGAGTGTATGTGTGATATTGTACAGTAGATCAGTCTTACTCATTTCAATTGAGCTAAGCTGCAATACTAAACAAAGCCAATTGACAGATGTGTCTCTGTTTCCATTGCAGCCATGTTTTTATAATTCTGGCCAACCAGTGGCATGAATGTGTTCATCTATGGATACATAGACTTTGATAGCAAGGAACAGGGAACTTTGATGCTGCCATACCTTTGAGACCATTTCTCAGCATCACAATCAATCTGCAAATCTACTGCTCCATCACATCCCTTAGATGATAATAATAAATTAAGATTTAGTAAAGGTATAAATGTAACGCTTGCATGTAGCCACAGACACAAACTGGCTGTAAAGGGAGGCCAGAGGAAAGCAGCTCACAAAGCAGGACCCTGCAACACTTTAATCCCTATACATGGATTTGAAATTACACAGAGCCCCAGAGATCACCACCTGTGGTAGGCTGTAGTCCGTGGTAGTTAAGCAGGGTCAAAAACCAGGAAATGCGAAACAGTAACAGAATCGGCAGGCAAGGGTGTAGTGAGGAGACAAAGCAGAGGTCAAATCCGGGACTGGCAGCAAGGTACAAACTGACAAGTAGAAGGGTAGTCAGAACACAAGCAAGGTCAGCGCACAGGAATCAAAATACAAACAGCACAGGAACCACGAATACAGACTATCTCTAGCAGTGGTCAGATGACAGAAGGGGGAAAGAAGAAAGGTGTGGTGTCTTCCCATTGGCTGCAGGTGAATGATGGCAACTTCAGCTGGAAGACACACTCCACCTACAGTCAGCCAGTGGTACTGCAGGTCAAAGGGAAACCCAGCCTAGTGGATGAGCGGAGCCTTTGCCACGGGCACAGACTCCTCTCCTATCACCAGCACTATCCATGGTGGGAACACAGCGTCGCCTGGCGATCGGAACAGAAGTCGCAGGATCGGACTCCGGTGGGGACATGACAATAGGCTATTGTATTACACAGAGGCAACTGGAGGTACTCTAAGGGCCGCTTTACACGCAATTGCTAGCGATGTCGAGCGAGATAGCACCCACCCCCGTCGTACGGCCGATATGTGGTGATCACTGCCGTAGTGAACATTATCGCTACGGCAGCGTCACATGCACATACCTGTTCAGCGACGTCGCTGTGACTGCCGAACAATCCCTCTCTCAAGGGGGAGGTGCATTCGGCGTCACCGCGATGTCACTAAGCGGCCGGCCAATAGAAGCGGAGGGGCGGAGATGAGCGGGATGTAACATCCCGCCCACCTTCTTCCTTCCTCATTGCCGGCGGACGCAGGTAAGGTGAGGTTCCTCGTTCCTGCGATGTCACACATAGCAATGTGTACTGCCGCAGGAACGACGGACAACATCGTATCTGCAGCTTCAACGATAATTGGGAATGGACCCCCATGTCACCGATTAGCGATTTTGAATGTTTTTGCAACGATTTAAAATCGCTCATAGGTGTCACACGCAACGCCATCGCTAACGCGGCCGGATGTGCGTCACAAATTCCGTGACCCCAACGACATCGCTTTAGCGATGTCGTAGCGTGTAAAGCAGCCCTAACTCAAGACATTAAAATATAACTTTTATCAAGTAATCTAAATGATCAAAAATGTAACAAAACATAGACAAGGTGATGTATTATTTGTAATACTTCCCCATAAGGGTTTATGTATTAATAATCAAAAGAAAGGCACAATAATATAGTCCTCCTTACCAATTAGATAACCAAAAAGAAAAAACAATCGGACTATTGAAATATCAAAATATATATGTTCTTTATTCATTACAAATTCATACTAAAATACATACTTAAAATGGGAGGATAAATCCATTATCATACAAAATCATCTTAATATATTAAGTGGCAGTAAATAAGTAGAGGGTAGGTTTTCAACCTTTGTTTTTGTCAGCCTTATATGTTGGATCGTGGGAGGAAACCAGAGAACCCGGAAATAACCCATGCCAAAGGTGTATCTAGGCTTTCCAGCACCCGGGCAAGAATTCAGTTTGGCGTCCCCCCATATGACCAATCATTCATATATGATTTGCACATATACGAGCTGCTCTTATTAATTCTCTCGATGTTGAAAGACAAACGTTGGAAGAAAAGCCAATTGTCACATGCAAGTAAAAAAATCACATATGAGTGGAGCGGCCATGTGATGATTGCTGGAGCCAGCAAGCAGAGCTGAATCCTGACAGGGAGTTATAAACTGTTGGTCTGGGCCTTGATTTTTATCTCAGACAGTAAAGATCCTAACTCAAGTTTATTGCAAATAGGGTATTCTAAAATTTCCAAAAAAAAAGCAAAAAGAATCCTACTAGGATTGGGCTACACTGCTTAATTTTGTAAGTAAAGGGCTTGTTCAGATTTGAGATGAAAATCTGCAGTCCCTCTATGTGTCACTCTATGTGACTGCAGACTTCTGAGTTTTTACAGTGCGCACACTGCACGCTGTCAGTATTCTCTGGTGCTGGCGGTGAGAGTGGAAGGTCACAAAACCGCAAGTATGAGAATGACATTCATGTGGTTACATGCCAGCTAGACATGCGTGGCCTCACTCCATGAAAATGAATTGAGTGTACTGGACACGTCTAGTCAGAATGTGCCCAGAAATATAAAAATCTCATACTTGTGCTCACATGACCGTCCACTCTCTCCATTGGCATTAAAGAATTCTAAAAGTGTGCAGTGCAAGTGCTGTGAGAATTCAGAAGCCTGCAGTCACCTAGGGTGAAATCTCAAACTTGGACAAGCTCTTTAATTATAAAATTAAGCAGTGTAGTCCAATTCTAAGTAAAGGTGTTGTCCAATCTTGCAATTTATGAATTGCTACTTGTGTACAGGATCTAATATTAATAACGGCACCAGAACCAGCAGAGGTACAAAAATACAGTGCCTTGCAAAACTATTCAGCCCCTTTGAATTGTTCAGCCTTTTCCTACATTTCAGGCTTCAAACATAAAGATACAAATTTTTAATTTTATGGTGAAGAATCAACAATGAGTGGGACACAATTGTGAAGTTGAACGAAATGTATAGCTTATTTTAAACTTTTATAAAAAATAATAAACTGAAAATTGGGGCGTGCAATATTATTCGGCCCCTTTAAGTTAATACTGTGTAGCGCCACCTTTTGCTGAAATTGCAGCTACAAGTCGCTTGGGGTATGTGTCTATCAGTTTTGCACATCGAGAGACTGAAATTTTTGCCCATTCTTCCTTTGCAAGTAGCTGGAGCTGAGTGAGGTTGGATGGAGAGCGTTTGTGAACAGCAGTTTTCAGCTCTTTCCACAGATTCTCGATTGGATTCAGGTCTGGACTTTGACTTGGCCATTCTAACACCTGGATACGTTTATTTGTGAACCATTCCATTGTAGATTTTGCTGTATGTTTTGGATCGTTGTCTTGTTGAAAGACAAATCTCTGTCCCAGTCTCAGGTCTTTTGCAGACTCCAACAGGTTTTCTTTAAGAATGTTCCTGTATTTGGCTCCATCCATCTTACCATCAATTTTAACCATCTTCCCTGTCCCTGATGAAGAAAAGCAGGCCCAAACCATGATGCTGCCACCAACATGTTTGACAGTGGGGATGGTGTGTTCAGGGTGATGAGCTGTCTTGCTTTTACACCAAACATATAATTTGGCATTGTGCCCAAATAGTTCGATTTTGGTTTCATCTGACCAGAGCACCTTCTTCCGCATGTTTGGTGTGTCTCCCAGGTGGCTTGTGGCAAACTTTAAATGACATTTTTTATGAGAATTGGCTTTCTTCTTGCCACTCTTCCATAAAGGCCAGATTTGTGCAGTGTATGACTGATTGTTATCCTATGGACAGACTCTCCCACCTCAGCTGTAGATCTCTGCAGTTCATCCAGAGTGATCATGGGCTTCTTGGCTGCATCTCTGATCAGTCTTCTCCTTGTTTGAGATTAAATTTTTGAGGGACGGCTGGGTCTTGGTAGATTTGAAGTGGTATGATACTCCTTCCATTTCAATATGATCACTTGCACAGTGCTCCTTGGGATGTTTAAAGTTGTGGAAATCTTTTTGTAACCAAATCCAGGTTTAAACTTTTCCACAACAGTATCACGGACCTGCCTGTTGTGTTCCTTGGTCTTCATGATGCTCTCTGTGCTTTAAACAGAACACTGAGACTATCCCAAAGCAGGTGCATTTATACTTGATTACACAAAGGTGGCTCATATTTACCATCATCAGTCAGTTAGGACAACATTGGATCATTCAGAGATCCTCAATGAACTTCTGGAGTGAGTTTGCTGCACTGAAAGTAAAGGGGCCGAATAAAATTGCACGCACCAATTTTCAGTTTGTTCTGTTTTACAAAAGTTTAAAATAAGCAATACATTTTGTTCAACTTCCCAATTGTGTCCCAATTGTTGTTGATTCTTCACCATAACATTAAAATTTTTATCTTTATGTTTGAAGCCTGAAATGTGGGAAAAGGTTGAAAAATTCAAGGGGGCCGAATACTTTCGCAAGGCACTGTACATAATTGAAATACCAATCAGTAGAGAACCACAGCATGACAACCACCAGCAGTAAAGAGATTCATCATCAGAACCACCAGCAGTACAAAAATTCATCATTAGAACCACCAACAGTACAGAAATACATCAATATTACTTCATCAGTTCAGAAACAGCATCAAAACCCTCATCGGTAGAGAAATACATAATCAGAACCACAATCAGTACATGGTACATCAACGTACACCTTCCAGAGCATTCTTAAAGGGAATCTGTCACCAGGTTTTTAACACCTAATCTGAGAGCAACATAATGTAGGGGCAGATATTTTGATTCCAGTGATGTGTCACTTACTGGTTACTGGGCTGCTTGGTGTAGTTTTTATAAAGTCACTGATTAATCAACAGGAGATGATCATTACAAGACTACTTGGCATGCTGCAGGCAGTCCAGCATATTCATGAGCTCTGTATAACTGCTAGATCTGCAGTTATACAGACAGCAGACAGTTCAGTAAGTGACACTGCTGGAATCTGCATCTCTGTCTCTACATTATGCTGCTCTCAGATGGGGGAGCAAAAACCTAGTGACAGATTCCCTTTACCAATGGTAAGGAGCTACTTGGGAGTTATCAGTCATCATCAGACAGTGGCTCATACAGGAACCACAGTTAGGGGTACTTTGCACACTACGACATCGCAAGCTGATGGTAGCGATGCCGAGTGCGATAGTCCCCGCCCCCTTCGCAGCTACGATATCTTGTGATAGCTGCCGTAGCGAACATTATCGCTACGGCAGCTTCACACGCACTTACCTGCCCTGCGACGTCGCTCTGGCCGGCGACCCGCCTCCTTCCTAAGGGGGCGGGTCGTGCAGCGTCACAGCGACATCACACGGCAGGCGGCCAATAGAAGCAGAGGGGCGGAGATGGGCGGGACATAAACATCCCGCCCACCTCTGTCCTTCCGCATAGCCGGCATGAGCCGCGGGACACAGGTAAGGAGATGTTCCTCACTCCTGCAGCTTCTCACACAGCAATGTGTGCTGCCGCAGGAACGAGGAACAACATCGTACCTGTCGATGCCGCGACATTATGAAAATGACCGACACTACACCGATGATACGATTTCGATGCTTTTACGCTCGTTAATCGTATCAAAAAGGATTCACATACTCCGATGTCGACAACGACGCCGGATATGCATCACTTTCGATTTGACCCCAACGACATCGCAGCTGCGATGTCGTAGTGTGCAAAGTACCCCTAAGGCCTCAGTTCTACTTGTGTTTTGCACATACGAATGCAATCTGATAAAACATCTCATTGTAATAGCACCGGTGTAAATTTTGGGGGCAGTGTCCATCTGCGATTGATTTCTATGGGAGAGTGTGAAATATTGCACTGCACTTGGATGTCATCAGAGTGCGGTGCGATGTACACAGAGACAGGCCGGGGAGAAGAGGGAGAAAGTGCTCCCTCCCTCTCGTCCACAGCTGTGATCCGATTGCAGGATCGGATCACAGTCGGATGACACTCAGCTCATGCTCAGAGCAGAGCCTGTACCGAGGGTCATTAGCATATTACATCCGATGCTCTCACATGGAAAGCAATGCGCAAGGGAGTCCAAGGCCTAATGATGAGAATTAGACAGTATCACAAATAAAAATTTACATCCAGGTACCTTATGGATGATGTTGCATCTGATTGGAGTCATTTCTTTCTATTCTTCATCTTGTTCTGACGCCATGATGACTTTTCCCATCCACACCCAGTCTCTGCAGACGTCCATCCTCTCTGATCTTCTGCAGCACATCCTGGCATGATACCCTTAAAAATAACAGAATAATTAGGATACTCCTATATAAAAATATCTGCCCTACACTGTACCCCTGAATAAATAATGGCCCCTTGCTGTGTTCTTTGTACAAAACATGGTGCACACACTGTCCCTCTAATAGTACATGCTCTCCACACTGCCCTCTCCTTTCCATACGGAGCCCAGTTTTCACACTGGCCTCTTCACTGTGTCCCCCTGTACTGCCCAGTCTTTATACTATGCCCCCTCATCACATCCCCTCCTCACTATGGCCTCACACTGTCCCCTCATGCTAACCCTCTCCAGACCGCCCCCCATCACCCCTCACAATCTCTCCCCATACTGTCCATAGTTACTTTCCCCACCCCATCCTCTCTTCCACGTCCCATCATACAGTGTCCATAGAAATTTTCTCCCCCCCATACAGTGTCCATACATGCCTCCCCCTCACTCCATACTATTCCCCTCCAGCATCTTCAGCTCCGCACTGGAGCACTTATCACCAGTGCTGTTTGCCGCCTCTGCGCTGCAGCTCTGACGTCCGGGTCAGCACTGTGATCAGCAGACTTGATCACACTACAGACTTCCTCTGACCCGGAAGTGCCAGCGGTCACTGCTTCAATTGTCCTCGCGTCTGAAAGATCCGAGGGCAATTGATCACACAAAGCCGCACGCTGCACATTATCTGAGTCTGGGCTATCAGCTTGACAGCCGGGACTCTGAGAATAGCCTGCGCCCACTATGGGGACAACCAGGCACAGCTGCCAGGGAGACTCAGAACGCAACATCAGGCTGCCTGACGGCACCCCTCCTGGAACTGCGCCCGGGGCACGTGTCTCACTAGCCCCCCCCCCAGATACGCCTTTGCCCATGCAAACACAGGGAGAACATACAAATGCCTTGCAGATGTTGTCCTTGGTGGGATTTGATCCCAGGACCCCAGCACTGCAATGCTAACCACTGAGCCACCATGCCATCCAACTTTATTATACTAAGAACTGCTCAATCTTTGGGTTTTCGTTTGTTGCCTTTGCAGAGCACAGTAGTCAAAATGCTGCTGCACTAAACACAGATAGGGACCAAGATGACAAAGCTCTGTATGAGGTATTGATTGTGAGCAATTTTCACATTTAATACTTAATTATTCTAGGCTTTGTCATCTCGGCCACTTTGCTTTGCATAAGCACTGTTGTTAGCAGCTAAGACAAAGTAGCTGCAGGCTGTGTTACTCACTCTGCTTGATGGCCACTCAAAGAAGAAACAGAACTTGCCACTCATTGGAGATTAACGCTATGAGTAAGCCCTGCAGTGGTCTTAAGTCCCATAAAGTTTGCCATGTGAGACTACCATACCTGTGGCACCAAGCACCATATTACTGGTGGCTAGGAAGGGTACTGCAAGCTCTCTACCATACAAGTGCATGTAGGTTGCTTACTAAATGCATTTGGTTTGCAACACCATTTTATGCTGCATGTGAAATTATAAAAGATCTTGAGTTTCCAAGACATCTAAACTACCTGAAGTGGTACCAACAACTATTTCATGGTCAAAAACAAAACAAACCAATACCTCGTCTTCTAATATGACCTCAGGATTCAAATGAGGGGAGAGAGATGGTGGCTGACCTCCACAAGTATGCAATAGAAAATGAAGAAAAAAATCCTCTCGCCCAAGTGGTGAAAAATGGTTTATTGTGCTAAAACACAATTAAAATCATAGTGGGGAAATGATCCCCTCTCTGCAACGCCTTACGCGTTTCGATGGAAAAACCACCTTACTCATAGGCTTCATAGTCTATGAGTAAGGTGGTTTTTCCACCGAAACACGCAAGGCGTTGCAGAGAGGGGATCATTTCCCCACTATGATTTTAATTGTGTGTTAGCACAATAAACCATTTTTCACCACTTGGGCGAGAGGATTTTTTTCTTCATTTTCTATTTCATGGTCAGTTACTCTGAGCTATTTCTTTCTGATGTTTGGTCTAAGCATCTCATGAGCCTGATAACCATATCCGCATACTTTCATGTATTGAGTTTCTGCCACATCATTGACTGATAAAATATTTGCGTTATGAAGCAGATGTACAGATGTACTGTAGATAGCAAGGCACATAAAGCTGTACAAATACAGAGACATTTTTCAGGACTATTTGCTTTGACCTTGCACATGTGACTTTATCTCACACTATTACAGTCCCTGTCGAGGCTGAGATTCTTCTTACGCAGATTAATTGTGCTTTTAAACTGTGCTTTGTATAGTGTTTAATGCACTGTCAGCTGTGCAAAGCATCCATTATTATAAGATCTATTTCTCTATAGCAGGCAGTGACAGAACAGAGAAACAGAAACATCCTATTTTATATGAAAAAGAGATTTAAAAGGAAACTAGGCCAAGAAAATAGGTAGAAGTCTGTTTGTGGAAAGGATATGCAAACATTTTTGATATGGATATGTATACAGCTGTATGAAGACGCAGCCGTGCTACAACCCTTTATCAGTGTCAAATTATGAAAAATGATATGCGGAGAAGACCTGGTGCTTTGAAATTTTGCTAGCGCAGAAACACCTTGGTTAGAATGCAGATATTTTTAGTGCTTCTGCTGCAGGGTTTCATATCTCTGGTTATTAATCAAGGGGAAATTTGCCTCCTTTTCTTTCCTGGCCCCCAAACATTTACAAAGATTTTCACTTAACCTCAAGGTTTGTCATGTTATTAATATTGTATTAAGTTAATCACTGCATCACATCCATGAAAATGATTAACACACAGAGAAAATGGTTTGGGCTCAATAACAGAATAATGAAAATCACACAACATTCTCTATTATTAGTCATTAAAAATATTCTTTAACAGTATAGTTTAATAAAACTAAGGTTAGCTTAGGTTAAAAAAAGGAGAATAAAAATACGCTATAAAAAAGAGACAAGCATCAAGGATCTAACAAACATGTAAAGGGTAGTGGTCATAAAACAATATGTAATCAATAAAGTACGTCAGGAAAAAGTGCCTCATGCTTATAAAACAGTGTTAGAATAAGGCTAAGGACTAGAGTTGAGCGCGGTTCGTGGTTCTCCAGTTCTAGGCTCGAGTGATTTTGGGGCTGTTCGAGATCGAACTAGAACTCGAGCTTTTTCCAAAAAGCTCGATAGTTCTAGATACGTTCGAGAACGGTTCTAGCAGCAAAAAGCAGGGCTTTTTACAGCTACAGTGAGCAGGAGCCATTGCTGGCAGCCTGCCACAAGCTGGTAACCAAGATAAACATCGGGTATCCAAGCAAAGCGCTTTGGTTAGTAACCCGATGTTTATCCTAGTTACGTGCAGGAAGCCCACACTTCCCCGCTCAGCTCAAGCTCACTCCGCCCCCTCCTGCCCGCGGCATGTACACATACATACATACACACACACACACACACACGACACACACACCCCCCGGCTTACCTGCGGTGATGAAGTCCCGCCATCCCGACCTCAGCGCTGTCACTGTCCTCCATGGCCGCCGCTTGTCACATCACCTCTCGCTTCCAACCCGAGACTGACTAGCGGTGACGTCACGGGCCTCTCGCGATACTTGGTGTGAAGGCTCCGGTCATTGAACTCAGTGACAGGGGCTATCGGCAGTGCTGGAGATCAGTGCAGGTAATGTACCTCGCTGACAGCAGCACTTGTCACCCCCCTGCAGTGACCTGGGCTGACCCATTGATGTTAGCTCAGGTCACTGCACAGCTCTCCCAGCCAATGGGGAACATCCTGCTCTTCATTGACTGGGACAGTGTGGATCGTCATGGCAACCCCTTGGATTACACCAGACCTGGATTTGTTTTTCAATCTAATAAATTGGTTAAAGAGGGAATGTTTTGGGGAGTGTTTTTTCAAATAAAAATGTGTTTGTCGTCAATTTTTTTTTATTACTGACTGGGTTGGTGATGTCGGGTATCTGATAGACGCCTGACCTCACCAACCCCAGGGCTTGATGCCAGGTGACATTACACATCTGGTATTAACCCCATATATTACCCCGTTTGCCACCGCACCAGGGCGCGGGATGAGCTGGGGTGAAGCACCAGGATTGGCGCATCTAATGGATGCGCCACTTCTGGGGCGGCTGCGGCCTGCTATTTTTAGGCTGGGGAGATTCCAATAACCATGGACCTCCCTAGTCTGAGAATATCAGGCCCCAGCTGTCTGCTTTACCTTGGCTGGTGATCCAATTTTGGGGGACCCCTACATGTTTTTTTTTTAATTATTTATTTAATTTAAAATAACAGCGTGGGGTGCCCTCAGTTTTGGATTACCAGCCAAGGTGAGGTTGCCAGCTGTGGTCTGCAGGCTGCAGCCGTCTGCTTTACCCTAGCTGGCTACAAAACTAGGGGGAACCCTACGTCATTTTTTTTCCATTTTTTTGGCTAAATACAAAGCTAAGCACCCCTTAGTGCCACATGAAAGGTACCAAAGGGTGCTCCACTTTTTCTCCATTTTTTTCTCCACTTTTTCTCCACTTTTTCTCCATTTTTTTTCTCCACTTATTCTCCACTTTTTCTCCTCTTATTCTCCACTTTTTCTCCACTTTTTCTCCATTTTTTTCTCCACCTTTTCTCCACTTTTTTCTCCACTTTTTCTCCTCTTATGCTCCACTTTTTCTCCACTTTTTCTCCTCTTAATCTCCACTTTTTCTCCACTTTTTCTCCACTTTTTCTCCTCTTATGCTCCACTTTTTCTCCACTTTTTTCTCCACTTTTTCTCCTCCTATGCTCCACTTTTTCTCCACTTTTTTCTCCACTTTTTCTCCACTTTTTCTCCACTTTTTCTCCTCTTATGCTCCACTTTTTCTCCACTTTTTCTCCACTTTTTCTCCTCTTATGCTCCACTTTTTCTCCACTTTTTCTCCTCTTATGCTCCACTTTTTCTCCACTTTTTCTCCACTTTTTTCTCCACTTTTTCTCCTCTTATGCTCCACTTTTTCTCCACTTTTTCTCCACTTTTTCTCCACTTTTTCTCCTCTTATGCTCCACTTTTTCTCCACTTTTTTCTCCACTTTTTCTCCTCTTATGCTCCACTTTTTCTCCACTTTTTCTCCACTTTTTCTCCACTTTTTTCTCCACTTTTTCTCCTCTTATGCTCCACTTTTTCTCCACTTTTTCTCCTCTTAATCTCCACTTTTTCTCCACTTTTTCTCCACTTTTTCTCCTCTTATGCTCCACTTTTTCTCCACTTTTTCTCCACTTTTTCTCCACTTTTTTCTCCACTTTTTCTCCTCTTATGCTCCACTTTTTCTCCACTTTTTCTCCTCTTATGCTACACTTTTTCTCCACTTTTTCTCCACTTTTTTCTCCACTTTTTCTCCTCTTATGCTCCACTTTTTCTCCACTTTTTCTCCACTTTTTCTCCTCTTATGCTCCACTTTTTCTCCACTTTTTCTCCACTTTTTTCTCCACTTTTTTCTCCACTTTTTCTCCTCTTATGCTCCACTTTTTCTCCACTTTTTTCTCCACTTTTTCTCCTCTTATGCTCCACTTTTTCTCCTCTTATGCTCCACTTTTTCTCCACTTTTTCTCCACTTTTTCTCCACTTTTTTCTCCACTTTTTCTCCTCTTATGCTCCACTTTTTCTCCACTTTTTCTCCTCTTAATCTCCACTTTTTCTCCACTTTTTCTCCACTTTTTCTCCACTTTTTCTCCACTTTTTCTCCACTTTTTCTCCTCTTATGCTCCACTTTTTCTCCACTTTTTCTCCTCTTATGCTCCACTTTTTCTCCACTTTCTCTCCACTTTTTCTCCTCTTATGCTCCACTTTTTCTCCACTTTTTCTCCACTTTTTTCTCCACTTTTTCTCCTCTTATGCTCCACTTTTTCTCCACTTTTTCTCCACTTTTTCTCCACTTTTTCTCCTCTTATGCTCCACTTTTTCTCCACTTTTTCTCCACTTTTTCTCCTCTTATGCTCCACTTTTTCTCCACTTTTTCTCCTCTTATGCTCCACTTTTTCTCCACTTTTTCTCCACTTTTTCTCCACTTTTTCTCCTCTTATGCTCCACTTTTTCTCCACTTTTTTCTCCACTTTTTCTCCATTTTTTCTCCACTTTTTCTCCACTTTTTCTCCTCTTATGCTCCACTTTTTCTCCACTTTTTCTCCTCTTATGCTCCACTTTTTCTCCACTTTTTCTCCTCTTATGCTCCACTTTTTCTCCACTTTCTCTCCACTTTTTCTCCTCTTATGCTCCACTTTTTCTCCACTTTTTCTCCTCTTATGCTCCACTTTTTCTCCACTTTTTCTCCACTTTTTTCTCCACTTTTTCTCCTCTTATGCTCCACTTTTTCTCCACTTTTTCTCCACTTTTTCTCCACTTTTTCTCCACTTTTTCTCCTCTTATGCTCCACTTTTTCTCCACTTTTTTCTCCACTTTTTCTCCTCTTATGCTCCACTTTTTCTCCACTTTTTCTCCACTTTTTCTCCTCTTATGCTCCACTTTTTCTCCACTTTTTTCTCCACTTTTTCTCCTCTTATGCTTCACTTTTTCTCCATTTTTTCTCCACTTTTTCTCCACTTTTTCTCCACTTTTTCTCCTCTTATGCTCCACTTTTTCTCCACTTTTTCTCCACTTATGCTCCACTTTTTCTCCACTTTTTCTCCACTTTTTCTCCACTTTTTCTCCTCTTATGCTCCACTTTTTCTCCACTTTTTCTCCACTTTTTCTCCTCTTATGCTCCACTTTTTCTCCACTTTTTTCTCCACTTTTTCTCCTCTTATGCTTCACTTTTTCTCCAATTTTCTCCACTTTTTCTCCACTTTTTCTCCTCTTATGCTCCACTTTTTCTCCACTTTTTCTCCACTTTTTCTCCTCTTATGCTCCACTTTTTCTCCACTTTTTCTCCTCTTATGCTCCACTTTCTCTCCACTTTTTCTCCTCTTATGCTCCACTTTTTCTCCATTTTTTCTCCACTTTTTCTCCTCTTATGCTCCACTTTTTCTCCACTTTTTCTCCACTTTTTCTCCACTCTTTTCTCCACTTTTTCTCCACTTTTTCTCCTCTTATGCTCCACTTTTTCTCCACTTTTTCTCCACTTTTTCTCCGTTCTTTTTCTATGGTCGGTCTACCCATTAGCTCTGCCATGCATACTGTAGCTCTACACCTACTGCACATGTTACTTTATGATTGACATCTCTTTCGTACCAGAGCTGTCTAAGTCTACTCTGACCCCATATTTGTCATTACTATATTGTCCTTGTACTGTATTATGACATTTGTATCATGTGTTTCATTTCTTGCTGTGTTGCAATTTTTTTGCTGCATCCCAATTGTACCTCTACATTGTTCGAGTTTATGTTATTGTTCTCTCACTCTTATGTGATACTGTTTATTGTCATTTTTCATGATTACATGCAGATAAGTCCAATCTGACGAAGGCTCAGGCCGAAACGTCATTTGTAACTTGTTTTGGACAAAAACATATATGCTTATGAAAAAAAATTTTTTCTTAATACGGACCAATAAAGAGTGATTTTGCATTACTATCCATTGTGACTTACTGACTTAGTCTGGGAGATTTAGAGTGCCGAGGTTACTCACTAATTTTATCTATTATTACCTCTGAGCACCTATATACCAGTGAGCAGAGTTTCCTCTACAGTAGTTCTCCTGATTAGGCATGCCCTTACCTCATGAGCAGGGCATTGCAGCTTTGGTAGCAACCATTACGACATGGACTCTGCTGCTGTGGACCCGGGGAGAGTGAGTGCAGATTCATTGCACCCACACTCCTCACATGAAGGGTCCGCACTCCTAGAAAATGGTGGATACGTTCCCTGAGTGTCTCCCCCCCATATTCTAGACGGTCCAGAGTCGTCGTGGGACCCCTTTATTTTTTTTCTTACAATAAATTGGTGAAAGAGGAAATGTTTTGGGGACTGTTTTTTCAAATAAATTTCTTTTGTCGATTTTTTTTTTTGTTAGTACTGACAGTTTATGATGTTGGGTATCTAATAGACGCCATGACATCACAAACTGCTGGGCTTGATCTCAGGTGACTTTACAGCTAGTATCAACCCGATTTATTACCCCGTTTGCCACTGCACCAGGGCACGGGATGAGCTGGGGTGAAGCGCCAGGATTGGCGCATCTAGTGGATGCGCCACGTCTGGGGTGCCTGCGGCCTGCTATTTTTAGGCTGTGAAGGCCCAATAACTATGGACCTTCCCACCCTGAGAATACCAGACCACAGCTGTCCGCTTTACCTTGGCTGGTGATCCAATTTGGGGGGGACCCTACTTTTATTGTGTAATTATTAATATTTATAAAATAATTATAAAAAAGAGCCTGAGGGGACCTCCACATTGGATCCCCAACCACGGTAAAGCTGCCAGCTGTGGTTTTCAGGCTACAGCCGTCTGCTTTACCCTAGCTGGCTATCAAAAATGGGGGGACCCAACGTAATTTTTTTTTTTTAACTATTTTTTAAATAGAAAAAATTAATGGGCTTCCCTGTATTTTGATTGCCAACCAAGGTAACGGCAGGCAGATGGGGGTGGCAACCCATAGCTGTCTGCTTTATCTGCGCTGAGAATCAAAAATACCGCGGAGCGCTACGTCATTTTTTTAAAGATTTATTTTAACAGCACTGTGATGTCCAGCAATCAAAATACAGGGAAGCCCATTTTATTTTTAGTTATTTAAATAAATAATTAAAAAAAATATATATGGGCTCCCGCTGCATTTTTTGTATTGCTAGCTAAGGGTAATCCAAGCAGCTACTGGCTGCTAACCCCCACTGCTTGGTATTACCTTCACTGGCAATGGAAAATCCAGGGAAGCATTTTTTATTTTTTTTGCCAAAAAACTACAAAAAAAGGACGTGAGCTTCGCCATATTTTTGTATGCTAGCCAGGTATAGCAGGCAGGTGCTGGAAGAGTTGGATACAGCGCCAGAAGATGGCGCTTCTATGAAAATGCCATTTTCTGAGGTGGCTGCAGACTGCAATTTGCAGCAGTGGGGCCCAGAAAGCTCAGGCCAACCGGTGGTGCGGATTCCAATCCCCAGCTGCCTAGTTGTACCTGGCTGGACACAAAAATGGGGCAAAGCCTACGTCATTTGTTTTCTAATTATTTCATGAAATTCATGAAATAATAAAAAAAGGGCTTCCCTTTATTTTTGGTTCCCAGCCGGGTACAAATAGGCAACTGGGGGTTGGGGGCAGCCGTACCTGCCTGCTGTACCTGGCTAGCATACAAAAATATGGCGAAGCCCACATAATTTTTTCAGGGGGCAAAAAACTTCTGCATACAGTCCTGGATGGAGTATGCTGAGCCTTGTAGTTCTGCAGCTGCTGTCTGTCTGTATGGAGAAGAGCAGACAGCAGCTGCAGAACTACAAGGCTCAGCATACTCCATCCAGGACTGTATGCAGAAGTTTTTTGCCCACCAAAAAAATGACGTGGGCTTCGCCATATTTTTGTATGCTAGCCAGGTACAGCTGGCAGCCACGGGCTGCCTCCAACCCCCAGTTGCCTATTTGTACCCGGCTGGGAACCAAAAATATAGGGAAGCCCGTTTTTTTTAATTATTTCACTTATTTCATGAAATAATTAAAAAACAAATGACGTGGGCTTCGCCCTATTTTTGTGTCCAGCCGGGTACAACTAGGCAGCTGGGGATTGGAATCCGCAGCACAGGTTAGCCCGAGGTTTGTGGGCGCCTCTGCTGCGGATTTCAGTCCGCAGCCGTCCCAGAAAATGGCGCTCTCATAGAAGCGCCATCATCTGGCGCTGTATCCAACTCTTCCAACAGCCCTGGAGCCGGGTGGCTTGTTGGGTAATCATAAGTTAATACTGGCTTTGTTTTACCAGCCAGTATTAAGCCAGAGATTCTTAATGTCAGGCACGTTTGACCCGGCCATTAAGAATCTCCAATAAAGGGTTAAAAAAAAGACACCACACAGAGAAAAAATACTTTAATAGAAATAAATACACAGACACATTAGAGACTCCATCTTTATTACCCCTGTCAGCCCTCCACGATCCTGCTCTTCTGTCTTCTTTCTTTCTAGTGTAGTAGTAGTGACGATTGTAGTGAGGATGAGGTGCACCAGCTCATCACTTGGGGCTGGGGAACCTCATCCTCACTACAATCCTCACTAGTGTAGTAGTAGTGACGATTGTAGTGAGGATGAGGTGCACCAGCTCATCACTTGGGGCTGGGGAACCTCCATCCTCACTACAATGCTCACTACAATCGGGAAGCAGCGTGCAGCCTTCACTCCGTGAGTGATCACTGCTGGCTGTCAGCGGTAACAGCGGTAACGCTGACAGACGCGTTACCATAGCAACGGTGCTCCCGGAGCCGCGGTTAGCGGTGGCGTCACCGCTAACTGCGTTGCTATGGCAACGGTGATCTCCGTTAATGACCGGCTGTGTCAGCCGGTCCTTAACGGAACGGGGAGTCGACCGTGTGCTAGAGCATGTCGCCGGTACACGGCGATACACATATGTGCACCGTGTACCGGAGAAATGCACTCGCAGGTCCTACATGACGTGTCATAGTCATGTGACCAGTCTGTAGCCAATGAGATAATAGCCACGTGACTGGTCACATGGCTATTTTGACGTCACGATAGGTCCTGCATCTCTGCTGGCAGTGCAGGTCACCGGGAGGATTCAGCGATCATCGGATGGAATAGCGGCAGGAGACAGAGTGCAGAAGGGATCGCGAGGACCGGTAAGTGTTATGGCAATGTTTATTAACTGTTTGTGTACATTTATAATGCATTTTTATGTGTTTGTGATTGCCTCCCATTATAGCCTATACGTTCGAGTTCGGTTCGTCGAACGTTCGACGAGCCGAACTCGAACGGGACCCCCGTTCGGCGAACCGCCTCGAGCCGAACCGGGACCAGTTCGCTCATCTCTACTAAGGACACACGGCGAGAAAAACGGAGCGAGTGGAATGTGATAAAAAAATTGCTTTCCACTTGGACCAAGTTACTCTATTTTATTATTCAATATTATTTAATTGTATGGGTACATAGTATAGTTAGTGTTGGGTATGTGGTGTGAGTTGTGTATGAGGACGTGGGAGGTGGTGTTTAATTGTGGTGTGTATTTGATGGACAATTTTTGTATACACTATTGTATTTAATTTTCACACAATTATATATATATATATATATATATATATATATATATACTTATTCTAGTATATTTTTGTATTTTTCACTATTCACTGCATAATTATGATTATAATGTACACTATATTTGATAGATTTACACTATATATATTAAACATATACAGTATGTATATATATGCGTGTTTACACTCTATGTTATTAAATATATTGCACTATATTTATGTATTTATATAATAGATTGATTGGGTTGTGTATGTATTGTGGATGTATGTTATTAATGATTATGGTAAGAAATTTTGAACATACTGTATATGGTTGGCTATTAAATATCATTGTTATTTATTTATTATTAATATAGTTTTTTACAGCATTGTTTTTATATAGTAATGAAAAATAAATTAAATGTGATTAAATGATGTTAAAATTCTTTTAGTAAGTAGGATGAGAGGTTGGTGTATATTGAATTAAATGAAAGTTCCCCTCAGAATATTGAATTTTCATCATTCCTGTATTGTGCGCCGTTGTGTTTGTGCCCACGATTGTTATGGGGCGTGTACACACTCTGCCATGTCATCGCATGCCTACTGCGCATGTCTGATGACGCGGCAGATAGTGATGGATCTCCAGCTTCCGGTCAGGTGTGTGTGATGCCCCTGGACTATTAGGTTGTCACAGGGTATTGCACAACCTACCCTCCAGTGCATTATCCACCTCCCTCTTGGTTATGGGTCCCTAATCAAATGTTGTTGTCTACAACAGCAAATCAAATCCTAGCTACACCCTGTACCACACCCACCAGACACACCAGTGGACGGCTTGAGTGGAATAGAGTCGCCCACCTGGGAGGTCAGGGAGGGGAGGTGAAGAGTGTAGTCAGAGTAGTTGAGGAGTGAGCTAGCGAGTGGTGGTGAGAGAGTAGCCCTCGAACTGTGAGGAGCTCTGAGGAGGTCAGGAGCGGTGACTCCAATAAGGAAACTGTCTAGGTTGCAGGCGGTGGTCTGGGCCTAAAGGAGTCGGACCCCCGGTCGCAGTTGATCGTGGCAAGGGGCTCTGATTTGTTGAACAGGACAGCCGGTGGCCTTGCACCATCACCGGTCCAGGACCGAGGCGCGACGGGATACGTGGACCCTAGGTCGGGGAGTAGCTGCATGCAACCCCATAATTTAGCCGTGGAGAACGGAGCCTTCAAGAATTGTTCCCAACCGCTCCAAAATCGGGGCACTAGCGCAATGAGGGGGATAGAACATTTCATCCAAAACAGTCCAGAAAATCCCAAGCGTGAGCCCTGAGAGCAAGCTCCCACACTTAGTCACAGTGGGGAGCGGGACCCAGGCAAGTTCCACACTACCGGGACCATCAGAGAAGTAAACTTAGTGCCAGGAGGCAGCTCACGGATCACCAGGCAGCACCATTGGGGACGGGACCCGAACTAGCTCCCCTCAGCGGCAGTGGTGTCCAAAGACTTGGTTTACACAGTTGTCGGTGTCAGCTTAATGGACTGAGTGAGTACATGAGTGACCCCTGCATCCCATGGCCTTATCCTCACATCAAGTTCCGGGGCATTCCCCCCTACCCGTGGAGGGTTCCAACACCTTGCTGCCCCGTTCCATCATCCCCGGGTACTCCCAACCGCAGCGGTGGTACTCCTAATTACCACACACCACGGGTGGCGTCATGAACTCTATAATCCCTTGCAAATATCCCCTTCATTTGAGTGGCCACATGACCTCCGGGTTCGGAGACCCTCGAGCCACTGAGAACCCGGATCCGTGCAGCTCAGCTCGGGGGTGGCACATGTGCAATCATGGCAGCGCCCTGTAGCGGTACGGGATAACATTTTGATTGGTGCAATATGCGGGTCCCTTGGATAAAAAGGAGCTCACTGCTCCCCTCCATGCCACTCCCTGAAGAAGCGGTTGTGAAACGCGCATTGGAGTGTGTGGTGGGGGAGCAGTGTCATACTCGTTATACCATGGCATCAGGTTTATCTTTATGATCTTACTAAGGGATGGCTGTACTGATGATGCTATGCATATAACGCTGTGATATAATGGAATTGAATGCATCATTGGTAAGTTACAGTAAATGGTAATATTGTAAAAGTGTTATATTGATTACCATCATCTTTAAATAGTTATAACCCCCATATGTATATTTGAATATAAATTCATGGTTAATTGGAGTATGACCTGCTCTCCATGCCCAATGTTTTTAATAATGTTTTTTAATTTTGTCCTTTGTGATTTATGTTTTTAATCTGTCATCAATAAAGACTCATGAGTTGATGAGGTATGGTGTATTTATTGGGATATTGAGTTTGGAAACAATGTTACTCTATGGATGGATTTTTTTTCTCAGCCCTAATCGGACCAAGAAAACAATCGCAGCATGCTGCGGGTGGAATCTGGAGTACAGTGCAATATATGCATCAGTTGACAATGGAAGAGATGGGGAGATTAGTCCCTCCCTCTCCTCTGCAGAACGCGCCCCCTCCTCCCTGGCTGTGCTGTGATTGCCAGATCGCATCACTGTGGCATGACACTTGGCTTACACTCCAGCAGACTGGTAAGCAAGTGTCATGCGATAGAATCACATTAATACTTCTGTCACCCCAGACTTATTCATACAGGACAAGTTATCAAGTTTCTGGAAGTCAATGGCTGAGTGACAGAGATGCGCAGGCACAGAGTGGTGTATAACAAAGTCTGAAAGGGCAAACCTCAAGTTTGGTTTACTTATACAAATAAGTTATTGATCACAATGAGTGGTCACAATTCAATTTAATATGACGTGATTCTACTCAGTCAACTTTGCTCGGGTATAGGCCTCCAATCAAAATATGTTGTGTGTAGACACATATCATTACCTATGTTTGGCCATGGATATAGTTAATTGGCTTGCAATATAATGCAATATAACTGGAACTTAGCCAAAACATATAAAAAAAACAAAAGTAAATTCTTAAAACAAAAAACAGGTGGCTAGAAATCTAGAAATGTCTCACAAATAGTAGACTGGGAACCAAGGTCAGTAAGATTCCAACCTAAGCATTTTTACAGTAGCACATAGAAACTCTAAATCATGACAAGATAACATAATATACCGAGATTCAAGGTTAGTAAAGGAATTTAACCCTTTACCGACTGCCAATAGGCCTTTTCACGGTAGATGGTAAAGGACCTTATTCCTCAGCGTCATTTTATCATGGTGCTTAGGAGAGTGTTACGCTTCCCAGCAGATGAAAATTCTTTGAGTGTCAGCTATATATGACAGCTGACACCCTGACGCATAGGCCCCCACTGTTCTTGGAACCAGTCGGTTAATCATTGGAGCAGCATCTTAGTAGTTAAAAGACTGAGAGGACTCCCCCTTTAACCATATTGGCACCAGGAGATCACAGGTGTCGATACCTACCATTGCACCCAAAGGTCATCTGATAACCTCAGGGTACAGTAGCCAAAAAATAAAGTTACAGCTCTCAGAGTATGGCAATGAAAAAAAAACATTTTTTATAATAAAGCATTTTTAGTATGTGATAGTAGCAAAACATAAAAAATATGTAAATCTCTCTTATCATACTGATTTGAAAAATAGACGCATCATATCACTTACACCACATGAAAAAAACCCATGAAAAATGGCATACCAATAAAAATTCTTCTTGTACTGCTGTTTATTTGTCCATTCTTTCTCCCAAAAATTGGAATAAGGCTCAATTCAGATTTTTCCTGTGTGCTCCGCTGAGCAGAGTCTTAAAGGGGTACTTTGCACGTTGTGACATCGCTACTGCAATATCGTTGGGGTCAAATCGAAAGTGACGCACATCCGGTGCCAGTAACGACGTCGCAATCTGTAAAGGCTAGATGCAACAATAAACGATCGCAAAAGCGTCGAAATTCGGTGATCTGTGTAGTGTCGGGCATTTCCATAATTTCGCTGCAGCGACAGGTACGATGTTGTTCCTCATTCCTGCGGCAGCACACATCGCTGTGTATGAAGCCGCAGGAGCGAGGAACATCTCCTTACCTGCGTCCAGCAGCTATGCGGAAGGAAGGAGGTGGGCGGGATGTTTACGTCCCGCTCATCTCCACACCTCCGCTTCTTTTGGTTGCCTGCCGTGTGACGTCGCTTTGACGCCGCATGACCCGCCCCCTTAGGAAGGAGGCGGGTCGCCGGCCAGAGCGATGTCGCAGGGCAGGAAGGTGCGTGTGAAGCTGCCTTAGCGATAATGTTTGCTACGGCAGCTATCACAAGTTATCACATGGTCAACGAGGGCGGGTACTGTCGCGCTCGACATTGCTATCATCTGCTAGCAATGTCGCAGCGTGCAAAGTACCCCTAAGGGTTTCTGTTTAAATTAACTAAAATGTGATTCATATAAACCCTCCAATATAACTACTCGCTATAATGAGGCAGATAGAGTCACTTTAGACTGTCAGTCTGATCTTTGTTCTTGCAGTATCCCATTTTTTTAGGCATCTTTTCAGTGCACACTGATGTGAGGAAGTAGGGAAATAGTAGCACAACAAAGGCTAGAGATATTTTGGTTGTTGGGGACTTTATAATTAGGCAGACAGACAGGGTCATCTGCTGCCGAGACCGTCAATGCTGAATAGTGTATTGTTTGCCTGATGCTTGGGTTCGACATATTGTGTATCAGTAAAATAGATTGCTGGTTGGGGCTTGGGAAAACCCAGTGGTCATGGTACACATTGGTATCAATGAAAAACCACGAGGGAGGTGAAAAGTCTTTAAAAATGTTTGCAGGGAACTAGCAGAGAAGCTGACGTTCAGGACCTCCAGGGGGTGTTTACAGAAATACAGGGTGGGCCATAAGTATGGATACACCCTGATAAAATGGAAGTGGTTGCTGATATCACCTTACCGTTTGTGGCATATTAGTACATGGGAGGGGCCAAACATTTGAGGCCGGATGATGCCCATGGCAGCCATCTGCAAAGCCGCCATTTTGAATAAAACTTTAATCTTTTCAATGGGAAGGGGATTATGCGACACATCAAACACATGGAGAATTGCACAAGAAAAACAATGGTGTGCTCATTTTTAACGTAGCTTTATTTATTATCGAGTTATTGACACGTTTGTGACATGGAACAACGACGGTAACCCACTAAAGGATGTGCTCAAAGTGCTGCCCATTGTGTTGAATTGTCAACGTGATTCTCTTCTCCCACTCTTGACACACCGAGGGCAATACTGCAGAAATACTGCAGAAGAAATTGTGGCGCCCCTGAGGCTTCCGTCGCCACAGAGACATTGCATGTCAGCCAGAGGTGTGATGTCCCATCCTGGGTAAGGACAGGAGTAAACGCCGGTTCACAGGCAAATTCACACTACACCCATTGTTAGGCATATTTTGGGACTGGGGATAGTGGCAGCTACCCCCATGCTGCATGCTGGGGGGCTGTATGTCCCATCTCTTCTCCCATAGGGTGGGGCCTAGCAACAGGGAAAGTGGGAGGAGCCAACAGCAAGAAAGAGCAGACACAGGAAATTCAAGTTCAGTTAGTTGTTAGTTGGTGGGAGTGAGCAGAGTGAGTTGAGAGGAGTGAGAAGTGAGGAATTAGAGAGAGAGAGGTTGATGCCTCAGAAAAGCAACAGAAAGTGAAGCTTCCTGGTGGAGACCCTGGGGCCCAGCTAGGGCCAGGTGACACCACAGACTGAAAAAAAAAAGGATTCAAGGGCCACAGAAGGCTTTTGAGCTCGTGGCCTGTTCCACTAGGACATCGGGTGGAGGGATTAGGCTGCATACAGGGACGGTACCTAGAAAGCAAGGAAAGAGAGACATTTCCAAAGTAAACACCGAAGGCCCAGGGTGGTTGCAAGCACCCAGGGCCACATCCCACCATAGCTCCCCTGGGAAGAGGGCAAGATTCCATCCAGGCAAGCCTTCTTGTCCAGGATCTACAGTGGAGGCCGAGACAGGTTATCCAAAGAGGTCAAGGCTTGAAGACAGCCGAGGAAAGAGACACAACAACAGGGTGCACCGGCATTTTCTTCCAGAACTACCCGGGATCGGCGGAGGTCCCTGACAGAGGATCCCGGCACACCAGTGGGTGACCAGTTTGCTGCAGCCATGAACCAGTGAGTAAAACCTTGAAACTGCACCCTCTGGTGTTGCCTCCTTTATTTCACCCTGCACAGCACCATAGACTGTAATAAGCACCAACGGTTGCCCCGGGGTACCGCTCGACCTGTGGGGAGCAGAACCATCCCAGCTGCTAATCCATCAGCCCCGGAGGTCCCATCCAGCAGCGGTGGCTCCATAGCCGCAATCCACAGGTGGCGTCACGAATATTTCCACAAACTTTAATTAACGTTTCCACCCCCACTACTGCCATATTAGTTGACCCCGCCAGGGTCACAGAGCCGGGCCCCGCCACTACTGACTACCCCCGGACTAGTCCGGCCCGACACCGGGTGTCCCAAAGCCCTGGGGTGGGCGAGTCAAAATGCTACCACAGGCCTCCTGTATCCGTTGTTTCAGGTGCCCCCATCCTGGATCCTGGATCTGCGGTATTGCTCTCAGTGTGTCAAGAGTGGGAGAAGAGAATTGCGTTGACAATTCAACACAATGGGCAGCACTTTGAGCACATTCTTTAGTGGGTTACTGTTGTTCTTCCATGTCACAAACGTGTCAATATCTTGATAATGAATAAAGCTATGTTAAAAATGAGCACTACCATGGTGTAGAAAGGAAAGGTTTGGATTCGTGAAGAACTTGGCTGACTTCAATGTCGGCTACAAGCTCTACAATAGAGATGGACTGTACCTTAATGGGGAGGGTGCAGCTGTGCTGAGGGGAAAAATGGTCTGACAAATGGAGGAGTAGAGATGGGCAAAGCCAAAAATGTTCAAGTTCAGCAAGTCAGGCCAGATTTTTTTTAAAAATTCTGGTTCGGGACCAGACCAACCATCTATCCGGATGCTGAACCCCATATAAGTCTATGGGGACCCGAACAGTGGTGGTAGAAGCTAAAGGGATTAGAGCAGGACAGTTATGCTTACCGAGTCTCCCACATGGCTTTAACACTGCTTCCAGGTCAGCTCATTAACCCTCAAACATATTCACTGCTTCTCCCATGAACCATCAGTCACAGTGTCTGTGATTGGTTTCAGTCATACTGCACTCCCACCCTTTGTGACAGTATCTGTGATTGGTTGGAATCACACATACTGTCTGCGTGCCTATAGTGGTGTGAAAATAAATATATAAACAAAGAACTTTCTAACTACATTTTGGATATCGATGTGCTCAAAAGTAATAGGGAAACAAACTTTAGGGTCAACTTTCTCATGTTATCGATTGCAAAAGTGATAAATTTGGGGCTAAAGCAACATTTTTTGGGAAAAAAGAAAAATTTTCAATATGACGACCTAATGTTATCAAATTCTGTGTAGCACCTGTGGGTTCAAAATGATCACTATACACTTAGATAAAATCCTTGATGGGTGTAGTTTAAAAAATGAAGACACTTACGGGGGGTTTCTGTTGTTTAAGTACCTTAGCGGCCCTGCAAATGTGTTTTTTCCGCCAAATTTGTGTTCCCAAATTCAAATATTGCTCCTTCCCGTCCGAGCCCTGCCATTTGTCCAAACAGAAGTTTCTAACTACATGTGGGGTATAAGCGCACTCAGAAGAAACTGGGTAGAAAATTCTTGGGTCCACTTTGTCAAGCTATCTATAGTAAAAGTTAAAAAAATGGGGCATAAACAAAGATTTTAGAGTAAAAATTACATTTTTTCCATTCCATTCTGCATTAATTAATGTGTAGCATCTGAAAGGTTGCAAATTTTCCTGACAGCGCTTTTGAAATACTTCAGGGGTGTAGTTTTTTGGGGGTATTTCCAATAAATAGGCTCCTCAAAGTCCATTTAGATCTGAATAAGTCACAAAAGAAATTTCTTGACAAAATGAAAAATCGCTGCTAAACTTTTAACCTTTCTAACATCCTAGTAACAGAAAGTGACTATTTAAAAATGATGCAGATGTAATGCAGACTTATAAGAAATGTTATTTATTGATATTTGTTGGACAACAATAATAACTGGGTTAAGGATATACAAATTAAAAGATTTAAAATGGTAAAATATTATATATTTTCACAAATAAATACAAAAAATATCGGCCTAAATTTACCAATTAGCATAAAGTACAATATGTCACAACAAAACATTCCAGAATCGTTGGGATACGTTAAAGCATTCCAGAGTTATTGATACATAAAGTGACACTGGTAAGATTTAAAAAAAAAAAAAAAAAATTGGCTAAAGGCCGCTTTACATGCAGCGATATCGGTACCGATATCGCTAGCGTGCATTCCCGCCCCCATCGGTTTGCGACACGGGCCAATCGCTTCCCGTGTCGCACAACATCGCCCAGACCTGTTACACATACTTACCTGCCTAGCGACGTCGCTGTGACCGGCGAACCACCTCCTTTCTAAGGGGGCGGTTCGTTCAGCGTCACAGCGAGGTCACAGCAGCGTCACTGAACCGCCGCCCAATAGAAGCGGAGGGGCGGAGATGAGTGGGACGTAACATCCCGCCCACCTTCTTCCTTCCGCATTGGGGCCGGCGGCAGGTAAGGAGAGCTTCCTCGTTCCTGCGGTGTCACACGTACCGATGTGTGCTGCCGCAGGAACGAGGAACAACTTCGTTACTGCTGGAGTAACGATATTTGAGAATGGACCCCCATGTCACCGATGAGCGATTTTGCACGTTTTTGCGACGATGCAAAATCGCTGATCGGTGTCACCCACAACGGCATCGCTAATGCGGCCGGATGTGCGTCACAAATTCCGTGACCCCAACGACTTTGCATTAGCGATGTCATAGCGTGTAAAGTCCGCTTAAGTCATTAGGATCAAAATTGTCTCCTTCACTAGAGGGTTAAAGTTGTACTGAAAATGTTATGGTTATTCATAAATGTTGCTTCCCTTACTGTTAATAAAAAGGTTCTGAAGCAGGGGAGTATGAATTTTAATAAATAATTTAGTGGGTGAATTAGTAGTTACCAATTGGCTGTAAAAAAGTACTGGATGTGTCGCATTTATAGAAAGGATATACACTCTACAGACTAGAGAATTGAAACACCTCCACTGAATTCAAGTTTTTCATTCGGTTCCATTGGCATAGGAAAAATAAAATCCAGTCTCATGTAAGGTTCACTGAATTAGAGTATGGTACAGTAATAGTATGTCAGCATTGGAACAAGTTCATAAAAGTTCTTCCCTCCTAAATATCAATTGTGAGTCGAATTGAAAAGTGGAAATGTTTCTGAACCACAATGTTTCATCCATAAAGTAACAGATCACATAGAATTACCGATCGGGGTCACCAAGTGCTGAGATGCAAAATGAATGCAATTTTTTCAACTCTCTGTTCATTAAATAACTACAGAGTTCCAAACCTCCTCTGTATTATTATCAGAAGTACAAAAACTGTAAGCAGGACGCTTCATAGCATGGCCAAACACAATTCCAAAGATCAGATGGATTGGTGTGAATCACACCGTCACTACACAGTGTGGAAATGTATTCTGTGGAGTGACAAATCACACTTCTCTATATGGCAACCTGATTAATGAATCTGAGTTTGGCAACTACCGGAGAACATTGCCGACCTGACTGCATTATGTCATCTATAAAGTTAAGTGGGCGAGGAATAATGCTATGGGTTTTTTTTCAGGGGTTGACCTAGACCCTTTAATTCAAGTAAATTGAAATTTAAAAGCATACCGGCATATTTTAAACAAAGGCTCCTATAAGTGCAATATGTATGTGACGCCCTGGACTATTCGGGTCGTAACAGGGTTCTGCACAATCTGCCCTCCCCGTGCAGGGCTCAAAGCCAGATGGTTCTGGGTCTCCATCCTGCAGTATTGCCTCCACCAGCATTCACAAATCCTAGATACATTTTGCACCACACCTGTCAGGCACACCAGTGGGCTGCTTAAGCAGGAATAGAGCCGCCCACCTAGGGGGCCAGACAGGGAGGTGGGAGGTGTCAAGTTAGTTGAGTGGTAGCCCTTGAGCTGTGAGGAGCTCTGAGGAAGCTGGGAGTTGTAGCTCCCAGGGGAGAAGCAGACTAGGTTGCAGATGGTGGTCTGGACCTAGAGGAGGCGGACCCCCGGTCACAGCGGATTGAGGCTAGGTGCCTGGAACCCATCAAGGAGGACAGTCAGCAGCCTGGTCCTATGACCGGTCCGGGACTGAAGGCACATCAGGGTACATGGACCCTAGGTTGGGGAGAAGCTTCAGGCGACCCGGCAATTAATCTGCGGAGGACAGAGCCTTTATGGACTGTTCTCACGAAGCTCAGAAATCGGAGGCACTAGCGCAACGAGGGGTATAGGGCTTTCCTAGCAAGCAGCCCACTGACATCCCAAGCGTGAGCTCCTGAGAGCAGGCTCCTTCACTTAGCCATAGTGGGGAGTGGGGCCCGGAAAGCTCCAAGCTACCGGGCCACAACGGACAATCTAAATTTTTCTGCCAGGAGGCAGGTCATGGACCACCATGCAGTGCTGTAGGGGACGGGACCCGGACGAGCTCCCCTCAAGAGACAGCGGGAGTCGGAGACTTGGTTTACCCTGTTGTCAGTGTCTGCTTCATTGCTGAGTGAGTACCCAACTGACCCCTGCACTGCATCTCTGCATCACCATCCAGAGTCCCAGGGCCTACCCCTACCCGTGGAGGGTAATGTCATCTGGCTGCCCTACTCCATCAACCTGGGTACTCCCAACGGCAGCGGCGGTACTCCCAATTACCGTACACCACGGGTGGCGTCACAAACTATATCTATCCCCTGTAAATAACCCCCTTCTTCATTTGAATGTGGCCCCTAGCCCCCGGGTCCGGAGACCCTCAAGCCACGAGCAAGCACCACCCCCGGATCCGAGCGTTTCGATCCGCTGCAGGGGCGGCACATGTATGTGTCCAATTACTTTCTGTATGTCCATAAAATATTCATACTGCATATGTGGCTTAATCATATCAGTGTTTACGGTCTTTAAATATGGACATGAAATATAGTTTATATTGTATAAAAAAGAAGCCTAAATAAAAGTTTAACTATTATTGACAACTATGGAAAAAAGTATAGCTCTAATATATTACTTTATTTACTTTCAGATCTCGGATAGCCAAAGTGCCAGGAAGTAACATTCACAGAAGAGCAATTGACTTTAATCACTCTCACTCTCAATGACTATGTTATAATCAGTAACCACTGGTTCCGTAATATAGAAATGTGTAACTCTTTTGTTGCTGGTCTTGGAGGTTTATTTTACATCTCTATCTTGTGAAATACTTCAGGCTTTAAATAATTTAGTAAAATGGTGTTAATGATGTCAAAGTACGAGGGGCGTTCATAAAAGGGAACCTGTCAGGTGCTGTATGCACTCAGATCCACAAGCAGTTCTGTGTGCATATTGCTAATCCCTGCCTAACTGTACCTGTATACACTAGGAGAGATAAAGAGATTTTTAGAAAAAGTATTTCTAAAGATCTTTTATCATATGCTAATGAGTGCGAGGACTATTCTAAGGCGGGCTTTGTACACTACGACATCGCAGGTGCGATGTCGGTGGGGTCAAATCGAAAGTAACGCACATCCGGTGTCGCAGTCGATATCGTAGTGTGCAAATCCTTTTTGATACGATCAACGAGCGCAAAAGCGCCGTTATCGTATCATCGGCGTAGGGTCCGACATTTCCATAATGCCGGTACAGCGACAGGTACGATGTAGTTCCTCGTTCCTGCGGCAGCACACATCGCTGTGTGTGAAGCCGCAGGAGCGAGGAACATCTCCTACCTGCGTCCCGGCTGCAATGAGGAAGGAAAGAGGTGGGCGTGATGTTTACATCCTGCTCATCTCTGCCCCTCCGCTGCTATTGGCCGCCTGCCGTGTGATGTCGCTGTGACGCCGCACGACCCGTCCCCTTAGAAAGGAGGCGGATCGCCGGCCAGAGGGACGTCGCAGGGCAGGTGAGTGCATGTGAAGCTAGCGTAGCGATAATGTTCGCTACGCCAGCAATCACAAGATATCGCTGCTGTGACGGGGGTGGGGACTATCGCGCTCGACATCGCAGCATCGGCTTGCGATGTCGCAGAGTGCAAAGTACCCCTAAGGGTGTTATAACCCCGACTAACCACCCTCTTAGCATGCTAGTACACCCACCAGGGCGTACTAACTTGCTATTAATCTCAGCATCACCAGTGGTGACGCACGTACCTGTGTTCGCCGTGACCGTGCTTCTGAATGCCGGGCACTTCCGATCATGTACAGTATGAAACCGAGTGTACACGTCCCGGCTTCAGAGAGGTCTACTGCACATGACTGAAAGTTCTGGGACTTCAAAAGTGCAGTCACAGCAAACACAGGTATGCACCACTGGTGACGCTGCATTGAATTAGCATGTTAGTATGCCCCTGTGGGCGTGCTAACATGCTAAGAGGGTGAACTAGTCGGGGGATATGATGCCCTTGGAACTAGTCCCCGCTCTCATTAGCAAAAGATAACAAAACTGTGGAAATAGAGCGCAAATAGGGTCTTACCAGATTAAAAATAGTGGTGTGTAGAAGATTACACTTACCTATCAGGGTTATGAGAGTAATGTGGCACCCATGCTGGGTCAGTACAACACAGGTAATCCAGAAGGCTGACCGGGGTGTGGACACTCAGGCGCATAGTATCCATGTCTCCCACCTTGACCTTTGAAGGGACCCCTGGGGAATCCAGGAGGGGACGTGGCCTCTATCTCCACTCAAGGGGTGTGGTAGAGAGTTTGGTTGCTAAGTTGTGGAGGCAGGCACAGAGGGGAGGGAGTAGTGAGCCAGTCGAGTTAGTGAAGCTCAGGGAGAGAGAGAGGAGTCGCAAGGAGGGAACCTGGAGGCTGTCACTAGTCAGACACCGCAGGTGCAGTGGTTGCTAGCGGGGGAGAACGGTCACCTTGTAGTGCCGCTCAAAAACCACCTGAGGCCGGAGTGCAGAGAGGTGGCTGAGTACGGGGACTGCCATGTGAACCAGGCCCGCATGGGGTTACAGATCCCCAGAGCAAGGGCCCATTCAGTTGGCCTGCTCAACCTGCCGGTGGGGGCACTTCATGCCCTTCACCAAACAAACACAGACTCCGGAGCCACGCAACAACGAGAGGGCCCATAGTGACAAGAGGCAAGCAGCCAGAGTTACTTGGTCCAGGCTGCAAGCAAACGGGCCGAAAAGGGGAGAACAGGCGGAAGCAACTTCCCTGGGTGACCCCGTAGGACTTCAAGTCTCGGTCACCACAAAAACAAGAGGGCTAGGAAGGCAAGTCAGCAGCCACCCCCTAAGTCAGCCTGAAGGAGCCTGGTTCCCCTCCTGGTTCATCACCGCATCGCCCTTGTTGGCTCACTGTTACCAGCAAGCGTGAGTAAAAACCCTGAAAGACATTACTGCTCTGTGTGTGAGTTCTTCTGCGACCTGTGGTACTACACACCCACACTGGGCCCTGGGGCTAGCCTCACTCTCAGGAGGCTACAACATCTGACTGCAACTAATATCAGCCCCAGGCACCCCCTGAACTGCAGTGGCGGTCACCCTGACCGCAATTACCAAGAGAGGCATCACAAATCCCCCATTGAAGTTAACTTACCTGTGACCAGAAGATTCCCAAACCCGTGGAGTCCCTGCGACGACCTGCACCTGAAGGTAATGGGCGGGGCTACACAACTCACAACCCCTGTAAAGGCGTAAAAGAGAATCGCAGCTACCGCAGCCCCGCGTGTGTCACTGTTCAGTGCTGGAGAGGAGAAGCGGGGTTAACGCCACACTACCGCCTAATGAGGAAAATTGTTTATTATAAATAAATTCTTTTATTGCGTAGGTCTACGCATTTCAGGGATCCAGTCCTCTTCTTCAGGACAAAAAGAAGAATCAACAATAGCTATATATATATATATAGATATTGTTGATTCTTTTTATTGTCCTTAAGAAGGGGACTGGATCCCTGAAACGCGTAGACCTGCGCAATAAAATAATTTAGTTATAATAAACAATTTTCCCCATTCGGCGGTAGTGTGGCGTTAACCCCTCTTTCCTCCTCTCCAGCAACAAACATTAGCATAAGATAAAAGATCTTTAGAAATACTTTTTCACAACCAGACGCAGTCAACTGCCTTCCCACCGGGGGGGGTGGCCTGGGGTAGGCAGGGGGTTGGCCATCACGAAGCATGGGACTTTCCCGGTCACTAGGACAGCCAACTGTGGGGCGGGCACCACTTGGGGAAAAGCGAAGGAGCATCTTCACACATGGTCAGTTAGCCCCGGGGAACAGCTTGGGGTGAGACGCACACTGGGACCTCGGTCCATCCATCTTCTTCTACTCACACTTCTGGGAGTTCCATAGGACCAGAGGCTTGGAGCATCCAGCTCAGTCCGGGTTCTCTACAGCTACACAGGATTCTAGGGTCTAAAGTGAGTGCAGGAAACACCAACGGCCCGTTCCATATTCCACATACACCGGGATTAGAGGAACCCCAACCAGAAAGGACTCACAGTGGGGACACCGGCTGTGACCTCGAATTTCCCGAGATCGGCTGGGGCCCATCACGGCGGTGACCAGCATCTTCCGGGTTACTTAAAAACTGTGAGTAAAACACCTGGTACCCGCAGAGACTGTGTCCGTCTGTCATTCCCGGTGCCGCCTCGATGCCAGCCATTACTACTCCCCTCATCTTCCTCCCCGGGGCCTGCTACACCTGTGGGGAGCAGAAATACCTTGGCTGCTACTACAATCCGCCCAGGAGGACAGCATACCGTGGCCGTATACCGCAGGTGGCATCATGAAATCAATCTCCACCATCATCCATCACCACCCCTTCCCTTTATTGTACACCTTGGGGTCACGAAACTGGGCAGGGCCACCCGTGACATCCCCTGATCCTCACCGGCCCAGTGACGAGTATTTTCCCCCCAACCCCATGGGATGCTACAGTAGCATTTATGTACAAAAAAAACACACTGAAAATGCTGACTTGTGCACAAAACCTGAGGCATATGTCAAGTTGTCTTCCATTTGTAATAAATCCAGGAATTAAAAACAGTGTCCGATGCAAAACAAGAAAAATAGATCCACAGTTTATACAAAAGAATAATGTAGGTAGTCACCGGTGCTGCATGAAAGGTTCTGGAGCTGCAAGTAACAAGATCGCCCTGTGTAATGGCCAGCTGGGTATTAAATAGGCAAACAGAACTTGTTAGAGCTTCCACGCTTCCTAATATGGATGTCAGTGGGTGGATTTCAACAGAGTCGCTGTATTACACAATTAACAGGCACCACCATACAGAAAGAAGAGGTATAGGATGCCCCCAAATTTTTATATATAAAAATACAAATGTAATTGTGGAGCCCTACAGGTGCGGTGCAGCAGTGTATTACCCCTAGGGACTCCACGGGATGGGACGGTCTGGTCACAGGTAGGGAACCTTCGTTTTGGGATACGTCGTGACGCCACTCTCAGAATTGCGGTCAGTGAGGACCGCCACTGCAGGTTAAGGGATGCCTGGGGCTGATGGTGGGTGCAGTCGGTTGTAATAGCCTCCTGAGAGTAAGGCAAGCCCCAGGTCCCTGTGTATGTGGGTGGGACCACAGGTCGCAGAATGACTCAAACACAGTCCAAGAAGTCTTTTAACGTGTTTACTCACTGTTTGGAGGTCACGGTGAGATGCCCGGGCGACACTGTGATAACCAGGTGGAACCAGGAATTCCAGGAGGCCGTTCTGAGGGTAGCTGTCCGCTCGCCCTCCTTGCACTCTTTTTGTTTGGGAGGATCCCTTGCTTGAAGCGTGGTAGGACTCCTCCAGGGAAGCTGTTACTACCCTGCTCCCCTCTCTCTGGCCCGTCCGCCGGCAGCGTGGCCTTGGTGGGATGGCTTCTGGCCCTGTCCCCTTATGGGCCTGGTGATTGCTGCTTGGCTCGAGCTCTGTGTAGTAGTGGTGAGGGCATAAAGTACCCCCCACCTGTAGGTTAAGCAGCTCTGGATGATTTGCTGCCTGTACTGGGGATCTGTTTCCCCTTGCGTGCTCGGATACCAGGATCTCCGTACTCAGCCACCCCTCTCTCTGGATGTCTTTCAGGCCGACCCACGGTACCCTTTCTCTCCCGCTTTCAGCTACTGCACTCCTCAGGACCTGTCTGACACGAGAGCCCCTCTGCTCCCTTCCACACACTTCCACCTCCAGCTCCAGACCACCCTCACTTCCTCTCTGCCCTGCTTCCTAGCAACCAGCCTCTGAGCACACCCCTTGCTGGGAATTGAAAGTTAACCCCTACTGGCTACCCAAGGGTCCCCTCTAGTGATGTGGGAGACCTGGTCACTATGTGTTTGTGTGTGCACCTCATCCTGGCCTTTGGAGATTACCTGGAGGCATTGTCCCCGCATGGGTGCAATACTCTGTGGTGCCTGACCAGGTCAGGGGCGCCACATAATAATGGTGAGTGCGCCTTTACAAATGTAATGCTAGCAGTTCCAGCATTGACGATGCAGAAAATCTACCTGCCCGCTCAATTGTGGAGCACTTCAAACCTAATCTCACTCCAAGTCAAATGGATAAAGTGTAGTCTCAGTAGGATATATAGGTAAATAATCGTTGATCACTCTATTGGTGACAATATAAACGTTGTTGTTATAGTGATTGTGAATGGTGGGAGCTGCTATAAAGAATCAGCAAGATCAATATATCCACTTATGTTTGTAAGTAATAATTGATAGGTTGTCCGTGCTGTGTCCTGGAAGATTAGTTACTCCTGTGGTGGCCTGGAATTGCAGAGTCTGATCTCGTAAGTACTTATATCGGTGCTATGCAGGGTTATGCAGGGCACTCCGGATGGTGGCGTTCCTGACTTCCAGGAAGGAGCCTACTGCAGGGCATGAGATGTCACACGCTGGTAAGTGGATAGCTACCATGTCCCATGGAGTCCAAATCCAAAGCGTTTCAAAGAATCACCTGTATTTCTTCATCACCATAGCTACAGTGCTGGCCAAAAGTATTGGTACCCCTGCAATTCTGTCAGAGAATACTCAGTTTCTTCTTGAAAATTATTGCAATCACAAATTCTTTGGTATTATTATCTTCAATTATTTTGCTTGCAATGAAAAAACACAAAAGAGAATGAAACAAAAATCAAATCATTGATCATTTCACACAAAAATCCAGAAATGGTCCAGACAAAAGTATTGGCAGCCCTTAGCCTAATACTTGGTTGCATAACCTTTAGCCAAAATAACTGCGAACAACCACTTCCGGTAACCATCAGTGAGTTTCTTACAATGCTCTGCTGGAATTTTAGACCATTCTTCTTTGGCAAACTGCTCCAGGTCTCTGAGATTTGAAGGGTGCCTTCTCCAAACTGCCATTTTGAGATCTCTCCACAGGTGTTCTATGGGATTCAGGTCTTGACTCATTGCTGGCCACTTTAGTAGTCTCCAGTGCTTTCTCTCAAACGATTTTCTAGTGCTTTTTGAAGTGTGTTTTGGGTCATTGTCCTGCTGGAAGACCCATGACCTCTGAGGAAGACCCAGCTTTCTCACACTGGGCCCTACATTATGCTGCAAAATTTGTTGGTGGTCTTCAGACTTCATAATGCCATGCACACGGTCAAGCAGTCCAGTGCCAGAGGCAGCAAAGCAACCCCAAAACATCAGGGAACCTCCGCCATGTTTGACTGTAGGGACCGTGTTCTTTTCTTTGAATGCCTCTTTTTTTTTCCTGTACACTCTATGTTGATGGCTTTTCCCAAAAAGCTCTACTTTTGTCTCATCTGACCAGAGAACATTCTTCCAAAACTTTTTAGGCTTTCTCAGGTAAGTTTTGGCAAACTCCAGCTTGGCTTTTTTATGTCTCAGGGTAAGAAGTGGGGTCTTCCTGGGTATCCTACCATACAGTCCCTTTTCATTCAGACGCCGACGGATAGTACAGGTTGACAATGTTGTACCCTTGGACTGTAGAGCAGCTTGAACTTGTTTGGATGTTAGTCGAGGTTCTTTATCCGCCATCTGCACAATCTTGCGTTAAAATCTGTCGTCAATTTTTCTTTTCCTTCCACATCTAGGGAGGTTAGCCACAGTGCCATGGGCTTTAAACTTCTTGATGACACTGCGCACCGTAGACACAGGAACTTTAAGGTCTTTGGAGATGGACTTGTAGCCTTGAGATTGCTCATGCTTCCTCACAATTTTGATTCTCAAGTCCTCAGACAGTTCCTTGGTCTTCTTTCTTTTCTCCATGCTCAATGTGGTACACACAAGGACACAGGACAGAGGTTGAGTCAACTTTAATCCATGTCAACTGGCTGCAAGTGTGATTTAGTTATTGCCACACCTGTTAGGTGCCACAGGTAAGTTACAGGTGCTGTTAATTACACAAATTAGAGAAGCATCACATGATTTTTCAAACAGTGCCAATACTTTTGTCCACCCCCTTTTTATGTTTGGTGTGAAATTATATCCAATTTGGCTTTATAACAATTTTTTTTTTCATTGAAGACAACTTAAATGAAGATAATAATACCAAAGAATTTGTGATTGCAATCATTTTCAAGAAGAAACTGAGTATTCTCTGACAGAATTGCAGGGGTGCCAATACTTTTGGCCAGCACTGTATCCACTTACCAGTGTGTTACAGCACACGCAATGCAGTACGCTCCTTCCTGATAGTTAGGGGCACCACTCACCAGGGTGCCCTGCACAACCCTACTTAAAGCTGACATCAGTGCTTCCGAGAGCAGACTCTACAATTCCAGAAGTAACTAATCTTCCAGGACACGACACAGGCAGGCTGTCCCCCTATTACTTATAAACGTAAGTGGATATATTGTCCTTGCTGATTCTCTATAGCAACTCCTACTATTCACAATCACTATAACATTTATATTGTCACCAATAGAGCAATCAACGATTATTAACCTATATATCCTACTGAGACTACATTTTATCCATTTGATTTGGAGTCACATTAGGTTAGAACTGCTCCACAATCGAGCGGGCAGATAGATTTTCTGCATTCTCAATGCTGGAACTGCTGGTACTACATAGGTAAAGGTTCGAGGTTCTCCAGTTCTAAGCTCGAGTGATTTTGGGGGCTGTTCGAGATCGAACTAGAACTCGAGCTTTTTGCAAAAGCTCGATAGTTCTAGATACGTTCGAGAACGGTTCTAGCAGCAAAAAGCAGGGCTTTTTACAGCTACAGTGTGCAGGAGCCATCGCTGGCAGCTTGCCAGAAGCTGGTAACCAAGATAAACATCGGGTATCCAACCAAAGCGCTTTGGTTAGTAACCCGATGTTTATCTTAGTTACGTGCAGGAAGCCCAC
This sequence comes from Anomaloglossus baeobatrachus, assembly GCF_048569485.1. Lineage (NCBI taxonomy): Eukaryota > Metazoa > Chordata > Amphibia > Anura > Aromobatidae > Anomaloglossus > Anomaloglossus baeobatrachus. The sequence continues at coordinate 523,036,847 of NC_134354.1, forward strand.
ACTTCTCCGCTCAGCTCGCTCCGCCCCCTCCTGCCCGCGGCATGTACACATACATACACACACACACACACACACACACACACACACACACACACACACACACACACACACCCCGCTCGACTTACCTGCGGTGATGAAGTCCCGCCATCCCGACCTCAGCGCTGTCACTGTCCTCCATGGCCGCCGCTTGTCACATCACCTCTCGCTTCCGACCCGAGACTGACTAGCGGTGACGTCACGGACCTCTCGCGATACTTGGTGTGAAGGCGCCAGTCATTGAACTCAGTGACAGGGGCTGTCAGTCTGCTGGAGATCAGCGCAGGTAATGTACCTCGCTGACAGCAGCACTTGTCATCCCCTGCAGTGACCTGGGCTGACCCATTGATGTTAGCTCAGGTCACTGCACTGCTCTCCCAGCCAATGGGGAACATCCTACTCTTCATTGACTGGGACATTGTGGATCGTCATGGCAACCCCTTGGATTACACCAGACCTGGATTTGTTTTTCATTCTAATAAATTGGTTAAAGAGGGAATGTTTTGGGGAGTGTTTTTTCAAATAAAAATGTGTTTGTCGTCTATTTTTTTTTATTACTGACTGGGTTGGTGATGTCGGGTATCTGATAGACGCCCGACCTCACCAACCCCAGGGCTTGATGCCAAGTGACATTACACATCTGGTATTAACCCCATATATTACCCCGTTTGCCACCGCACCAGGGCGCGGGATGAGCTGGGGCGAAGCACCAGGATTGGCGCATCTAATGGATGCGCCACTTCTGGGGCGGCTGCGGCCTGCTATTTTTAGGCTGGGGAGAGTCCAATGACCATGGACCTCCCTAGTCTGAGAATATCAGGCCCCAGCTGTCTGCTTTACCTTGGCTGGTGATCCAATTTTGGGGGACCCCTACGTGTTTTTTTTTAAATTATTTATTTAATTTAAAATAACAGCGTGGGGTGCCCTCAGTTTTGGATTACCGGCCAAGGTGAGGTTGCCAGCTGTGGTCTGCAGGCTGCAGCCGTCTGCTTTACCCTAGCTGGCTACAAAACTAGGGGGAACCCTACGTCATTTTTTTTTTCATTTTTTTGGCTAAATACAAAGCTAAGCACCCCTTAGTGCCACATGAAAGGCACCAAAGGGTGCTCCACTTTTTCTCCATTTTTTCTCCACTTTTTCTACATTTTTTCTCCACTTTTTCTACATTTTTTTCTCCACTTTTTCTCCACTTTTTCTCCACTTTTTCTCCACTTTTTCTCCACTTTTTCTCCACTTTTCCTCCATTTTTTTCTCCACTTATTCTCCACTTATTCTCCACTTATTCTCCACTTATTCTCCACTTATTCTCCACTTATTCTCCACTTTTTCTCCACTTTTTCTCCACTTTTTCTCCACTTTTCCTCCATTTTTTTCTCCACTTATTCTCCACTTATTCTCCACTTATTCTCCACTTATTCTCCACTTATTCTCCACTTATTCTCCACTTTTTCTCCACTTTTTCTCCACTTTTTCTCCACTTTTTCTCCACTTTTCCTCCATTTTTTTCTCCACTTATTCTCCACTTATTCTCCACTTATTCTCCACTTATTCTCCACTTATTCTCCACTTATTCTCCACTTATTCTCCACTTTTTCTCCACTTTTTCTCCACTTATTCTCCACTTATTCTCCACTTATTCTCCACTTATTCTCCACTTATTCTCCACTTATTCTCCACTTATTCTCCACTTTTTCTCCACTTTTTCTCCACTTTTTCTCCACTTTTTCTCCACTTTTTCTCCACTTTTTTTCCATTTTTTTCTACATTATTTTCTCCACTTTTTCTCCACTTATTCTCCACTTATTCTCCACTTATTCTCCACTTATTCTCCACTTATTCTCCACTTATTCTCCACTTTTTCTCCACTTTTTCTCCACTTTTTCTCCACTTTTTCTCCACTTTTTCTCCACTTATTCTCCACTTATTCTCCACTTATTCTCCACTTATTCTCCACTTTTTCTCCACTTTTTCTCCATTTTTTTTCTCCATTTTTTCTCCACTTTTTCTCCACTGTTTCTCCATTCTTTTTCTCCACTTATTCTCCACTTATTCTCCACTTATTCTCCACTTTTTCTCCACTTTTTCTCCATTTTTTTTCTCCATTTTTTCTCCACTTTTTCTCCACTTTTTCTCCACTTTTTCTCCATTCTTTTTCTATGGTCGGTCTACCCATTAGCTCTGCCATGCACACTGTAGCTCTACACCTACTGCACATGTTACTTTATGATTGACATATCTTTCGTACCAGAGCTGTCTAAGTCTACTCTGACCCCATATTTGTCATTACTATATTGTCCTTGTACTGTATTATGACATTTGTATCATGTGTTTCATTTCTTGCTGTGTTGCAATATTTGCTGCATCCCAATTGTACCTCTACATTGTTCGAGTTTATGTTATTGTTCTCTCACTCTTATGTGATACTGATTATTGTCATTTTTCATAATTACATGCAGATAAGTCCAATCTGACGAAGGCTCAGGCCGAAACGTCATTTGTAACTTGTTTTGGACAAAAACATATATGCTTATGAAAAATTTTTTTTTCTTAATACGGACCAATAAAGAGTGATTTTGCATTACTATCCGTTGTGACTTACTGACTTAGTCTGGGAGATTTAGAGTGCCGAGGTTACTCACTAATTTTATCTATTATTACCTCTGAGCACCTATATACCAGTGAGCAGAGCTTCCTCTACAGTAGTTCTCCTGATTAGGCATGCCCTTACCTCATGAGCAGGGCATTGCAGCTTTGGTAGCAACCATTACGACATGGACTCTGCTGCTGTGGACCCGAGAAGAGTGAGTGCAGATTCATTGCACCCACACTCCTCACATGAAGGGTCCGCACTCCTAGAAAATGGGGGATACGCTCCCTGAGTGTCCCCCCCCATATTCTAGACGGTCCAGAGTCGTCGTGGGACCCCTTTATTTTTTTTCTTACAATAAATTGGTGAAAGAGGAAATGTTTTGGGGACTGTTTTTTCAAATAAATTTCTTTTGTCGATTTTTTTTTTTTTGTTAGTACTGACAGTTTATGATGTTGAGTATCTAATAGACGCCATGACATCACAAACTGCTGGGCTTGATCTCAGGTTACTTTACAGCTAGTATCAACCCGATTTATTACCCCGTTTGCCACTGCACCAGGGCACGGGATGAGCTGGGGTGAAGCGCCAGGATTGGCGCATCTAGTGGATGCGCCACGTCTGGGGTGCCTGCGGCCTGCTATTTTTAGGCTGTGAAGGCCCAATAACTATGGACCTTCCCACCCTGAGAATACCAGACCACAGCTGTCCGCTTTACCTTGGCTGGTGATCCAATTTTGGGGGGACCCTACTTTTATTGTGTAATTATTAATATTTATACAATAATTATAAAAAAAGAGCCTGAGGGGACCTCCACATTGGATCCCCAACCACGGTAAAGCTGCCAGCTGTGGTTTTCAGGCTACAGCCGTCTGCTTTACCCTAGCTGGCTATCAAAAATGGGGGGACCCAACGTCATTTTTTTTTTTAACTATTTTTTAAATAGAAAAAATTAATGGGCTTCCCTGTATTTTGATTGCCAACCAAGGTAACGGCAGGCAGATGGGGGTGGCAACCCATAGCTGTCTGCTTTATCTGCGCTGAGAATCAAAAATACCGTGGAGCGCTACGTCATTTTTTTAAAGATTTCTTTTTACAGCACTGTGATGTCCAGCAATCAAAATACAGGGAAGCCCATTTTATTTTTAGTTATTTAAATAAATAATTAAAAAAAATATATATGGCCTCCCGCTGCATTTTTTGTATTGCTAGCTAAGGGTAATCCAAGCAGCTACTGGCTGCTAACCCCCACTGCTTGGTGTTACCTTCACTGGCAATGGAAAATCCAGGGAAGCATTTTTTATTTTTTTTGCCAAAAAACTACAAAAAAAGGACGTGAGCTTCGCCATATTTTTGTATGCTAGCCAGGTATAGCAGGCAGGTGCTGGAAGAGTTGGATACAGCGCCAGAATATGGCGCTTCTATGAAAATGCCATTTTCTGAGGCGGCTGCAGACTGCAATTCGCAGCAGTGGGGCCCAGAAAGCTCAGGCCAACCTGTGCAGCGGATTCCAATCCCCAGCTGCCTAGTTGTACCTGGCTGGACACAAAAATGGGGCGAAGCCTACGTCATTTGTTTTCTAATTATTTCATGAAATTCATGAAATAATAAAAAAAGGGCTTCCCTTTATTTTTGGTTCCCAGCCGGGTACAAATAGGCAACTGGGGGTTGGGGGCAGCCGTACCTGCCTGCTGTACCTGGCTAGCATACAAAAATATGGCGAAGCCCACATAATTTTTTCAGGGGGCAAAAAACTTCTGCATACAGTCCTGGATGGAGTATGCTGAGCCTTGTAGTTCTGCAGCTGCTGTCTGTCTGTATGGAGAAGAGCAGACAGCAGCTGCAGAACTACAAGGCTCAGCATACTCCATCCAGGACTGTATGCAGAATTTTTTTGCCCACCAAAAAAATGACGTGGGCTTCGCCATATTTTTGTATGCTAGCCAGGTACAGCAGGCAGCCACGGGCTGCCTCCAATCCCCAGTTGCCTATTTGTATCCGGCTGGGAACCAAAAATATAGGGAAGCCCGTTTTTTTTAATTATTTCACTTATTTCATGAAATAATTAAAAAACAAATGACGTGGGCTTCGCCCCATTTTTGTGTCCAGCCGGGTACAACTAGGCAGCTGGGGATTGGAATCCGCAGCACAGGTTAGCCCAAGGTTTCTGGGCGCCTCTGCTGCGGATTTCAGTCCGCAGCCGTCCCAGAAAATGGCGCTTTCATAGAAGCGCCATCATCTGGCGCTGTATCCAACTCTTCCAACAGCCCTGGAGCCGGGTGGCTTGTTGGGTAATCATGAGTTAATACTGGCTTTGTTTTACTAGCCAGTATTAAGCCAGAGATTCTTAATGTCAGGCACGTTTGACCCGGCCATTAAGAATCTCCAATAAAGGGTTAAAAAAAAGACACCACACAGAGAAAAAATACTTTAATAGAAATAAATACACAGACACATTAGAGACTCCATCTTTATTACCCCCTGTCAGCCCTCCACGATCCTGCTCTTCTGTCTTCTTTCTTTCTAGTGTAGTAGTAGTGACGATTATAGTGAGGATGAGGTGCACCAGCCCATCATGGGCTGGGGAACCTCATCCTCAGTACAATCCTCACTATAATCGGGAAGCAGCGTGCAGCCTTCACTCCGTGAGTGATCAGTGCTGGCTGTCAGCGGTAACAGCGGTAACGCTGACAGACGCGTTACCATAGCAACGGTGCTCTCGGAGCCGCGGTTAGCGGTGACGTCACCGCTAACTGCGTTGCTATGGCAACGGTGATCTCCGTTAATGACCGGCTGTGTCAGCCGGTCCCTAACGGAACGGGGAGTCGACCGTGTGCTAGAGCATGTCGCCGGTACACGGCGATACACATATGTGCATCGTGTACCGGAGAGATGCACTCGCAGGTCCTACATGACGTGTCATAGTCATGTGACCAGTCTGTAGCCAATGAGATAATAGCCACGTGACTGGTCACATGGCTATTTTGACGTCACGATAGGTCCTGCATCTCTGCTGGCAGTGCAGGTCACCAGGAGGATTCAGCGATCATCGGATGGAATAGCGGCAGGAGACAGAGTGCAGAAGGGATCGCGAGGACCGGTAAGTGTTATGGCAATGTTTATTAACTGTTTGTGTACATTTATAATGCATTTTTATGTGTTTGTGATTGCCTCCCATTATAGCCTATACGTTCGAGTTCGGTTCGTCGAACGTTCGACGAACCGAACTCAAACGGGACCCCCGTTCGGCGAGCCGACCTCGAGCCAAACCGGGACCGGTTCGCTCATCTCTAGTAAAGATGCACCCACTATCATTATTACATTTTTATATATACATTTTTTGGGAATCCTATACCTACCCTTTCTGTATGGTGGTGCCTGTAAATTGTGTAATACAACGACTCTGTTGAAATTGCGATAGCTCTAACAAATTCTGGATCCCCAGTTTTTTTGCATCTGCTTTCCTTATAAGTATTATTTATAACGGATTGTTTTTATGAGGGGCTGCTGATAAGTCTGGCTTTACCCAGAAAGAAATGAGATAGGATGATGAAACTTTACATTTATTCCACATACTCTCCACTGATGTCAACACACTTATTACATTGGTATTCCAAGTTCTGTAAGACTAGCAAAAAGAAGGATTTTGGTAGTGCCTCAAACCAGGCATCCGTAGCAGCCATGGCATCAGAAATGGTGTGAAATTTTGTACCTTGAGGTGTTTCTTCAGGTTTGGAAACAGATGATAGTCAGAGGGAGCTAGATCTGGTGAATGGGTGGTCAACCAGCTCGAAGCCCAGCTCTGCCAGTTTTGCCATGGTCACTTGTGCAGTGTGAGCGTAGGCGTTGTCTTGTAGGAACAAGATTCCTTTGGACAGCTTGCCACGCCTTTTGGCCTTCAGAGCTCTCTTCAATTGGTCCAAAAGTTCAACGTAATAACTTGCATTGATTGTGGAACCCTTTTGAAGGAAGTCCACTAGCAGCACATCCTCCTTATCCCAGAACAGAGATGCCATAACCTTAGTGGCTGATTTTTGCACCCTAAATTTCTTTGAACAAGGAGAACCACTGTGCCTCCACTCTTTTGACTGCTCTTTGTTTTCAGGGTCATACAAATAAATCCAGGTCTCATCCATAGTGACCAGTTGAGCAAAATAGAGTATAATCTCCAGCACTTCATGATCCATCGATCATGAAAACAGTGAGGGTGGACATATTAAGAGATTTCTCTTAATGTGTTCCCCTCACTGTTTTCATGATCGATGGATGTTTTTTAATAGAACTTCAATAAATATTTTTTAACCTTCTTTGAAGTGCTGGAGATTATACTCTATTTTGCTTGTCTGTGTTCTGCCTGAGGCCAGGGCAGCTCCGTGCACCAACACCAATCCTGATCTGGACTTTAGGAAGGAGGAGCTAAATTACTTTTTCTATTTTCTGCATAGTGACCAGTTGATCCAGGAAGTTCTTATCAGTCCGGAAACGCTGACAAATGGACCGAGAATTTTTCACTTGCATGCTTCTCTGATCTGTTATCAAACATTTGGGGCGAACACTGTGCAGAAAGCTTCCTCATGTCCAAATATTCGTGGATAATGACGCAAACACATTCACAGGAAATCCAGATGATGTCTGCTATTGCTTTAGCTGAAATTCGTCGATTCTCCAGTATGAGGTTATGCACAGCATCAATGATCTCTGGAACAACAACCCCTCTCAGTCGTCCAGGACGTTCTTCATCATTGGAGCTGAAGTGGCCCGTTTTAAATTTGGCAACCCAGTTCTTAACTGTGGAATATGAAGGCCATTGATCCCCCAATGTCACGATATCACCATGAATATCCTTTGCGGACTTTCCTTGCAGAAACAAGAGTTTTATCACTTCTCTGCTCTCAGTTGCTGTGAATATCGCATTAGACGCCACCATTTTGTTTTCCCCGCATGTGTAGAACCCTATTGCTATAAGCAACAATCACAAAATTTTGAAAGCATATATTAGACACATAAGGCTTTCATGGGATGCAACATTTGTTACCATAGAAACAAAAAAATCACAAAGCCAAAAACTTATTAGCAGCCCCTCATATTAGACATGTCTGTGAATGAGAACCCGACTGACCTTACAGAAGAACTCCAACATTTTTTGTTATTTCAGAGCTAGAGTGGTGCTTTAAATGCAAGTCCCCTGTCCCCTGAATTATACTCACATGTCGCCATCTTTATCTTTTTCCAGCGTCACTCTAGTCGGGGTCTGGCGATTTGTGACCTGTTAGACGTTCTAGTTTATCATTGAGTGCATCAGTGGGCGCAAATCAATGTAACTCTATGAGAGCCTCGTTCTTGCTCTCATAGAGTTGCATTAAAGTGGCATAACTTCTGTCTTCCCACTAGTCACAATTTATGAAGCTTAGTGGCGCGGAAAAAAAAAAGATGACACTGAATGGTAAGTATAAGACAAAAGGCAGGGGACTTAGATTTAAAGCACTACTCCAGTGATTAAAAAAACAATCAAATGCTGGAGTGGTGCTTTGAGAGATTACATTGTACAGGGGATAGATGGATGGATGGATGGATAGATAGATAGATAGATAGATAGAGTGATAGACAGATAATGGATAGATAGAGCAATAGATGGATAGATAGATAATGATCATAAGAGGTTACACTCTACAGTCGACAGAGAGAGTGTGAGAACCTCTTTGACCATAAGAGCATACAAACTACAGGTTATAGAAAGAGGACCATTTTGACCATAAGAGCTTGCACTCTACAGAAGTGAGAGTTACCAGATTGTCGTACAAACTATGCTCCACTGGGAACCGCTGATCTGTGATGGCCCAGTGACCAACTCTGTACAAGGTATGATATTCTTTAAGATGTCATAGCTGCAGGGCATTATAGGGAAGCACAGCCCGCTCTCTGAAGTTTCAGCAGTGTGGGAAATGATACCAGGCAATCTTTCTCTTTGCAAAAAAACATTGAATCTCAAAGTGTTGAAATTCATGTGAAATGTCAACAGAAATAACTAATGGATGTGTGATCATAGCTTTACTCTTCAGATTGGTAGGTGCCTTGGTAAGAATCTAACAATGACTTGTAGAAGGTTAGTACACAGAGTTTCCTAAACCTCCAGTAGGGGTCTCTACTATCCGTGTTACAGTCAGCTTTATCAGATGCAGCTTCTTTTTTTATCAGAATCAAACTCGATAACTTAGTAACCTAAGATTTCCAATGATTTGCTGTCTAGAGCTGACATGAACATTTGGAATCAGAAATATTCTATAAGTCTATAAAGAAATATATAAGTGTACATTGACATTTAGATTATTTGTATTATTTTAAATATTGAAATTAATAAACAAATGACAGAAAAAGTAATGCACAATGTGGATTTCCCCTTATTTTGACCTTGTCATATCTCCTTGCCCACCGCATGTAACCTTTTCTCTGGTTCTTCCACGTTCTCTACGCTCCTACCTCTTAATTTCCAATTGGGTGTCTTTCTTCTACATTTACTCGAATATAGCCATAGACAGATTAGTGATATTTCTTCTTTGAGTCCTGCCTCAGTATATCTTAATTTTGGTTGCTAAATAAATAGATACATTTAAACGCCTTTCTCCTGCTGCTAAGTTATGTAGCCATCCATTTCGAGCATATGCTCATCTGACACACAGACAAAAAAGCAGAAAAGAACACAGGAAAATAATTGAAAACTTGTACAAAAAAATAAACAAGATGTACATAAAACCTAATAATCATACAACACAAAAAATATGCAGATGTTTACTGTACATTGTGTTGCAGTTTCCCACCATTCTAAACTCACGCCTGCTGTCAGTGAATGTAAGAATTATTATTTACATTAAATGGCTGAAAAGCCACCGAAATGTGAATTATTTACATTTACACTGGTCATCCCAAACACATCATGAGACATGGACTGCACAAGACCTCTGAAGCTGGTATCTAGAATGAAGATATTACGGTAGCAGCACATCCTTTACATTTTGTTAGCCGTTAGTTGGAGTTACAAGGTGGAGTACCCATGGATTGGACTTATTTTATACCCCATTCCTCAGATGTTTAGTCACAGCTGCTGAAGTGGTGCTTTATATGTAAATCCCCTGCCCCCTGTCTTGTACTCACCTGCTGTCATCTTCATCTGTTTCCAGCATCTCTCCTGATGGCCTATGGCAATTTGTGACCTGCCGGCACCTCAGTGTTTCATGGAGCGCCCCAGAGGTCATAAATCAATACAACTCTATGTGAGCCTCATACTGGCCTTGTTCTGGCTCTCATAGAGTTGCATTTAAATCTAGTGAAGTAACGTCTGACATTTGGCCAGTCAGAAGTCATGGACACAAAATGGCACCACAGGACAGGAGCAGCAGTGGAAAAGGTTAAAATGCCTGCCCTGAAATGCTCTGTGTTTAGACACTTTTGTATCATAGCCAGCCTTAACTTTTTCATCAGGTAATGCACAATAGTGTGCTGTCAGATCAGACTGTATAGTCTTCATTCCTCGTATGCATCAATGAGCTTTGGTGACCTTGACCTTGTCACATATTCATCATTTGTCCTTCTCTGGACGACTTTTAGTAGGTACTATTCAGTGCATTCTGAGAACTTCCCTACACTTGTCATTTTGAAAATATCATGAACCGGTCTTCGGGCCGTCATAGTTTGTCACTTGTCAGAGTTGCTCAGAGGCTTCTAAAATCTTTCTGCTACCAATATGAAGAACTAAATGTTCAATTGTGGTTTAATATTTCCAAACCCTTTGACAGGTGACATTTTCATGAGAATCAATGTTATTCACTTTACCCAGTTTTAATGTTATGGCTAATTGGTGTATATTGATGTATGGAGGGAGGGAAGTAAACTTTTTGATCAAAACTTCAGCTGATGCCACCATGCATGGAGTCCTGATAGTGATACTAATTTTTCAAAAGTAGAAAGTCTTGATCCAGAATGTGCTTGAATAAGATGTGCCAAATTTATTAAGAGGTACAGGCCTCTTAATGTATTTACTGCATCCATCAGCTGCACGTACGCCAGTCTGTAAAATACTCCAGTCATTGACTATAGTATATTTCAGTTATAATTTATACCACTTTTGTGGTGTAATTGCTAATTAATCTTTTGGGTTTTACTACATTGTGCCCAGGGGTGGGATTCAATTTTTAACAACAGGTTCTCTGTAAACCCCGCCCATTTGAAAACCACACCCATTATATAACCACACCCATTTTCACGCACTTTCCTCAACCAAAAAATACAAGTAATTTAAAGTATAACCTCTTTCCCCTTCTTCTCCTCCTATACCGTCACTCTCCTGTCCAGCACCAGTTGTTCCAGTCACTGTCAGTCATATTGTATTAAATGGTTTTTCTACAGTACTAAAGGAGCCCTGCTAAAATTGGAATGGGTGACCTTCCCCATACAGATCTCATCCCATGTGGTCTCTTTCTCTTAGAGATCCCATCCCATTATGGCCTCTTTTGCCCTGCAGATCCCATCCCATCATGGCCTCTTTCCCCCTGCAGATCCCATCCCATTATGGCCTCTTTTCCCCTGCAGATCCAATCCCATTATGGCCTCTTTACCCTGCAGATCCCATCCCATCATGGCCTCTTTTCCCCCTACAGATCCCATCCCATTATGGCCTCTTTCCCCCCTACAGATCCCATCCTATTTTGGCCTCTTTCCCTCCTACAGATCCCATCCCATGTGCTCCTTTTCCCCTGCAGATCCTGTCTCATTATGGCCTCTTTCCCCCTGCAGATCCCATCCCATTATGGCCTCTTTTCCCCTGCAGATCCCATCCCATTATGGCCTCTTTTCCCTTCAGATCCCATCCCATCATGGCCTCTTTTTCCCTGCAAATCCCATCCCATTATGGCCTCTTTCCCTGCAGATCCCATCCCATCATGGCCTCTTTTCCCCTGCAGATCCCATCCCATTATGGCCTCTTTTCCCCTGCATGTCATATCCCATTATGGCCTCTTTTCCCCTGCAGATCATATCCCATTATGACCTCTTTCCCCTGCAGATCCCATCCCATTATGGCCTCTTTTCCCTTGCAGCTCCCATCCCATTATGGCCTCTTTTCCCCCTGCAGATCCCATCCCATTATGGCCTCTTTCCCCCTGCAGATCTCATCCCATTATTGCCTCTTTTCCCCTGCAGATCCCATCCCATTATGGCCTCTTTTCCCCTGCAGATCTCATCCCATTATGGCCTCTTTCCCCCTGCAGATCTCATCCCATATACTCCTTCTCCCTTGCAGATCCTGTCCTATATGGCCCCTCTCCCCATATAGTTCCCATCTTAATGCGGCTCCTCTCCCTGCTCCCTGCATCTTTGGCTCACTGAGCGCTTACCTGCTCCAAGCCCTGGTGGCCTCTCCTCTGTCTTCCGTCCTCCGCGGCACTCTGCAGACACACTGACGCTGACAGACGGCAGGAGGAGGAGCTACCTCTCCACGCTGCCGTGACCTCTGCAGTATCAGCGCGTCTCTGTACGTCGGGTCAGGGAGCAGACAGGCTCCACTGAACCCGGAAGTGCAGCGCGGAGGTACAGGGATTCATTTGTGTTAGAGTCTTAAAGAGACACTAACACAAATGAATACAGGGAACCAGATCGCCAGAGCTGTTTTTTGCCGGTTCGGGGAACCGGCTGCTATTTTAACAACCGGTTCTCCAGAACCGGACAGAACCGGCTGAATCCCACCCCTGGTTATGCCATAGAAATATATGACTTTTCTACACCAATTTTCTACCAAAAAGAGCTTTATAAATCGGCTTCATATTATATATAATGCAAGTGCAAAAACTGACTGTATTCATTTAGTTAAAGGGAACCTGAAAGTTGATCCATGCACTGGCTGTATTATTTCAGGAAGTGGTGTATGGTTTCGGCCAGGTATGTTTGACTCTAAAATGTCCCCAGAGTTACAAAGAGAAGCACACTTTAAAAGTTGCCGGGGACCAAGCAATATGGGTGACAGGTCAGAAAGGTGGGTCCACAAAGGCTGGCCCTTGAGCGGCGGGTCTCTACTTGTGTGTGCGTATATAGGAGACCAATGGAGCAAGCAAGGAGAAGCCACCGAGGACCCACCTTTCCAAATTGTCTTCTTTGTAGCTTGCTCCTCCAGTGGCTTTTAAAGTATGTTTTTCTTTGAAAGACTGTATCATTACGGAGTCATAACGGGCTAAAATCATACAGTCAATGGCTGATACATGTTGGTAGGATAGGTAGGGTAGCATGTATGAGCTGTCAGGTTCCTTTAAGTTCAAATTCATTCAAAATTAGCAAGTCAAATTTCTTTACAGTCATAGAATCTTTGAGCAGTGCCAAATTTGTCCTAGTTTACACATCACCCATCATTAGTACAGGGTATAGAAACCATTGCTCCATGGAGGTGAGGATTGGAAGATCCCAATCCAAAGAAGGTAGCACAATTATAATAAGAAGGTCTAATAGGAATCACAACATCCATAAATTAGTACATTGGAATGCGTCAAGCCGTTCTTGAAGATATTTACTTGTACAAAAGAATCAAGTTTCTGGGTGCTAATAGCCAAGACCACTACTATTCTTTCTGTGGTAGTTTTCATATATGGCTACATATGAGATAGAATTAATGGCTTCCAGAAATATGTGAATAACATCTTTCAAAATTTGTTCAGATAAAAGCTCTTAAACACCTTGATTTGACATTAACGGAGCTCCAGCAGACTTGACTTTAACTAAACAGAGCTCATCTGTCATCAATTCTGATTGAATATGTGGATTAGCTGTAAGGCAAAACAGTTTATATTCAAGTCTAACATATCTGCACTAAGCAAATATTAGGAGTCCCAGGGGTTGATCAATATTTAATGGGGAAATTTAAGAAGATTGACTATGGGATGCACTTAAAAATGCAGCTCTTGCCCTAGGTGGAGTGTTCTGAAATACAGCTGAAGTGTTTCTAATTATTCATATTTATCTCCTTACCATTTGTATTGGAGAGTCAGGAAGCATCTGGGTAACTGCTCTTTAAATACTTGCATAAGAAAAGGTGGCTATGAAACAGAGTCATTAGCTTCTGTGGATAATAACAATTTCCTCCTAATTTTCATTCAATGAGACAAAGACGTCAGGAAAAGCAAATGGGTTTCAGTGACTTTGCAAGTCTGCAAAGACATGCTTGGGTAAGGAGTTTTCTCTGTTGGGTAGAATTCCACTTATAGTATTCCCTGTAGGGCCAGCTCCAAATGTTTTATGTCAGCTAGATGTGAGAATTGAGAAGCTATTTCCACAGGTACTGGAGCTCAGCTATTCCACTGCTTTCTGCTGGGTCCTCAGCATTATGTTTTATCACAAAAATTGTGACATTTCTTTGCTTTACTCATCCTTTGATAACATATTATGATTATCCTGTGTGTCTAGTATGCTGTAACTTGTTAGTTGTGAGTGGCTACACAAGTGGAATACGTTATTATTAGTGATGGGCGAATAGTAACTATTCGGGTTCGGATTCTGCTTACTGAAGACAGAGTACTATATACCAGAATAGTACTTTGGGATTCTGTGACGCCGCTGACCTTATCGGGGTGTCACATGGAACTGCACTCTCCTTTCTCTTATGGTGCAGAACTCATCCTCCATGGTTCTGGGATGCTAACTCTAGTATTGTTTCTGTGAAGCCCCACAGGGGTAGTGTAGCATTACCTTCAGGAACTCCACGTGGGATGGTCTGGTCACAAGTAAGTTATCTTCTTTGGATTTTCGTGACGCCACTCTCGGTATTGCGGTCAGGGGACCGCCGCTGCAGGTTAGGGGACATCTGGGGCTGGTGTTGTGTGCAGCTGGGTGTTGCAGGGTCCGGTTGGAGTGTGTATGGAACCACAAGTAGCAGAATGACTCAGGCACAGTCCAGACAGTCTTTCAGGGTTTTTACTCACAATTGATGGCAGGGTGAGTACCCGGGCGTAGCTGGGATGAACCAGAGGAAACCAGGCACTCCGTCAGGCTGACTTTTGAGGGTGACTACCGACTTGCCTTCCTAGCCCTGGCATTTTTGGGGTGACCCCGAATTGTAGTCCTGCTGGGGTTGCCCAGGGAAGTTGCTGCTGCCTAGCCTCCCCTCGTTTCAGCCCGTTTGCTTGTAGCCTGGAGCAGGTCACTCCGGCTGCTTGCCTCCTGTGAACTATGGGCCCTCTCTTTGCTATGTGGCTGCGGACTTTGGTGTTATGGTTAGGGTCTGAAATGCCCCCTCCGGCAGGTTTGGCAGGGAAAACTGAATGAATCTCTGCACTGGGACCTGTAACCCTTACGGGCCTGGTACCTCCCTGGCAGTCTCCGTACTCAGCCACCCCTTTGCTCTCTCTAGCCTTGGGTGGATTTCGGGTGGCACTACCAGGTGACCGATCTCCCCCGTCGGTAGCCACTGTACGTGCAATGTCAGATTGTGCCAGGCTCCAGGGTCTGCTTCCTGCGTCTGCTCTCCCTGAGCTGTACTCACTAACTGACTCACTACTCCCTCCCCTCTGTGCCTGCCTACGCAACTTAGCAACAAGACTCTCTACCACACCCCTTGAGTGGACATGGAGGCCATGCCCCCTCCTGGATTCCCCAGGGCTCCCTATCAAAGGTAGATGTGGGAGACCTGATTACTATGCGCTTGTGTAACCACACCTCGGTCAGCCTTCTGGATTACCTGTATTGTACTGCCCCCAGCATGGGTGCAGTACTCAGTGGTGCCTGACCAGGTCAGGGGCACCACATTTCCATCAGCACTCAGATCCTAACCATACCTCACACCACACCCTGTCAGGCACACCAGTGGGTGGTCTAGCTGGAAAAGGACCACCTGCCTAGGGGTCAGAAAGACTGGTGGGAGGGACATAGTCAGTTGAGTAGTAGCTCTCAGAGAGTGAGGAGTTGAGGGAGTTGGAGCTCCCTGTGTGAGTTTTGTTTTGTCGCAGACGGTGATCTGGGACCGGAGAAGTCAGAGACCTGGTCTCAGAATATTGGAGAAGGGTGCCCAGACTTAGTTTTGGAGAATGGTGAACACCGGAAACTCCAATAACCGGACCGGTACCGAGCACGGCAGGGTTCAGGACCCTAGATCAGGGAGTGACTTCACGCAACCTGGTAATTCACCTGTGGAGGATAGTCTCTTTATGAACTTTCCCCAAAAGCTCAGAGATCGAAGGCACCAACACAATGAGGGGGATAGGGCTTTCCAGCTTATGCGGTCAACTGAAATCCCAAGCAAGTGTTAGCCACCAAGAGCACAGCTCCGCTATTGAAATATAGGGAGCAGGACCCCAACAGCTTTAGGCCGAAGGGTCACTTAGGAACTCCTACAAATGTGCATGGAGGCAGGCTCCAGACCACTAACAATACCAGCGGGGATGTATTCCCGGACAAGCTCCCCAGAGTGGCAGCGGCACCCAGAGACTTGGTTTACTTCTGTGTCAGACTCTGCTTAATGGTTGCACCAACATCCACACAGTCTGAGTGAATACACTGCTCTCCCTGCGTCCTGCCTGCCCCCACAGCCCGCACCACACTATCCTCCACCTATTCTCTAGAGTCCCAGGGTCTCCCCTACCCATGGAGGGAACATCATCTGGCTGCCCCGCTCCATCTCCCCCGGGTACTCCCATCGGTAGCGGTACACCCCTTACCGCGAACCACGGGTCATGTCACAAACTCTCAATTGTAAATATTCCCCCCTCTTTACACTTTGAAGTGACCGCAAGCCCCCGGGTCCGTAGACCTTTGAGCCACAGCAACCCCGGATCCGAGCAGTTTGACTGCTGCAGGGGCGGCACAATTCGTTATGGATAATCCAAACACGAATGGTTACTACTTTCCCATCACTAGTTATTATTTATTATTTTACAACATCTCATTCACATGCTGCAGAGAAAGTCCACCGCTTACAGGAAACCTGTCACCTCCAAAAACGATATTACCTGCAAACAAAATGATAATCTGCAGGTAAATATCATCTAAATCACATCTGGCAGGAATACAAGAAGCGTTGATACAGGGAGAAAATGAAGCTTTTTTGACCCTGTAGTTGCTCCCTTCCAGTCCTCGGGGCGGTGCCGGGAGCAGTTATAGTCACTGCTAACTATACAACACTCACATCTGGACACATTGATTGTCATGCCACTCTGCAGAATAGGTGTGTAGGCAGTGGACTCCTCTGTATGGGTTATGCTATGTGTTCTATGTGTTAAACCATATAAATTGTATATTGGTAACTTGGTTCAGGTTCCAAATACAGTAGACCGGGACTGTTGACAACAGTCACCATCTTGTGGAAAAGATAGGGTTATGTGGGAATTGACAGATGTGGAAAGGAGGACAGTAGGGAAGTCTTGAGAGGGTACAATTGAAGATAGGGTTCAAGTAAGAGAAAATGTGGACTTCAGTGCTAGGACTGGTCAGGGAACCCTGATGCAGGTGTGAGGAAGAGGGGGAAAGGATGACACAGACCCCAGAACTTGAGGACAAAATCCAAGATAGCAGGGAGGGGGGTGGGCAGGTCATGGAGCAGTACCCCCATACTGAGTGAAAGAAAGGGAAAGAAGGCCATGTCTGTAATAATGACGTGAAGAATAAAAGTGAACAATTCTGTTTGGCCAAGAGAACTCCAGTGTTGTGTGTGTTACTGACTTTCTACAATGACGACTGCCAGTGGGGTGATGGATATCAGCCTTAAGAAACCAATAAGAGCGGCGTTACACGAGATGATTTATCGTGCGATCGCATTAGCGATCGCACGCGCCCCGCCGTTTGTGCGGCATGGGCAATTTGTTGCCCGTGGCGCACAAAGTCGTTTACCCCCGTCACATGTACTTACCTCCCGAACGACCTCCATGTGGGAGGCGAACATCCTCTTCCTGAAGGGGGAGGGACATTCGGCGTCATAGCGACGTCACACAGCGGCCGCCCAATAGAAGCGGAGGGGCGGAGATGAGCGGGACGTAACATCCCGCCCACCTCCTTCCTTCCTCATTGCCGGCGGGACACAGGTAAGCTGTGATTGTCATTCCCAGGGTTTCACACGGAGCGATGTGTGCTGCCTTGGGAACGACGAACAACCGGCTCGCAGAAGGAGGAACGACTTTATGAAAATGAACGACGTGTCAACGAGCAATGATAAGGTGAGTATTTTTGCTTGTTCACAGTCATTTGTAGCTGTCACACGCTACGATATCTCTAACGATGCCGGATGTTCGTCATGGAATCCGTGACCCCGACGACATATCGTGCGATATATCGTAGCGTGTGACGCCACCCTTAGGGGTACTTTGCACACTATGACATCGCAGGTGCGATGTCGGTGGGGTCAATTCGAAAGTGATGCACATCCGGCGTCGCTGTCGACATCGGAGTATGTGAATCCTTTTTACTACGATTAACGAGCGCAAAAGCGTCGAAATCATATGATCGGTGTAGCGTCGGTCATTTCCATAATTTCAGAAGGACCGATGTTACGATGTTGTTCCTTGTTCCTGCAGCAGCACACATCGCTGTGTGTGAAGCCGCAGGAGCGAGGAACATCGCCTTACATGCGTCGCGGCTGCGATGAGGAAGGAAGGAGGTGGGCGGAATGTTTACATCCCGCTCATCTCCGCCCCCCTGCTTCTATTGGCCGCCTGCCGTGTGACATCGCTTTGACGCCGCATGACCCGCCCCCTTAGGAAGGAGGCGGTTCTCCGGCCAGAGCGACGTTGCAGGGCAGGTAAGTGCATGTGAAGCTGCCATAGCGATAATGTTCGCTACAGCAGCTATCACAAGATATCGCAGATGCGATGGGGGCGGGGACTATCGCTCTCGGCATCGCTACCATCGGCTTGCGATGTTGTAGTGTGCAAAGTACCCCTTAGTGTCATACACCCCACCTGAAGTCACATCCGAACACAGAGTCTCCTTGGAACCCTCCTCCTTCAGCTGTGCCACTTATGTCTGCAGAACAGCCTGCCAATGCCAATCATTTTGCAGGGGAGCTTTCAGAGCGCACTCAGCATGTACTGATTAGTGATTGTTACAGACCCTTCACCTCCCTCAATGACTGGAAAGAAGGAACTGCAAAGAGAATAAAACTTCCTTTTCTCCCTCCAGCTGTGTTTCCAGTAAGGTAGACAGACATGACATAAATCCTATTTACCTGCACATTACCACTATAGCTGGTGGTAAATTGTGTTTTTTGGAGGTAATAGTTTCCCTTTATGGAGCATTCAGATGGCAGTATAACAAGGACGATGATCCCATTGCAATGCATGTCCTGGCTGGTGGCTCTCCTGACCTGAGTGTGACAGCATGTATTTCTATGCAGCTCTCATGTTCAGGTCAGGAGAGCTGCCGGCCAGTTTGAGCATTGCGATGCGATTGTCGCCAATGTTATACGGCCATGTGACTGCACCCTTAATTTGACATTCAATCAAAAAGGTAAAATGCCAGGAAATACAAAGTGAATTCTGCAACACAAACCCACGATAATTTACAGTACAACACAAGTGAAAACCTGCAGTAAAATGACAACTTGCTGGGAACATATTTATACAACCTTTATTTTTTTATTGCTTTTTTTCCCTCTTTTTTTTACTTATATTACATTCTATAAACTGGTAAAATGAAAAGGATCATAGAGTAATGTACAACTGCCTGTTACCGCGCTACTAAATCTTACCATTCAGATTCCACTGATCAATGTTATGACAACCCATAACTCTTAAAGCAAACAACAAGTCCCATTCCAGTTGTCATCATTATACTTGAATGATGTCTCAGACATCTTAAAGTATGTGAATGCATATGGCTAAAGTACTCATTGTATTTTTTTTTCTGCTTTCAAATTCATATTTTTATTACTTTGCCACTTTCAAATGTAAGAAAAGAAAGATAAATTTAATATTAGCGTTACATTTTGATGTTTGACAGAAATTAAATGCTGTACACATGCTGCAAAATAGCTTAAACATGCATTATATTTACCGTATTTGGGAGGGAAATGAGAAGTGTGTCTTAAAATCCGAATATAGCTTACCGGGAGGTAGAGAATTGGCTCTGTGCTGGCTGCGGTGGGGGCTATGTGGGTGGCTGTCTATGCGGCTGGGTGTCTGTGCAGGCAGACGGCTGGCTGTCTGTGCGGGTGGCTGACTGTTCGCCCGGCTGTTGGGCGGCTGTCTACCTGTGCAGCTCGCTGTGTGGGCTGCGGTGGCTGTGTGGAGCAAGACGGTGCAGCGGGTGTCCCAGATGCTCTGGCTTCAAATGGTGTCCGAAGTTGGCGCATGCGCAGATGGAGCTCTCGGCTAATGATCTCATCTGCACACGCTCTGCCTCCGGCACATTGATCTCCCAGCAGCAGACTTAAGGTAAATGGTGCCCAGAGGTGGCGCGTGCGCAGATAAGATCTCGGCTTGTCATTGAGCAGAGTACTCAATCTACGCATGCGTCACTCCGCGTGCCGTTTCTTTGAAGCCCGCACCACCAACAGAGCAATCGGGAACACCCACCACACCGGCCTGCTCCACACAGGCAGCACAGGCCAACCACTGCCAACACAGACCCCACCGCTGCCAGCAGCATCACCCAAGTCCAGCACCGCTCCTGCCTCCGGTGATTCCATTCCACCACGGCTGCCGAGCCCATTAAGGTAAGATACCACCGCAGTATAAGACGGACCCATTGTTTTTTGTATTTTACCTTTTTTTATCTCTAAATTTGTGATGCGTCTTATGATCTGGTGTGTCTTATAAAACAAAGAATATGGTACTTTTTTTCTGACCAGTTCATAATTGTGACAATTGTTCAACACAATAGACTGTGACCCTCAAACTGACAGCTTTAGGCTTTGAGATTTCATAGATACCTTCTGGTATATCTACATTAAAGTTATTTTTTTATTAGTTTTTATTTATGTAATTGGGATATTTATAACCTTGTTGAAACCATAACAATTTTGTAAAAAGGTGACTTCTGTAATCAGTGAAGTAGTATGATAGAATTGGATAACTTGTTATGCATAGGCCTTATGGCATCACAGTTTTGAGCCTATTACCCTAGAACACAGACATTTGAATGAAGTTACTATTTATGCTCCCACTTACGCTAATTTGATCCTGGGGGGCAGAGAGTTGTGTCTTTACGAAGGAGAGGGAGACCCTCACTAGAAACAGAGAACTATCGGCAAGATATATTGATGAGATCTTTGTACTGTGTAGGGGTTCATGAAAGGACTTTGCACAATTTTTTGAAAATCTGCCCGAAAACCCCATTAAACTACTTTTTACATTGTGAACAAAAAGTTGGCATTTTTTTACCTCTTGATTATGAGAGGATAACTTAAAACAATAAATTATCAAAAACACATCTCAGCAAACTCTTTTTTTATATGAGATAGCTGTACTACCCGGCTTCGCCTGGGGAAATAACTGCTGTTAAAAAAATAGAATGTATTAACAAAAATGTATTCTGCACACAAAAACCACAAAACAAATAGATATAAATGTAATTATATGTGTCAGACTTCCGGGATTTCCAGTTCTCTTTTGAAAGAGCTTGCCCTCGGTTAACATGGAGTTTGCTGTTCTGTTGCCCTACTTCCTGTCCAGCTGTTTAAAAGGCTGCCTCTAAGCTTAGTCCAGTGCCTGAGTATACTGCTTGCTGTGTACTCCTGCTTTGCTGCTCTTGGTTCCTGATTGACATTTTGGATCCTCCCGAAAAACAACCGACACCGACTTTGGACTTCACTCGGACTCATCAAGCTGTGCCCGGACTCCGTCTGCCGTCTTTGATCAGCACTTCTGCCCTGTTCCTTCCGGTTCGTAACCACTCTGGACTCTCATCTCGTGCGGACATTTTTGGACTATACCTCTGGCCCTTTGTGTTCCGGCTGCTGCGCATTTAGGCCTTCTGGGGTGATTGCCAGACAGTCCCTGTATAGGGGTTCGCTCTTGGTGGTCTCCCTGGGGGAGTCCGGTGCGTGGCCCCGGGAATTCCCTTCGCTCCGATCCTGGAAGGTATTTCCGGTGTTTATTGTTCTACTGTGTTTTGTTCCGTTTATGTACATATCGTTGGTTACCTGTTATAAACATTTCTGCACCAAGAACTCGTCTCTGATTGTCATTGCCCTAACGCAATCGAAATCCTCAGTACATACAATAGTATTACATTATGTCTGTCTCCCCCTCTGTATATATCTCTGTCTCTCTCTCTCTCTCATTCTCTCTTTGTCTGTCTGTCTCTGACTCTCTCTGTCTGTCTCAATCTCTTTCCCTGTCTGTCTATCTCTGTCACTTTTCCCGTCTGTCTCATTCCCTCTCTTTCCCTGTCTGTCTCTTTCCCTCTCTTTCCCTGTCTGTCTCTTTCCCTGTGTCTTTCTCTTTGTCTCTTTACCTGTCTTTGTCTGTCTCTTACCCTGTCTGTCTCTTTCCCTCTTTCCCTGTCAGTCTGTTTCCTGTGTCTGTCTCTGTCTCTTTGTCTGTGTATGTCTCTTTACCTGTCTCCCTCTTTCCTTGTCTGAATCTTTACCTGTCTCCCTCTTTCCTTGTCTGTCTCTTTCCCTGTCAGTCTGTCTCTTTGTCTGTGTCTGTCTCTTTGTGTCTGTCTCTTACCCTATCTGTAACTGCATCTTTCACTGTCTGTGTCTGCGTCTTTCCCTGGCTGCATTGTGACACGCCAACATTCCATTTAAGGGCGTGGCTGCGCATTCTTCTGAAGTTCTGGCTGCACTGTGGCTCCCAGCTCCATTTGCTTTAATGGAGGCAGGTTTTTTGGTGAATAACTGTAAAGCACGGGGTTAAAATTTCCCCTCAAAACATAGTCTATGACGCTCTCGGGGTCCAGAAGTGTGAGTGTGCAAAATTTTATGGCTGTAGCTGCGATGGTGCAGATGCCAATCCCGGACATACACACACACACACACACACACACACGCACACACGCATTCAGCTTTATATATTAGATAGCCATCATCCACCAAATAGGGGGTACCTAAGGGACAATATTTATGGCTCAGACGGTACTGGCATTTTATATGGAAGTCCCATGAATTACTCAATAAGTTTGGGGAAGATACCCAGACTCAATCTTGAAGACCCCTTTCAGTTTGCCCCAGGACAGGAAAGGAAGTAATTACTCTCCCTCCTGCAAAAAATAATGAAATGTGTGAACAGTTGGTTAGAATTGGGTCCACGTTTGACAATGGGGCCCCACAAATGGGGGCTATCCTTGAAAAAATACTGGGGAATACTCAGAATGGACAGAATTTTAAAATATATCATAGGGTTCTATACTGCAGGTACGATTCTTGAAGAACTGCTCAACTTCACCTACTGACTGGTTTTCTGACCCCCTGGACCTTCCCAATACTATAAAACTGGATATTTGGAGTGTCTTTTATTGTGCTAGCCTAAGGCACAGCTGTGCAATAATCATGCTGTCTAATCAGCAGCTTCATCTACCACACCTGTTAGGTGGATGGATTATCTTGGCAAAGCAGAAGGTCTCACTAACACAGATTTAGATAAATTTGAGAGAAAAAGGCCTTTTGTGTACATAGAAAAAGTCTTAGATCTTTCAGTTCAGCTTATGAAAAATGGGAGCAAATAAAAAAGTGCTGTGTTTATATTTTTGTTCAGGTTAGATAGATGTAGCACCCCTGCGGTACCAGGTGCCACAAATGTAACCATTGGAAACCCAAACCCCGACCAGTACACCAGCACCCTCAGGCCACATACACAACCCCAACACCAGACTAGGAGACTGCCTAGCAACAGTTAAAAGGATTGGGCACTGATTGGATAGTCGCCACCCAATCTGTAGGGAGAGACGCAGCGAGGGGGTGGGGCCAGTGGTCAGTTGGGAAATTGGCGGGAGGAAGTAGTCAGTTCAGTAGTGAGTTTAGTGAAGTCGAGGAGTGTGAAGGAAGGAGTAGAGGAGTTGTGAGGAGAAAAGAGCGAAAAGTGCATAAAAGACCTGAAGCAACACCGGAGTGCTGTAAAAGGAGTGAGGGACTGTGGAGTACGGAACCAGGACTCTAGGCACTGTCAGTTACCTGTAGAAGTGTAAGACTCCAGGAACCGCGGGATGCCTGTGGAAGTCTGGAACCAAGGCTCACAGGACTCAGCACATGGCGGGGTGCAGACCCTAGGACAGTGGGACACTCTATGGTCAGCTGCTGGGTGAGAAGATCTCCAGGGTCCATCACCAACCCAAAGAGTCTGAAGCAAAAGCAGCAAAGAGGGGACCGGGGACTGAATCCCTGAGCCTGCAGTACGACCAAGGCTGAAGAGAAGGGATTACCAAGTAGCTCTAGGCCACGAGAATCCAACCACAACAAGTGTGCACGGAGGACAGCCAACCCAGGTCACAGCTGGCATGGAACAAGGGGAACGGGAACACCTGTAACTGGCACCAGTGAATACAAGTGCCAAAAGTAAAAGCAAGGCAAGTTGCAACTGCAATACTGGTGTGGACTGTTTTATTATCGTCCCGTGCACTCACACAGATGGTTCTCCACTACAATCCCCTTCATCCACTGCTGGAGCCTGTCCCTGCTTGTGGAGGGCTCAAATACTTAAGCTGCACAACTCCATCAGCCCCAGCAGGACCCTGCAATGGCGGCACCAATAACCTGGCTGCACACCACAAGTGGATAGTCGAGAACTCTTTTATTTTTTTTATTTTTATTTTCCCCTTTTACTTTTATTTTTTACCGCTTTTTCTGAGGGACGGCACCCCAAGGGCTACGGCACTGAACCGCGACCACAGCTTTCCCACTGCGCAACACACGCCCGGGACCGAGTACGCCACAGCCCCTGGGGCGTCACATAGATCATCACAGTCTCCGGGTCTCTCAGAGTGAAGCATCAGCCAGGAGTAGCTGTTCCTTAAAGTCTAAAGGAGCCTCAGAATGCGGCTCCATAGCCTTTGATCTATCTAATCATGGAATGTCGTGGAAACCTTTGGACTATGTCAGACCTGGGAATTTTGCATTCTAACAAATTGTTGAATGAGGGACAGTCTCTTGTCTTTATTTCTCTCTTTTTATGTCTTTAAGATTTCCATTTGTGGAATCCATGGACAACGTTGGAGTCCGTGAACTATGTCAGTCCTTCTTCATTTGTTTTATTTTTAATAAAATGGTGAACCAGGGAACGTGTGGAGGGAGTGTTTATTGAAAGTATTTTTATGTGTATTTTTTGTTTTTACTTACTGGGTTGTGATTATCAAAACTAGGGGGGACCCCACATTGTTTTATTAATTTACACTGACAAGCAAAAGGATAATAATGATTTAACTTTCAAGCTCCATATCTCACCATTCACTACAACTTTTAGCGTGAGACTACCTTCCATTTATAGTTCAAAAGGATAAGGGCACCTCTACCGAATTTCTAGTTACCAGGGTGCTCAGATAGGTTTCCAGACCATATACAGTAGTAATATATACAAGGCACTCCTGAATTGAGTAAAATATGATGATTTTTTATTATTTCATACTCAGTTTAGTCAAGTCAGACGTTGCGGCCCAAACATGGCCTTCATCAGTAACTAGCACCTGAGATGAATAGAGATAGATTAGTTTCACTCTTTTCATTGGCAGTCAGTTTGGAATGCTAGCAGATATGTGACTGGGATCTGCAGCCTGTTATTTCTGCCATGGGCAGTTGTAGTAATGCTATTAGGAGAGTCTCTGTGGTTTGCAGCCTGTCATTAGCAGTATCCATTGCTGTGTGGAGTCCATTCAAGCACCATGAGATGCATGTTACACATCTGTGATCTCACTATTACAAAGCTGAGCTGTCACTGAGGTTACTAGCGGCCAATGCTGAATACAGCTGATCGCGCTATTCCCTTCATGAGCTGTGTGAAGCTGACCAGAGCGGCGATGTCTTCTGCAGCTCCGGTCACCTCCATGCAGCAGAGCTGGAAGCGACGCTGGACCATCCTGGAGTACGCCGGACATGGAGGGCTTTTTCGGGCTTATTAAATTGGTGAACAAGGCAATTTGTTAGTGTTTTTTTTTCTAATAAAGGAATGTTCGGGTGTGTGTGTTTATTTACTGTAATTTACAGATTAATCATGGAAGGTATCTCGGGGAGACACCTGACATGATTAATCTAGGACTTATTGGCAGCTATGGGCTTCTAATAACTCCTTATTACCCCGATTTGCCAATGCACCAGGGCAAATCGGGAAGAGCCGGGTACAGTCCCAGAACTGTGCATATAATGTATGCGGCAATTCTGGGTGGCTGCTGACTGATATTATTAGGTTGGTGGGCTCCCCATAACGTGGGGCTCCCCATCCTGAGAATACCAGCCTTCAGCCGTATGGCTTTATCTGGCTGGTATTAAAATTGGGGGGGACCGCACGCCGTTTTTTTTAATTATTTATTTATTTTACTGCACAGTATAGACACGCCCACCGGCTGCTGTGATTGGTTGCAGTGAGACTGCTGTCACTCAGCGTGGGGGGCGTGTCTGACTGCAACCAATCACAGGCGTCTGTGGGTGGGGAATGCAGGGAATACGAGATTGATTAATGAGCGGCCGGCATATTCAAAGTAATTGTTTCCGTGTATTCTCTGCACAGCTGTTCCTCGCCGCGCTGGTGATCGGGGAGCGGTAAGTATGAGAGAGGGCTGCTCACTTCAGTCACTCGGGGGATTAGCGGTCACTGGTGAATCCTTCACAGGTGACCGCTAATCAGTACGCGGCACACAGACAGAGCCGCGGCATGACAATGAAGTCGGGTGAAGTTCACCCGAGTTCATTCTCATCGCGCAACTCTGCCTGCTGTCCGCCGACATGTATCAACGACATTGTGCAACACACAAACGGACATTCCACACGGACATTCCACATACACATACACGGGCATTTTACACACAAACACGGACATTTTACACTTACACACGGCTCGCATACGCCATCACACGGATGCCATATGTGCCGGAGAAACGCCCCAAAAAGAACGGAACACGGACCCGAAAAACGGACCGTGTCACACGGACGTTTTTTATGCGGAAGTGTGTTTTAGGCCTTAGAGACACTCCTGGTTTTGGCAACATAAACTGATGACATTCTGATTAAAACTACTGTGTGAATGAGGCCTAAAGGTGAATTTATCATGAGAATAATCACACATCGATAGTAAAAAAACAAACAAAAAAAGTGCAATACATGTGCTAGCATAATATAAAATTCAATAATATGTCCATATACACACATAATAGAATAACTACAAGCAAACGCATGTCTGACTTGTGCACTGAACACCGAATACAACGTTTTTGATTTATAGTTATCTCTCATATAACAGTGTCATCTGTGTTTTACATATACGGTAATTTGGTTCACGCTTGCAAACTATTGGGGCAATTAAGCACTTTGCACTTTTTACTGTATACTGAGAATTTTACCACTTTTGCTTGTAGCTATTGTAATATGTATTTACATGGACATATTGCATGGCAAAAACATTGTAATATACGGTAACTGTGCGCTTGAACATTTATTAGGAATGTAGAGGTGTAAGTTGAGCTGAGCACTGTGTCAGAATTGGTGGGGCTTAATTGGTTTGTCAATAAAGCGACAGCAAATCCATATCCAGGCATCAGTGACTGAGTGTTCTTGCTGCATCACTTTTATAGTTAATAGGTACTGTGTGGAATCTACCTTTACTTCATTGTTTCCACCTCCCTAAATATATCCAACCTAGCAGTACGTTTTAAATACAGTCCATGAAAACCTTATTTTAAAGATAAATGTTGCAAGAATTTTTTTTTTAATAAACTGGAAAAACAGATTGTTTACACTCACCCACCCCCCAGAATTCCCATAACTCATTTTAATGATTATAGTAATTTTGGGGGTATTTGAACTTCTCACTTGGCAGTCGTAGAAATTTTGCAGCCAAATCCTTGGCAGCAATTTCCATATCAAATTCTGTGGATTATTTGTTTATTTTATTACTTAAATACTGCTGATTTGCCACAGATCTCACCTTTTTGCATCCAAAGTGACAATCTAAAGAATAAAGTGACATGCTGCTTATTCCAATCTTTAGAATAAATATAATCTAAGAACCATATTAAATGAACAAATAATTGGAAGACTCAAAATAGTTAGATTCAGAAAAAATCTATATCCAAAATCATCAAAAATAGCATTTTATTAACAAAAAAACACACACAAAACAAAAAGGTATACATAGTAAAACCAGGGAGGAATTGAGGAGTGCAGAAAAAAGGGAGGTGATTATTCCAATCTTGTACTGTCAGTTACTTCTCCATAAAGAAAAAACAAAAACGCCAGCTCAACGCAAAATGGCATGTATTAGAAGATGTGCACTGCACTAAAAATTCCAACCTGCACTATTTTAAAATTTGAGATTTTTGGCAAAAAATTGCAATTTCTTGAGCTACCTCGCCACGTCACGGCAAATCTCTTTGGGACATTCCTACTCTAAAATATTTTTATTTAAAATGTGTCATATGGCCTCACATATGAAAAAGTAGAACTTTTTATAGCAGCACTTATCTGGTGCTTTTCAATCCTGTACCCATGACTGCATCAAGGCTGTGGGCGGGACAGGCCCAAGCAAATGCTGCTTGAATTAATTAGCTTGGGGATAGCGCTTTATGGCTGAATGTGAACAGCCACCAATTGCCAAAATCAAGACAGGTGGAAAAACAAACCAAATTGGAGGTGCACGGCAAAGTGGGGGTCAGCCACCGACCAACTCAATGAAGAAAAATCAAAAAAGCCAGCTCAAATCATAATGGCATGTATTATAAGATTTGCACTGCACTAAAAATTCCAAACTGTACTATTTTAAAATTTGAGATTTTTGGCAAAAAAAATTGCAATTTCTTGAGCTACCCCGCCACGTCACAGCAAATCTCTTTGGGGCAGTCCTACTCTAAAATATTTTTATTTGAAATGTGCCATATGGCCTCACATATGAAAAAGTAGAACTTACCTGGTGCTTTTCAATCCCGTACCCATGACTGAATCATGGCTATATACATGCCATTTTCGAGTTTAGCTGGCTTTCTTGTTTTTTTGTTGAATTGGTCAGTGGCTGACCCCCACCTTGCCGTGCACCTCAATTTGGCTTGTTTTTCCACCTGTCTTGATTTTGGCAATGGATGGCTATTCACATCCAGTCATCAGGCCCTGTCCACAGGCTATTTATGTCATGCAGCATTTGCTTGGACCTGTCCCGCCCACAGCCATGATTCAGTCATGGGTACGTGATTGAAAAGCACCAGGTAAGTGTTGCTATAAACAGTTCTACTTTTTCCATATATGAGGCCGTATGGCACATTTTAAATACAAAATATTTTAGAGTAGGACTGCCCCAAAGAGATTTCCCGTGATGTGGCGGGGTAGCTCAAGAAATTGCAAATTTTTTTGCCAAAAAACTCAAATTTATAATAGTACAGTTTGGAATTTTTAGTGCAGTGCACATCTTATTATAATACATTTCATTTTTGAGTTTAGCTGGCTTTCTTGCTTTTGATTTTTTTACTACTTCTCCATAAAGATCCTTTTGTAAACATAATCCACAATGATGGTGTTGGAAAATACTTCAGTTGTTCAGCCCAGTCAATGTGTATAAATCCCATGTGCACACAGCAAAGGGCTGCAGTGTGTACATCGCCCAGGCCAAAAACTAATCCTCTACCAGGATACAGCTAGCAATCGCCCCCTCCATTCCATGGAGGTGTGTGTGATTTGCTACTCCTGCACCTGTGATGCCTTCACTTAGTGGGGGTTTAGCTGTATCCTGGTAGAGTATTAGTTTTTGGCATGGGTGATGTACACACTGTAGCCCATCTTTGCTGTAAATAATACTTTATTTCTGGAGCATATTTATTCCTCTTGTTGTTGCTATTTTTATACCCATGTGCACACACTTTAACCCCTTCACCACCTGACGATTTTCCATTTTTCATTTCTTCCTCTCCTTCTTCCAAGAGACATAACTTTTTTATTTTTCTGTCAATATAGCCATATGAGTGCTTGTCTTGTTTTTTTGCAGGACACGTTGTACTTTTGAATGACAGCATTCATACTGCCCCATATTGTGCTGGAAAATGATTTTTTTTGGATTGTTTTATTTACTCTGTTCACGATATGGTAAAACTGACCACCTAGCAGTATGATTCTCCAGGTTGGTACGAGTTCGTAGACACCAAACATATAGTTTTACTTTTATCTAAGTGGTGAAAAAAATTCAGCTGTTTGGCAAAAACAGAATTGCGCTTTTGTTACCATTTTCCAAGACCCGTAGCATTCTCATTTTTCTAGATCTGGGGCTGTGTGAGAGCTTATTTTTTGCGTTTTGAGATGAAGTTTTTAATTATACCATTCTTGGGTAGATGTGATTTTTTTGATAACCTGTCCTTGCAGATTTAATGCGATGTTGCAGTGAAATAAGAAACATAATTCTGGCATTTTGATTTTTTTTTATTGCTACACCCTATACTGATCAGATTAATTTATTTTATATTTTGATAGATCAGGCATTTTTTAATACGGCAGTACCAAATATGTGTATTTTTATTATTAATTATTTTATTATTATTTTATTTTGAATGGGACAAAAAGGGAGTGTTTTTTTTTATTCATAGTTTTTAAAACTTTTTTTTTTTTACATATTTTATTGATTTTACTAGTCCTCTTAGAGGATTTTATTCCTGTACTATCCAATCGCTTCTGCTGATGGTGGTGAATAGAAAGATCCCCACCATACCGTGGAAGGCTGGAGTCACACTTGCGATTAACTCGCACGAGTGCAATGCAAGAAAATCTCGCATTGCACTCAGACAAATGTTAATCAATGAGGCAGCTCCCATCTGCTATTTTTTTCAGTCCAAATCGGACTGAGAAAAAAATCGCAGCATGCTGCATTTTGGTGAGTTTCTCGCGCGTGTCTCCCCAATGAAACTCTATGGATGCGTGATAAAAAATGGATGTCACACAGGCGGCACACACATCATCTTAGTGGCATGCGTTTTTCTAAATACATTTATCGCATGTTGCTGAAAACACTGGAAATGAGTGAGGTCTGTCGATATCGGTCAATCTATATCTCTGTTAGTCAGTCTGTCACTCTCTCTGTCGGTCTCTCTGTCTCCCTGTTATCTGTCTCTCTCTCTCTGTCGGTCTCTCCCCCCTCTCCCCCCCTCTCATACTCACCGATCCCCGATCACCAGCGCGGCGCTGAACGGCTGTCACAAAGCTCCGACGGCTTTTCCTCTTTTGAAAAAGCCGGCCGCTCATTATTCCATCTAGTATTCACTGCTTTCCCTGCCCACCGGCGCCTATGATTGGTTGCAGTTAGACATGCCCCCACGTTGAGTGACATCTGTCTCACTGCAACCAATCACAGCCGCCGGCGGGCGTGACCTATATCGTGCAGTAAATTAAATGAATAAATAACTAAAAAAAAAACAGCGCGCAGTTCCCCCCAATTTTCATACCAGCCATGGTAAAGCCATACAGCTGGAGGATGGTATTGTCAGGATGGGGAGCGCCATGTTATGGGGAGCCCCCCACCCTAAAAATATCAGCCAGCAACCGCCCGGAATTGCCGCATCCATCAGATGGGACAGTCCCGGTACTGTACCCGGCTCATCCCTAATTGCCCTGATACGGTGGCAATTGGGGTAATAAGGACTTAATGGCAGCAACCCATAGCTGCCATTAAGTCCTAGGTTAATCATGGCAGGCGTTTCTCCGCGATACCTTCCATGATTAACCTGTAAGTTAAAGAAAAAAAAGACATACACCCGAAAAAATCCTTTATTTGAAATAAATTACAAAAAACCCACCCTCTTTCACCACTTTATTCAAGTCCCCAAATACCCCTCCAGGTCCGACGTAATTCACAGAGGTCCAACGACGTTTTCAGCTTTGCTACATCAGAAGCTGACAGAGAGCGGTCACAGACCACGACCGCTCTCTGTGAGCTCCCCGCAGCAACTGAAGTGAGTCGCGCTATTGTGCTGCCACCGTGCCAGCAGCCAGCGCTGCTCGGATCCGGGCCTTCAGGGGTGGTGGCTTGAGGGTCTCCGGACCTGGGGGTCTCACGGACATGCTGAATAAATGGGGGGACATAGATGTACGGGCTGGGCCGTAGTAAGTTCGTGATGCCACCCACGGTGTGTGGTGAGGTGGGACACCACCGCTGCTGTTATGGGGCACCCGGGGAAGATGTTGTGCAGCAAGTTGTTAACCCCTCCGTGGGTAGGGATGGTGGCCCCGGGACACGGTGGCCCAGTGCAGGTGATGGCGACCGAAGGGGGGTGCTGGTGTACTCACTGTTAGTAAAACACACAAGTCTCTGGTAAACTAAGGTGATGGTGGCTGGTGCCACGGCCGGTTGCGTTCGGGTCCTTCACCCGGCTGGTGGTCTCTATCCTTTTCCTGCACTGCTGTGTGTAAGGTGGACTTTCCTAGTGTGAAACTCAGGAGTCCGCTTCCGGCTGGATGTGGCCTAAGGAGCCGTGCCCACAGACGCTGGCCCGTGGGCTCTATGGGCCCTGGCGGTAACCTCTTATCCCTAATCGGTGGGCTGTTGTCTTCTATGAGGGACTTTGGGTGGGACATGACCTCTAGCCCTGGCCTCAGTCGGTTAATTAACCAGTTCCACTTGGTTCTAGTCCTGGCTTCAGGGTCCGACTACCCCCATTTGTGCTCCGGTTTCCGGGTCGGTTCCCCGTGTCAGTACCGGCAGGCTACAACCCTGTCCCAGTCCACCTCGGTTCTGCCGAGCCATCTTCCCATCTCCTGCTGATGGAGACCACCGTTTGCCTCCTAGCCAGTGGCACCAGGGCTCCTTCCCTGGTACCGTTCCACTTGACTTCCCTGCTGGAGCTACACTTAGCTCCAGCCCACACTCCTCTCCAAACTGAACTTCAGACTGATCTAAACTGATCTAAACTGATCTGCTGCTTTTCCCACCCCGGGCTTTCTGGACCCCTGAGTGGGCGTGTCCCAACTGCCTGGTCATGCCCACTGGTGTCTATCTTTCCCTAAGGGGGGTGACTAGGTTTTCTGGTTGGCTGTGTGTTTCCAAGTGAGGGAACGGTGTAATGCGGGGACCTAACTGTGACTACCTGGTTTTGTCAGGGTGTCACACTCCCCCTTGGTTAAACACAGACCATCCGCGGGCTGTCCGACCACCACCGTTTATTGAACTAGAAAAAGGAGATAAAACGGGTAAAACATCTTACAATTATAATAACATATTTACTGTTTTTTGTTTGTAAATTTATTTTATTTAGGTATATTTTATTTTGTTCCCTTACGGGAGGCATTTTTCTTAAACGTTGCACATATAAACAACCGGGATGGGACGGACCGGGTCCTTCTCACTTCACCCACCCAAAATAACCTGCCCCCTGGTGCCACCGCTAAGCACTGGTGCGCACCCCTTGTCCAAGTCCAGGGAAGGTCCGGGTGTTGCCCACACGGGCCGGGTAAAAAGTTCCTTACCCGGCAGTCCTTTACAGGGACCCCACGTCCAGGGGACCCCTGACTCGGAGGGTAGTAACCGGTTTTGCTGGTGACAGGGCCTCGGTCGACTCTACCGCAGGCCCGTCCTCCAATCAGCCTCTCCAGAGACTGCTAATAGCAAGATAAGGCACAGCCACAGTGTAGGAGATGTTGAGATGCACTTGTAGGTTCCCACACCATATGTCTAGAGAATTAGAAATAAGATACCCACACTCATTAAATTTGTGTTGCATCTCATCCAACCTTTTTTCTAATGTTTTGGGATCTGTCACTATTCTGTCTCTTCCTGGTAGCAATGAATCCAACCGCTCTAATTATCACTCCCTTAGATAACTGTATGATTTTACTCACTCTACCGGCTTCCACAGATAGTGTTAACTCAGCCCAAACGATGACTTGTAGGAAGACAAGGAGAAACGCTGTAGTTTTCTTCTAGAATCTTGTATTAAGTACAAAGTAAAGGCAGGTGAAAAGGAATAATCTGTACAGGGTTGCAGACATGTCTCTTCAGTAATGATTCCTCTAGACTAAACTGAAGGAGAAGGGAGGAGCTTTCTATACAGAAGCCAACTAAGGGAGGAACATAGGGACAAACTTCATACAGTCTAATCTACCTAGTAACAATAAGGAATTTCCTGATAGGAGGAAAAATATGCAATGCAAGAATTATATACAACAGGTTGTTCCCATTCATGGGACACAACACTCCCCGTCTGAAATCATATGATTTCACAAGTCCTTCTACGACGTAAGGAGTCGATCCTGTCCCTCGATGTCATGAAACCTGTAACGAGAAAAGAGACAAACACAAAAAAATGCAACCGTAA
Source organism: Anomaloglossus baeobatrachus (assembly GCF_048569485.1). Taxonomy (NCBI): domain Eukaryota; kingdom Metazoa; phylum Chordata; class Amphibia; order Anura; family Aromobatidae; genus Anomaloglossus; species Anomaloglossus baeobatrachus. The sequence goes on from NC_134354.1 coordinate 523,070,850, forward strand.
TGCACGGAATTCAAGTCCATGCTTTGTTGATGACGCATTGTCCTTGCGTAAAAATGTAAAAGTAGAAAAATGTAAAAAATGAATCCAAGTTCAACAAACCCATCTTCAGATTGGGGAAGCCGCAAACATGCCAACTCTTCCTCCAACCCAATAATCCAACAGTAAAGTTTTAATCCAAAGGAAAAGTTCAAGGTTCAATTGGACATGGACAGTTGTGTCTCTGTACAGCAGGGGTAAGGAAAGGTACGCTCCCCGCCGTGGCAGTGTCCAACGACAAAGTTACTTCATGTAACGTCCTCCTTTGGTAAAAGTAGCACGAGTTCGGTGACAGGACGAATCACACACATGTGCCAGCCGTGGCACGTTGAAGACTTGTAGTCGGGGAAACAGTGAGCAATGTGAATAAGACAAGCTACGATTCGTACTTCAGATGACCGACTTGAGAAGCGCTCGAAGCGATGAGGTCTCAACTTCTGTTCTGATGTCACTGAAGTGTAGCGAGCGGAGACGACCGGTCTAATTTCCTTGTCGGATTCTGGTTCCACCAACTCGTACATGTTGCCGACGTGGTTATCGCAGGTCTCCTCGTATAAGATACTTGGAGGTGTCAGCCACATGTTGTCGCCGAGTTTGGATGCAGCAGTGAGTCTTGTTCCTCTGTCGGCTGGGTTTTGTTCGGTGGGAATGTGGTGCCACTGTTCCGCATGATCTCTGCCGAGGATATTTTGCGTAATCTCGACAAAGCATTTCTCCATCTCTGGTTGTCTTTCCAAAGTGCGTTTTAGAGAGGAGGACCTTGCGGTTGCTTGCTGGGAGTTGTTTGGCAACCTTGGCCTTGGAGACCGAAAGGGTAATGGGGCTACCCAACTGTTAGAGTCATTTTGAGAGAACTCTTTATCCATAATCTTTATGAATTCTTTGTCTTCTCTCATCGGAGCCAATTTGTTGTCTTCGTTTGTAGACTCGAACGCTGGTGACCTGTAGTCGTCATCCCAGAGATGATATGCGTCCACGCAGTCGGGAGGCTGCTGTCGCCACCTGGTGTCACTCAGCCTCTCTTTCACCCCGTAGTGATGCGGACATGGTTGAAAGTGAGTGCCGCGACCGTTTGGGAGGATGTGCGTCTTGTAGGAGGAGATCGCGTCGGGACTCTTCATTTTGCCTACGCAGACGTTTCCTATGATCACCCAGCCTAAGTCGTAGCGCTGAGCGAATGGCGCATCGTGTGGCCCGTTGATGTGTTGGCGTACTTTGTGTAGCCGAAGGATGTCCCTTCCAATCAGAATCAGGATTTTTGCACTATGATCAAGAGGTGGGATCTTGCTGGCAATAGTTCTCAGGTGAGGGTGGTGAAGAGCTGCCTCTGGTGTTGGAATCTCTTCCCGGTTAGCCGGTATCTGGTTGCACTCGACAAGTGTCGGTAGAGGTATCTCTATGGTATTTTCAAGAGATGTTACCACGAGACCACTGGCTCTTCTTCCGCAAGCTTCTGAGATGCCGCTGCAAGTACCTAGTGTGTAAGGGTAGGCATTTCCTTTTAAGCCAAACAAGTCGAACAGTTCAGACCTGGCAAGTGACCTTTTACTCTGGTCGTCCAGGATGCTGTACACCTTCACGGCCCTTTCTGGGTGACCTTTAGGATATACCCTTACTAGGCATATTTTCGCACAAGACTTGTCCCAGAGATCTTCTCCGCAGACTGCAGTGCACGAGGAGGATACTGTGAGGTGGTTTGCAGCTTGGCCTGTACTCTCCCCGCCATGACTTGTGGTAGGAGAAGGTGTAGGTGCAGGATCAGGCTGAGATGGGTGCAGCGCTTGTACGTGATCTGTGCTGTCACACTCCATGCACTTAATTGTAACCTTACAGTCCTTGGCAAGGTGTTCTGTAGAGGCACAACACCTGAAACATACCCCAAACCTTTTCAAGAGTTCCTTTCGTTCTTGAAGGGGTTTCTTCCTGAAGCCAATGCACTTCTTCAGGGGGTGTGGCAGTTTGTGAATAGGAAATTGGCGGTTCGGATTTTCTGCCTTCTCGCCTTCATTGCCCTTGTCTGGTGCTGACGTTGGTGTAGGTGGTAGAACATCGGTCTTCTTGACTGATACTGGGTCCCTACGTCTTCTGTCATTTTGATGAGGGCTCTCATATCTGGGAGCTGGTGAAGTGGAGTCGGTGGGTTCTCCACAGGTGAAGCTGGGGTCTGCCTTACGTTCCGCGATGCCATTGAGGAACTCGCAGAAGTAGGAGAATGGAGGGAAGGACACTTGGTGCTCTTTTTTATAGTTTGTTCCTACCGTGGTCCACCTTTCCTGCACGTTGTAAGGTAACTTGGCCACTATGGGTTTCACCCCACGAGAGGTGTCCAGGTAGCTGAGGCCAGGTAGGTGTGTGTCTGTTTTGGCCAGCTGAAGCTCGGACAGCAGGTCGCTGAGTTCCTGGTACTTTGACGCATCCTTGCCAGATATTTTGGGAAGGTCGTATAGTTGTTTCAGCAATGCATCTTCAATTGCTTCAGGACTGCCGAAGCCTTTCTCTAGTCTGTCCCATGCGGTTGCGAGACCAGTTGTTGGGTCGCTGATGTAGACGGATCTGAGTCTCTTGATTCTTTCAGTAGACCGTGGCCCTAGCCACCTGATTAGCAAGTCCAGCTCTTCAGCAGCTGTAATGCCGAGGTCACGCGTTGAGGTTTTGAAGGCACACTTCCACCCTCTGTACTTTTCAGGCTGGTCGTCAAACTTTGTGAGACCGGTCTTGGTGAGTTCTCGGCGGATCATGTACCTCGCAAAGTCGGACATGTCTGATCTTTCTGACGTTTGGGGCACATTTGCTGACTGCGTGGTGCTGGTTGCATGATTCGTAGCTTCTTGGTTCGGGAACATGGGAAAGTATGGAGTGGCGTAGGCGTTTAGACCAGTGATCGGTTTGGTGTGTACAATCTCTGTTGTATACGGGGCCGGAACTACATAGTTGTTGGGAGTGTAGCGCCTTGCCGGCATGTTAGGTTGCATGTAGACATGGGCATACGGAGGTTGCTGATGTGCAGGGTGTAGCTGTGCATTGGAATATGAAGCTGGTTCAGGCTTGAAAGTCTGAGGTGCATTGGACTGACCTGGAAGGCCGGAAGCTGTAGGTGGATCAGTGTCTTGAGGCTCTGGAGAAGTGTTAGCACTGACGGGAATGCTGATGGTAGTTGGCAGTTTGTCGGCTTGGCTCAGCACGTAATCTCTTGTACGCTTAAGTGAGTCTTCTGTGTCGAGATCACACAAACTGGCACTGCCTTCTTGGCTCCCACCCAGAGCTTGCTCAAAAACGTTTAGCCTTGCCATGGCCGCCACATGTTCACATTCCTTCTGTAGGGCTTCAATTTCTGCTTCCTTGCGTGCAGATTCTGCTTTCATCTCTGCTTCTCTCTGGGCGAAGATGGCGTGTACTTTTGTTGCTTCTGCTTCAGCGCGAGCCTTTATGAGCTGCTCGCTGAGGGTTGAGTACCTTGATGAGCCTGATTTGAGTGAGTGCCTTGAGCTCTTAATGGACCTGGATTTGTAAGATGCCACTACTGACATTTGCGCAATTTTTGCTTCAGTCTCGCTCACAATGTCGCACACGGTGCGGTCTCATTCAGCATTAAGCTGTTGAAAGTCCTGTAGTTCTTTTTGAGACTCAGACATATTTGATCTCAGCAGGGTAGAGGAATATTTTTTACAAATCTCTTTGTAAGACCGGTATGCTGAGTACAGTTGTTCAAGGGCTCCCTCTGGTGGTAGCTCATGAGCACCAGGCGCAGATAAAACAGTCACTTGTTTTTGCACTCTTTGCCACAATAATGCTGTCTGGGTAAACAGTTCACTTCTGGCTGTTTCTAGGTTCTATTTAACCTTCCATGTTGGTTTGATCGACCGCTTAGATCTTTTACTGTAATGTAAGTGTGAGTCCCTGTCTTCCTCTTGTTGCTTTAAAGCAGGTAGTGAGAGAGCTCTCTTTACCTCCATCAGGAAGGGTGAATGCTGCTCTGCACTGGTTGTCAGGGAAACAATACAATGTTGCAATCTCTGCAGCCAGCAGTCTGTGTTTGCAGGATGTATTTGCAGAGTCTCTGGCTGCAATTTACAATTAGCTTATGGGGGATTCTAGGTTCATAGCTGCACACAGTTCTGATAACAGGTTAATACTTTACAGGGCACTTTGTCAGAATCTGCTATAAAGTTTTATGCTGTGGCTTGTTATCAGCCCCTTGGGGTAACCCTTTCTCTGGATTGTATGCACTATAGCACTCCTGGAAACAGGTTATTTACTGATATATGTATACTAATCCCGGTCACAGCTAGTCCTTTTCACTATTCTGTCTCTTCCTGGTAGCAATGAATCCAACCGCTCTAATTATCAGTCCCTTAGATAACTGTATGATTTACTCACTCTACCGGCATCCACAGATAGTGTTAACTCAGCCCAACCGATGACTTGTAGGAAGACAAGGAGAAACGCTGTAGTTTTCTTCTAGAATCTTGTATTAAGTACAAAGTAAAGGCAGGTGAAAAGGAATAATCTGTACAGGGTTGCAGACATGTCTCTTCAGTAATGATTCCTCTAGACTAAACTGAAGGAGAAGGGAGGAGCTTTCTATACAGAAGCCAACTAAGGGAGGAACATAGGGACAAACTTCATACAGTCTAATCTACCTAGTAACAATAAGGAATTTCCTGATAGGAGGAAAAATATGCAATGCAAGAATTATATACAACAGGTTGTTCCCATTCATGGGACACAACAGTCACGATCTTTTTAACTCATCCAAATTGTGAAATGGGCACAGATTTTTTTAGTTGCTGTAGGGTGGTGACTCGTATAATGTAGTAGAGTGTTACGATCAGTGGGCTTCGTGTACAAGTCTGATGTTAAAGCAGCGGCTGAATCTTTGAGAATGTAAATCTCAACAAAATTAATTTTACTCAAATTATGTTGTATGGTAAAGTGAAGCGAGGGCCAGGCATTGTTGATGTCAATGGTAAATTCTACTAGGGACTCGACCGGCCATACATTCATGCTGCTCAGGTCACTTTTCTTATTGTTTTTACTTTTCACCAATCTCTTTTCTTGTTTGTTTTATAAGCTACATGCTGCAACTTTTTTTTGTAATTTCTATGTATTTGAGTCTTGTGTAAGATTCATATGAAATATTGTTTATTGCAGTTGTTTGATGAAGGCCACCTGGCCGAAACGTCACATGTTGCTTTAAGACTTATGGAATAAATTCTTCGTTTGTATCACCATTTGAAGTGCCTTGTTTCTAATTCTCTCCAGAGACTGCGGCTTGGTGAGAAGGTAGGTCTGGGGCTATGTACAAGACCCAAAAGTTTATGGGCTGGCTCGCAAGTTCAAAGCCATTGTCTTTTAACTATAAAACCCGGATCAACAGATGGTCCCAACGGGGACTTTAACTGACTTTAACTGTGGGTAGCCGGGAACCGCTACCTAACTTTCTTAATCTGGGGACGACCTCAGTTGATTGGCATTCATTCACACTCATATTTACACAATGAACAGACACCACCACTAGATTGCGGTCTCTCTGTACCTAAGTGGTGGCTGACCCCCGTTAGGGCGTGTGGACCTTCTAAGCACTCTAGGTTACCATGGGACCGGTGGGGGAGAGGGAGGTACAGCCCCCTCTTCCCCAACGTCGGGTATGGCTGGCAGAGACCTGCGGGGGCGGGGTGTAGGTGCATCCCTGGGTGCTGGTGCTGGTGTGTTGCTGATAGGCTCTTCTGGCTCTACATCTTTTACGGGTTGTGGGAACATGATAACGGGAACAATCACCGCTCCATTCTGCATGGGCCAATAAGCCAGAAAATCACCCATCACAGTGTGGATCACCTCCTTCTTCTGTTCCACATATGGCGCAGGAGGGGAAACCTCTTCCACCATCTTCAGGGGTTCTGGGCACTTCTTCAGGTGGTCCCTGGAAACAGTGGCCGTAGTCCTTCCCTGATCGCGACTAACAAGGTATGTTTTCTGGTCTTTCCATCCAGTGGGTTGGATAACATAAGGGGTCCTCTCCCACTGATCATCCAGCTTGTGCATCATTCTCTTCCTCTTCAAGACTACATCTCCGGGTTCAAAAGGGGCAGCCCAAGCTCGCTTGTTGAAACGTTGCTCTTGCCTCTCCCGGCTCTAGCGCAGGTTCCTTTCCACATATTCCTGGATCTGCCGGTACTGCTTCTGTCACTTGACGTCCCAATTGGCAGCGGGGGGAATGGTTTCAGGTACCTCGACGTCTAATTCTAGATCTACCGGCAACTTTCCAGGCCGGGCTCTCATCAGGTACACAGGCGTGCACTTAGTGGAGCTGCAGGGGATATTATTGTACATGTCCACCAAGTCGGGCAGCTTCTCGGGCCACAGGTTTCGTTCTTCCAGAGGCAGGGTCTTGAGGAGGTTAAGAACCAAGTGATTCATTTTCTCACACATCCTGTTAGTCTGGGCATGGTAGGCCATGGTCTGGATCTTCTTGCACCCATACAAGTTGCAGAACTCTTGAAAAACTTCTGCCTCGAAGGCCGGGCCCTGGTCCGTAAGCACCTCCTCCGGGTAGCCATGCAGCCAGCAAAAGTATGCCTGGAAGACCCTTTCTGCAGTGCGGCCCGTTAAGTCATTGACGGGGACCACCACCATGAACTTGGAGTAGTGGTCTAAGATGGTCAGGACGTACGTATATCCGCTTCGGCTTTCGCGCCCTTTTCTTGGGGAAGAAGATGCTGGGCTGTAGTTTTCGCTTCCAAAATGGCGGCAAAATGGTGGCTTCTGAAAATTTGGCAACGGATCACCGCTGACTGTCCAATACAAGGTGCATTTCCACAAGGTAAGTGGATGGGTAAGTATCCTGTTCGTGACGCCAAGTTTCGGGGTGTGCCGCCCTCGTGCCAGCAGTCGGCGCTGCTCAGATCCGGGCCTTCAGGGGTGGTGGCTTGAGGGTCTCTGGACCCGAGGGTCTCGCGGACATGCTGAATAAATGGGGGGACTTAGATGTACGGGCTAGGTTGTAGTAAGTTCATGACGCCACCCACGGTGTGTGATGAGGTGGGACACACCGCTGCTGTTATGGGGCACCCAGGGGAGATGTTGTGCACCAAGTTGTTAACCCGGTGGCCCAGTGCAGAGGATGGCGACCGCAGGGGGGTGCTGGTGTACTCACTGTTAGTAAAACACACAAGTCTCTGGTAAACCAAGGTGATGGTGGCCGGTTGCGTTCGGGTCCCACACCCAGCTGGTGGTCTCTATCCTTTTCCTGCACTGCTGTGTGTAAGGTGGACTTCCCTAGTGTGAAACTCAGGAGTCCGCCCCCGGCTGGATGTGGCCTAAGGAGCCGTGCCCGCAGACGCTGGCCCGTGGGATCTATGGGCCCTGGCGGTGACCTCTTATCCCTAATCGGTGGGCTGTTGTCTTCTAACTGTGACTACCTGGTTTTGCCAGGGCATCACACTATCAGCGATGACGTCACTCAGGTCACCCGCGGCCACAGATCTCAGCTGGAGGACTTCAGCTGTGGCCACGGGTAACCTCAGTGATGGCACCGCTGATAGCGCAGATCACTTAAGTCACTCAGGGGATTTGCGGTCACCGGTGAGACCTTCACCAGTGACCGAAAATCAGGCTATGACACACAGACAGAGTCGCAGGATGACAATTAAGTCGGGTGAAGTTCATCCGACTTCATTCTGATTCCGCGGCTCTGTCTGTGTCTGCTGTCAGCGGCCATGTAGCAGAGCTGAATGGAAGATGACATAGCTGCTGAGAATAAAAACGTATCACATACGGATCACACAAGGATTGCACACCGACTACAATCAAGAGAAAAATCACAGAATCGCATTGCTGTTGCATTGCACACTGATCAACACTCGGACAGAGCTCATGCTACTTTCTAGCATGAGACTCGGTCCGATTTTACACTTGCAAGTGTGATTCCGGCCTTAGACAGCTTGAGTTTGACAGCTTGATTTAAGAGCTAAACAGGCGCAGGTGGATCTGCACTTTTTTGCTGATCAGATCAGCAGACATGTGCTGGTAAAGATGTGGGCTCACTGCGTGAGCCCACATCATAGGGAGGGAGGAGACCGAGGATGTATATATATGTCCTAGGTCAATAAGGGGTTGAACCTCATTGCCTGTAGATAATGGCTGGATTATTGCTGGTCCCCGGATATACTCGTAGCTTTAGCAATTTTGGTCTGTGTGGTTATCCAGATTATGGTGATCTACAGTTGCTTTTCTACCTGTATGTAACTACCTTGCAACTTAGCATTTTTTGACTAAAATAATATAAATAATTATAAATAAAGCACTGGAACTGGCGCATGTAATGGATTTGCCAATTGTGGGGTGGCTGCGGGCTGCTATTTTTAGGCTGGAGAGGGCTGAATAGTCATGGGCCTCTCCAACTTGAGAACACCAGCCCCTATCTGTTTGCTTTAATCTTGGCTGTTTATCAAAATTGGGGGGCACAGCACGCCGATTTTTTTAAAATTATTTATTTCAATAATTTTAAAACAGCTGCATGCGGTCCCTCATATTTTTATATACACCCAAGATAAAGCAGACAGATGGGGGCTGGTATTTTCAGGCAGGAAGGCCCATGGTTATTGGGTTCACCATTGGTCACACTTGGTTCTATGTGAACTTAGCTGTGATCACCGGTGACCTGACTGACGTCACCACTTCCTAAAGTCAGGTCCCCTGCTGCCCTCAGTGTGTCCTAGGAGATGCAGTGAGTGGTCACGTTTTCCATAACTGCAGCTTTTAGATGTTGCAGAGCCGGGATCGTCGTGGAACCTCGTGTGGATTACGTTGGATCTGTGGGGGTGTTTGAGGAGTAAATAAATTGGTGAAAGAGGGTTTTTTATTTAAAATAAAGGATTTTTGTGGTTTATTTTTTTTTACTTACAGAGTAAGTAATGAGGGGTCTCATAGACCCCTCCCCATTACTAACCTTGGGCTATGATGAGAGCTGTGATTTTTTTTTTTACAAATCACAGCTGTCATTAACCCTTTATATTACCCTGATTTCCACCACTCCAGGCCAATCAGAATGAGGCTTGTTAAGTGCTGGAATTGGCACGTCTAATGGATGCGCCAATTGTGAGGTAGCTGCAAGCTGCTATTTTTAAGCTAAAGAGGGCCCAATAAACATGGACCTCCCCAGTCTGAGAATACCAGCCCCCAGCTGTCTACTTTGTCTTGGTTGCTTATCAAAATTGGGGGGGAAGGCACGCTGTTTTTTAAAATTATCTATTTAAATAATTTTTTAAAAAAAGCCGCAAAGGGTCCCTCATATTTTGATATACAGCCAAGTTAAAGCAGACAGATGGGGGCTGGTACTCTCAGGCTGGGGAGGCCCATGGTTATTGAGTTTACCGTCAGTTACACTTGGTATCATGTGAACCTGGATGTGAGCACTGGTGACCTGACTGACATCACCACTTCTCATAGTCAGATCACATGCTGCCATCAGTGTGTCCCAAGAGCTGAAGTAAAAGGTCGCATTTTCCATCATGGCAGATTCTGGATGTAGCAGAGCCAGAATTGTTGTGGGACCTCATGTGGATTACGTCAGATCTGTGGGGGTGTTTTGGGGGTAAATAAATTGATGAAAGAGGTTTTTTTATTTCAAATAAAACCTTTTTGTGTGTTTATCTCTTTTTACTTTCAGGGTTAGTAATGGGGGTCTCATAGACCCCTTCCCATTACTAACCTTGGGCTTGATGACAGCTCTCATTAACCCCTTATATTACCCCAATTGCCATCATGCCAGGGCAAGCACGCCAGGGCAATCGAGATGAGCCAGGTATTACACTGGAATCGTCGCATGTAAGGGATGCGACAATTGTGGGGCGACTGTGGGCTGATATTTTTAGGCTCAGGAGGGCCCAATAACCATGGCCCTCCTCAGCCTGAGAAGTCCCGCCCCCAGCTGTTGGCTTTATCTTGGCTGGGTATCAAAATTGGGGAGGACCGCATGCCATTTTTTTAATTATTTTTTTTTATTTTATATAATAAAATAAGCAGATGGGGATTGCAGCCTGTAGCAATCTGCTTTATCTGTGCTGGGAATCAATATATGGGTGACCCTTCGTCATTTTTTCCAATTATTTCCTTATTTTTATACTTCACCAATCACAGATGCTGTCAAAGGGTGGGCAGCACAGAGTGTGGGCCGGGGAAGTAGTACACATTCATAAGGGTTAATGAGCAGACCAGGAAGTATTGTGACAGGGAAACTCAGTAAGTTTATTCTTATGCTTTAATAACCGGAAGTCCTTTTTTTCACAATCACAGAAATGTCAGTAGCATTACTGTGATTTGTAAGCAATCCCAGCATGTTTAGTGGTTCAAAATCAGGTGCCAAACATTCTGGGAGGGGTCATGCTTGGAGGGATCAATACACAAAAATGGTCAAGGTTTTGCAACTGTCCTGCTAGTTGCATTTACCAATTGTAGGTCCAAAAACAGCACTGATGGCTATTGCCTTAAATTACAGTACTTTCTGTGCATATACTTATGTAGCAACCTAGTTTGTTAGGATTAAAGGGAACCAATCACCAGGATTTTCCTATATAACCTAAAGCCAGTGTTGTACTGGCACTATCAGGCTGATTCTATACATACCTGTAATTCTCAGCTCGGATGTTTAGGTTTTGAAATCCAAGAAAGTGAAGTTTATAAAATCAGCTGCTTCTTGAGTGACAGTTGCACTGGAGCAGATCATATATTCATAGTGATCCCCTCCCCCTGTTAGAATTAGCATAAGCATTATACAAACAACTCACTTTGTCTAGCAGGACCTGTGGTGAGGTCATACCCCTAGACTCCCATAGACTTGTATGGGGTGTGTGAACTGAGAATCACTGGCAAACATAGTATGATGCGATTCACTTCTCAGGCCGATATGGCATGAGAAATCAATCGCAGATGGACACTGCCCTATAGTTTAGCACAAGTGCAGTCCGATGTTTTATCGGATTGCACTAGTCCGTACAAAACACAAATGGAACCGAGCCTTAATACTCACCCTCATGCACTTTCCCTCTTATCAGGACTGCTCCTGTTGGTCTAAGGAAGTTTGTGACTTGCCAAATCTCTCCAGTATGTCATGGAGTGAGCTGGAGGTCACTCTTCAATGCAAGTCTATGAAAGCCTTGTTTTAACTTTAATAGACTTGCACTGATAGCTTGTGGCATAATTTATGACTTTTGGCTAGTCAGAAGTTGCAATCAAAAGAAAAGAAACAGGGTCGATTAAAGATGAAAATACCGATACACGTTGAGTATACCGATACACACGTTGAGTATTTTGGTCCTTGCAGATTTAAATCTGCAACATGTCAATTCTTTTAGCATTTTTTCTGCAGATTTCACCCATACTAATGTATGTGAAATATACACCAAAAATGCGTAGCAAAAGTGCATAAAAAATTCAGTAAAAACACACATTTTTTTGCTGCTGAGTTTTCTTGGCAAGAAATGCAGAAATGGTGCAGAAATGTTTGCACCAAATACTTTACATGTGCGGATACAGTACGTACACTTAACACCACATTCTTTTAGGCCCCCTTCACACAAAAAAATGCATGTGCGGCATGTTTTGTTTTATCCATCTGTGTGTACGTGTGTGTCATCTATGTGCTATCCGTCTTCTACAATCTGTGAGTACGTGTGTGCTGTTCGTGTGACATGTACTGGAAATAAATGATTATACATTGAAATGAATGGTTTTTATGTGCAAAGATGATAGATAGATAGATAGATAGATAGATAGATAGATAGATAGATAGAAGTGTGAAATATGGACTTTATATATCAAAATCTGACAGCGCAATTTAACTGGCCGCGGCGGGGATCGATCATGAGGCACCAATATGTTGCCATGGTAGCGCAGGGTCAGCTGATGACCCCTGACGCGAGCATGATGTATTTCCTGTGACAGCTGACAGAGCGCCGCCATATATCTGCTGATCAGAGCGATGCTGCTCTGATCAACAGAAATGCATGGGCGATCAGACTGTGCAGTGATAAAGTCTCCTAGGGGGACTAGTAAAATAAATAAAAGAAAAGTTTTTAAACATATGAAAAAGTAAAAAAAAATCTAAAAGTTCAAATCACCCTTTCGCCCCATTGAAAATAAAACAAGAAAAATTATAAACATATTTGGAATTGCTGCTTTCAGAATTGCCCAATCTATCAAAATATAAAATCTATTAGTCTGATCAATACACGGTGTGGGAAAAATTTTTTTCCAAACACCAAAATTACATTTTTTTAAAATGCAATTACAGGCGATCAAAGTATCACATCTATGCAAAAGTGATATAATTAAAAACACCAGCTCAAGATGCAAAAAATAAGGCATTAGTGCGCCCCAGATCCAGAAAAATTAGAACGCTACAGGTCTCGGAAAATGGCAGCAAAAGCTCAATTCTTTTTTTGGACATAATTCAGAATTTTTTTTTCACCCAATGGATAAAAGTAAAAGTATACATGTTTAGTATACATGAACTCATACTGACCTGAGGCATCATACGGACACATCAGTTTTACCATATATGGAACAGGGTGAATAAAATACCCCAAAAACAATTGTGCAATTGCACTTTTTTTGCAATTTCACCGCACTTGGAATGTTTTTCCTGTTTTCCACTAAACTAAAGGCTGCTTTACACATAGCGACATCGCTAGTGATGTCACTGCCTATCGCACCCACCCCCGTCGTTTGTGTGTCACGGGCAAATCGCTGCCCGTGGCGCACAATATCGTTAGTCCCCGTCAAACATACTTACCTGCCTAGCGGCGTCGCTGTGGCTGACGAACAACCTCTTTGTTAAGGGGAAGGTTCGTGCGCCGTTACAGCGATGTCACAGAGTGGCCAACCAATAGAAGCGGAGGGGCGGAGACCAGCCGCACTAACAACACGCCCACCTCGTTGCTGGAGGACGCAGGTAAGCTGTTGTTCATCGTTCCCGGGGTGTCACACATAGCGATGTGTGCTGCCTCAGGAACGACGAACAACCTACATCCACAACACCAACGAGATTTTGAAAATGAACGACGTGTCAATGATCACGATTAAGTGAGTATTTTTGATCGTTAACACTCGCTCTGAGCTGTTACACGCAAAGACGTCGCTAACAACGCCGGATGTGCATCACGAATTCTGTCACCCCGACGACAATATCGTTGTGTAAATGGGCCTTAATGGTTTTATTTAAAAGTACAACTCATGTCGCAAAAACACAATCCCGCAATATTGATGGAAAAATAAAAAGGTTATGGCTCTTAGATAAAGGAAAAACAAAAGCAAAAAATGAAAAATCACTGGGGAGTGAAGGGGTTAATATTATGCTTATAAATAATTAGAAAAGACAAAAGCATGATGCCTACTACAGTAAGTAAGAAAAAAATTGCATTAAATATCAGAAGACTTTCTGACCTGTAGTTTTCAGTGAATTGCTTGGTTTGTCCACGTCGCCTGATATTTGCTACCCCACAGTGTAATTCTCTTCTATCAGAAGCTGTACTAGCTTCATATTCTGGCACCATCTATGCAGATATTATACCTGAGGGTACAGTGCAGACTGAACACATGGAAATGATCTGTTAAAAATGAATGAAGCAGCAATATGAGGCACATTATGTGTCTTGTTATGGAGAGCTACAATTATTCCCCTCAGAAAAAAAGCAAACAAGCAATGAATATATAGGACCCTACAGGTATATAGCACAGGCTGGAACAGTTCATACATATGAAATGGCAATTAGATGTTGAAATAAAACTTTGATGCCCTGAATCAGGAAATTCATGTTCTGTATCCCCCTTGCATATAATGTAAACAGATTATAGACAATGCTACTTATTGATTACAGCCTCCTGGCATTCATTCATCAGCATGTACATTGCGGATATTCTGTCTAAGCTGAAGTTCAAAAGTGCAAACATATGGTCACTTCAGCACAGATAATCTAAATGTCTATACTCAGTCGTGTAACTAGAGTTTGATGGGCCCCGGTGCAAAGTTTGGACTTGGGCCTCCCCCTCCACGTACACCGCCACTTGGGGTATGGGATAATGATTCTGACACTTGGCCCTTTCCCTCAGCACCCAGGTTTCCCATGATCTGAAATCCCTCTTTCTATCAGCACCCAGCTTTCTTATGTTCTGATATCCATCTTGTCCTCGGCACCCAGCTTTCCCATGCTCTGCTATACATCTTTCTCTCAGCACCCAGCTTTCCCATATCAGAGCATGGGAAACCTGGGTGCTGAGAGAAGATGTATAGCAGAGTGTGACGCCCTGGACTAGCCAGGGGTCACAGGTAGTCCCACGCACCACACCCCACCCTAATAAGGTAATAGCAGCCGCACATTGAAACCCTGAGTCGCCCCTCCCAGGTCCTGATGTTCACATCCGGTGGGGTGGAGTCAGGCGGTTGGCCACGCCCACCTAGGAGTTCGGATGGCCTGGGGCGGGAACACAAAAGGAGAACAGTGTTGACAGTTGACAGAGGAGGAGTGGAGGAGAGAACTGGTAACTGTCAGGGGCCTGGGTAGGAGCCTAGGTACCCTTTTCGGCCAGGAGGCAGACGGTAGTGCCGCCTGCAGGAGACCGGGAAGACGACCAGTGGAACCGTAAGGGATCGGGACAGGGTATTGGCCCACCGGAACCGAACCGGGGAGCCAACTGGATACCGAAGCACCAGGCAGGGTACTCAGACCCCGAACTAGTCCAGAAGCCACTGGATCTTAGTCAAATTAACTGATCGCGGTTTGGACCTCAGGGTCCTTTCCCACCTAAGTCTCGATTGAAGGCAACAGCCTAACCAGTCTGCGGGCAAACGGGCTCCTCCAGCGTACACAAGTCGGGGAGTGGACTACCGTTACATAGGCATAGGAGTCAAAAATCGCTACACAGAGGTGCAGGAGAAAGGCGGGCATTACCAACCTTACTAGGATAACACGCAGCCAGCTGCGGGTACCGATCATCACCGAACTTGGTTTACCAGTGACTCTTTGTGTGATTATAATCGTGACTACAACAGTGCCATCAGGCACTGCACCGCACCGCAACACTCCGCCCTGCACCCCGGCCCTCGCCAACCGGGCCCCGGGACTAACATCCCCTACCCACGGAGGGGTCAACACCTAGCTGCACCATTACACCGCTCCCAGGAGCCCCCATACCTTCACCGCAGCGGTGGTGTCTACAATCACCACGACCCGTGGGTGGCGTCACGAACTTTACCAATACCGCGGCTTCGGCCATGAACCGTCCACCACACCACCCCTACCCGTAGCACCAGCAAGATCACCCCCCTTTTCGGAGCGAAGTGACCCCCGGTCCAGAGGCGCTTGAGCCACCGACAACCCGAGCCCGGATCCGAGCGGCTCGGCAGGCAGCCGAGCCCCCAGGGTGGTACAAGAGCATGAGAAAGCTGGGTGCTGAGGGAAAGAGCATTTTCCCTCAGCACAAAACTTTCCCATCCTATGCTTGTATCTTTGTCCTCCCTCGTATATACATCTCCAAATACAAGAATGGACCCCACATAGCCTTCCATATAGTATAAAGGGTCCCACATAACCCATCATACATTAGAATGCTCCCCCATAGTCCTCTATGTATTATAATGCATTTCCCCTAGTCCTCCATGTATAAAGTAGCCCTCCAATTATTACAATGCAACTTCCATAGTCCTCCATGTATTTAATTCACCCCATAGTTCTCCATATATTATAATGCACCTCATAGTACTCTATATAATATAATGTACCCCATAGTCCTCCATGTTTTATAATGCACCCCCATAATCCATGTATAAGGTAGCCCCCATAGTCCTATATGTATTACAATGTAGCCCCATAGACCTTCATTTTGTATTATGCAGCCCTATAGTCCTCCATCTATAATGCAACCCTATAGTCCATGTATAAGGTGTCCTTCCTATTGTATTATGCAGCCCCATTCTCCTCCATGTATAATGCACTCCTATAGTCCATGTATAAGGTGTCCTTCATATTGCATTATGCAGCTCCATACACAGCCATGTATATTGGTCCCCTATAGTTTATGTATAATGCACCCCTATAGTCCATGTATAAAGTGTCTCCTTTATATTGTATTATGCAGCCATATAGACATACATGTATAATGCAGCTCCATAGACCTCCATGTTTAATGCAGCTCCATAGACCTCCATGTATAATGCAGCCCCATAGGCCTCTGGCCACCATGTACACACTGATTAAAAAACAAACAAAAAGTACTCACCTTTCTTCATTCCCCTAATGCTCCGGTCAAAGTGTCCTCCCGTCCTGCCTCTGTGCTCTGCAGTCTCAGCACAGCAGTAACACAGTGGTGATGTCAGCACACTCGGCTGTACTGTGATGTTGAGCTCAGGCAAAGGGGGAGAATGATGAAGCATGGAACTAAGAGTGTCACTCGATGCTTCATCATTGCTGTGTGCGATGACAGGCAAGGGAGGCTCTGTTCCGCCGACACTGAGTCCCCCTAACTCATGGGCCATATAGCAGCCGCATGGTCTGCAACAGAACAGTGCAGCTCCTCTGTCACAGGGAGGAGCCAGCTGCTGATCTCCAGGGCAGGTGCCGAGCCCCTAACCCTAAGGGTCCAGTCGTGATGGAGACCTCTGCGACCACAGTCGTTACACCCTTGTCTGTACTTGATGCTGATTAGTGATGAGTGAGTGTGCTCAACACTGCTCAGTACTCGATTGATTATTGGGGTGATTGATACTCTCGGTACTAGATTAAGTATCCTGGTGTTTGGGCGCCATGCACGAGTCCCCGCCCCGAATGTTTCATGCTGTTTTTCAGCCACAAAATATGCAGAAATTACCTGTCAATCACGGTAATGGCATAGTCATGTTGGCTACTGGCATTATTGGGATTGGCCAGTGGCATAGTGTCATCGGGTTTATATAAGCCCCAGTGATGACATGCTTGTCGCACTGTACCCTGGAAATAGTGTAGGGAGAGCTGCTGGAGAAGGAAAAGTGTATTGGAGTGCTTATTGCTTTAAAATCATTGCTGCTGCTACGTTAACCCAAAAGTCCTTTTCAGTTCCAATTCAAATCAATAATACCGCTCTTTGCTGCAATTAGTGTAGTGAGAGCTGCTAGAGAAGGGATAGTGTATTAGAAGCATCTAGAAAGGGATGATTTCCTTACATACCTTGCTGTTGCTATATCAACCCAAAAGTCCTTTTCCGGGCTAATACAAATACATTCTATTCTCTAATAATATCAGTGTTAACTGAAATTAGTGTAGGGAGAGCTGCTAGAGAAAGGATAGTGTATTAGAGGCTTCTAGGAGAGGATTATGGTCTTACATTTCTTACTTCTGCTATGTTAATCCAAAGTCGTTTTAGGG
The DNA here is from genome assembly GCF_048569485.1 of Anomaloglossus baeobatrachus. NCBI lineage: Eukaryota > Metazoa > Chordata > Amphibia > Anura > Aromobatidae > Anomaloglossus > Anomaloglossus baeobatrachus. Next base: position 523,088,279 of record NC_134354.1, read on the forward strand.
CTAACGCAAATATATTATATTATCTAATAATACTGCTTTTAGCTTCAATTAGTGTAGGGAGAGCTGTATTAGAATATAGACTTCTGGAAGGGATTATGGCCTTACATTTCTTGCTATGTTAATCCAAAAATCCATTTAGATGCAATTAGTGTATAGAGACCTGCTAGAGAAGGGATAGTGTATTAGAAGTATCTAGGAAGGGATTATTGCCTTACATTGCTTGCTGCTGCTACGTAAACCCAAAAGTCCTTTCAGGGCTAATTAAAATTACTCTCTTCTCGGTTTCCTTCGAATCTGGCATGATTGGGACATCTATGTGGCAACATCTCATCTATAAAATCTTATTGGCTCACAGACCTTTCTTTGTACTTCCTCTTGATGGATTATGGTGTGTCTCCCAGCTACTGGACCCTTTTGATCCTCTCGATTAATATTTCATCTTGACAACAATCTTGTATTACCTAAAATATGCTGTTCCACCAGACAGTGTAATGTTTGATATAATTTGGTTGTTTTTTGATTCTTGTGGTTGCAGAAAAAGAAAACTTTCAATAAACTATTCCCTATTGATCCGCTCTCATCTAATTTTGCTGCTCTTGGGTTGCTGATCCCGATGGTGGATAAATTTAAATACCTGGGGATTGTGGTTAGTGCCCGACCGTACAATTATTATGCTCAAAACTTGGAGCCACTGTTGATTCAATTTAGGAACAAGATAGATGCCTGGTGTCGACTCCCGTTGTCCCTCATTGGCCGTACTAATTTACTAAAAATGGTGCTGATGCCCAAACTTTTATATTTTCTTCACAACGCCTAAATATGGATTCATTGGAAATTTTTCCTTAAAATTGACACCCTGTTCCGAGAGTTTCTGTGGAAAAAGCAGTAGGCCAGAATCCACCATGATACCCTGCAGAGAAGGAAGGAGGAGGGGGGCCTGGCAGTTCCCAACACGTGCGTTTATTATGTCGTGGCACAGATGCAGCAGTTTAGGGGATGATGAAAGGATAAGGCATATGATGTTGGGGGTAGACTGGTAAGGGGTCTTGCAAGATGGGATGGGGACACCCAGTGGCATTTTTGGATGCAGGAAACTCTCCCAGAGGAGGACCGCTTCACCCAACATTGGCATTGTTGTACAAGGTGTGGGATAGAGGGAAGCAGTTGCTGGGGATATCAGGAGCGAGGGAGTACTGGCCCTTATGGCATAATCATGGTAGAACTGCAGAAACTACCAGGTTGGAGAATGTGGGTGGGCAGGGGTGTGCATTGAGTGTCTCAGATCCTTCAGAATAACGTACTTAAAAGTTTTGACCAGCTTCAAGCTGAGTTTGCGATACCACACAGCTCCTTCTACCAATATTTGCAACACTCTGGCATGAATATGACGTACACACACCACAACAAATGGACATTAGGATAGAACAAAATCATACTCCTACTGACTTATTGACATCTGATTGCTCCTACGGTATTATCTCTAGCTGTATACAGTGATGTTGTCCAGACATCTTAACAAGTTTCCTTTGCAGGCTAGGGGAAAGTGGGAGAGGGACTTAGGCCCTATGACTGAAAAACAATGGGAAGAGGTTCTGTCTCAGACTCTGAGCCTTGCTGTGTCTGAGGGCCAATGACTGTCACAGTTATTCTTATTGCATAGGACACCTAGTCTATTGCATAAGATTGAGATCCAGACGGATGATCTTTGTCCTAGGTGCGGGAGAGAAAATGCTAACCTGCTACATATGATGTGGTCCTGTGAGAACATTGAGGATTACTGGAGAGCAGTATTATGGTTAAGTGGACAAATTTTTAATATACATTTACAGCCAAGACCTGTTACATGTATTCTGGGTCTCCAGGGGGTGGACCTGGGCTCACCGGTGTTGATCGGTATTGTGAGGCTCTTAAACCAGGCCAGAAAACTGTTGACCTACCACTTGCTGGATTCGGCTCCCCTGACTATTGGGGATCTAAGGGCAAGAGTAAATGCTATACTTCAGCTGGAGAGGAGAGTATACCTTAAAAGAAAAGCATTAAAGAAATTTTACAAGATTTGAGTGGCTAATATATATATTTTGTGACTTATAACTTTGGACTACGGGTGCACTCTTATGTAATTTGTGTGTTGTTTCTGTTTCTGACTGTAATTTGGTTGATAGATGAAAAGGAACCTGATTTAAAAAAAAAAAAAAAGATATATAGGGCTCAATAGGGTGAAATTAGGGTCAGCCATCGTTGCGCGGGGGACAAAAAGAACTCTAGGGTCATATTCACTGACAGGAAGGTATTCTTAGGAATATTTTAGGGAGAAGTAAGTTTTTGTATATTGACCACTATACATCTTGATATAGATATATATATATATATAACCTGCTGCGCTATGATTGCATGTTCTACATTCAAATATTTTTAGAGATATCACTGAATTGTATTCTTTTAGATGCTTTATTAAAGGTTTTTTTTTTAGATTGGAGTATCGGTTTCTGTTTATAGCTGTAGTTATGACTCCAAGAATGGCTATCTTGTAAGTTGAAATTTAGATTTAGCAAAGCAGAAAATCTGAGAGACCTGTCCTGCCCACAGGAGGCTTTCAATAGATATTGTACATTGGTACATTGACTGTGAAGTGTCAATCACAGCAGGGGCATACTGGACAACAAGGCAAAAGCCACATAGCCACAGCAATGACAATAACCATGTGATTAAGCCTTTCGGTTAAGTAAACAACAGCATGGAGCCTGATAAGAGAAACACTAGTTAATTTTTTGTTTTTAACCCCTACAGCATGCTGTCATCAGCTTACATAGCAAAAATCTCCTGACAAATTTCCATTAAATGGATGCTATGCCTTTCACTTAGTGCATAGGCTTTACCATTGAAACAGTTCCACTCTTTTTCAAATTGTTCCAAAATTTATTCTGAGGCCCTCCACTTGTCTTCCAGGGTGTATTGCAATCTATCCTTTAAATTTTGCAAGGCCCTGCACTTAGTGCATAAGCTTTACCATAATAGAAGTCCCACTCTTTTTAAAATCGTCGTATAATTTATTGAGAGGCCCTCCTCTATGTCTCTTCCTGAGTGTATTGCAGTACCGCCTTCTAATTTTTGGCAGCCCTTGTACTCAGTGCATAGGTTCTATGAGTTTTGGAGTCACACTAAGTAATATTTTTAACAGAATGTGTATAAGGCACACCTATAGGTCTAATACAAGGTGTATCGGAGCGCCTCTTCCTTCAAATATTTGGCAGTTCTTGCATTGTCTACATAGTCCCTTTTACTGTCCCTTCTTCTTAAATTAAACAAGATGTGTCTGACCATGTCACATACACCACATGCCCAGAAAGGATAGTAAAATGTTAAAATTACATTTACAGGTGAATGTTTTTCTTCATTATTTAAATCAATATGAAGTGCAAAAACACAGCAAATATTTTACATGAGAACATTGCCTAAGGGGTGGTGGAGAAGTTTTTTTTCTCTCTCTTTTTTAATTTCCGTATATACAAATCATTATGCAGGAAAGAATGTTTCCTAACATTTTTTTCCTGTATAATTGATTTCATATTAATTTTTGTGTTGTATTGTTACTTCGCAAAAGTTGCATAATACTCTGAAAATATTGTTCCCATCAGTGACCTGACAGTCAGAGATGCATCCAGGCATCTTCCCCATGCTGTTCCCATTCCATTTTGAGCACCATTTCCATCCATTTCAGCTATTTTATTGCCCCCCCCCCCAGACCTCCTGGGAAGGTCTGCCATAAAATGATTTTCTTTCCCATTGACTTCCATTACACTTGTTACTCAAGTCAAGCCCATCAGTGCGTCAGACCAGCTTGATTCGAGTAACAAGTACCCAAGCATTTTAGTGCTTGCTTATCACTAATACTGTTTGAAAATGTAACCGTTATGGCAACTTGTCTCTCTTCACACATACAGACTGTACAAGTTGGCAATTCTGGTAATTATGAGGGGTAAAAAAGCTAATATACCTATTTACAGGACAAGGATTGTCTGTAGGAAAAGGAATATTTGCTAAAATCCACTTGAGTTTAAAACTTTATTAGTGTCTGTTCATACTGTATTAGGTACTATCACGTCATGTATTGACACTGTACATGATGACAGCCAATTTTCGTTTTTGTGTTTTCATTTCTTCCTCTCCCTTTCCAAATGGCAATAACTTTTTGTACTAGCATAGACATGAGGACTTGATTTTGCAGGATAAGATGTAATTTGGAATGACATCATTCATAAAACCATACAGTATATAGTGAGGGAAAATGGCAAAAAAAAATCCAAGTGCAGTGAAATGGTGAAAAAAAAAATGCGCAATTCTGCCATTGGTTTTTGGGTTTCATTTTTATAGTTTTCATTTTACAGTAAAAATGACTTGGAAAAATTATTCTGTGGAGTAGTACGATTACAGAGATTCCAAACCAGTATCATTTTGTTACTACTTTTATTGGCTTTAAAATAAAAAAAAAAAAGAAGGTTTATGTTGTCATTTTCTGAGACCCATAACTGTATTATTATATTACCATCAACAGAGCTTGTGTGGGGTCTTCTTTTTTGCATGGCAGTCTGGCTTTTGTAAGCCATACAGTTTTGGTGTACATGCTGCATTTTAATAGTTTTTTTATTGCATTTGTTAGTACTGTGGCTAGTAAAAAAACACGACTGTGGTGTTTCTTTTGCTTTATCTAGCTATGACGTTCATAAATAGGCCTAATTAATTTTCAACTCTGATAGATCTTTCTTTTCTGGATGTAACACATATGAACATTTTTTTTAGTTTTTAAATTTCTTTATTGTTAACTGTGAAAAAGTGGTTATTCAAATTTTAAATATTTTTTAGATGTCCTTAAACATTTTTTCTACATTTTACATTATTTGTTATCGACTTGAACGTGCAATGTCTGTTAGCCTGTACTAATATATATATATATATATATATATATATATATATATATATATATTACACTATTCCTGTATATAGTGGAAATCACAGTCTTCTGTGACATCTAGTCACGAGTAGGACTTCATACATATAATCTCATGACAGGCACAAAGGCAATAATTTGTAACCTATTGGCTCCCTGCAATAGTGTCGTAGGGAGGGGAGTGGGGTGGCAAAGGACACTGATACTGACATCCAAGATGAATTGAGGCACTTAAAGGTAATCTGTCAGGTGATTTTCTAGTACAATACCAATTTTATCTTTAAATATGGCTTAAGCAGAACTTTTAGGATCAGTAACTTTTAATGCTGTAACTTCTCCTGTTATCTTGCTGTATGCTCTGGAGAATTTAGTGTCTGTGACAGCTAGTCAAATGTACATAATTACAATTTGCATATGCACTGCTCCCCCTCCCAGTGCATTCACTATCACTGCTGACAGGTGGGAAGTAGTATGGGTGGAACAACAATGCAAATTCAGCTCAGATTTACTATCACTGATGCCAGCACTGAGAGATGGGAGGGTAGAGTAGGGCATATGAAGTTTGTGTTTACATGTTTGACTAATTACTATGTCACAGTGAGTTCTCAGGAGCTTAGAACAAGATAACAGGAGAAGGTAAAGCAATAAAACTTACTAATCTTGTTGGAGCTGCTTAAGCCCTATTTTAAAGGTAACATTTGTATTACACTAGAAAATCAACTGACAATTGCCTTTAAATGTCACTGTCAGTTAGGCCTCATTCAGACATCAGCTTTTTTTGACTATGAAAAAAATGAAGTTTCACCAGTGATTTTCATCAAAGTTTTATCAGATTTTCAGCAAAGTTCCAGACAGCACACATATGGCTTGCTCAGCAATGTATCTGTACAGACTAGGTTGTCAGTCAGTGCCAGGGCATTATTACAGCCACAGCTCTCAGTGCCTTGAAATTGCTTCAGGCACGCCTGCATGATTGAAAGCTGCCAGCTCCTGGGAGAAATACTGAAAGTGTACTGAATGTGCTATTAACATTATATTTATTTTACTCACTTATGTAGCGTTATTAATTCGACAGGACTTTAAAGAAATGATCATCACTGTCCCCATTGGGGCTCGCAATCTAAATTCCCCATCAGTATGTCTTTTGAGTGTGGAAGGACATACAAACCACTTGCAGATGTTGTTCTCAGTGGAATTGGAACCAAAAAATCCAGCACTGCAAGACTGCTATGCTAACCACTGAGCCCACCAAGCTTCCCACATTAACCCCATACCTTCAGGTTAATAGCATTATTGTACATAACAGGTTCCCTTTAAGCAAACATCTAAATACACATTGATGGTACAGTAAGAATCATATACATATATCAAAAGGCATAGTAGGAATACAAAAACATTTTTCTCTTTGCAAGCAGGGCAAGATGATTATTTGTTCAGATGGATACGCATTTCACATCCAAAATTCTCCACAATTCAATAGTGGCCTATCAATGTAAAAAGAAAGATTGAAGTAAGCCAGAGAAAATTTAGCATAAAAAATCCTACCATCTTAAGTCCATGATCACAAATAGCCAGCAAAAGTAAAACAGACAGCTACAGGCTGCAGCCCTCACCTGTGACCTTTACCGTGGTTGGATAGCAAAATAGAGGCGATCCTGCCGTTTTGAGAAAAAAAAATTAAGTAAACAGTTTTTCTTTTTTTAAAAAAAGCATAGTGTTACCCCGATTTTTGATACCCACCCACTGTATAGCAAGCAGACAGGTGGGGGCTGGTATTATCAGAATGGTAGGAGTCATGGGTATTGGCCCTCCAACCTAACAATACCAGGTGCAGATGCTCATAATTTGCACATCACATTAGATGTGCCAATCTTGGCTCTTTACCCGACTCATCCCGATTCCCCTGGTGTGGTGGTAGTCGGAATAATATAAGGTGATGTGTCAAAAATCAGAGCTGCCATCAAGCCCTGGATTAGTAATGGGAGACTTCTATGAGACACTCCCATTACTAATTCTGTAAGTGAAAAGAAATAAAACACAAACACCAAAAAAATCCTTTATTTGATAAAAAAATACACACACACCCTCTTTCACCCCTTTATTAACCACAAATACACCCTTGCAGATCCGGTGTAATCCATACGAAGTCCCGCGATGATTCTGGCTCTGCGACATCTGGAGCCTGCAGAGGGTAAACATGTCTGCTCTCCGCAGGCTCCGGAAATCACTGACAGCCAATGGTGGACGTAACTCAGTTCACACATGGGTTTGCACGGTGTGAACTCAGGTTACCTGATTGCCAGACTGTTGGTAGCGGATTTAACGTTCACTGAGGGCAGAATGGAGCCTAGAGTGTGACCTCAGGTGTCCTGACTGCCGGATAAATTTGGCAGTTAGGTCGCCTGAGGTGACACTAGGGGCTCCATCGCTGCTCTCATTGAAAATGCTGCTGGACTGTCGGGATTGTGGGTCATGGCCATGATCCACAATCCAACAATCCGGCAGCGGCTTTAACTTTCATTGAGGATCGTGACCAGTTTATAGTGAAATGATATACCAGTTGCTGCAGCTTCATACCATATCGGCCAAGTCTGCTATCCCGGCCATCGCTGCTGTATGGTACCTTCTTGCTCCAAGCTCACTGTACTGGTCACAGCTGCATCATACCCTACCGGCCAAGCCTGCTGTACCGGCCGCTTCAGCATCATACCCTAACAGTGGAGCCTGCCACACCAGCCACCCCGGCTGCAACTGCCTCATAGGAGACCAAGTCCATACTTCTGGGGTCAGCTGTTGCAGCACCAATTCTCTCTGAGTAGCACTTAGTTTCTACCTGCAGCGCAAATCCACCCTCACCATCAGAGGCTCTGGTGAAAAACTGGTGTGATCCATAGTCATGCAACTCAGGTGTTCAGGTATTTTGTGTGATGTTGCCCCATGGGTCTACTACCCGCTTGCACCTGCGAGCATTACATGCACATCTATTGCAACATATGTGTGCTGAAAATACAGGTTGTATTTGTGATGTCAAGTTTTGTAGTCAAGTTTTGTCTTTGTGATGCAAAAGTGACTTCAAATCTGTAGCAAAAACTATCTGCTTTGTTAGTTATTAGTAGGAGACATATCTGAAGAATACATATAGAAACATGTCAATATGCTAAGAAACCAAGCTAAAAAATTCTAAAACTTTATACCTTACACATAGAGCATTTCTAGAAATCTCGTGTGATTTATACCAGATCAGAACCCCAATTTGCAGACACGGTGTTATTTCCCAGAGGGGCATCGCAACTATAGTCCCCACACTGGCAGCCAGACTGGTTTGTCAGGTCTCCGCAAGGAGAATAGTCTTCCCCGTGGTCCCCACTATAGCTTCTCATAAGCCAGATCAGTTCCCATACTTTGCACTGACGAGGGATAATCACCTTGAAACACCGTGTCTGCAAATTGGGGTTCTGATCTGGTATAAGTCCTAAGTCATATGAAAAGGCTTGTTAAAAGGCCACTTTTGGCTTGTAGGATTGCTATTTCCAATAGGTGGCACTAGAGTTTGTCTCCTTCCTCCCTGGAGAGATAATTTGAATATTTCCCAGAAGGGCATTGCAGCTATGCAGCTATAAGTCCCCTCACTGGCAGCCAGACTGGTTTGTCAGGTCTCCACAAGGAGAATAGTCATCCCCGTGGTCCCTACTATAGCTTCTCATAAGCCAGATCAGTTCCCATACTTTACACTGATGAGGGCCAATCACCCCAAAACACTGTGTCTGCAAATTGGGGTTCTGATCTAGTATAAATCCCAAGTCATATGAAAAGGCTTGTTAAAAGACCACTTTTGACTTGTAGAATTGCTACTGCCAATAGGTGGCACTAGAGTTTGTCTCTTTCCTCCCTGGGGAGACAATTTGAATATTTCCAGACTGCAGCATGTCAATTGTTTGCTGCGGATTTGCATGGGTAGGGAGAATACAAGTGAGAGACCGCAGCTGCCCGAAACCTGATTGTGGGTACAAGCAGCTGTGGTCTCCTACATTCTCCTGCAGAAGAGACTCGCGGACCTGCAGGTCAGGACTCACTGCATCCAGGACGCAGTGAGTCCTGATCGTGGGCACATACCCTTAGTGGCAAGATTGTTTTCTAATTACTGATAGATTTCAGCTGGTGTCATGACTTTCCATGGCTTTTTGCACCTCCTTTACTTCATGTGTTCCATACTTTCCTTGTGTCATTTCTCATTATTACACGTCACTAAATGTATGGACATCTTTGGTTTAATTTCTTTGCTTGTATAAATTGGATGGGTTGTTACTGACATCTAGTGAGACAATCATGTCAAAATACCTTTAGAAATATATTTACTTAGCAAATTGGTGATGTGTTTAATATTTATTTCACTCGCTGCATTGTAAAACAGTGAATGGTAGTGTAGTATACCGTACAAGTAATCAGACAATCCCAGGTTCAAGTTCCCTAAAAGCACTAATGTTTCTAAAAAATATTAAAAAAATAAAAAAAACTGTCTGGGAGATCATACGGATATGCCACTGCTGCCAACAAATTGTCATGGAGACAACCTGTGAGATCACAGAGATATCCCACTGCTGCCCCAGTTTGCCAAAGAAAGCATACCGCTGCCTCCAATCATCAGGACAATCACACAATTAAATGACAAAGTGATGGATGAGACTGTGGCTGATTCCACTACTAGCCAGTTATTGGGGAACTCACAGTGAGCGTACGGTATATACACCTCCGAGTACAGCTCATGGAATATATATGTGTGTATACAGTATATATATATATATATATATATATATATATATAACTCTGGCAAAAATTAAGAGACCACTGCAAGATTGTCAGTTTTTCTGATTTTTCTCTTTATAGGTATATTTTTGAGTAAAATGTAAATTGTTTTTTTTTCTATAAACTACTGAAAACATGTCTCCGAATTTCCAAGCAATAAATTTTGAATTTATTTTCTGAAAATGAGAAATGGTCAAAATAACAAAAAAATGCATTATTTTCAGACCTCAAATAATGCAAAGAAAACAAGTTCATGGTCATTTTGAAACAACAATACTAATGTTTTACCTCAGGAAGAGTTCAGAAATCGATATTTTGTGGAATAACCATGATTTTTAATCACAGCTTTCATGCGTCTCAGCATGCTTTCCACCAGTCTTTCACACTGCTTTTGGGTGACCTTATGCCACTCCTGGTGCAAACATTTAAGCAGTTCTTTGTTTGATGGCTTGTGACTATCCATCTTCCTCTTGATTACATTCCAGAGGTTTTCAATGAGGTTAAGGTCTGGAGATTGCGCTGACCATGACAGGGTTTTGCTGTGGTGGTCCTTCATCCACACATTAATTGATATAGCTGTGTGGCATGGCGCATTGTCCGGCTGGACAAACCAGTCCACAGAGTTGGGGAACACTGCCTGAGCAGAAGGAAGCAACTGTTTTATCAATATAACCTTGTATGGGGCTTGATTCATACGTCCTTCACAAAGTTTAATCTGCCCAATTTCTAGAGTAAGGGGTGCTTTACACGCTGCGACATCGCTAGCATTTGCTAGCGATGTCGAGCGCGATTGCACCCGCCCCCATATGTGGTGATCGCTGCCGTAGCGAACATTATCGCTACGGCAGCGTCATACGCACATACCTGCTCTGTGACGTCGCTGTGACCGGCGAACCGCCTCCTTTCTAAGGGGGCGATTCGTGCGGCGTCACAGCGACGTCACAGCAGCGTCACTGAACCGCAGCCCAATAGAAAAGAAGGGGAGGAGATGAGCGGCCAGAACATGCCGCCCACCTCCTTCCTTCCTCCTTTTCCGGTGGATGCAGGTAAGGAGATGTTTGTCGTTCCAGTGGCGTCACACATAGCGATGTGTGCTGCCGCAGGAACGACAAACAACATAGTTACTGCAGCAGCAACGATAATTGGGAATAGGGGGGCATGTCACCGATGAGCGATTTTGAACATTTTTGCGACGATTCAAAATCGCTCATAGGTGTCACACACAACGACATCGCTAAAGCGGCTTGATGTGCGTCACAAATTCCGTGACCCCAACGAGATCGCTTTAGCGATGTCGTAGTGTGTAAAGCCACCTTTAGGGCGACATTACACGGTCCGATATATCGTGTGATATGTCGTCGGGGTCACGGAATTCATGACGCACATCCGGCAACGTTAGAGATGTCATACCGTGTGACACTTCCGAACGACTGTTAACGACCAAAAATACTCACCTTATCGTAGCTCGTTAACACGTCATTAATTTCCATAATGTCTGTCCTCCTTCTGCGCGCCGGTTGTTCGTCGTTCCCGTGGCAGCACACATCGCTACGTGTGACACCACGGGAATGATGAACCACAACTTACCTGCGTCTTGCCGGCAATGCGGAAGGAAGGAGGTGGGCGGGATGTTACATCCCGCTCATCTCCGCTCCTCCGCTTCTATTGGGCGGCCACTGTGTCACGTCGCTGTGACGCCGCACGAACCACACCCTTCAGGGAGAGGATGTTTGCCGCCCACAGCGACTTCGTTAGGGAGTCAAGTACATGTGATGGGGGTATAACGACTTTGTGCGACATGGGCAATGAATTGCCCGTGACGCACAAACGACGGGGGCTGGTGCTCATGTGATTGCACGATATATCGTCTCGTGTAACGCCGCTTAAGGGACTGTGTGTTTCGCATGGAGACAAGTCAATTTTTCTCCGGCACCACTGATGTCACACAGACTACACAGCGGTGTGATTCATGTGACACATACCAGAGAAAACAAGTGTCTGTGGAATAAAATGATTTTTCATACTCCCCTGTCTTCAGCAGCTGTTGTCTCTGCTAATTATGCTTATGAATATTCACTGCACCGTGACCCAGAAGTAACAGCAGTGGGAAGACAGCAGCGGCTGGAGACAGCAGCGCGGGAGACATCAGCCCCACGGACAGCAGCGGCGTAGATAGGTGAGCATAAAGTTCCTGATCGTGTGTTATCATGGATAGCACATGGAGAACACATGTGTGCAAAAATCATGGCAGACAGAGGGACATATGCACCTTTAAGACGTCAGTAAAAAAAGTTTGTGCGACGTCTGAAACAGGCCCAATATGTATAATAGCAACAAGTCTGCTATAAAAGAAAGTTATATCTTTTTTAGGAACCTTCTTCTACTTTTTACTCTTCAACGTGGTCTTTAAAAAAATGTAATAAAATGTTTATATTTTCAATGATATGTAAAAACGTCCTTGCGCTGAAGCTTTTGATGTGTGGTATCTATGGCTTTAGTTTTCTCAGGGTATCTTTAGAATCTCATGTTCCTGCATGACCGAAGAACAACCTTATCCTCCCTTGTCATTGTCTCATCGTCCTTTCTTTATCTAAGGAGCTCATCAGTTCATTTCCACAATGAAATTGTAAATAATGTAACGTTAATATAAGGAGCGCTGCATTGTACCGCCATCTACAGTATCATTTTAAGATCCCACTGAGTCACTCGCCCTTTTTACCAGTGAGACCACAAATAAAAACATCCGGCTTATGAGAACATTTTTTCCTGGTCTCAGTAGTGCAGCTTTATAAGAAAAATCCATTGTAATGTAATAAAAGGTACTTAGACCATGTGCTATCAAACAGTCTGATACTTTAGCTGTTTGGCAACAATAACACATCACTCAGACTTTGCTCTTATGATTTTGTCTCTCGGGGGCCATATACAGACTATTATAAGAATAGCACTGTTGCCCTGGCTCTGACATTTTCTCGTACAATTGCATGAACAGCTTGTAAAAAGCACTTCTCAAGTAAAGAACATTGCAAGCAGGTGGTTAAGTCCAATCAACTCCTCACAGAAGCTCTGCTAAGATTTCATGTACTGCACAAGTTGTTCTAAACCCTCAGAAAATCAGCCACAGAACAGCAATGGAAGTCACCGGTGGATCGATCCCTGTGTCCAAACAACATAGTTAACATGCTTAAGGTCATTTTCCTAATCCCATGCTACTTACAGTGGAATACATAGGATTTACTGTGACAATATGAATAGGCAAGACGCCGTCAGACAAGTATATTAACAATTTGCTGTCTGAGCGATGCTGGCAACATAGTTATCAAAGTCTCCCCATCATATGATACATTTCTGTGCTTTATAAAAGACATAACAGCGTAAAGTACAGAATAAATGTGAGCCTAGCCTGTCCTTAGCCCAACGAAAAGTAAATCTGTCACCAGATCTTGTCACCTAATATAAGAGCAGGATGATGTAGACACAGAGACCTTGATTCCAGCAGTGTGTCACTTACTATGCTGCTTGCTGTAGCTTTGATAAAATAACTGTTTTATCAGCAGGAGATTAGCACTAGAGGAATAATAAACTTGTTGCCACGTAGTTCTCCATAAACATGATCTATGTAAAACCTCGCCTCCATCATTGATTAGATGTCTTCTGCCTATGCATAGTGTTCACAGAAAACTATCAATCAGTGGTGTGGGCGGGGATATTCAAAGCTCAGCACTGAGAGCACTGTTTGACTTGCAGCATAGACAGTGAGTTTTTAAATTGACAGTATGCAGCCCAGTAAGTGATAGTATCAGTGTATTTGCTCCTATATCATGCTAATCTCAGATTGATTATTAAAAAATTTCTAACAAATTCCCTATAAAGGATTGTCAAAGACAAAAAAACAAGCCCCCACTCAGGTCTATCATCAGGGAAAAGAAAAATAGGGGTTTTCCAAGATAGTGGTAGAACAAAGGTTCTTGAAAAGTGACATGGTTACCTACAAAAAAATCAGACAAATCTGCATTCCCAAATCCATAGGGTCCCATCCCTGCTGAGCCCCACAGTGTGCTAAAACCGCAGTCGACATCCACGTTCGGCTTTACTGTAGTGGGAAAACCCCTTACGGCGTGTGTATCCCCAGAAGATCAAGCTGGGCACCATGTAATGGGCACTATGCTGGCATAATTACAATTTTTATTTTGTAACACCAATTGCATTTTTATTTCTTTAAAACACCAGTGGAGTCAAAATAGTACAAACATAGAGTAACTTATCAAAAGTGTGTAGATTCTCACTTGAGGAGGTTTTCTGTAATTTTGGTACCTTAGGGTTTCTGGAAATGATGACCACAAAATATTCCAGGAAAGCATGCTCTCCAAAAGTCAACAATTGCTGCTTACTTCCAAGCTCTGGGATGCTTCCAAATAGTAATGTATGACCACATATCGTATGGGATGCTGTTGCATGCAGGAGAAATTACTCAATTTTTTTATTGCTTTCACCTATTTACCCTTGTGAGAATGTATTATCTGGGGTAAAAAAAATATTTTTTTTATTTTCACCATCCAATTGTAACACATATGTTAAACATCATGCTCTCTAAGCCACTAGATAAATTCATTGAGATGTGTAGTTTGTAAAATTGTGCACCTTTGGGGCTCTGGTAATGTAACATTACAACCGCACAAACTATGGGGTCCATTTCCTCCTATTAACCAATGGGAAAAATAAAAATGTGAGGCTAAAGCAACATTTCAGCGGGGGAAATGTCATTTTTTTTTTTTTTACAAGGTGGATCTCTAGTGTCTGGATACAGCCACTATAGTATTGATAGGGCTGCTATGTTCCAGGAGCATCCAAGAACTAAGTGTGGAAGTAGAAAAATATAGCACTCACCAGATTGCTTTGCTGTGCAGGATCCTGTTTATTAAACAGCGGAGGTTACATGTGCGGAGAGGGCTGGTGGGGAGAGGGAGTGAACGCCGTGGCAGACGACGGCCGTTTCGCACCTGTCCGGTGCTTCAGCTGGCATCCAAGAACTACCAACCGATCATTATTGTACTGAGTGTCACATCAAAAATAGCAACAAAAAGAGGAGCTAAAAACTCCCCCAAAAATGTATTATAAAATGTACTCACAGCAAAAAAGGGCAACCAGTCCAGTTAGCCCAGGCCAACACATCTAATGCACAAACAGGATGCAGACAAGCCTCTCAACATGATGGACACTTCACAGGTGCAAGGTAAATTGCACACTAGTGGCGCGCATAGGGCACTGTTCACACTTGTATGCGCATGGTGTCCAGCCAGCAACCTATTACCACGCCCTTACTATTAGATTAGGCGGGTTACCCGGACACTACTCACTGCAGCACGTAAGGGACAAAAATTCCACTATGCACGGCCGTATCAAGAGGCCCGGCTGCACCCCGCATAGTCAAAGTGCAAAAAATACATATAAAATATATGTGAGGTATTAGTTTGTAAATTGGCCAATGTACGTAAGCCCACAATCCTCATCACGGATGGTATTTATCAGTGTAGGGACCCGCAAGCGTGAGGATCCGTGATGAGGATTGTGGGCTTACGTACATTGGCCAATTTACAAACTAATACCTCACATATATTTTATATGTATTTTTTGCACTTTGACTATGCGGGGTGCAGCCGGGCCTCTTGATACGGCCGTGCATAGTGGAATTTCTGTCCCTTACGTGCTGCAGTGAGTAATGTCCGGGTAACCCGCCTAATCTAATAGTAAGGGCGTGGTAATAGGTTGCTGGCTGGACACCATGCGCATACAAGTGTGAACAGTGCCCTATGCGCGCCACTGGTGTGCAATTTACCTTGCACCTGTGAAGTGTCCATCGTGTTGAGCGGCTTGTCTGCATCCTGTTTGTGCATTAGATGTGTTGGCCTGGGCTAACTGGACTGGTTGCCCTTTTTTGCTGTGAGTACTGAGTGTCACATCCCCAATGTTCAGATATTGATGGCTTATCCAAAAGGATAAAATAGTAGTAGTCAACAATTTAATGGATATATTTTTTAAAATGTTGTCACTTGTGGGGGTTTCAGCTGTTTGTGCTGCTCATGGATTTTACATATGCTGCTCAGTAACCTTTTACAGGTAAACTTGCACTCCACAGCTCAATAGTTCCTTCCATTTTAAGCCCTGTCATGTGCCCAAAAATTAGTTTCTGACTACATTTCAGGTAATCAGGAGAAACTGAACAAAAATTTTAAGAATTTATTTTCTCCTACTACCTTTGTGAAAATTAAAAAACTGGGGCTAAAGCAACATTTTAGCAACAGTAATATAATTTTTATTTTTTTCATTCCACATTGTTAATTCTTGTGAAGCAACGGTAAGGTAAGGCCAACTTTCTACATGCAGTTTTGAATATCTTGAGGGGTGCAAATTTTAAAATGTCATTTTGTTTAAATATTTTTTCTACAATTTTTTTGTCCCTTTAAAGTCAATTCAAAAGTTGTGTTCCTAAAAAAAAAAAAAAGCAGGCTTTTTAAATTGAATTGAAAAAAAAGAAAAAAACAATTGCTGCTGAACTGATTACTGGAGATTAGTAGATCACTTTGGCTGGAAACACATCTATGCGAGTAAAATTGGTTCGACTGGGCTGAAAAAAACTCGGCTGATTTTAGTTTACATTAGGTCCGAGTGCAACACAAGTGCGATGCTTTTTCTGAATAAATTAATGATTTTACTAGCGTGTGTAATGCGTGTGTAATGCGTATTTCTTAGTATGTCATCTGCCATTCAGCTCTGCTACATGGCCGTTGACAGCAGACACAGACAGCCATGTAGCAGAGCTGAATGGCAGATGACAGCAGACACAGACAGAGCCGCACTGTCGGAATGAACTCGGTGAACTTCACCCGACTTCATTGTCATGCTGCGGCTCTGTCTGTGCCGCGTCCTGATTAGCGGTCACCAGTGAAGGACTCACTGGTGACCGCTAATCCCCTGAGTGACTGAAGTTAGCAGCCCTCTATCATACTCACCGATCCCCGATCCCCAGCACGGTGCTGCACGGCATTCACACTGCTCCGGCGGCTTTTACTATTTTGAAAAAGCCGTCCGCTCATTAAACAATCTCGTATTCCCTGTTTTCCCCGCCCACCGGCGCCTATGATTGGTTGAAGTGAGACACGACCCCACGCTGAGTGACAGCTGTCTCACTGCAACCAATCACAGCAGCCGGTGGGCGGGTCTATACTGTGCAGTGAAATAAATAATTAAATAATTAAAAAAAACGGCGTGCGGTCCCCCCCAATTTTAATACCAGCCAGATAAAGCCATACGGCTGAAGGCTGGTATTCTCAGGATGGGGAGCTCCACGTTATGGGGAGCCCCCCCAGCCTAACAATATCAGTCAGCAGCCGGCCAGAATTGCCGCATACATTAGATGCGACAGTTCTGCGACTGTACCCGGCTCTTCTGCAGCTCCGGTCACCTTCATGCAGCAGAGCTGGAAGCGACGCTGGAGGTCCGTGAATTACGCCGGACATGGAGGGCTTTTTGGTGTTAAATTGGTGAACCAGGGAATTTGTTAGTGGTTTTTATTTCTAATAAATGATTTTTTCAGGTGTGTGTGTGTTTATTTACTGTAACTTACAGATTAATCATGGAAGGTATCTCGTGGAGACGCCTGACATGATTAATCTAGGATTTAGTGGCAGCTAAGGGCTGCCATTAACTCCTTATTACCCCGATTTGCCAATGCACCAGGGCAAATCAGGAAGAGCCAGGTACAGTCCCAGAACTGTCACATCTAATGTATGCGGCAATTCTGGGCGGCTGCTGACTGATATTGTTAGGCTGGGGCGCTCCCCATAAAGTGGAGCTCCCCATCCTGAGAATACCAGCCTTCAGCCGTATGGCTTTATCTGGCTGGTATTAAAATTGGGGGGACCGCACGCCGTTTTTTTAAATTATTTAATTATTTATTTCACTGCACAGTATAGACACGCCCAGCGGCTGCTGTGATTGGGTGCAGTGAGACACCTGTCACTCAGCGTGGGGGCGTGTCTCACTGCAACCAATCATAGGCACCTGTGGGCGGGGAAAGCAGGGAATACGAGATTGTTTAATGAGCGGCCGGCTTTTTCTAAATAGTAAAAGCCGCAGCAGCAGTGTGAATGCCGTGCAGCGCCGCGCCAGGGATCAAGGAACGGTGAGTATGAGAGAGGAGGAGAAAATGACCGACAGACTGAGAGAGGGACAGAGATAGTGACGGACCGACAGAGAGAGAATAGAGACCGAAATGGAGAGACCGACTGACAGAGAATAGTGATTGACAGACATTGTGAGACATCACTCGTTTCCAGTGTTTTAGGAAACATGCGAGAAATGTATTTAGAAAATCGGATGTCACTACGATGGTGTGAGTGCCGTCCCGTGACATCCGATTATTTACACGCTCCCATAGACTTGCATTGGAGAGACTCGCAGTAGAAACTCGCAAAAAAGCAGCATGCTGCGATTTTTTTATCGGTCCGATTTGGACTGAGAAAAAAATTGCAAATGCGAGCTCAATCATTGACTAACCTGTGTCCGATTCCAATGCGAGATTTTCTCGCATTGCTCTACTGCGAGAAACTCGCAAGTGAGAAGCAGCCCTTTGTGCAACCCTCAGTCCATAGTCAAGGTCAGTTCTCTCTGTAGGTGGAGAATAGCTGCACAAATTTCCTGAGCTTCTTGGTTCCCTGGTGCGCCATTTGATTTGCTGGACTGGCATTAGGACATCTGTGCGGTATGCAGTACACAGATGACATTTTGCCAGTCCAGAAAACCATAAACCTGGTTTCCCCAGATATAGCACTAACTTGAACCATGGATGGTGGTTACACAAAGCGATTTAGTCATCTCTACTGTTAATCCTTCTGACATTCTAACAAAAAATAAGGATGTAGCAAAAATAATTTTGAAGAGAAATAGATTTGAAGTAAATGTATAATAGGGAACCTGACAACAGATTTGGCAACTATAAACTGCGGCCACCACCAGTTATGCTGTGTATAAGAGCCCAGGCCGCTGTGTAGAATGTAAAAATCCCTTTATTATACTCACCTAATGGGTGGTGCAGTGCAGACTGGTCAGGTGTCTCCGTTCTCCAGTACCGTCACTTCCTCTTTCAGCCATCTTTGTCATCCCTCTTCTGAAGCCTGAGTGCATAACGCGTCTTACGTCATCCACAATAGCTGGCATTGAGGTCCAACACAGGCGCACTGCAATACTTTGATCTGCCGTGCTCAGGGCAGGTCAAAGTGTGCCTGCGCAGGACATCAATGCCAGCTAGTGTGGATGACATAGGACAAGTCAAGCACCCAGGCTTCAGACGAAAGATGACAAAAATGGCCGATACCCATCCGACCAGTCTGCACTACCCCGCCCCTTAGGTGAGTATTATAAAGTGATTTTTATGTTCTACACAGCGGCCTGTGCTCTTATATATAACACTAGAAGGTGGCCCGATTCTAACGCATCGGGTATTCTAGAATTTATTGTGTACTTAATGTATGTTTTTTGTTATATATATCGATGTTGTGTGTAGTTGCGAGTGTTTGTGTAGGGCACTGTAAATGACCTGGGTGTTGTCTGGGTGGGGGGGTGTGTGAGAGCGCTGTTGTATGTGTGTTGCGTTGTGTGTGTTGCGTTGATTGTGGAGCGCTGTGTGTCTACAGCGTTCTGTGTGTGTGGTGCTGTGTGTGTTGCGCGGTTTGTGTGGGTGTGGAGTGCGTGTGTGTGTTTTGGGGGAGGTATGTTTTGTGCAGTGTGTGTTGCGCGGTATGTGCATATATTTGTGTATGCCGCGTTGTTTGTGTGTTGGGTGTTGTGTGTGTGCGGTGTTGTCTGTGTAGGGCGGTGTTTGTGGTTCCGAGTGTGTGTGTGGTGTGTTGTGCGGTGCGCGTGTGGCGCTGTGTGTGTGTTTTGGGGGGAGGCGTGCACCTCCATCGTGCTCCATCCCCCATGCTGCGCACCCCCCATCGTGCTCCATCCCCCATGCTGCGCACTCCCCATCGTGCTCCATCCCCCATGCTGCGCACCCCCCATCGTGCTCCATCCCCCATGCTGCGCACCCCCCATCGTGCTCCATCCCCCATGCTGCGCACTCCCCATCATGCTCCATCCCCCATGCTGCGCACTCACCATCGTGCTCCATCCCCCATGCTGCGCACCCCCCATTGTGCTCCATCCCCCATGCTGTGCACCCCCCATCGTGCTCCATCCCCCATGCTGCGCACCCCCCATCGTGCTCCATCCTCCATACTGCGCACTCCCCATCGTGCTCCACAGTCACACATCAGACAGTATACACGCACACATCTGATCGCATACACTCACACCCCACTTCTCCCTGTGCCCTCCGGTGGGCAGTCCCAGCAGCTGTGCTGCACGCCGTGCTCCTCTGCCGACACTCACAGATCCGATCGCATACACGCACACATCAGAACACACGCACACATCCGATCGCATACACGCACACACCCGATCGCATACACGCACACACACACTGACGATATCGCACATACACGCTCACACACTCACAACATCCGGAGATACCACATGCTTCCGGCCATGTGATCCTCCGGCAGGTCCTGGAAGGTCACTGCACGCACAGTATCGCCGCCCAGAAGTAAGCGATATCACTGGATGTTGTTGTGTGTGGATGCGATCTGATGTGGGTGTGAGGTGTGTGTGAGAGTGAGTGAGTGTGATCTGATGTGTGTGTGTCTGTTCTTATGTGTGTGCGTGTGTGTTCAGCCGCTGCAGGACTTTGATGCGCTCACCTGCTCCCGGTCGGCGTCTGGTGAGTATGACTGCGAGGTCTTCTTTCTTCTGTCTTCTCTCTTCTAGGGGTACCCGCTGCCTATAATGAAGTGTCTTGCAGTGTCTTTAACTCTTTCACCGCTGCATGACACTTCATTATTGACCGCAGCGTATGCCGGCTCCCTGCACATGTGTACCGGGAGCCGGTGTACGCTGGAGCGGGGCTGAGCGGGCGAGGCGTCAGCGTATGCCGGCTCCCTGCACATGTGTATCGGGAGCCGGTGTACACTGGAGCTGGCGATGCGTGCAGAGGTCCGGGGCGAGCAACTAATCCATGTGGGGGGCGGGGCTAGGCTGAGGCGAGCGGTCAATCCGTGGAAGGGCGGAGCCAGGCCGAGCCCAGAGCGGCTAATCCATGCAGGGGGCGGGGCCAGGCCGAGCCCAGCGGCCAATCCGACAGTTGTCACTTTTATGACACTTACGGCGACACTGTCACGTGACACAATTTTGGAGCAAGTCAGACAGACAGACAGAATAAGGCAATTAAATATATAGATGTTAGAATGCTGTGTATAAGAGCCCACTGGTAGTGGCAACAGCTTATAGTCACCAACTCTGGTGACAGGTTCCCTTTAACTATTTTGTATGATATTCTTTTTAACAGCATAAAAAAATAAAAATCTGAAAATTGAGAATTTATTTAAATTTTCGTAACATTTTGGATGTTTTGACAAATAACTGCAAATCATATCAACCTAATTTTACCAATAATAAAGTGCAAAGGATCACAAATATTAAACACTAAGATATTTAGAATCCTTCCATAGTTATTAATAGAAATGAGCGAACCTCAGGCTTGGAGCTCGGGGTTTGGGCTCGGTAAATAGCTTGAAAATATCCCTGGTGAGTATCGCGCTGTGCTGGTGTCTGTGTGATTTGCAGCAGGAAGTGTATGATCGGCTCAACTGTGACTTACATTCTGTGTTCTCAGATGTAATGTTCACGGAGAAATTTAAAAAAGAGAAAAGCACCGCCCACCCACCTCCGGAAGTGTTTTGCTATGGGGTGAAAGCAAAACACTTCCTGAGGTGAGTGGGCGGTGCTTTTATTTTTTTCTTCATTTCTCCCTGAACATTACATCTTGGAACTCAGAATGTAAGTCACATTTGAGCCGATCACACACTTCCCTCAGTGTGCACAATGCTACAAATCACACAGACACCAGCACAGCACAATACCCACCAGGGAGATTTTCACGCCGTTTACCGAGCCCGAACCCCGAGCTCTGAGCCTGAGGTTCACTCATCTCTAGTTATTACCACATCACCAAGGTAAAAAATCATCAGAGTTGAAAAATTTGGCCTAATCAGGAATGTGAAAATGGCTTCATACATTTTTTGTTTTCCATTTCATTTAACTTCACAATAATTTCTAATGCATTTTCTTTATAGTTGTCCAAAGCGTACAATGGTAGTGTTTAGGCTTATTAGAATTCATAAAAGATTATGTGCAGTGTGATCAATATGACTATTCCTGTACCTACAGCTATTTTATGTTCCTTCAATAGCTCGAATAAACAGAACATCTGTATTCTAGGTATCTTCACAGTGGTCAAGAATTTGCTTCCAGCTGTTATATCTATGAACATCACGACTGTTTAGCAAAGTAAATGATCTTAAAGCCATTTACAGAATTATTGATGTTATATCTGCGCTCAGTGGGTAAAGATCTCAATTGACTATGTATGGTAGGTACTTATTCATTTTTAATAAGCTGTTATGCTACCTGTATTGCAACAGACAGCCTTTATTGGTACATTTCCATTTCTTAGTTGTACAAGCTCATGGTTTATATATGTGAGCAGAACAACTGATTTATTGAAGTTCCTTTATGGTGGCCCGGAGTCCCTCCGGATACATAGTGAAACAAGATTTGGCATCTCAATGAGTCTATTGAACGGATGAAATTTTAAATAAAGGCACACACATTCCATGCACACTGAACGCCTATTACATTTCATATATCTATTTGCCTTTTTTTTCATCTTGCATAGAATTTTTATCAAGTTTTCAAAAGAATTTTAAACTTGAATTCTAGAGCATAAGGTGAAAATTGGGATGGGAGGCACAACACAGACACTCAAGCATGTTTCTTATTGATCTACCTTTTCCGCAAGCTACAAAAAATATTTGACAAATTTATGCACACAGACTGAAAATGTTGGAAAGAAATCTCTAGTGCAATTTTCCTTATGTATAATGGTATCAAAATAATGATCTCCCAAGCAGATATAAAAGTGATCCTTAATTTGTACTACTGTATTAATATATTTGTATAAACCCCTTGGGGAAAAATGGCTTTTTTTTTTTTTTTTTTAAATAATGACCACACTCAGACATGCATAAAATTCAACATTTTATCATATTCTATCAGCTTTTTATAATTTGTCATAACTTTATTAAAATGTCTTCAATAACAGAAAACGGATCATAATAAAAAGAAAAAATACTTTTATCGTTGCAGGAAAGTTCTTTATGAAATTAAATATTGCAGGCAATTATCACTGATCATTAGCTTCAAAATCATTATCCGGCTATGGTGGTTTGCTTAAGGACACAAATAAATAAAAGTTTTTTTCTCTTAGACACTTACTTATTTAAGAAAATGTGTTTTGTATCAGAGAAGGGCGAGCACTAAAATGCTCGGATGCTCAGTTCTCGAGTCAAGCAGGTCAGACGCTTTGAAAGTGCTCATCTTGAGTAATGAATATAATGGAAGTCAATGATTCGTCAGTTTGGCTCTCCGCTCGCATACAGCATTTCCATCAGGAGGGAGGGCGGGTTTTTTCATTTGACACACTACATCCGAAAACGATGCTTTAACCTCAGTGAGAGCCATTCAGAAACTGTGAAGGGTTCACCCTTGGCTGTCTGCTCACCTTGTGTAGTGAAGCAAAACTTTGCATTGTGGTTGTTGTTTCACGGATGAAACATCAAAGCACCCATGATACTCGGCCGAGCAACGTAAGTACCCGAGCACCCCAATGCTCGATCCAATACCCAACAGTGGCAAGGGCACATGCTCATCACTAGTAAGGACATCTAGGTATTGAGGACACTGTAGCACATTGTATATAATAAACCATATGAATTTTTAAAGAGGTTTGTCCAAGTTTAGCCTATAAACAAGAGTGGAACTGGGAAAAACTTTGTCAAGATCATGTTGAAACTGATCAACCATTTACTACTTTGGCTAAAGGTCACACTACTTGAATTGAAACTTGTTGTCCTTGCCACCAATGCCAACAGAAGTTTTAAATATGTATTAGAGTTTTTAAAATCTTAACTTTTATCTGAGTGCCGGATGTACAGCCCTTGGATTTACTCTTGACTTGAATGTCCTTCAAATAATCTGTGTACTCTCCCACAATCTTTTCCAGTGTGTGAAAAAGAAGATAAGTTATTACTGGTGGGCTGTCTTATACTTTTTATTTTATTATTTTAAGCCTACAAGAGTTGTCTCTCAAGTTTATAATGGTAGAAAACTGCATACCATTGCAGAGCTGATATCTTCCATTTTCTTTTTCAGACATCTCAGGGAGAGACTCCACTAGGGGATGAGAGTTACCATACCTGGTTTCCTGAAAGAGTAGTATTAGAAGCAACCTTACAGCTAGATTGGTTTGTAATAGGGTGGCAATGGAACATCTAGACTAGTATGCTATGCATTTTACCATAATCCACTGACTTACATGTTCCAGGACTTGGCATCCTTTCTCTGCTCATGTTGTTCTTCCAAAATGTTGTATTACTACATTGCGCTTCTGTATTCTGGGTCATAGCAGATTTTTGGCCTATTAATAGGCCAGTGTTATGAAGGTTAGAAAATGTTTCTGTCATGGTTCGGCTCCCTGTCCACATGGCTAGGGGGCGGAGCCTTCTCTCGAGCCTCACTTCCAGACCCTGGATGCCTTAAAAGCTGGCATTTCCAGTGAACCAGTGCCGGCTATAAGCTTAGCACTGCTTTGCCTGTGATTGCTGGTCCTGTGAGTGATATCCTGATCTGTCTGTTCCTGTGCCCCCGTGCCCTTGTCTGTGTTCCATCCCCTAGTCATCCCTCCTGTCTTCTGTCCCCTCTCCTATTTCCCCACTCGTTTGCTTCCTCGGTACTGACCTTGGCCTGACTTTGACTCCGCTTTTGCTCGTCCCTCCGGTCCTGCTTCTGCCCGTTTACTTTTCGGCCGGGGTCTAAAAACGTGAGGGCAAATGCACTGTCTCGTAGTTTGGACCCGGTGTCACCTCCAGAGCCTCCTTCCTCCATTCTTCCGCGAGGGGTGGTGGTCGCTGCCTTGTCATCCGAGTTGGAAGCTGAGGTCAGGGAGGCCCAGTCCTCAGCGCCATCTTCTGCTCCAGACACTAAACTTGTTGTCCCTTTGCACCTCCGGTTACGGGTACTTCAAGAGTTCCATGAGTCCGTACTTAGTGGCCATCCTGGAGTTACAGCCACTCGCAGGGCTGTTGTTCGACTGTTTTGGTGGCCATCTCTTCACTCAGATGTTGCTCGGTTTGTGTCTGACTGTGCTACATGTGCCCGTGCTAAGGTATGTCGTAACCGGCCGGCCGGGGAACTGGTTCCATTACCTGTTCCTGAAAGACCATGGACCCACTTGTCCATGGATTTAATTACGGACCTCCCTGTCTCAAATGGTATGACTGTGATCTGGGTGGTGGTGGATCGTTTTAGTAAACAGGCATATTTTGTTCCCCTCTCCAGTCTACCTTCTGCTGCGGCCCTTGCCAACCACTTTATTGACCAGGTGGTTCAGTTACATGGGTTGCCCCTGAATATTGTGTCTGACAGGGGGGTACAATTCATTTTTCGGTTTTGGAGGGCCTTGTGCAGGCGGTTGGGAATTGAGTTGTCCTTCTCGTCCGCCTATCATCCCGATTCCAATGGGCAGACGGAAAGGACAAATCAGACCCTTGAGCAAATCCTGCGGTGCTTGGTTTCTGCTCAGCAGGAGGATTGGTGTACGTTTTTGCCCCTTGCGGAGTTTGCATTCAATAGCAGAGTCCATCAGTCTACGGGAACTTCTCCCTTCTTCTGTAATTACGGGTTTCACCCTCACTTCGGGACCTTCTCTAGAGTGGATTCGGGGTGTTCAGGGGCCGAATCCATCGTTCAGCGTCTGGGGAGGTGTGGAAGGAGGTACGGCGGTGCATCGTGACGGCTCAACAGTCCCAGAAACGCTAAGCGGACAAACGCCGCTCTCTGGGACCCCCGTTTCAGGTGGGGGACAAAGTGTGGTTGTCCACTCGGAATATCAGGCTCAGGGTTCCGTCTGCTAAGTTGGGTCCTAAGTTTATAGGGCCCTATGAGATCATCGAAGTGATCAACCCGGTGGCCTTTTGGTTGCAACTGCCCCAGACCTTGCGTATTCCCAATGTGTTTCATACCTCCTTGCTTAAGCCATTTGTTTCTTCGGTGGTGGATTCTCAGACCCCTCCGGCTCCAATACTGGTGGACGGCGAGGAAGAGTATGAAATTCAGCGTATTATCGACTCTCGTTGGGTTCGTAGTTCCCTCCAGTATCTGATTCATTGGAAGGGTTACGGTCCGGAGGACCGGTCCTGGGTGCCGGCTCGATCCGTGCGGGCCGATCGGTTAATTGCGGCTTTCCACCGAAAGTATCCTGGGAAGCCTGGGGGTCCGGTGGCCCCCCCTTGAGGAGGGGGTACTGTCATGGTTCGCCTCCCTGTCCACATGGCTAGGGGGCGGAGCCTTCTCTCGAGCCTCACTTCCAGACCCTGGATGCCTTAAAAGCTGGCATTTCCAGTGAACCAGTGCCGGCTATAAGCTTAGCACTGCTTTGCCTGTGATTGCTGGTCCTGTGAGTGATATCCTGATCTGTCTGTTCCTGTGCCCCCATGCCCTTGTCTGTGTTCCATCCCCTGGTCGACCCTCCTGTCTTCTGTCCCCTCTCCTATTTCCCCACTCGGTTGCTTCCTTGGTACTGACCTTGGCCTGACTTTGACTCCGCTTTTGCTCGTCCCTCCGGTCCTGCTTCTGCCCGTACGGTGTTTGACCCAGCCTGTGTGACTATTCCTTGCATGCTCTGCTTCTCAGCTGTGCTTTGAGGTAATGCATGAGAACGCTGTGAATTCACTTCCTGGTTCTCATTGCTCTGTGTAGTGTATTATGCTACAGAGCTCTGGCTCCCCCTGGTGGCAGCATTACAGTTTCTGATTCAAGCACAGCCTAAATATCCATGACTTCCTTGGTTAATGAGCATCCTAGATTTTGCTCTATGAGAAAAAAACAAAAATTGGGTTCCAATGTCCATTAAGGTGTTGCAAATCTCTGTAGCTAATGTGCGGCCCCCGCGTCACCAGCCGGGCTGCTCGGATCCGGATCCGCGATGGCTTGAGGGATCTCCGGACCTGGGGGTCGGGGTTGCATAGCTGCTTGGAATAAAAAGGGATATCTACACGGGGGAGTATGTTTGAAGTTCATGACGCCACCCGTGATGCGTGGTAAGGTGCGATACCAACGCTGCAGTTCAGAGTACCCAGTGGCGATGGTGTGGGCAGCTAGGTGTTTAACCCCTCCACGGGTAGCGGGAATGCCCCGGGACTCGGTGATGGTGGGTAGGGATGTGCCGTTGGGACGGTAAGGGTCACTTGCGTACTCACTCAGTCCAATAACACGGACACCAACAACTGTAGTAAACCAAAGTTCTGGACACCGCTGCCACTTGAAGGGAGCATGCCTGGATCCTGTGCCCATTGGTATTGCCTGTTAGTCTGTGACCTTTGCCTTGGCACCTCTTCCTCTATTTGGTCCCTTGAGTGTGAAACTAGTCGGGTCCCGCTAACCAGTATGGCTAACTGAGTGAGCTTGTTCTCAGGGTTCACGCTTGGGATTTTCTGGACCGTGTGGGTGGAAAGTCCTATCCCCCTCATTGCGCTAGTACCCAGATTTTTGAGCGAGTGGAGAACGGATCTTAAAGGCTCCATCCTCGTCGGGTAAATTGTCAGGATGCCTGAAGCTACTCCCTGACCTAGGGTCCACGTACCCCGCCGTGCCCTGGCCCCTGCCCGGTAATGGCACAAGGCCGCCGGCTGTCCTCCTCGACAGTCCGTGCCCCTTGTCACGATCTCCTGTGACCGGGGTCCAGCTCCTACCAGACCCAGACCATCGTCTGCTACCTAGTAGTTCCAAGGAGCCCAGCTCCTGACCTCCTCTCTCTCCTCCAACACTACACTCCTCCTGTGACCTCTCCTCTCGAGAGTCACTGCTCAACACACTGACTCCTGACACTTCTGACCTCCCCTTCACCAACCCCCCAAGTGGGTGACCCTATTCCACTCAGGCCGTCAACTGGTCTGTCTGGTGGGTGTGGTGCAGCGTGTTCCTAGGATTTTCATTAGCTTGTTCTTGGCAACACCAAAGGTTAAGGACCCGTAACCAAGGAGGAGGTGGATACTGTGCAGAAGGGCAGATTGCACATTACCCTGTGACGACCTGATAGGCCAGGGTGTCACACTAACAGAGACTACTGTGGGGCAGGTATCTGCGGAAATCCCTGTGGGAAAGTTCAGGCTCTCTTACAGTGTAGGTGATAAGAGTATTGTTGCATGGAAGCAGGACTGGTTCCAGCAACCAACATTTAGGGGCCGATTCACCAAAGCTTTCCTGGAATATAATCGGCGTAAAAGCTTTGAAAGGTAACAACGTTTTGTGATTTGTAGCGTCTTCACATCAGTTTGAATCAGGCGGAAATGGGAGGATCCATGGCAGGATGATGTGTTGCCACGCCCACCTATCAAATTCATCAAGGGTGCTGGTATTTTGCACAATGCTAGTCACTGACTTGAGGGACATTTCTAGGGCGGCGCATAAAGAGATGCCGAGTTTATTAAGTGGCATGAACCTATTAATTAAATCACTGCTATAAGATGCGTGAAGCGAGAGTGTGCTTGGTAAATAGGCCTAGATTTAACCCAGATTACTAAAAATCAAAGGCCCAGACTGGTCATTTGAATTTTAATTTAACCCCTTCACGACATTCGCCATAGATGTATGGCACTGCGGGAAGTGCGTTACTGCAAGCCACAATGCAGGTGTCAGCTATGTATTATAGCTATAAAACTGCAGTGACGCCCATGATCGGTGTTAGCACCAATCACCTAAATTTAACCTCTTTGATGCCCCTGTCAATAGCGACAGCGGCATTAATCAGTTTGTAGAGGAAGGGGGCTTCCTCTCTGCTCCAATCGGCACAAAGTGATTGCGATTACCTTGTGCCTATGGTTTCCAAGGTAACCCTGGGCCAAATAATAGCCTCATTGTCACCAAACTACGGAGGCATGTGAGATCCTGTCTTGAGCAGGACCCGACACCTCCCACCTGTCTGCAAGTCACTGATCGAATGCCCTGAAATGCAAAAGATTTGCAGAGTATTATATCAGTGATAAGGGCAGGGAAAGTTGACGTCCTATCCGGGGAATAGGTAAAACGTAAAAAACAAGTTTTAAAAAATTTTATTAATATAAAAAAACAGAAAAAAAATAAAAAATGCCAATAAATACATATATTTCTATAAAAACAAAAATATAAAAAAAGTACAAATATTTAGTATCACCATGTGCAGAATGACCCACTCTATAAAACTGTCACACCAGTTAACCCCTTCAGTGAAGATCGTAAAAAATAAATAAAAAACTGCCAAAAAATTGCTTTGTCATCAAATTGCTGGAAAAAAATAGATAAAATGCTGCAAAAAAGTGAAATGTCAATACAAATAGTTTAGCTGAAAGCAACATCTTGTCCAGCAAAATATAAGTTCCCACTCAGCTCTATCTGCAGAAAAATAAAAATGTTACAGCTCTCAGAATATAGCGATGCAAAAACAATTATTTTTTCTAAAAAATTATTTGTAATATGTAAAGGCGGTAAAACATAAAAAAACTACATAGATGTGATATCGCTGTAATGTTGCTAACCCAAAGAATAAACCTGTCTTTTTAATTTTACTACTCGGTAAAAGGCATAAAAGTCAAAACAAAAAACAATTTCTGAATTGCTGTTTTCCCCCTCCTAAACACCAGAATAGAAAACGATCAAAAGATGTTACGTGCCCAAAAATGATATGAATAAAAACATCAACTCAACAGAAATACAGAAAATTATAGCTCTCAATATATGGTGATGCAAAAACTTTATTTTTGTAAAATGAGCATATTTTTAGTGTGTGATACTATTCAAACATAAAAAAGATATAAAACTTTTATCACTGTAATTGTACTCATCAGAAGATTAAAGCCGCCTAATCACTTATACTGCATGGTAAATGACATCTAATATATAAAGCTGAATGTGTGTGTGTGTGTGTGTGTGTGTGTGTGTGTGTGTGTATGTCTGGGATTGTCATCTAAATCATGTCATTCGGAGATTTAGATGGAAACACCAATGTAACTGCTCAACGTAGAGCATGTTATAAATGTGTTCCAAAATGTTATATAAACTGTGCCCAATAAAAGCTTGAACTCAATTCACAAGTAAAAAACAAGTCCTCACTCAGGTCCATCATCTTTAATTGGAAATTTAAAGGACTTTCACGTTACTGATAGCGCAAAGGCTCTGGAAAAGTGTTATGGCTCAACCCAAAAAAAGAAATCCCACCAAATATGTACCAGAGTGCCTACTGCCCCTCTACATCTCCAGCACTCAGCTGAGGATTGTGAGTTTATTTTATTTAATCTATATGTTGTATAGTATCAGCTATAGAGTAGATTTTTAGATGTTTCTGGGTGACTGATACAACGGGAGGTTTCCTATGCAGCTGAAAGAGGAAAGCCATGGAGAGGAAAATATCCAGCATCAGAAGAAGGAGAGGTTGTAGTAAAACTGAAATTTTATTAAATCCATTAAAAACAGGATACAACACGCAGAGAAGCTGGGGACACACAGTGAAACACAGGACTATGCTACGCGTTTCAACCTTGCGGTCTTAATCATGGATTATTTGGTATCTCCAGAATGAGAAATTTAAGACTGTGCAAAAAAAGGGGCGTCATAGGTACTAATTAAGAACAAACATTCACAAAGCTGTGCACTCATTTAAAATCATGGGAAAAAAGCACAATGAAACCACAATGTGATGTAAAGACAGAGACACCAAAAAAACACAAATGAACACAAATTGATGGAAAGAAAAAATTTTTTTTTTAAAAAAATATACATGAAAAAACAGGATAAAAGTGAATGTGTGTATATTCATAATAAAACCTTTATATCCATGTATATGCAATATAAGGAAGCAAAAACCGAGATTTGTTTATGCATATGCATAAATACGTACGAATACTTAGGCATGTATCTATGCAAATATATAGACATGATCCACAATGAAGAGATGAAAGGTCGCACTCCAAAGGTCGAATAAAATATTTTTCTTTTTATTCCACGATCACATCAGGGGTACAGGTAGTGAGGGAGGATGAGGGTGTGCCACGTCGGACGACGGCAGCCGTTTCGCAAGTAACCTTGCTTCTACGGGTCCAGTGCATGCAAAGGTGCTGCCTCCACCCTTAAATAACAGGTGAATTGGGTGCAGCATCCTTGCGTGAATGAAGTGCAAATTAAAAACATATACCAGCTGCACATGTATCAAATTCACATAGAAACTTATTACATATCAATTCCAAAATGGATTATAAATAATCGTAACATACATGGGTATAGTTAGAGTAAAAAATTAAATATAGTGTTCATTATAGTTTAACCAGAGACATCTCAAAAAACACTATAAAAAACAGGCTTATAGGAGAAAAAAAAACAAAAAAAAAAACAAAAAAAAAACAGCATTATAGGAACACTGACAAATCATTTTTGTCGTTCAGGCCAAGAGGACCGAGAGCATTTAAGTCTATAATCAATCTTGATTCCTTTCTAAGTAAAGAACGGTGCATATCACCTCCAGTGGGACAGGGATTAATTTTTATTATGCCTGCAAATTTTAAAAGGCGTGGATTACCACTATGTTGTTCCTGCATATGAGCAATTAAACGTGGAGAACCTATCCCGGAGGTTATAGACTTAAAATGCTCCCTAAATCGAACATATAAAGGCCGAATTGTTTTACCTATATAATATTTTTGACAGGGGCAAAAAATAACATATACCAGATAATTGGACTTACATGTGATAAGATCTTTTATTTTGAATAGCTCAGTACCAATTTTTAAAGTGTCTCCTGTACAATGATATTCACAAAAGGGGCAGCCGCCGCACCTATGGTTTCCTTTGATTTTATTTCGGTCTAGCCACGTACCTAGTTTGGGTGTAGTAATACGATTATTTATCAGAACATCTCCTATGTTTTTGCATCGCCTATATGAAATCAAAGGACCCTCGTTTGTCATTTCACAGAGATCCTTGTCTTTATTAATTAAATGCCAGTGTTTTTTGATGCTTGATTTTATTGCATCATACATAGAATTAAATTTAAAATTAAAAACACATCTATTTGAACTTTCGATTTTTGTTTTTTTCGAAATGGCATTTACATTTTTATTCTTATTTCCACTTTTATTTTTGTATTCTTTATTCTTATTTTTATCATTTGGATCATAATTTAAGGATTTTTCGAAGGCAGAATTGATAACTGATATGGGATATCCTCGTTCCAATAGACGTTTTTTCAAGTCTGATGCTTGATGCAGAAAGGTTTCAGAATTATTGTGTACTCTTTTTAGCCGCAAAAATTGTCCATATGGAAGGGCTCTCTTTGTGTGGGAGGGGTGCGCACTATTAAAATGCAGCAGGGTGTTCACTGCAGTTGGTTTTCTATATACTTGTCTGTCAATAATACCATCCGATATACTGAGTGTGACATCTAAAAAATCCAATTTTTGGTCCCCAAAAACATGTGTAAAGTACATGTTGTAGGAATTATCATTATTTAGATATGACACAAAATTTTCAAAATCCTGCGCAGAACCGTCCCATACAAAGAAGCCATCATCCATGTATCTGGCATATTTTTTTATATGTTTCAGATATGGATTTTTAGGACTGTAGATAAAGTCTCCCTCAAATGCTGCCAAAAAGAGATTTGCAAAAGTACATGCGGCGGGGGTACCCATCGCGGTACCCCCGCATTGCAAGTACCACTGATCATCAAATTTAAATGCATTATGATGCAAAATAAAACTTAAAGCTTCTGTGATGAAGTCTACTAAGATTGGATTCTGGTCAAAATTCAGCAAGACTCTCTTAATGGTCTGTACACCCTGATCCTGCGGGATACGGGTGTACAGACTCTCAATATCCAAAGCGGCAAGAGAGAAACCTTTCTGCCATTGAAAATTATCAAGCATTTTAATTAGATCTCCCGTATCTTTTAAGAATGAGGGGATGCGGGTCAATAGTGGTTTAAGTAGCCATTCTAGGTAGTGAGATAAGGGCTCTGTCACTGAACCTATTCCTGCCACAATAGGGCGGCCAGGGGGGGAGACACTGTTCTTGTGAATCTTTGGCAGATAATACCAATGAGGTTTTTTCGGAAAAAGAGGGAGTAATTTTTCAGCAGTTTTTTTAGAAATAGTACCTAAACTGACATATTTATGTAAAAGGCTTCTAAGTTTTTTAACAAAAGACCCAGTGGGATCATTAGATAATTTCTGATATACTCTTATATCCTGAAGTTGCCTATTGGCTTCTTGCAAATAGGCTTCTTTTGTTAATAGAACAGTGGCCCATATCTGAAACATATAAAAAAATATGCCAGATACATGGATGATGGCTTCTTTGTATGGGACGGTTCTGCGCAGGATTTTGAAAATTTTGTGTCATATCTAAATAATGATAATTCCTACAACATGTACTTTACACATGTTTTTGGGGACCAAAAATTGGATTTTTTAGATGTCACACTCAGTATATCGGATGGTATTATTGACAGACAAGTATATAGAAAACCAACTGCAGTGAACACCCTGCTGCATTTTAATAGTGCGCACCCCTCCCACACAAAGAGAGCCCTTCCATATGGACAATTTTTGCGGCTAAAAAGAGTACACAATAATTCTGAAACCTTTCTGCATCAAGCATCAGACTTGAAAAAACGTCTATTGGAACGAGGATATCCCATATCAGTTATCAATTCTGCCTTCGAAAAATCCTTAAATTATGATCCAAATGATAAAAATAAGAATAAAGAATACAAAAATAAAAGTGGAAATAAGAATAAAAATGTAAATGCCATTTCGAAAAAAACAAAAATCGAAAGTTCAAATAGATGTGTTTTTAATTTTAAATTTAATTCTATGTATGATGCAATAAAATCAAGCATCAAAAAACACTGGCATTTAATTAATAAAGACAAGGATCTCTGTGAAATGACAAACGAGGGTCCTTTGATTTCATATAGGCGATGCAAAAACATAGGAGATGTTCTGATAAATAATCGTATTACTACACCCAAACTAGGTACGTGGCTAGACCGAAATAAAATCAAAGGAAACCATAGGTGCGGCGGCTGCCCCTTTTGTGAATATCATTGTACAGGATACACTTTAAAAATTGGTACTGAGCTATTCAAAATAAAAGATCTTATCACATGTAAGTCCAATTATCTGGTATATGTTATTTTTTGCCCCTGTCAAAAATATTATATAGGTAAAACAATTCGGCCTTTATATGTTCGATTTAGGGAGCATTTTAAGTCTATAACCTCCGGGATAGGTTCTCCACGTTTAATTGCTCATATGCAGGAACATCATAGTGGTAATCCACGCCTTTTAAAATTTGCAGGCATAATAAAAATTAATCCCTGTCCCACTGGAGGTGATATGCACCGTTCTTTACTTAGAAAGGAATCAAGATTGATTATAGACTTAAATGCTCTCGGTCCTCTTGGCCTGAACGACAAAAATGATTTGTCAGTGTTCCTATAATGCTGTTTTTTTTTTTTTTTTTTTTTTTTTTTTTTCTCCTATAAGCCTGTTTTTTATAGTGTTTTTTGAGATGTCTCTGGTTAAACTATAATGAACACTATATTTAATTTTTTACTCTAACTATACCCATGTATGTTACGATTATTTATAATCCATTTTGGAATTGATATGTAATAAGTTTCTATGTGAATTTGATACATGTGCAGCTGGTATATGTTTTTAATTTGCACTTCATTCACGCAAGGATGCTGCACCCAATTCACCTGTTATTTAAGGGTGGATGCAGCACCTTTGCATGCACTGGACCCGTAGAAGCAAGGTTACTTGCGAAACGGCTGCCGTCGTCCGACGTGGCACACCCTCATCCTCCCTCACTACCTGTACCCCTGATGTGATCGTGGAATAAAAAGAAAAATATTTTATTCGACCTTTGGAGTGCGACCTTTCATCTCTTCATTGTGGATCTTGTATCGCCTTTGCTTTGGGACACGCACCCAGGTCTCCACCTGCCTGAAAGCACAGCTTTGTCAGCCATACAGGGAACAGCGGTGCCCGGTATCCTCCACTCAAATATATAGACATATATGCCTATATGCAGGATTGTAAAGAGAGCAGACGACTTGTTGGAAGAAAAAACATGTACCCCCCAATAAATATAGGATCTATGAAGGAAGCCTTGTTTTAATATTAATGTCAAGTGCCCTGCTGATTTATTATTTCAGTGGGAGCTGCCAAACTTATGTCCAGTTAGGTCCAGAAATATTTGGACAGTGACACAATTTTCGCGAGTTGGGCTCTGCATGCCACCACATTGGATTTGAAATGAAACCTCTACAACAGAATTCAAGTGCAGATTGTAACGTTTAATTTGAAGGTTTGAACAAAAATATCTGATAGAAATTGTAGGAATTGTACACATTTCTTTACAAACACTCCACATTTTAGGAGGTCAAAAGTAATTGGACAAATAAACCAAACCCAAACAAAATATTTTTATTTTCAATATTTTGTTGCGAATCCTTTGGAGGCAATCACTGCCTTAAGTCTGGAACCCATGGACATCACCAAACGCTGGGTTTCCTCCTTCTTAATGCTTTGCCAGGCCTTTACAGCCGCAGCCTTCAGGTCTTGCTTGTTTGTGGGTCTTTCCGTCTTAAGTCTGGATTTGAGCAAGTGAAATGCATGCTCAATTGGGTTAAGATCTGGTGATTGACTTGGCCATTGCAGAATGTTCCACTTTTTTGCACTCATGAACTCCTGGGTAGCTTTGGCTGTATGCTTGGGGTCATTGTCCATCTGTACTATGAAGCGCCGTCCGATCAACTTTGCGGCATTTGGCTGAATCTGGGCTGAATGTATATCCCGGTACACTTCAGAATTCATCCGGCTACTCTTGTCTGCTGTTATGTCATCAATAAACACAAGTGACCCAGTGCCATTGAAAGCCATGCATGCCCATGCCATCACGTTGCCTCCACCATACTGTTGACTTAGAGACAGATACACCTACTTCACTGAGAGTGTTCTGGACTTCAGTTGATGTTGTGAACGGGTTCTTCTTCACCAAAGAAAGTATGCGGCGATCATCCACCACTGTTGTCATCCGTGGACGCCGAGGCCTTTTTGAGTTCCCAAGCTCACCAGTCAATTCCTTTTTTCTCAGAATGTACCCGACTGTTGATTTTGCTACTCCAAGCATGTCTGCTATCTCTCTGATGGATTTTTTCTTTTTTTTCAGCCTCAGGATGTTCTGCTTCACCTCAATTGAGAGTTCCTTAGACCGCATGTTGTCTGGTCACAGCAACAGCTTCCAAATGCAAAACCACACACCTGTAATCAACCCCAGACCTTTTAACTACTTCATTGATTACAGGTTAACGAGGGAGACGCCTTCAGAGTTAATTGCAGCCCTTAGAGTCCCTTGTCCAATTACTTTTGGTCCCTTGAAAAAGAGGAGGCTATGCATTACAGAGCTATGATTCCTAAACCTTTTCTCCGATTTGGATGTGAAAACTCTCATATTGCAGCTGGGAGTGTGCACTTTCAGCCCATATTATATATATAATTGTATTTCTGAACATGTTTTTGTAAACAGCTAAAATAACAAAACTTGTGTCACTGTCCAAATATTTCTGGACCTAACTGTATAAAGTATTTTCACTTTTGTGAAGCCGCAGGTACGGCCCGCTACGGCCAGACACTCAAACACACCGCAGGAGAAACTGCAGTGCGATTAGTATGTGGTCGCGACGGAAGCCGCAGCAGCGGCAATGTATGTCAGCACTAAAGTAGATTATAATATGCTTATTAAAGAGTTGGATGGTTAGAAAAGTAATGCATACTGTAGTGCAACAAATTGGTTGTAACATGCATTGGTGTGGGGACTAGAGTTGAGCGCGGTTCGTGGTTCGTGGTTCTCCAGTTCTAGGCTCGAGTGATTTTGGGGCATGTTCTAGATCGAACTAGAACTCGAGCTTTTTGCAAAATCTCGATAGTTCTAGAAACGTTCGAGAACGGTTCTAGCAGCCAAAAAACAGCTAAATCTTAGCTTGGTTTCTGCTGTAATAGTTTAAGTCACTCTGTGAATCAAACTATTATCACATTTCAGTGTATAGTGTGCGTGAACAGCGCCTTCAGATCACTGCTGTTTCTATAATGGCGATCGCCATTTTTTTTTTTTTTTTCTTGTCTTCCTTCCCTAAGCGCGCGCGTCTTGTGGGGCTGGCCAGCATGTCAGCCAATCACAGACACACACACACCTAAGTGGACTTTGAGGCAGAGAAGCAACGGCATGTGTGATAGGATCTGCATGTCACATGTCCCTGCATTATAAAACCGGACATTTTCTTCACGATCGCCATTATCTGCCTTCTGCGTCTTTGGTGTCAGACATCACTGTCGCAGTTCCGTCCTTTGTCCTATCGCCGATACAGCTGTATGCGCTGCATACACAGCGTTAGACAGCTTAGGGAGAGCACATTCTAGCAGTCCTTTTAAGGGCTCGTACCGGCAGGGTCAGAGAGCCATAGGTGACAGGTCCTGCAAACAGCAACAGCGTCTGTGTAGCCCAGGTCAGGGATTTCCTCCCTGCATTTCACCATTAGGAGGGAATAGAAAGGCAGGCTTCCATTCCTCTACCCAGAGCACCACAATCCTGCCACTGTACCCTCTTGTCCTCTGCACACTCCAACTCATTCTAACTAAGCCATTATACTAGCAAACATTCAGTGTACCTAGTGGCATCCTATCTGTGGCTATTGGACTTTGCTATAGTCCCACTAGTGCAAAGACATTAGCAGAGCACATCTGCCTGCATTGCACACTCCAAGTTTTTTAAACTCAGCCATTATACTAGCAAACACTCTGTACCTAGTGGCATCCTATACGTGGCTATTGGACTTTGCTATAGTCCCACTAGTGCCAAGACATTTGCAGAGCGCATCTGCCTGCGTTGCACACTCCAACTAATTATAACGAAGCCATTATACTAGCAAACACTCAGTGTACCTAGTGGCATCCTATACGTGGCTATTGGACTTTGCTATAGTCCCACTAGTGCCAAGACATTTGCAGAGCGCATCTGCCTGCGTTGCACACTACAACAAATTATAACGAAGCCATTATACTAGCAAACACTCAGTGTACCTAGTGGCATCCTATACGTGGCTATTGGACTTTGCTATAGTCCCACTAGTGCCAAGACATTTGCAGAGCGCATCTGCCTGTGTTGCACACTCCAACTAATTATAACGAAGCCATTATACTAGCACACACTCAGTGTACCTAGTGGCATCCTATACGTGGCTATTGGACTTTGCTATAGTCCCACTAGGGCCAAGACATTTGCAGAGCACATCTGCCTGCATTGCACACTCCAAGTTTTTTAAACTAAGCAATTTTACTAGCAAACACTCAGTGTACCTAGTGGCATCCTATACGTGGCTATTGGACTTTGCTATAGTCCCACTAGTGCAAAGACATTAGCAGAGCACATCTGCCTGCATTGCACACTCCAAGTTTTTTAAACTCAGCCATTATACTAGCAAACACACAGTGTACCTAGTGGCATCCTATACGTGGCTATTGGACTTTGCTATAGTCCCACTAGTGCCAAGACATTTGCAGAGCGCATCTGCCTGCGTTGCACACTCCAACTAATTATAACGAAGCCATTATACTAGCAAACACTCAGTGTACCTAGTGGCATCCTATACGTGGCTATTGGACTTTGCTATAGTCCCACTAGTGCCAAGACATTTGCAGAGCGCATCTGCCTGCGTTGCACACTCCAACTAATTATAACGAAGCCATTATACTAGCACACACTCAGTGTACCTAGTGGCATCCTATACGTGGCTATTGGACTTTGCTATAGTCCCACTAGTGCCAAGACATTTGCAGAGCGCATCTGCCTGCGTTGCACACTCCAACAAATTATAACGAAGCCATTATACTAGCAAACACTCAGTGTACCTAGTGGCATCCTATACGTGGCTATTGGACTTTGCTATAGTCCCACTAGTGCCAAGACATTTGCAGAGCGCATCTGCCTGCGTTGCACACTCCAACTAATTATAACGAAGCCATTATACTAGCAAACACTCAGTGTACCTAGTGGCATCCTATACGTGGCTATTGGACTTTGCTATAGTCCCACTAGTGCCAAGACATTTGCAGAGCGCATCTGCCTGCGTTGCACACTCCAACTAATTATAACGAAGCCATTATACTAGCACACACTCAGTGTACCTAGTGGCATCCTATACGTGGCTATTGGACTTTGCTATAGTCCCACTAGTGCCAAGACATTTGCAGAGCGCATCTGCCTGCGTTGCACACTACAACAAATTATAACGAAGCCATTATACTAGCAAACACTCAGTGTACCTAGTGGCATCCTATACGTGGCTATTGGACTTTGCTATAGTCCCACTAGTGCCAAGACATTTGCAGAGCGCATCTGCCTGCGTTGCACACTCCAACTAATTATAACGAAGCCATTATACTAGCACACACTCAGTGTACCTAGTGGCATCCTATACGTGGCTATTGGACTTTGCTATAGTCCCACTAGGGCCAAGACATTTGCAGAGCACATCTGCCTGCATTGCACACTCCAAGTTTTTTAAACTAAGCAATTTTACTAGCAAACACTCAGTGTACCTAGTGGCATCCTATACGTGGCTATTGGACTTTGCTATAGTCCCACTAGTGCAAAGACATTAGCAGAGCACATCTGCCTGCATTGCACACTCCAAGTTTTTTAAATTCAGCCATTATACTAGCAAACACTCAGTGTACCTAGTGGCATCCTATACGTGGCTATTGGACTTTGCTATAGTCCCACTAGTGCCAAGACATTTGCAGAGCGCATCTGCCTGCGTTGCACACTCCAACAAATTATAACGAAGCCATTATACTAGCAAACACTCAGTGTACCTAGTGGCATCCTATACGTGGCTATTGGACTTTGCTATAGTCCCACTAGTGCCAAGACATTTGCAGAGCGCATCTGCCTGCGTTGCACACTCCAACTAATTATAACGAAGCCATTATACTAGCACACACTCAGTGTACCTAGTGGCATCCTATACGTGGCTATTGGACTTTGCTATAGTCCCACTAGTGCCAAGACATTTGCAGAGCGCATCTGCCTGCGTTGCACACTACAACAAATTATAACGAAGCCATTATACTAGCAAACACTCAGTGTACCTAGTGGCATCCTATACGTGGCTATTGGACTTTGCTATAGTCCCACTAGTGCCAAGACATTTGCAGAGCGCATCTGCCTGCGTTGCACACTCCAACTAATTATAACGAAGCCATTATACTAGCAAACACTCAGTGTACCTAGTGGCATCCTATACGTGGCTATTGGACTTTGCTATAGTCCCACTAGTGCCAAGACATTTGCAGAGCGCATCTGCCTGCGTTGCACACTCCAACTAATTATAACGAAGCCATTATACTAGCAAACACTCAGTGTACCTAGTGGCATCCTATACGTGGCTATTGGACTTTGCTATAGTCCCACTAGTGCAAAGACATTAGCAGAGCACATCTGCCTGCATTGCACACTCCAAGTTTTTTAAACTCAGCCATTATACTAGCAAACACACAGTGTACCTAGTGGCATCCTATACGTGGCTATTGGACTTTGCTATAGTCCCACTAGTGCCAAGACATTTGCAGAGCGCATCTGCCTGCGTTGCACACTCCAACTAATTATAACGAAGCCATTATACTAGCAAACACTCAGTGTACCTAGTGGCATCCTATACGTGGCTATTGGACTTTGCTATAGTCCCACTAGTGCAAAGACATTAGCAGAGCACATCTGCCTGCATTGCACACTCCAAGTTTTTTAAACTCAGCCATTATACTAGCAAACACACAGTGTACCTAGTGGCATCCTATACGTGGCTATTGGACTTTGCTATAGTCCCACTAGTGCCAAGACATTTGCAGAGCGCATCTGCCTGCGTTGCACACTCCAACTAATTATAACGAAGCCATTATACTAGCAAACACTCAGTGTACCTAGTGGCATCCTATACGTGGCTATTGGACTTTGCTATAGTCCCACTAGTGCCAAGACATTTGCAGAGCACATCTGCCTGCGTTGCACACTCCAACTAATTATAACGAAGCCATTATACTAGCAAACACTCAGTGTACCTAGTGGCATCCTATACGTGGCTATTGGACTTTGCTATAGTCCCACTAGTGCCAAGACATTTGCAGCACGTCTGCCTGCGTTGCACACTCCAACGAATTATAACTAAGTTACATTGTCAGGGATATTTATTCTTTATTATTCTGCTGTTAATAAAGCTAGACCACCACTGCAATCTTCACCACCTCTCAATTTTTACTACCATATTTTCAGTCCACAATCTTGTCGCAATCAACATGAGTGGCAAAATGACAGATGCTGGTGGAAAGGGGAAGAGGCGTGGTGGAAAAGGCAAAAAATGTTTTGTCAGTGGGGAAGGTGGCAAAGCTCCATTATCATCTGCTGAAGATAGACCATCTACTAGCAAAAGTAAGATGTCTACTACTTATTGTGGACAATCCGATGTGCTCCCTTTTTTACGGACACGAACAAGAGGAACAAAGGTAGATGATGGGCAAAAAAGGAAAATGCTTGAATGGATCTCAAGTGGTCCAACAAGTGCCCTCTCAGCCACTTCAAGTACCGCATCCAAAAAACACCATTCCTCTGAGTTGTCATCCCAATCACACTTGATTTCTCCCAGCTCTGAAGTCTCCATCAGCCCTGCACAGTATGGTGGAACTGAGATGGCTGAGTCTGCAGAGCTGTTCAGTCACACTATAGCCTGGGAATCAGAGGTCTGCTCCCAAGCTACAGTGAGTACAGAACAGGAAATGGTCTGCAGTGATGCCCAGAACCTTTGTGACTCAGATTCAGGCCGTGAGGACCAAGTTTCTGAGCATAATGTTGACCCTTTGTCACAAACTGTAACACCTGTGGTTATAGACAATGAGGAACATACTGATGAAGATGAGACGCAGATACCCGATTGGGATGACAACTTAAATATTCGGTCAGGGCAAGAAGAGGCTCGGTCTGAGGG
The DNA here is from genome assembly GCF_048569485.1 of Anomaloglossus baeobatrachus. NCBI lineage: Eukaryota > Metazoa > Chordata > Amphibia > Anura > Aromobatidae > Anomaloglossus > Anomaloglossus baeobatrachus. The sequence continues at coordinate 523,130,368 of NC_134354.1, forward strand.
GGAGGGGAGTGCAAACACAACAATTGATGATGACGTTCTAGATCCCACCTACTGTCAACCCCCAGTCAGGCACTCGAGGAGGTCAACAGAGGCGGTGGAGGAGGATGCAACCGACGACGAAGTTACCTTGCGCCTTCCTGGACAGAGTCGGAGCACTGGTAGCACGTCTACAACTGCATCCTCAGCCACCACTCTGCCTATGAGCATTATTCGGGGTGGATCAACAGGTCGCATGGCCTCTAAGCCTTGCCTAGCCTGGGCCTTTTTTCACATCGAAAAAGATCGCCCAACTCATGTGATATGTAACATTTGTCATGATTCTGTTAGTAGAGGTCAAAACCTCAGCAGTTTGACAACTTCTTCCATGAATCGTCACATGAATAAATATCATAAGTCCCGGTGGGAAGCTCACCGTGCTGCAATGCCGGCTAGCGGAGCGAACCATCCACCGCCCGCCCCTTCCAGTGCATCCGCGCGCTCTTCATCTTCTAGGACTGTGGGGACAGCTGTCACACCTGTTTTTCCACGCAAAACTTCCACCACTGTAACCGCAACAGGCAGTTTGCTTGTAAGGTCGGCAGTTGGTTTGGAAGGGGAAACAAGTGAGTGTGTACAGCTCTCTCAGACATCGATAGCACCAACGTTGGATGAAGGCAACATCATGTCTCCGCCTGCACTTTCCTCACAAACCTGCATTTTTCCAGGGACACCCTACTCAACACCGTCTACACACAGCAGCCAGATCTCTGTCCCTCAGATGTGGTCAAATAAAAGGCCACTTCCTCCGACCCATGACAAAGCTAAGAGGTTGACTCTATCCCTCTGTAAGCTGTTGGCTACCGAAATGCTGCCTTTCCGCCTAGTGGACACACAGGATTTTAGAGACCTTATGTCTGTCGCTGTGCCCCAGTACCAGATGCCTAGTCGCCACTACTTCTCTAAGAAAGGTGTGCCCGCGCTACACCAGCATGTCGCACACAACATCACCGCTTCCTTGAGAAACTCTGTGTGTGTGAACGGGTGCATTTCACCACCGATACTTGGACCAGTAAGCATGGACAGGGACGTTACATGTCGCTGACTGGGCACTGGGTAACTATGGTGATAGATGGTGAAGGGTCTGCTGCACAAGTCTTGCCGTCCCCACGACTTGTGTGTCAATCCTCTGTCTGTCCAAGTTCCGCCACAGCTTCTGCATCCTCCACCTCATCTGGGTCCTCCACCTCCGCCCCAAGCCTGCCTGGTCAGGCCACCAGCGTTCTCACTGCGCAGAAGGAATCACGCACGCCTCATTACTATGCTGGCAGCCGAGCGCAACGGCATCAGGCGGTCTTTAGCTTGACATGTCTTGGTAATAAGAGTCACACAGCTGAGGAGTTGTGGTCAGCTCTGCGGTCCGAGTTTAATAAATGGTTGTCTCCACTCAACCTGCAGCCTGGTAAGGCCGTGTGCGACAATGCTGCAAACCTGGGTGCGGCCCTTCGCCTGGGCAAGGTGACACACGTACCTTGTATGGCTCACGTGTTGAACCTTGTCGTGCAGCAATTTTTAACACACTATCCCGGCCTAGATGGCCTTCTGAACAGGGCACGAAAACTGTCTGCTCACTTCCGGCGTTCAAGCGCCGCAGCTGAGCGACTTGCATCGCTCCAGAAGTCTTTCGGCCTGCCGGTTCATCGCCTGAAATGCGATGTGGCGACACGCTGGAATTCAACTCTACACATGTTACAGCGACTGTGGCAGCACCGCAGAGCCCTGGTGCAATACGTCATGACGTATAGCCTGGGCCAACGAGATGCAGAGGTGGGGCAGATCACCCTGATGGAGTGGTCTCAGATCAAGGACCTATGCACCCTTCTGCACAGTTTCGACATGGCGACGAATATGTTTAGCTCTGACAATGCCATTATCAGCATGACGATTCCAGTCATTTACATGCTGGAGCACACGCTAAACACTATTCGGAGTCAGGGGGTGGGACAACATGAAGGGGAGGAACTACAGGAGGATTCATATGTGCAAGGGACAACAACATCACCAAGATCCAGACGTTCATCATCACCAATGCAGCAGGCATGGGACCATGGGGAACAGGGATCGACAAGGGCGCATAGTAGCAGGCGAAATGTTGAGCAAGGTGCAGGAGAACATGAAGAAATGGAGGACGAACTGTCCATGGACATGGAAGACTCAGCGGATGAGGGAGACCTTGGTCAAATTTCAGTTGAAAGAGGTTGGGGGGAGATGTCAGAGGAAGAAAGAACGGGTAGCACCTCTATGCCACAAACACAGCGTGGACTTGGTCCGCATGGCTGCGCAAGACACATGAGTGCCTTCTTGTTGCACTACCTCCAACATGACAGTCGTATTGTCAAAATTAGAAGTGATGATGACTACTGGATTGCCACACTATTAGATCCCCGGTACAAGTCCAAATTTTGTGACATAATTCCAGCCATAGAAAGGGACGCACGTATGCAGGAGTATCAGCAGAAGCTGTTACTCGATCTTAGCTCGGCTTTTCCACCAAACAACCGTGCAGGTGCAGGGAGGGAATCTCCCAGTTGTAACTTGACAAACATGGGACGGTCTCGTCATCTTCACCAGTCTACCCGTACCAGTAGGACCGTATCTGGTGCCGGTAACAGCAATTTTATGGAATCTTTTCATAATTTTGTTAGACCCTCTTTTGCAAGGCCACCAGAGACAACAAGTCTGACACATACTCAACGGCTGGAGAGGATGATACAGGAGTATCTCCAAATGAACATCGATGCCATGACTGTGCAACTGGAGCCTTGCTCCTTTTGGGCTTCAAACATAGAAAAATGGCCAGAGCTTTCCAGTTACGCCTTGGAGATTTTGTCGTGTCCAGCTGCCAGCGTTGTCTCTGAACGTGTATTCAGTGCTGCTGGGTGTGTGCTGACAGATAAGCGCACGCGTCTGTCCAGTGACAATGTGGACAGACTGACGTTCATCAAAATGAACAAGTCATGGATCCAGAAGGAATTTACTACCCCTGTGTCATCCTGGGGAGAGTAAATGCTTGTGGATTTGGAATGTGCTTGATGCAAATCAAAACATCCTGTTTGCAACTAGGGCCCAAGTGCTGCCACTGATGGGGTGGGTGTCTGTGTGGCCCAATTTTTGGAAAAAAAGGGAGACTCCGCTTGGAGTAACCCTTGCTTACATTGTTTTTAAAAGAAGCCAAGATGAACAAGTCATGGATCAGCAAAGACTTTATCTACGTACCCCGGTGTCATCCTGGGGACGGATAAGAATGGCGTATTTTTGAATGTGCTTGATGCAAATCAAAACATCCTGTTTGCAACTAGGGCCCAAGTGCTGCCACTGATGGGGTGGGTGTCTGTGTGGCCCAATTTTTGGAAAAAAGGGAGACTCCGCTTGGAGTAACCCTTGCTTGCTGTGTTTTTAAAAGAAGCCAAGATGAACAGAGCTGGGATCAGGAAAGACTTTGCTACCTACCCCGGTGTCATCCTGGGGACGGATAAGAATGGCGTATTTTTGAATGTGCTTGATGCAAATCTAGCTGTGAAGTGTACAACTGGGGCACAACTGCTGCCACTGAAGGGGTGGGTGTCTGTGTGGGCCCAATTTTTGGAAAAAAGGGAGACTCCGCTTGGAGTAACCCTTGCTTGCTGTGTTTTTAAAAGAAGCCAAGATGAACAGAGCTGGGATCAGGAAAGACTTTGCTACCTACCCCGGTGTCATCCTGGGGACGGATAAGAATGGCGTATTTTTGAATGTGCTTGATGCAAATCAAAACATCCTGTTTGCAACTAGGGCCCAAGTGCTGCCACTGATGGGGTGGGTGTCTGTGTGGCCCAATTTTTGGAAAAAAAGGGAGACTCCGCTTGGAGTAACCCTTGCTTACATTGTTTTTAAAAGAAGCCAAGATGAACAAGTCATGGATCAGCAAAGACTTTATCTACGTACCCCGGTGTCATCCTGGGGACGGATAAGAATGGCGTATTTTTGAATGTGCTTGATGCAAATCAAAACATCCTGTTTGCAACTAGGGCCCAAGTGCTGCCACTGATGGGGTGGGTGTCTGTGTGGCCCAATTTTTGGAAAAAAGGGAGACTCCGCTTGGAGTAACCCTTGCTTGCTGTGTTTTTAAAAGAAGCCAAGATGAACAGAGCTGGGATCAGGAAAGACTTTGCTACCTACCCCGGTGTCATCCTGGGGACGGATAAGAATGGCGTATTTTTGAATGTGCTTGATGCAAATCAAAACATCCTGTTTGCAACTAGGGCCCAAGTGCTGCCACTGATGGGGTGGGTGTCTGTGTGGCCCAATTTTTGGAAAAAAAGGGAGACTCCGCTTGGAGTAACCCTTGCTTACATTGTTTTTAAAAGAAGCCAAGATGAACAAGTCATGGATCAGCAAAGACTTTATCTACGTACCCCGGTGTCATCCTGGGGACGGATAAGAATGGCGTATTTTTGAATGTGCTTGATGCAAATCAAAACATCCTGTTTGCAACTAGGGCCCAAGTGCTGCCACTGATGGGGTGGGTGTCTGTGTGGCCCAATTTTTGGAAAAAAGGGAGACTCCGCTTGGAGTAACCCTTGCTTGCTGTGTTTTTAAAAGAAGCCAAGATGAACAGAGCTGGGATCAGGAAAGACTTTGCTACCTACCCCGGTGTCATCCTGGGGACGGATAAGAATGGCGTATTTTTGAATGTGCTTGATGCAAATCTAGCTGTGAAGTGTACAACTGGGGCACAACTGCTGCCACTGAAGGGGTGGGTGTGTGTGGGCCCAATTTTTGGAAAAAAGGGAGACTCCGCTTGGAGTAACCCTTGCTTGCTGTGTTTTTAAAAGAAGCCAAGATGAACAGAGCTGGGATCAGGAAAGACTTTGCTACCTACCCCGGTGTCATCCTGGGGACGGATAAGAATGGCGTATTTTTGAATGTGCTTGATGCAAATCAAAACATCCTGTTTGCAACTAGGGCCCAAGTGCTGCCACTGATGGGGTGGGTGTCTGTGTGGCCCAATTTTTGGAAAAAAGGGAGACTCCGCTTGGAGTAACCCTTGCTTGCTGTGTTTTTAAAAGAAGCCAAGATGAACAAGTCATGGATCAGCAAAGACTTTATCTACGTACCCCGGTGTCATCCTGGGGACGGATAAGAATGGCGTATTTTTGAATGTGCTTGATGCAAATGTAGCTGTGAAGTGTACAACTAGGGCACAACTGCTGCCACTGAAGGGGTGGGTGTGTGTGGGGCCCAATTTTTGGAAAAAAGGGAGACTCCGCTTGGAGTAACCCTTGATTGCTGTGTTTTTTATAAATGATCCAAGCTGCACAGAGCTGGGATCAGGAAAGACTTAGCTACCTACCCCGGTGTCATCCTGGGGACGGTTAATTATGGCGTATTTTTGAATGTGCTTGATGCAAATCTAGCTGTGAAGTGTACAACTGGGGCACAAGTGCTGCCACTGAAGGGGTGGGTGTGTGTGTGGCCCAATTTTTGGAAAAAAGGGAGACTCCGCTTGGAGTCACCTTGCGGTGTTTTACATGATTTTAGAAGGGCGTGCCATGCCTATATCTGTGTGTCCTCCTCTTTTTCCTTGTCCAGCTGTTTTGTTTTCGCATGAGTATATGTCCTTGTCACTTTCCAATGTGTTTGAGTTGTTTGTCACCTTTAGGACACCTTTGAGGGTGTTTTCTAGGTGTTTTTCTGTGTTTGTGATTGCCTGCCATTGTTTCCTATGCAGTTCGAGTTCGGTTCGTCGAACGTTCGACGAACCGAACTCGAACGGGAGGTCCGTTCGGCGAACCAACCTCGAGCCGAACCGCGACCGGTTCGCTCATCTTTAGTGGGGACATAAATATGAAAGAAGGAAGATGAAAATATTCTTTGCAAAATGTATCAAGGAATATATAAGTCAAGGTAAAAAATTTTTTTTCTTTCCATCAATTTGTGTTCATTTGTGTTTTTTTGGTGTCTCTGTCTTTACATCACATTGTGGTTTCATTGTGCTTTTTTTCCCATGATTTTAAATGAGTGCACAGCTTTGTGAATGTTTGTTCTTAATTAGTACCTATGACGCCCCTTTTTTTGCACAGTCTTAAATTTCTCATTCTGGAGATACCAAATAATCCATGATTAAGACCGCAAGGTTGAAACGTGTAGGATAGTCCTGTGTTTCACTGTGTGTCCCCAGCTTCTCTGCGTGTTGTATCCTGTTTTTAATGGATTTAATAAAATTTCAGTTTTACTACAACCTCTCCTTCTTCTGATGCTGGATATTTTCCTCTCCATGACTGTGTTTCTCCGCCCGGGCCAGGGCGTTCCGTGCATCGGTGGTGGATCCTAGAGTGAAGAGAGGTGAGCTGAACACTTTCTTTTTCTTATAACAAAGAGGAAAGCCACTCTTCTTTTGTGAATGTGCGTCCCAGGTCCCTTTCGCATTTGATAACAAATGATAAGAATTTAAGGTTACTTGTGGGCTGGATAGCCAGGTACGCCCTGGAAATGCCCTTAGAGGTGTCCCTCATTGAGATAAAATAATATTCATATAAAGATTTAATGGTCGGCACATTCTTTTTAATCCCTCCAATCACATGTCGTATCTGGAGATATTTAAAGAAATCCTCCCTAACAACGCCAAAGAAGCTCATTATCTTAGAGAAGAAAAAATTAATTTTTTATTTTAATGGCTCAACATTATAGAATTACGGTATGTGAAATGTGGGGGATTCAACATGCTCAACAAACATTTAAACAAATTCATTGAGTGGTCTAGTTTCCAAAATGCAGTCATTTGTGGGGATTTCCTCTCTTTAGGCACATCAGCAGCTCTGTAAATGTGACATTGTGTCTGGTCTCAATTCCAGCCGATTTTCCGTTCCAAAAGTCAAATGACGCTCTTTCCCATCTGAGCCCTGCCATGCGCCCAAACAGTAGTTTTCCATCACATAGGGGGTATTGGCGTATTCAGGAGCAATTGTACAATAAATTGTATAGTCCATAGAGATAGTATTAGAGGCAATTAGGCAGGGATTCTAGCCTTACAGATCTTGCTGCTGCTATGTAAATAATCTGTTCTCTAAAAATAAAACCACTTTTAGCTGCATTTAGTGTAGGGCAAGTTGCTAGACTAGGAATAATGTACTAGTGGCATGTAAGCAGGGATTCTAGCCTTATAGACCTTGCTGCTGCTACGTAAAAAATCTATTCACTAATAATACTGCTCCTAGCTGCACTTAGTGAAAAGGGCCATTTACGTGCTGCGACATCGCTAACAATATATCGTCGGGGTCACGGTGTTTGTGACGCACATCCGGCGTTGTTAGCGACATCGTAGCGTATGACAGGCTGAAGCGACCTTAAACAATCGCAAAAGAGACAAAAATCGTTGGTATATGAGAAGTCGCTCATTTACCAAAAATCGTTGTCTGGTAAGTAGCGATGTTGTTCCTCGTTCCTGCGGCATCACACATCGCTATGTGTGACACCGCAGGAGCGACGAACATCTCCTTACATCCGTCCACCGGCAATGAGGAAGGAAGGAGGTGGGCGGCATGTTCCGGCTATTGGACAGCTGCCATGTGATGTCGCTGCGACGCCGCACAAACTGCCCCCTTAGAAAGGAGGCGGATCGCCAGCCAGAGTGACGTCGCAGGGAAGGTAAGTCCGTGTGACGGGTCCTAGCGATGTTGTGCGCCATGGGCAGCGATTTGCCCGTGACGCACAACCGACGGCAGCGGGTACGCTCGCTAGCGATATCGGTACCAATGTGTGATGCCGCAGGAACGAGGAACAACATCGCTACTTACCAGCCAACGATTTTTGTTAAATGAATGACCTCTCATATACCAACGATTTTTGTCTCTTTTGCGATCGTTTAAGATCGCTCCAGCCTGTCACACGCTGCGATGCCGGATGTGCGTCACAAACACCGTGACCCCGACGATATATCGTTTGCGATATCGCAGCGTGTAAATGGCCCTTTACAGATATTTATGCTGCTATGTAAAAAAATCTATTGTATTCTCTAATAACACCACTCTTAGCTACATCTAATGTAAGGTAATCTACTGGAGAAGAGAAGGGATAGTGTATTAAAGGCCTGTAGGCAGGTATTTTAGCCTTACAGACCATGCTGCTGGAGTAGAGCTAGTGTATTAGAGGTTTGTAGGCAGGGATTCTACCTTACAGACCTTGCTGCTGCTATGTGAAATATCTATTGTAGTCTCTAATAATACCACTCTCAGCTTCATTTAGTATAGAGCAAGCTGCTAGAGTAAGAATAGTGTATTAGAGGGCTCTAGGCAGGGATTCTAGCTTTACAGACCTTGCTGCTGCTATGTGAAATATCTATGATTTATTAATATTGCTCCTAGCTGCATTTAGTGAAGTTCAAGCTGCTGGAGTAGGTATAGTGTATTTGAAGCCTGTAGGCAGGGATTTTAGCCTTACAGACCTTGCTGATGCTGCTACATACAAATTCTATTCTCTAATAATACTGCTCTTAGCTGCATTTAGTGTAGGGCAACCTGCTGGAGTAGGAATAGTGTAATAGAAGCCCATAGGTCTGTAGGCAGGGATTCTAGCCTTACAAATAGTGCTGCTCAAAACTAAAAAAATGCATTCTATTCTCTAATAATACCGCTCTTAGCTGCATTTATTTATAAGGCAAGCTGCTGAATTAGAAATATTAGAATTGTATTAGAATCCTGTATGCATTGATTCTATCCTTACAGATCGTGCTGCTGCTACCTAAAATACTGTATGTATGCTATTCTGTAATAATATCTCTCTAAGCTGCATACATAATTTAAAATAAGCAAATCCTGAGGTAAGGGACAATGAAATGTCCCGCTGATGGAGGTGCACGCAGAGACTGTGGCAGTGAGCCAAGGCAAACACACTTATTATCTAAACCTTGCTTCCTGTCTCCCTTTGTAAGATGTCCAAGCAGCTGGAAACTCCAGGAACCTTAAGAGCTCCCATAAAGGCTCTTTTAAAGTTTCCGAGCCTCGCACCTAACAGACTGTTGAACTGCTGTGCCGCCGTGTCCTACAATCCGACAGTCAGGTCACCAGAGTTCACACTTCACTTCTCTCAGTGAACTGAATTGAACCAGCAGCCGGACTTCCAGACTATCAAATTGCAGGACACTGCCACACAGCAGTCCAGCATTCCGGCAGCGGGTTAACCGATGGTCACACTTGGTACCGTGCGAACCCGGCTAGGAACTACGGTGACCCAACCGATGATACCGCTTCTCACAGCTGGGTCCCCCACTACCGTCGATGAGCTGCAGTGATCGGTCACATTTTCCATCGCTGTAGCTTATGGATTTAACAAAGCCGGGATCATCACGGGACATTGTTTGAATTAAGTCGGACTTGTGAGGGTGATTTGGGGTTTAACAGATTGGTGAAAGAGGGTGTGTTTTATATTATTTAAAATAAAGGATTTTTGTTTGTATTTTTTTATTTTTATTTACAAGGTTGGTAATTGTGAGGTTCTCATAGACACCTCTCCATTACCAACCCAGGGTTTGAAGACAGCTGTGGTTTATGACAAATCACAGCTGACATCAACCCCATATATTACCCTGATTGCCACCTCACCAGAGCAATTGAGATGAGCTGGGTAAAGCACCACAATTGGCACATCTAAGGAATGCGCCAATTGTGGGGTGGCTGCAGGCTTCTGTTTTTAGGTTGGGGAATACCCAATAACCATGCACCTTTCCAGCCTGAGAATACCAGTCGTCAGTTGTCTCCTTTACCTGCGCAGGTTATCACAAATAGGCGGGGTGCCGCACATCATTTTTCTTTTTACTGCGTCTGCCAATCACAGTAATGCCAGTACCAAAGATGGCTACAGCATCACTCTGATTGGCAGGCAATCCCCACATGTTTAGTGGCTGAAAATCAGACACCAAACATGTGTGGAGGAGACTCGAAACTCAGGAGGTGAGACTCAAATACTCAACGAGTAATGTATATCCCGAATACCTTAATATTTGTGCGAGTAACGAATAGTGCCGAATATATTTGTTCATCATGACTCCAGGCGTGTTCAGTCTCTCTCAATACACCCAGCTTGGCTGACAGCTGCAGGCTGTACTGAGAAATGTAGGACTTCAGCAGCATTAAGGAGGAGGAGTACTTAGAAACTTGTTAATCAGGCTAAGTGTACGCTCACACTTGCGTATAAAAAATCACTCAGATTCTCATTCAAAACTTTTGGACAAGTGAAATTTGTTTGGTATTCCATATGTCATGTGAGTTTGATGCAAATGTGCGGGGTTTTTTTCACCAAGCATCCGTCTGACATGCGTATGTCTTCAATATGCCATCCGTATGTTTTTATTCTCAGCCAGCTATAATCAACAATCATTTACAGGACCATTTACAGTGTTCTATGCTACGTAATGGTAATGTATCCTTAAAAATTTGACAGTATATGGTTTGCGTGACATCTGTTTTTTTCTCGCACCTATATTGTATTGCATTGGCGAGTTTCGGACGTCTACGAGCAAGCTGTTTTTTTTTTCTTCAGGCCAATTACAGCTGAGGAAAAATTTGCAAATCAGCACTGACTCACTGAGTAACAAGGGTCCGAGTGCAATGCGATTTTTTTTTTTCTTGCATTACTGTCATCCGTTTTATACACGTGTGGGTGTACTCTAACACAGCTCTAATGACATGGATTTTCAAAGTAAGTAGAATAGCTTCATCACATCACAACAATCTATATAATTATATATTTAGCCAGAAATGTGAAATCTGACAACAGATCTGTCCGTGGGAACCTCCAGCTGTCACCGCAACTAACCTGAGTGACATCACCGCTGATCACATGGTTCATTCATTCTCTGCCTGAAGTCTAGAGTGGGTGGTCATGTTCTATGATCTCTCTCTGTGACTTTAGATATTATATACACATACAACCTATACACAAAAAAACAGCCCAAAAATTCTATATTATAAAAATAGTTTATTAATAAATTCAATAAAATATACAGCAAGGTAAGAAAATAGTGAAAAAAGTGCAAAACAATTGCACCAAAGAAAACTGCATAGCAGAAGGGAAACGACATACCCAGAGGTAAATATTACAATACAAAACAATATTAAAGGATACACCAGTTAAAAAACTGCAACTAAATAGATATGCATACCAAAATAGTCCTCAAAATAGTCAAATGCACTGAAAATATGAATAAACCTCACAATTTTAAACCTTAATAAGTCAAAAAAAGAATCAGTGACTAGCTCAATCAATTAAAATGGAATATTTTTATTAAATACAATTAAAAAATCAATTAAAAAGGTGCCTCAAAAAGATCACGAATAAGCACACGAGCCGCTCAGAAAAATACTATAGATTTTAAATAGATAATTAACACCCCAATAAATACACAAGCAGATGCAAAAATGTCTAGATATAAATATAAATTGCACAATGCGGCCAAAATAAACACTGTGGTGAACATTCACAGCCCTATAGATACACTGGACCAATATATAGCTGTCGCGGACAGGGAGGAGGGTGTCAGCACTGCGCTCACCCCTCTGCTCGGGTCCGGCTGCTGCTGCTCAGTGGTGGCTCGAGCTGTGGGCCGGATCCCGGGGGTTTTCGAGCGGCGCTCCTCGCCCGTGAGTGAAAGGGGATTGGGTTTGGGATAGAGTCTATTGTCCGTGACGCCACCCACGGTTGTGGTGATTTCACCACCGCTGCTCTGTATGGGGATCCCGGGAGTGATGGTGTGTAGCAGCGAGTTGTTGTGTTGCCCCTCCGTGGGTAGGGGTTGGTGATCCCGGGGCCCGGTGATGAGGTGGGAGATGCAGGGCCTGGTGGGCGCAGGGACGCGGGGGCAGCGCTGTGCCTTGCGGCACTGTGGTACTCACTCAGCCTGAGACGGTGACACAGTTCTCGGTAAACCACACGGCTGGAAAGACGGTTCCCACGGACTGCTGCACTTGCTTCCCCAGTAGGTGACGGTGATGTCCCTTTTCCTGCACCTAATGTTGTTGATGGTTTCGATGGGTTCCCACCGGTAACCCGCTCCCAGGCTTAAAGCTGGACCGGAGGAGCTCTACTCTTTGCCCGCAGGCGCTGGCCCTCAGAAACTGGTGCCCTGGGGGTGGCGGTGTCTCTGCTTTAATGGTTGGGCTGTTGCCTTCAATCGGGACTTGGTTGTTTGGAGACAGTCGTCCCCTTCACTGACGGATTTGGCAAATTATGGCGACTCCTAGCCTTGCCGGGATCCGAAAGGCCCCTGCCCTGGTGCTGACTGTTCCTTGTACACTGCTCCAAACCGCCGTGTCACCACCCGTCCGCGGTCCTTCCAGTGACCTCCGAGCAGTCACCCCTGCGGACAATCACCGCCGTCTGCTGACCTTGCTGTCGCTTAGCCCGGGGTACACACCCGGGTTCACTTCAGGCTTTTCAAACTGTCTCTTGCACCTTACTTCAGCTTTTCTCTTAAGCTCCTCTACCACTTCACTTCACTTCCTTTCACTTTCACCTCCTAAACTCATCTCTCAACTGCCTGGTTCTTCCCGCCTCCAGAGCTGTGGACTCCTCGGTGGGCGGAGCCAACCGCCTGGCCCACCCCCTGGTGTGAACACCAGCTCCTGGAGGAAGGCAACAAGGATTTTGGTAGCTTTGGTGTTCCTAACTGGGGTGTAGGGTGTGGTGGTGCAATGACCTGTGACCCCTGGCTTGCCCAGGGCGTCACATTCCCCCTTAGCAAAATGCAGACCGTCCGCGGGCTGCCCGTCCAACACCGGTTTTATTTTTCTGAAAATGCATAAAAGCAAAACGGTAACATATATACATTTTTATTACTTCTTCCCATAACGGGAGGCACTTTACTTAAACGTTGCAAACGGTTTACGGTTACGGTTTCCGCTCTCTCCCACCCAAGCAACCTGGCCCTGATGCTGCCCCTAAAACCCAGGCAGCGCCCCTTGACCCAAGTCCAGCACATGTTACCCGAGCGGGATCTGTCCTTCCCCTCCAGAGGGTAGCCACCGGTTCCTGTGGTGGCTGGGCCCCAGCCGGCTCTACTGCGGGCCCTCCCTCCAACCTGCCTCTCCGGAGGCGGCATTGCGGAAAACGGTAACGGCAAACAACTTATTTACAAGCCACTAGCGTCTGTGGTTGCCCTGCAAGTTCACGGGCTTGTCCATGAGCAGTCCCTCATGCAAACTTTTTGAAACGGTCCCCACGGGGACAACGGTGCCAACAACGGCTGGTTTTCCAAATCAAGCTGACAATCAGGTTACTTTCCGGTTATCATCATTTCTCATCATTTTTCAACTTTCAAACATTTTTAAACACTTTGGTCCCAACGGGGACTGTTGCAGCGGGCATCCGCTGCCCTTACTCCGGATAATCGGCTTCAGCTGCATCCGAGGGAGGGGGCGCGGTGCTCACTCAGGACTCCTGGCTGCCCCTCAGCTTAGCGTCCAGCGCAAACCACCCCCTCTCCCCACAGTGCCGGGTGTACTGTACAATGTCGCCCGGCATCAGGTTGCGGCCGGGATGCTCTTCAGGCATGTGGGCATTCACATCCCGCCGGGCTATAAACACTTCGGCCTCCAGGCCCGGTTCAAATATAAACCCATAGCCCCGGCGGACATCAAACCGCCTCACCTGCCCCACGTACAGCGGGCCCCGGACACGGAACGTGGCCTGGCGGAGATTCTCCTTCTGCCTTATCGCTCGGGCCACCAGCTCAGCCTTCTTCCTCTCCCGTTCACCGATCTCCAGGCCCAGCGGTACCGGCTCCCTATCCCAATATGGCGCTGCTGCGAGCTCCGGCGCACGGGTCGTGCCCCGCGGGACATCCTGGACGTTGCCCACTGTTAGGAATCTGGGCGGCAGGTCCCGCGGTGTCTTGGCCTTGGGCGCTGCCTTACAGCTGCAACCCGGCGCCACCTCAGCCGAGGTGTGGGGGATGGGCACAGGGGCTTTCCGCTGCTGGGCCTTCGGCTCGGAGCGGGGCATCAGCTCCGGCTCGGGGGACTTTTCAGGGGATGCCTCCGGTTCAGTCTTTGGGACCTTCCACGGCAACACCTCCGGTCGACTACGGGCTCCGGCTACAGGTCGGCCCGCCTGGGCGGGGACGCTGGGTATTGCTACCGGTTGCGGTAGTAGCAGGCCTAATGGCGGGGTCACGGCCTCCGGGACGGGTGGCGAGGGAGGCAGCGGGGGGAGAGGGCTTGGACTGGGTCCCGCAGCCGCGATGACCGGCCCTTCCAGGGCATCGGGGCGTGGGTCACTCACCCTCCCTTCCTCCGCTTCTTCCTCGCGTCTCCGCACGGCTGCTATAACGTCCACCATGTCGGTCTCCCACTCCTCCATGAGGAGCTGCATCTTGACCTGCAGCCGTTGGTAGAGCTGCGCGGTCCGGATCTCCACCCACGCCGCGGTTCCAGGCGCGGGGGCTACGGTGTCGCGGGACGGCATCCACATGTTGCTGGCAGCTTTTCCCAGGAACAAGATGTCTGCAGAGTCCTGGCGTCCCTGCTTTTATAGCTGCTCTCACATGCAGCCAGCCGCCATCGCGTCCCCCTTAGCTTCTCTTCAGCCACTCCTCTTTCGGGCGGGGTTTTGGCCTTCGCGCCTGTGCTACTCGAGAAGACGCTCGAGCGGGGACTTTTCACGCCAAAGATGACGGCTTCTGAAATTTTTCCACCGGACACCTCCGGCGGTAACAAGGCGCACCTCTACCAGACGGCAGAGCGGTAAGATCCTGTTCGTGACGCCAAGTTGTCGCGGGCGGGGAGGAGGGTGTCAGCACTGCGCTCACCCCTCTGCTCGGGTCCGGCTGCTGCTGCTCAGTGGTGGCTCGAGCTGTGGGCCGGATCCCGGGGGTTCTCGAGCGGCGCTCCTCGCCCGTGAGTGAAAGGGGATTGGGTTTGGGATAGAGTCTATTGTCCGTGACGCCACCCACGGTTGTGGTGATTTCACCACCGCTGCTCTGTATGGGGATCCCGGGAGTGATGGTGTGTAGCAGCGAGTTGTTGTGTTGCCCCTCCGTGGGTAGGGGTTGGTGATCCCGGGGCCCGGTGTTGAGGTGGGAGATGCAGGGCCTGGTGGGCGCAGGGACGCGGGGGCAGCGCTGTGCCTTGCGGCACTGTGGTACTCACTCAGGCTGAGACGGTGACACAGTTCTCGGTAAACCACAGGGCTGGAAAGACGGTTCCCACGGACGGCTGCACTTGCTTCCCCAGTAGGTGACGGTGATGTCCCTTTTCCTGCACCTGATGTTGTTGATGGTTTCGATGGGTTCCCACCGGTAACCCGCTTCCCGGCTTCAAGCTGGACCGGAGGAGCTCTACTCTTTGCCCGCAGGCGCTGGCCCTCAGAAACTGGTGCCCTGGCGGTGGCGGTGTCTCTGCTTTAATGGTTGGGCTGTTGCCTTCAATCGGGACTTGGTTGTTTGGAGACAGTCGTCCCCTTCACTGACGGATTTGGCAAATTATGGCGACTCCTAGCCTTGCCGGGATCCGAAAGGCCCCTGCCCTGGTGCTGACTGTTCCTTGTACACTGCTCCAAACCGCCGTGTCACCACCCGTCCGCGGTCCTTCCAGTGACCTCCGAGCAGTCACCCCTGCGGACAATCACTGCCGTCTGCTGACCTTGCTGTCACTTAGCCCGGGGTACACACCCGGGTTCACTTCAGGCTTTTCAAACTGTCTCTTGCACCTTACTTCAGCTTTTCTCTTAAGCTCCTCTACCACTTCACTTCACTTCCTTTCACTTTCACCTCCTAAACTCATCTCTCAACTGCCTGGTTCTTCCCGCCTCCAGAGCTGTGGACTCCTCGGTGGGCGGAGCCAACCGCTTGGCCCACCCCCTGGTGTGAACACCAGCTCCTGGAGGAAGGCAACAAGGATTTTGGTAGCTTTGGTGTTCCTAACTGGAGTGTAGGGTGTGGTGGTGCAATGACCTGTGACCCCTGGCTTGCCCAGGGCGTCACATAGCAAATCTAAAAGGGGGTAAAAAAACACCCGCATTTAGTATGACATTAACAGATAGCCTATATCCCTAAAGGGTCATTTACACGCTGTGACATCGCTAACGATATATCGTCGGGGTCACGGTGTTTGTGACGCACATACGGCGTCGTTAGCGACATCGCAGCATATGACAGGCTGGAGCGACCTTAAACGATCGCAAAAGAGACAAAAATCGTTGGTATATGAGAGGTCTTCATTATCAAAAATCGTTGTCTGGTAAGTAGCGATGTTGTTTGTCATTCCTGTGGCAGCACACATCGCTATGTGTGACACCGCAGGATCGACGAACATCTCCTTACCTCCGTCCACCGGCAATGAGGAAGGAAGGAGGTGGGCGGCATGTTCCAGCTGATCATCTCCGCCCCTCCTCTGCTATTGGACGGCTGCCGTGTGACGTCGCTCTGACGTCGCACGAACCGCCCCCTTAGAAAGGAGGCGGATCATCACAGGGAAGGTAAGTAAGGGGCAGCGATTTGCCCGTGACGTGCAACTGACGGGGGCGGGTATGCTCGCTAGCGATATCGGTACCGATATGGCAGCTTGTAAAGTACCCTTAAGGTCTCAATCTATCAATCTTAGGAGATCCCATATTCAAAGTGTTTAACGGCATGCTAAAATATGTACTACTTGTTCAGACAAAACATGAGTCATGATTATATTACCTTAATCAATGGTGGTAGTGGGAATCAGAGTGGTCACGTGCCTACACCACGCCCCCTGAGGACGCTACCGCGAAACACGTGTCGGGGTGTAGGCTTGCGACCACTCTGATTCCCACTACCACCATTGATTAAGGTAATATAAGCATGACTCATGTTTTGTATCTATGGATGCGACAATCCTGGGTGGCTGCAGGCTGAAATTTTAGGCTGGGTCTCTCCAGCCTGAGAATACCAGCCCCCAGCTATGGGCTTTATCTTGGCTGGGTATCAATATTGGGGGGACCGTATGCTAGTTTTTTTTAATTATTTATTTAAATTATTAAAAAAACAGCATGGGGTCCCTCTAATTTTGATACCAAGCCAAGATAAAGCCCAGAGCTGGGGGCTGCAGCCTGTAGCTGCAAGCTTTATCTGTGCTGGGTATCATAAAAGGGAGGGACCCTACATCATTTTTTTTTATTTATTTATTTATTTTTTACTGTCCGAAAGACCCACAGACTCCATTGGGGGGGGTGGGGGAAGTGTCGCGGGCGGAGGAGGGGACGCCGCGCTCTCCCACTGCTCGGGTCCGGCTGCCGCTGCTGCTGCGGCCTCTGCTGCTTGGTGGCTCGAGCGATGGGCCGGATCCCGGGGACTCGAGCGGCGCTCCTCGCCCGTGAGTGAAAAGGGGATTGGTTTTGGGGATTTATTGTCCGTGACGCCACCCACGGTTGTGGTGATTGTGTGGACACCACCGCTGCTCTGTATGGGGATCCCGGGAGCGGTGACAGGGAGCAGCAGAGTTGTTAATTCTCCCCTCCGTGGGTTAGGGGTTGGTTGTCCCGGGGCCCAGTGATGGGGTGAAGGATGAGGGATGGCAGGCCAGGTGCGGGGCCTGGTGAGGTGCAGGGTCGCGGGGGCAGCGCTGTGCTGCATGGCACGGTGGTACTCACTCAGCCTGAGATGATGACACAGTTCTCGGTAAAACACAGGGCTGGAAAGACGGTTCCCACGGAGGGCTGCTGTTGCTTTTCCCCGGTAGTTAACGGTGACTGTCACTTTTCCTGCACCTAAGTTTACTGTTGGTAGCGATGGATTCCCACCGGTAACCCGCTCCCCGACCTGGATATGGGCCGGAGGAGCCCCTCTTTGCCCGCAGGCGCTGGCCCTGAGAAACTGGTGCCTTGGCGGTGGCGGTGTCTCTCCTTCACGGTTGGACTGTTGCCTTCAATCGGGACTTAGCTGTTGGGAGACCCGGAGGTCCCCTTCACTGACGGATTTGGCAAATTCACGGCGACTCCTAGCCTTGCCGGGATCCGAAAGGCCCCTGCCAATGGTGCTGGCTTCTCTTTGTATACCGGTCCAGTACCGCCGGGCCACCACCCGTCCACGGTCCTTTCAGCAACTCCGATCAGCCTCCACTGCAGACGGTCACCGCCGTCTGCTAACCTTGCTGTCTCAGTCCGGGGCACACACCCGGACCAACTTCAGGCTCTACTTCTGTCACTTTCTCCTTCACTTCAACTCCTCTAACTTGCTCCTCTACCACTTCCCTCTCACTTCAAACTATATCTCTCTTCAACTGCATGGTTTTCCCGCCTCCAGGACTGTGAACTCCTTGGTGAGCGGAGCCAACCGCCTGGCCCACCCCCTGGTGTGGACATCAGCCCCTGGAGGAAGGCAACAAGGATTTCTGGTCTAGCTTAGGTGTACCTAACCGGGGTGTAGGGTGTGGTGATGTCATTACCTGTGACCCCTGGCTTGCCCAGGGCGTCACAGAAGCAGTGACTATGCATGAGGCTAATGAGCGGCACCGGAAGTAGGAGGGGTCACAGGAGCAGGCACGGATGATCCTAGAATGTATGGGCTCCTTCCAGGTTAGTGGGTGTGACCAGCTGAGTTAGTGGGCATGACCAGCTGGGCTAGTGAGCTTGTCCATGTTTTCTCTCTTCCACTACAATCATGCTTCTCCCCCCCCTGCCCCCCAAGTGACAGGGGCCTGTTGGATGACGTCATACCTGGAAGGAGCCCATACACTAGCATCTACCAGAGACTGGTAAGTTTGCTTTACTTTTTTATTTTTCTTTCTACCTTTCTTTTTACTACCGAGTGCTGGATCCAGGTCAATACCGGCCCGGCCAAGCACTCAGGTACTCTTGAACCCTTGCAGGTCTTAATGGTTTAAAGAAATCGGGTTAAATGCTGCGATAAAAAACACAGATCCAAGGGATATCGTGAATTCCTTTTCTTTATTTTCACAGGTCAACGCGTTTCAAAGGCATCTCCGCCTTCTTCATCAGGGCAAAACACAGAAAGGAACAGCTGTTCCTTTCTGTGTTTTGTCCTGATGAAGAAGGCGGAGATGCCTTTGAAACGCGTTGACCTGTGAAAAGAAAAGGAATTCACGATATCCCTTAGATCTGTGTTTTTTAGCGCAGCATTTAACCCGATTTAAACCATTTCTTCTTTTACTGCATTATCGGGGCTGCGGCTGACCACCTCTGCATTCATTTATTATGTGCTTGTAAGGAGTTGTGCCTGTCACAACTACAGCAGGTGAGTACCTGTTTCATTACCTGCACTCATTTTATATCGGATAAAATCCTATGTGCGCTTCCTTTCCACAGTCTTTCTGCCCTTGCAGGTCTTGACATCACAGAAAAAAACGCTGTAAAAACGCCACAAAAAAAGCCACAAAAACCGCACCAAAACCACAGGTGATTCCCAGGAGACATCCTACCACAACATCATGTTTTGGTCAGGTTTAGGTCAGGAAAAAAACACTGCAAAAATGTCCTGTGTGAACATAGCCTTAGGCTGGGTGAAAACAGTACATTTTTATCGCATATTTGATGCATTTTTTTATGTGCAGTTTTGTTACAAATCTGAAAGGAACTCCTTATGCCAGAAAAGTCAATGGGAATCCTGAAGTGTTGTGCACACAATCAGGATTTTTTCCTTGCAGATTTGGTTGCAGAAAAAAATCTGCAGCATGTCAATTCTTTCTGTCTTCCTGACTGTTTTTGTACCATTGAAAGCAATGAAAAGAACACATTGAATGAAGCAGCAAAAAATGAGGCAAATCTCGGCAAAAATGCACGTTTCAGAATAAGCATTTTTCCTGCCAGAAGATGCAGATTTAGTGTAGAAATTTCTGCAACCAAATCTGCAACGCGTGTACATGTGTCGATTCTCCTCTGCCTGTGTCCTTCAGTCGGGCGTCTTCTTTCTTTCTTAAATGTTCCCTGTTACACACTGCTCTGACACTGTCTGCACATGGCCTACTTGGTGGGGAGTTCCCCTGTCTCTCAGTACGCCTCCAAGGAGCTATGTCTGCACTCCGAACCTGGTCACCTCTGCTTCCTCCTGCACTCGACTTCTCCTTCTGCTCCCATTACACAACACCCCTGAAACCAGAAAATGCCTTTTCCTCTATGACCTCAAACTCTAATCCCCCTTCCTATCTGACTAGTATTAAAGAGGTGGTTCACTACTTATTTTTCCAATGATTTTAGTGCCCAAATTGAAATGTAAAGTGTATGGCATTGAGTTTTGTAGTAGAAAATGTAATACATAGTTATGTTAATAAGATATTGTAATATATAAGGTATAGTATATTAGAAGGTTGAGTTTATAGGAGCCGCAGTAAGAGAAACTGGCCACAAAAGGTCCCTGGTTGCTCCTGGTTATGTTTAGATATCCTTCAGGCAATTTAGATTTAAAGGGGTGGTTCACTATTTATTTTTCCACGCCACATCGATATGTTGTGAAACAAGGCTTCTCTCAAATACCTTGTGTTGCCAATAGTACCTTTGAGCGGCGCTATTGCTGTCTGCTCATCCCCTTCTAGTGACCCGCCGAGCTGCATAGCCTCTGATATCCAGCGATGTCACATCAATTCCAGTTCATTTGACATCACCATGGCTGGCGTCAGTTTCTGTGAGTGATTGGGCTGTGGGTGGTGTTTCACCGCTTGTCACGGCAGAGCATCGCTCCTGCTTGTGGTGCTCTGCAGTGAAGGCGAGAGCAGGGAGATGCTTGGCTGTGACGCTGGGCTATGATGAGCGGTGAAAAGCCGCCCACAGCCCAGTCACTCAGGAAGACTGAGGCTGGAAGTTGACGTGACATCACCGGCTATCAGAGGTCATGGAGCCCGGGGGTCACGAGAAGGGGATGAGCGGACTGCAATAGCGCCACTCTCAAGCACTATTGGCAACACAAGATATTTGAGAGAAGCCTTGTTTCTCAACATTATATCAATGTGGCTTGGAAAAATAAGTAGTGAACCACCCCTTTAACTCTAATATGCCTGGAGGATATCAAACTGTAACAAGGAGCAACCAGGGACCTCTTGTGGCTGGTTTCTCATACTGAGGCTCCTATAAAGTCCACCTTCTAATATACAGTACTATACCTTATACATTACAATACCTTATTAACATAACTATGTATTACATTTACAAATCTATGCCATACACTTTACATTTCAATTTAGGCACTAAAATAATTGATGTCTTCAAAGGGTACATGACTGTAGGTCACCCTCTTACATTAGGTTAAAAAATGCAACCTCTCTGTATGTAAGGGTATGTGCTCAAGATCAGGACTTTCGCTTGTGTTCTCCCTACAGAGAATGTATGCAAATCCACAACAAACAATTGACGTGCTGCGGCTTAGAAAGCCACACTGCAGGTCAGTGTTTTCTGTGGAAAAAACAAGCACAGTGGGCATGGGATTTCTAGAAATCAATCCACTATGCTTGTACTATAAACCGCAGTGTTTTGGACACAGCGAAAACACGCTACATCCAAAAGCCTGTGTGAAGCCCCACAGGTGTTGTGTCGGTGCATTACCTTCAGGGACTCCACGTAGATGGATCTGTCTGGTCACAGGTAGGAAACCTTCTTTGTAGTTTGTCGTGACGCCACTCTCAGATTTGCGGTCAGTGGGGACCGCCACTACAGGTTAAGGGATGCCTGGGGCTGATGGTGGGTGCAGTTAGTTGTGATAGCCTCCTGAGAGTGAGGCAAGCCCCAGGGCCCTGTGTAGATGTGTAGTACCACAAGGCGCAGAATAACTCCACACAGGCAGAATGTCTTTCAGGGTTTTTACTCACTTCAGGTGGCAGGGTGAGTAACCCGGGCGTAGCTGGGATGAACCAGGCGGGAACCAGGTGTCCTTCAGGCTGACTTGTGAGGGTGACTACTAACTCGCCTTCCTTAGCCCTTGGTGGTTTGGGGTGACCCTGACTTTGAGTCCCTATGGGGGTCACCCAGGGAAGTTGCTGAAGCCTCACTCCCCTTCGTTTGCCGTGTGCTTGTTGCCTAGGCCAGATCACTCCAGCTTCTTGCCTCCTGTGAGCTATGGGCCCTAACTGTGGCTACGTGGCTGCGGCTTTTTGTGGTGTTGTGGCGTGGGCTTTGAGAGCCCCACACCGGCAGGTTTAGCAAAAGAAAGCTGGATCTATCTCCGCTTCGGGATCTGCCGCCCGTTTGGGCCTGGTACTCTCTAGCAGTCTCCTTACTTCCCACTCCGTGCCCTCTCTTTAGCTGAAGATGGATTTCGGGTAGCACTCCTAGTTGACCGTTCTCCCCCGTCAGTAGCCACTGCGCGGGCGCTGTTAGACAGCAACAGCCCCACAGGTCTGCTCCTCACTGAGCCCTATGGAGTTCTGCTCTAACTGACTCACTGCCCCTCCTCTCCTGTTCTTGCCTACGCCACCTAGCAACCAGACTCTCTTACCACACCCCTTGAGAGGAGATGGAGGCTTTTGGCCCCCTCCACTATTCCAGTGAAGGTCAAGGCTTTTCCCCCTCCTGGGATCCCCAGGGGTCCTCTCATGGGTACATGTGTGAGACCTGATCACTATGCGCCTGTGTTCCACACCCCGGTCAGCCTTCTGGATTACCTGTATTGTACTGTTCCCAGCATGGGTGCAGTACTCAGTGGTGCCTGACCAGGTCAGGGGCGCCACATTCCCCCTTAGTTATCACCAGCACGTCCTCGGGCTGCAAGACAACATTTTAAAATGCATAAAACATTAAAACATGTAAAACATTTAAAAGCACCAGGTACCATACATCACCACCCTCCACCCACAAGTCCGTTAACCCACCCAAAACCCTTTCACGTTGGCCGCGGCTTCAGCCACTTCTGGCAGGATGTAGAGGCGGCTTACATGGGCTGGTGGTTTCAGGGTATACCTGGCCTGGTGGATCCGCGCCTTCAGCCTCTTCTGGCAGGATGCAGAGGCGGCCTCCACAGTTGGTGCTGACCAGGTACCCTCTTTGTGGTGGAGAGCCAGGTCCCATAAACAGGCATGCTCTCTGGTTGCAGGTGAGCCAAGGCCCTATATACGGACGGGCTCCTCCTGGTTGCAGACGAGCCAAGCCCCTAAACAGGCTGACTCTGGTGGTGGTGGTGCCCTCTGGTGTAACTATTTACACTGCGAGAGTTTGTGGCTATAGCCAGTTCATAGCCTTAAGGTTTATGGTTTTTCTCACAATAGTTTTTGTGGGCACATGCTTAAACGTGAACGTTGCAAAACAAAACTTTTCAAAACTTCAACTGGTAACTTCTTTCTTTACTTTACTCCTCCATTTCACCAGGGCTTGGGCCTGTAGGGCTGCGGCACCTGTTGCTTTCTTGGCCTCTTTCTTCATCTGTTGTTGTCTCATCTGCAGGTTCCTTGTCTCTGCTTTCTCTATCTTCATCTGTTTCCTTTCCTGTATCTGTTTCTCTTTCCTGTAGCATGGGGTGGCTGTAAGGTTTGCTGGTACATAGTGCTACGTCAAGCGCGTACAGTCCTCTCTCGCCTTGATGCATGGTAAACTGTACTGAATCCCCCATCTTTAGGTTTCTGCCAGGGTGTCCTCTAGGCAGATGAGCGCTCACATCTCTTCGGTTGACAAATATCCCTTCCTTCACACCAGGTGCTACAATGAATCCATATCCACTTCTCAAATTGAAATCCTCCACTACTCCTCTGCAAAGGGGTCCTCTGACCTGGGCTTTGGCTCTTCTCAGGGACCGTTTTTCTTGTAGGTCTCTGGCTGTGACTTCTCTCTGCTCTGGGGACTGTGGTGCAGGGGACAGCGTTGTTCTGTTGCGACGCCTGGTCTTGCGGGCTGGGTTCTGCTGGGCTGTTACCTCAATGCCTGCAGGGCCCCAGGTGAGGTTTCTGGGCTGATCTTCGTCAGCAGACGGTGTCAAGTCTTCCTCATCCCAACGGGAATAGGGTAACATCTCCGGCTCTGAGTATTGCTCCACTGCTGGTGGCTCCGGAGTCAGCTCCTCAGCTTCCTGGCCTCCTCTCCCCCTTAGTTCTTCTTGGCACTCCTTTGGTGGCAGTGCTGGGGATGGGCTTTCTTCAGCAGGCCCAGGCGGGGGACTCTTTGGCGTGGTTGCTGCAGGGGTTGCTGGAATCCTCTTGGGGGTATGCGGAGGGAGCATGTACCGGTCCACCAACCATTGTGGAAACTTGGCCTCCATGTCAGCCTTCAGCCGCCAGTATTCGGGGTCCTCCCCCAGCGTGGGCTTTCCAGCAGGGACCTCTTTGGACTGGGGAGCGGTGTCTGCTCTGGCCTTGCAGGCCGGGGTAAATGGTGATGCAATCTCTTGGCGGGCCGCGCCCTGTATGGCGGCGGCCTGGTCTTGGCGGGCCGCGCCCTGTATGGCAGCGGCCTGGTCTTGGCGGGCCGCGCCCTGTATGGCGGCGGCCTGGTCTTGGCGGGCCGCGCCCTGTTTGGCAGCGGCCTGGTCTTGGCGGGCCGCGCCCGGCATGGCGGCGGCCTGGTCTTGGCGGGCCGCGCCCTGTTTGGCGGCGGCCTGGATCGGCGTCGTTGTCGCGATGGAATCGGTGCAGGCTGGGCTGGGCGCCGCTGCAGGGACCGGGTCTTGGTGGGCCGAGCAGGGCATCGCTGCGGCGGCCGGGGCTTGGCGGGCCGAGCAGGGCATCGCTGCGGCGGCCGGGGCTTGGCGGGCCGAGCAGGGCATCGCTGCGGCGGCCGGGGCTTGGCGGGCCGAGCAGGGCATCGCTGCGGCGGCCGGGGCTTGGCGGGCCGAGCAGGGCATCGCTGCGGCGGCCTGGGCTTGGCGGGCCGCACCTGGCGTGGCTGCGGCCTGGCTCAGCGTCGCCGCGCCGGGAGCCTCTTCAGGGACCGCGGGCGTGGCAGCAGGGGTCGGGGCATCCGGGCCGGCAGGGGTAATACTGGACTCACCCATCGGTGGCAGCATCGGGGTCTGAGTCGTCGCCGTCCGGTCTGGCACTCGTCGTGCGGTTCCCCCTTCATAGGCCTGAACCGCGGCAGCCATCTCCAGAAGTTCCATGCGTTCTTCTCTGATCTGCTCCACGACCCGGGTCTCCAGTCGGTCGCAGAACTGGGCCAGCTCCCGGTACCACCAGGCAGCGGAGCCTGGTTCTGGGTTCCTGCGGTCAGACGCCATTCCTTCTGCGCCGTCTTCTGCACGATCTCCCAGCAGTGGACTCGCCGTTGCCTCTAGTAGCAAGCTGTTCAGTTTCTGCTCTGCCTCTTTCAGCAGCTCCTCTCCCAGCAGCAGGCTTCTGGCTCCCTTTCTGTCCCGACGTCTCTGGACGCTTCCACTCTCATAGCTGGCAAGGTCAGAACTCTGCAGGGGATCTCTGGGTAGCCATACCTCTTCGTGGGCGGTAACTTCTTCCAGCGCGGGCTGCTGTTGTTTTTCAGCGCGCTTTTCATGGTGGCAATATGGCGGCGCTTCCAATTTTTCAAGCGGACCGCCCAGGCACATGGTCACCTGTCTGGACAGGTCTAGTCCTTATCCTGTTCGTGACGCCAGATGTTTCGCCCGGGGACCAGGGGGTACTCAGATCCGGGCCACAGAGTCACTTCTGTGGGTATCACGATGGCGTGACCCGGTCTGTGATCCCAGGCTCCACAGTAAAAGGGGGTTTTGGTTAGGGGAATTGTCCGTGACGCCACTCTCAGATTTGCGGTCAGTGGGGACCGCCACTGCAGGTTAAGGGATGCCTGGGGCTGATGGTGGGTGCAGTTAGTTGTGATAGCCTCCTGAGAGTGAGGCAAGCCCCAGGGCCCTGTGTAGATGTGTAGTACCACAAGGCGCAGAATAACTCCACACAGGCAGAATGTCTTTCAGGGTTTTTACTCACTTCAGGTGGCAGGGTGAGTAACCCGGGCGTAGCTGGGATGAACCAGGCGGGAACCAGGTGTCCTTCAGGCTGACTTGTGAGGGTGACTACTAACTCGCCTTCCTTAGCCCTTGGTGGTTTGGGGTGACCCTGACTTTGAGTCCCTATGGGGGTCACCCAGGGAAGTTGCTGAAGCCTCACTCCCCTTCGTTTGCCGTGTGCTTGTTGCCTAGGCCAGATCACTCCAGCTTCTTGCCTCCTGTGAGCTATGGGCCCTAACTGTGGCTACGTGGCTGCGGCTTTTTGTGGTGTTGTGGCGTGGGCTTTGAGAGCCCCACACCGGCAGGTTTAGCAAAAGAAAGCTGGATCTATCTCCGCTTCGGGATCTGCCGCCCGTTTGGGCCTGGTACTCTCTAGCAGTCTCCTTACTTCCCACTCCGTGCCCTCTCTTTAGCTGAAGATGGATTTCGGGTAGCACTCCTAGTTGACCGTTCTCCCCCGTCAGTAGCCACTGCGCGGGCGCTGTTAGACAGCAACAGCCCCACAGGTCTGCTCCTCACTGAGCCCTATGGAGTTCTGCTCTAACTGACTCACTGCCCCTCCTCTCCTGTTCTTGCCTACGCCACCTAGCAACCAGACTCTCTTACCACACCCCTTGAGAGGAGATGGAGGCTTTTGGCCCCCTCCACTATTCCAGTGAAGGTCAAGGCTTTTCCCCCTCCTGGGATCCCCAGGGGTCCTCTCATGGGTACATGTGTGAGACCTGATCACTATGCGCCTGTGTTCCACACCCCGGTCAGCCTTCTGGATTACCTGTATTGTACTGTTCCCAGCATGGGTGCAGTACTCAGTGGTGCCTGACCAGGTCAGGGGCGCCACACCTGCAAACACTGATCGTGGGCATGTGAGTCGCCCCCTCCATGGTGGTTGCCTCAGGGACACCGCTCCACCTCCAGGGACGCCGCAGGGACTGCTCTTTGGGATCTTCTCTGGTCATGGGTAGTCAGGTTTACTTGCATGGGAGTCGTGACGCCACTCATGGTTTGTGGTCAGAGTATGGGTGACCGCCACTGCAGCTTTAACGAACGTCTGGGGCTGGTGGAATCTGCAGTTGGATGGAGTGGCCTCCCGTGAGTGAGGCAGGCCCCAGGGGCTCGGGTGTATGTGTGTAGAACTACAGGTCGCAGAATGACTCAGTCTCAGTCCAAAGTGTCTTGCAACTGGTTTTTACTCACTTTCAAATGCTTCAAGTGGCACCCGGGCGATGCTGAGATACACCAAGAGGGAACAGGTATCCTTCAGGCTGTCAGAAGGGTAACCGCCAACTCACCTTCCTAGCACTTCTTGTTTCAGACAACCCCTGACTTAAAGTACCGTGGGATTCATCCAGCGAAATCGCAACTGCCTTTTCTCCCCTTTCTGGCCCGTTTGCTGGCAGTGTGGACCAAGAAAGATGGCTCCAGGCTCGATCCTCCTTATGGGCCCCCTTATTGCTCCTGATGCTCGGACTCTGTAATGATTGGTGAGGAACCTCTAGTCCCTCCACCTGCAGGATTTAGCAGGCCACTAAATGGATGTCTGGCTCTAGGGACCTATTCCCCGTGCGTGCTTCGTTACCAGGAGTCCCCATACTCAACTGCCTGTCTTCTCTTTTCAGGTATCTTTCAGGCTGATTGTGTGGCAACTTTCTCCCCCGCCAGCGGCCACTATGCGTGCAGGGTCTGACTAGCGTGTACGCTCTCCTGCATCTCCCCTTCAGACTGGCTACCTCCAGCTCCTTTTTCCCTGACTGCCACTGCAACAACTAGCTTCCAGACTCTCTACCGCACCCCTTGATTGGATGTGGAGGCACGCCCCCTCCTGGGTCTACCCAGGGGTCCCCTCAATGGTGTGTGAGACCTGGTCACTATGCGTCTGCGCGTACACACCCTACTTCAGCCTTTTGGATTACCTGTTTGTGTCGCGGGCGGGGAGGAGGCCGTCGCTGCTGCGCTCTCGCTAACGTTCGGGTCCGGTGCGGCTGCTGCTGCTGCTCGGTGGCTCGAGCGGTGGGCTGGATCCGGGGACTCGAGCGGCGCTCCTCACCCGTGAGTGAAAGGGGTGGTTGGTTTGGGGGATTTAGTCCGTGACGCTACCCATGGGTCGTGGTGAAGATGGGCACCACCGCTGCTGGTGACGAGGATCCCGGGAGCGATGGTAGGGAGCAGCTGAGATGTTGTTTTCCCCCTCCGTGGGTAGGGGTCGGTGGTCGCGGGGCCCGGTGATGTTGTGACGGGGAGGCAGGGTTGGTGAGGTGCAGGGTTGCAGGGACAGCGCGGCACGGTGCCGGATGGCACGGGTGTACTCACTCAGCAAGAAAGGTACAAAGTCCTCGGTAAACCAAACGGCTGGATGGACGGGTCCCGCAGCCGGCTGCAGTGTCTCTCCCGAGACAGGTGATGGCGGCTGTCTTTCCCTGCACCTTGATGTTCTTTTTCTGACTACTATGGATTCCCAACGGTAGTCCGCTCCCCGGTGTATGGGTACTGGAGGAGCCCGTTTGCCCGCAGACGCTGGCCCTTGGGTCTCTAGCCTTAGACGGTAGCTGTATACCCTCACAGTGTGGGCGGTTGCCTTCAATCGGGACTTTTGCTGTTGTGAAACCCCTGGGGTTCCAGTCACATTCGGATCTGACTATTGTCGGCGGCTCCAAGCCTGGTCGGGGTTCGATGACCCTGCCTGTGTGTGCTGGCTTCACTTCGCTCCCCGGTCGGTACCGGCGGGCCGTCGCCTGTCCCCGGTCGTACGGTTCCGCGTTGCTCCACCACTCCTGCAGACGGCCACCACCGTCTGCCAACCTTGCTGTTAGTGCCTGGGCCACAAACCCAGACACCCAAGTGTTTACTCCTCTCTCTTCCACCTCCTGGACTAAATAAACTGTCACTTTTCCCGCCTCCAGGCCTGTGAACTCCTCGGTGGGTGGAGCCAACCGCTTAGCTCCGCCCCACCTGGTGTGGACATCAGACACTGGAGGGAGGCAACAAGGGTTTTTGTTTGGCTGGTGTCCCTGTCTAGTGGGGGTGGGGGTGTTTGGATGTTATCTGTGATGACCTGGCTAGGCCAGGGCGCCACATTTGCACTCACCCAGCATGGGTGCAGTACTCAGTGGCACGTGACCAGGTCAGGGGTGCCACACACGCAGCCTAACATAATATCTGGACACAGGATTTCTTTTTCTTTTTTTTTTTTCGAACTCAACTAATTCAAACTCCCCCCAGTGCATTTCAATAAATATCCCAATTATCCGCATAGTTTTATCTAACATTTGGGAATTTCATATTGATTTGGAGACACAAGAGGCAGTTTTCTATGTTTGATGATTCAATCTGTAAAAAACGATGGTATATTTTGTTTTCTTTTATATTAGGTGTGTTTTGTTTTTTTCTGCTCTTTTTTTCTTCATCATGCATTTTCCAAAACTGTGCTGTGTTCTGTCAGGCTCTCTGAATATGTAGAAGCGAAACAAAAGTCCCTCTCCACCTTTCCATATGAATAATTCTGTCATCTTACAGCCCTGACAAAAAGCTGTTTGAAAAATAACACCGATATGTTTCTATTTACCTTACCTCCCTGCAAAGATACATTTGAGCATCCCAGTCACGTCAGCCAAGATCAGAATCAAGATTGGAAAATGGGAGTTGAAATTTGAAAGAAAGACAGTAATGTCACCTGAAAATGAAAAAATGAAAGCAGAGGAAAGATCTGACAGAGCAGAAGCAGATGACTAGAAATATATAAGATTGCAGGACCACATGCGAGTGATGTTGGGGCTAAGGGTCTTGCTTGTTGGCTTAAAACTTCCATCCTAAATCATTTGTTTGATTTGAACAATAATACTCTTTCCACCACCTTTTTAATCTCCGCACAACTTCTGAAAAGACTCCTTTTGTCTGATTAGGGCTTGTCAGTGTGATTGATGTGCCCCGGCAGTCTGAGGTACATCCTCTCATCTTGACTGCTCGTTTTGATAACCAAGTTGAAAATGACCCTTCCTGACATCCTCATCTTAAAATATCTGTGTTTCTTGTGGCCTAGATAATGTAGCACAGGCTCACAAGGCAAAAGGTTCCACTGGGAGGGGATGACAGCCAACGCTATTATTTTCAGCATATTATAACTCATTGATATTAGATAAGGAAGGTAACTTTAATATAAATTGCTGACAAGATGCTTTTCCATTTTCTATTCCATGGGATTATCTGGAGCTGAAGATGTCATTTTAATACATAAAATATCTTATTTACCAGCAAGTCTTGAATCCACTGTTATAAAGATCACATAAGGATAATGTTATACTAAGAAATTGACATGACAGCTTGCATATGTCATAGTAACAATGTATCTACTGTTAATTACAGAGAGATAAAGTGTATTTTTTAAAAAGGAACAAATTGGATAAAAAGTATCTGAATACCTAGAGGTTAAATGGAACCTGGCATATAAAAAACGTCATTAACCTGCAGATATGGGGTTAATTTGCAGGTTAATAGAATTCTGATGCCGTGTGGCCACCAGACTTAAAGTCCCTCTGCCAGGAGGAAATGAACTTTACTCCTTCTGGTAGCGTCCGGCTTTCAGTTATAGAGGTGCGGCATCAGTCACCACTCTGTGCATAGTGAGCGGCGGCTGTAACCACACCCCGGAGGTGACTGACAACCGGCTCTGTACTCGTGATTCAGACTTTATACTTATTTATTAATAATCTTGTAGGGGGCATAGTAGAATTTCAATATTTGTAAATGATACTAAACTCTGCAAGATAAACACAGCAGGATAAATTCATATTATAGAAGGATTTATGTAAGTTTGAGGCTTGGGCTGAGAAACGGCAATTGAATTATTGAGGTTTGATGTAGATGAATGTAAGGTCATGCACTTGAGCAGGGGCAATAAAATGTATGTACTAAATTGTAAAACAATGGGTAAAATGCTCACTGAAAAAAACTTGGACAAAAAACTCAGTTTAGTGACCAGTGTCAGGCAGCTGCAGCCAAGGCTAATAAATAGTGGGATGCATTAAAGGAGAGATAGGTGCTCCTGACAAGAAAATAGTTTTGCTTCTATACAAGTCACTAGTGTGGTCACATTTAGAATACTGTGGACAATTCTGGTCTGCTGCTGCCCCATTTTTTATTGACAGGCTGGAGCAGTGACATCATGACTACAGAACTTGTGACCGCTGTAGACAATCACAAAGCTCTACAATTGGAGTCATCTACACCCATAGGGATAACAATCTGCCAGTCAGCTGCAGCATAATAGTGATTTTATTATGTCAACTAATTGTATTTATCAAACTATTTATATCCTGGACAATCCTTTTTTGTGTTCAGGAGATTTGTATTCTTTACGCTAGCAATGATTTTTAATTTGGACGATCTTCTTGAGGTCTTTCCAGTGACCTGGCTTCCCCACCTAATCCACTATTATTTATGGTAGATATGTTGTTTAACCCTTGCATTTGCCATTGAATTTGTATAATGAGATCCTGTGACACTATGTTTAGCATGAATATACTCCAATATGGGGCTCTTTACAATATGTGATTTTAATCATTTTGCTAATATTTATGTAATAAGTCACATTATGGATCACCATTGACATATATGGGGGGCCTGATCCTGGCATTTTAATATGGTTTTACTGAATATGGATGTCCACCCTGTGTCGTTAATAAACTTTTGTACATTTTTTGCACTTTAAAAACTCTCCGCCTCTCTCTAATTATACTATGTTTTTGAGTTTGTGCTATATGTGGGTGTGCTGCCCCCGTGCCAACAGCCAGATCTGCGGTGGCTCAAGGGGTCTCCGGACCTGGGGGTCATCAGCCACTCAAATGATGGGGGTATTTATAGGGGATTGTGTTTAAAGTTTGTGACGCCACCCGTGGTATGTGGTAATTGGAGTACCACCGCTGCAATTGGGAGTACCCGGGGATGATGGAACGGGGCAGCCAGGTGTTAGAACCCTCCACGGGTAGAGGGGGTGCCCCGGGACTCGGTGATGGTGTTTGGGGGGGCCGTGGGGAGCGAAGTGGGTCACTTGCGTACTCACTCAGTCCATTAAGCTGACACCGACAACTGGATAAACTAAAGTTCTATATACCGCTGCCGCTGAGGGGAGCTAGTTCGGGTCCCATCCCCAATGGTGCTGCCTGGTGATCTGTGACCTGCCTTCTGGCAATAAGTTTACTTCTCTGTTGGTCCCAGTAGATTGGGACTAGCCGGTCCTGCTCCCCACTATGGCTAAGTGTGGGAGCTTTCTCTCAGGGTTCACGCTTGGGATTTTCTGGACCGTTTTGGTAGAAAGTCCTGACTAGTAGGTGCTGCCCTCTAGTGAGCGTGGCCTTGCTCAATACACTTGTATAGAGTGAGTCCGCACCCACTAGTCGGGTCCTGGCTTGGAACGTGCATAGCACACAATTGCATTCACATGACTGTCGCTTCGAAACCGGCGAATCCTTGTAACGCACAGTGTGTGCTGGGAAGATTCAAAAGTCTGCAGCAACATAGAGTGACTTTAAACCAATTTACGCCAACCAGGAGTATATATAGTTTGTCCACAATAGACTATCACTATGAATGCACTAGTAACCCCGTACATATAAAAATGGGCTATTATGATTATTGCAAAAAACCCGATTCACATGATAAAGCCACAGACAGTGATAAAATTCATATTTTTATTAATTCGTCATTAAAACATAATAAAAAACAGCAAGGAAAATGACAAGGGTAATGGGTCTGAGCACAGCAATTTAGCACCAAAACAGTCAAATGAGGTTATAAATATACATCAAAATGAATCATTTAAGGTGCAACAAGAATATAGGCCACTAGATGGTAATATCAAGTATATTAAATTAATAAAAATGGCAGCTACACAAGATTATTATAATATAAAGTGCAAAGTAGTATGGTATTAATTATAATAGCAGCATTGTGCAATAGAGGATACAAAATACGTAATACTAGCAGCTTAAATTAAAGTGCACTGCATGTGCAAATGACGCTGAAATAATTAAATAAGGTGCACCAGTGAATAATAAATAGCTGAATAATAAATAAATAATTCATTCATATAAAGTTAGTAGCAGCCAAAATCTGATTGTACATAACATCCCATAGATGATCCATATTCAATACGATGTGTAGAAATCATCATGCCAAGATCTATGTATAAATAGTATATCAGGATCATTGGGTCAGACAAAAGTAATTACCTGAGGCCATGACTGTAACAACTGTGCTGACGCCAACTCCCAACCCTACACGCATTTCTGCGTGCCTTCGTCAGGGGTGATGGTGCCGGAGCAGCAAAAGCCGATGCTATTTAAAGCACCCACATCTAATCAAATGGGGAAGAATTCCCGCCATAACAATTACATGGCGCATGCGTACCAGATTCCGAGACAGCAAGACGGCATTGACCAGAGACGTCACCGGGAAGTGGAGCAGGTGACGCAGCCGGCACAGAGCCATTTGATTTATCACATGGTTCTGTGCCGGCCGTGTCACGTGCTCCCCTTCTGGCTGCCGTCTTGATGTCCCAGAATCTGGTGCACATGCTCCATGTAATCGTTCCAGCGGGAATTCTTCCCCATTTGATTAGATGTGGGTGCTTTAAATAGCATCAGCTTTTGCTGCTCCTGCACCATCCTCCCCTGACAAAGGCACGACGAAACGCGCGTTGGGTTGGGAGTTGGCATCAGTACAGCTGTTACAGGTAATTACTTTTGTCTGACCCAATGATCCTGATATACTATTTATACATAGATCTTGGCATGATGATTTGTACACATCGTATTGAAAATGGATCATCTATGGGATGTTATGTACAATCAGATTTTGGCTGCTACTAACTTTATATGAATTATTTATTTATTATTCAGCTATTTATTATTCACTGGTGCACCTTATTTAATTATTTCAGCGTAATTTGCACATGCAGTGCACTTTAATTTAAGCTGCTAGTATTACATATTTTGTATCCTCTATTGCACAATGCTTCTATTATAATACCATACTACTTTGCACTTTATATTATAATAAAATCTCCTAGCTTTAATCTGCATAAAATTCATGAAAACATGCTTCAAAAAATGCACCAAAACCGCAATGTGTGAACATAATTTTAATAGCAGGGCCATCGCTCACCGTATTGCACCGTATTTATTTAAAGAAAGTATTGCAAATACACAATAAAAGACAAGTACAGAAGGGTCTCAGAAAATATTTTGGCCTATTTTAAAAAGCATGGGACTCCTACAGTGGTAAAGCCTATGTCTATCTGAATAAGGCTCCATAAGTTAGAGCACAAATTCGGGAACATCGCGGGGCCACTACACAATGGATGACATCAGATCTTCAAATTTTGATGATTTTTTTTTTTTTAAATAAATTGGTGAACAAGGGATAGTATGGGTGAGTCTTTATTGAAATGTTTGTTTTTTCCTGTGTGTGTTTTTAACTTTACACTTGCTGAGTTAGTAATGGGGTTGTCTGATTGACCCCTCACAATTACTAACTCCAGAGCATGATGTCAGCTGACAATTCACCGCTGACATCAAACCCTAAAAATATTACCCCAATTGCCAACGCACCAGGCTGATTGGGAAGAGCTGGATGCACCAGTTCTGGGGCGGCTGTGGGCTGCTACTCTTAGGCTGAGAAGGGCCCAATAACCAAGGGGCTTCACAGCTTCATAATACCAGTAAGCAGCTGTCTGCTTTATCTTGACTGGTTGGCAAAAATGGGGGGGACCCCAAGTCGTTTTTTTAAATGATTTATTTATTAAATTAAAGTAGGCAAAATACACAAATAGTGCAACATGAAAGATACTAAATGATGCAAGTGTAAAGCCCTGCTCTATCTAAGCTATCCCTCCTACATCAACTCTCCCTGAACTGCACTGTGCAGAGCATCACGTCATCAGATTTCTTATAACCTGATGATGCAAGGCGGTCGGCCAATCACCATAATGCCTGTAGCCAAATTGGCTATTGCATTATCATGAATGGCAGGCAATCACTGCATGTTTAGTGGCTGAAAAACAGTGGGGACTTGAGTTATGAGCAGTGCCGAGCATGCGTACTCATCACTAACCAAAAGAAATAGTCACTCTAATACACTATCCCTTATCCAGCAGGTTTCCCTACACTGTATGCAGCTAAGTGAGGTATTATTAGAAAACAGAATAGATTAGACTAAAGGCCCCGTCGCACACAGAGATAAATCTTTTGCAGATCTGTGGTTGCAGTGAAATTATGGACATATTGTTCCATTTGTACACAGCCACAAACCTGGCACTGATTGTCCACAATTTCACTGCAACCACAGATCTGCCACAGATTTATCTCTGTGTATGACAGGGCCTTTAGCCTTGAAAATTACTTTGGGTTTACATTGCAACAGCAAGGATTGCAAGGCTATGATCCCTGCCTCGATGCCTCTAGTACACTATCACTTCTCCAGCAGCTAGCCTTACATTAAATGCAGCTAAGAGCAATATTATTAGAGAATAGAATAGATTAGACTTAGCCCTGAAAAGGACATTTGGTTTTACATTGCCGCAGTAAGGACTGTAAGGCTATAATTCCTGCCTAAATGCCTCTAATACGCTATCCCTTCTCCAGCAGCTAGTACTACACTAAATGCAGATAACAGTGGTATTATTAGAGAATAGAATAGATGTTTTATGTTGCGACAGCAAGGATTGTAAAGCAATAATCACTGTTATACACTATACCTTCTCCAACAGCTCTCCCTACACTGTTTCCAGGGTACAGTGAGCCGAACTGGACTTTACCGGTTCTTATATAGACCCAATGACACAATGAGGCCAGCCAATCACAGTAATGCTAGAAGTCAACATGGCTATGGTATTATTGTAATTAGCAGGTAATCCCCACATGTTTGGTGGCTGACAAACATGTGATTCTCAAGTACTGAGTATGCCCAAGCACCCCCCTGATGCTCGATCGAGTTATTTTACAGAGTGGTAGTAAGAATAGCAACAAAAAGAGGACAATGTCCTCCAAAAATTAAGTATTACTCACAGCAAGTTGGGCTGCAGTGTGTACATCGCCCAGGCCAAAAGCTAATGCTCTACCAGGATACAGCTAAACCCCCACTAATGTGGAAGCATCACAGGTGCAGGAGAAGCAGATCAAACACACACCTCCATGGAATGGAGGGGAGGTGATTACTAGATGATAAAACTGCACACAAGTGGCTTGCATAGAGCGCTGTTCACATGCAGATGGCACAGTCACAAACCCGCAGCCTATTAGGTGACGCCCTTCTATTAGATCAGGCGGGCTGCCAAGCCGTACCCCACTGTGTATCATGCACAGACAGACACTCTACAATGCAAGGCCCAGCTTTTGGCCTGGGCGATGTACACACTGCAGCCCAACTTGCTGTGAGTAATACTTAATTTTTGGAGGACATTGCCCTCTTTTTGTTGCTATTTTTATATTTAGTGTAGGGACCTACAGACATGAGGTCCCGTGACGAGGGTGTAGGCTTACGTTTTATGGCCATAAATACCAACAAAAATCATATTTTTTTGTTTGTACAGGATACAGCCAGGCCCCTTTCTGTTGGGCCTTGCATTGTAGAGTGTCTGTCCGTGCATGATACACAGTGGGGTACAGCTTGGCAGCCCGCCTGATCTAATAGAAGGGCGTCACCTAATAGGCTGCGGGTTTGTGACTGTGCCATCTGCATGTGAACAGCGCTCTATGCAAGCCACTTGTGTGCAGTTTTATCATCTAGCAATCGCCTCCCCTCCATTCCATGGAGGTGTGTGTGTGATCTGCTTCTCCTGCACCTGTGACGCTTCCACATTAGTGGGGGTTTAGCTGTATCCTGGTAGAGCATTAGCTTTTGGCCTGGGCGATGTACACACTGCAGCCCAACTTGCTGTGAGTAAGAGTGGTAGTAAGGGGGAAATATTATGGATAGGGGAAATGTAAGGGGATATTTTGCAGAGGGTCAATGTGCGGATGGGATATTTTAGAGAAGAGTAGTATGTGGGGGGATATTTTGTGAAGGATGCACAGCAATTATGTATTCAGGGGTGCAGAATAAGAGATTTTTATATTTATAGGGCAGTATAATGATACTTTTATTTTTAAAGGCACTATCTCGGGAAGTTCTGCTGAAGATGGAGAAGAGGCAAGTTTGTAGAGACGAGCTCTGAGTGTGAAATCTCCTCATGGAGTTTGTACTATGTGGAGTCAAATGGGATGGAACAGCTTCAACCAGAGAGGATGTCACCTAAAAGGTACCTGGATGTAAATATTTGTTTGTGATACCGCCTGTCTCATCAGTACTGTGGTTCATGTATGGTCTGCAGTCTGATGACGACTGTTAACAGTATCTCCTTACAATTGTTAAAGACATATTGGGAGTTGTAGGTTTATGCAATGCATTTGTACATGGGACTAAGCTTGGTGATTTATTCATGTACTGACTGTAGTTCTGACACTGCATTCATGTCCTGACAGTAGTTTTGGAACTGCATTCATGTACTGACAGTTGTTCTGATCATGTACACATTTAGCAATCCAAAACAAGCTTCATGACTTTGTTAAATCTTGAAAATACTGGGTTCCAATCCCACTGAGGACAACATTGCCAAAGAGTTTGTATTTTCTCCCCATGGTTGGGTACTCCAGTTTCCTCCCACACTTCAAAGACTTACTGATAGGTGATTGTGAGCCCCAATGGGGACAGTGTCCCATCTGTAAAGTTCTGTAGAATTATTAGTGCTATATAAGTGAGTGAAATAAATAAATAAGTACTGCTCAGGTTCCTCTCCAAAACGCACTGTAAATTATCCTATGTTCACACTTTTGAGCAGAAACTGAGTCAACTCCAGTGAAAACTATAGCTTCCTAACACTATTCCCCCCTCTAAGAAAAAACA
Source organism: Anomaloglossus baeobatrachus (assembly GCF_048569485.1). NCBI lineage: Eukaryota > Metazoa > Chordata > Amphibia > Anura > Aromobatidae > Anomaloglossus > Anomaloglossus baeobatrachus. The sequence goes on from NC_134354.1 coordinate 523,168,133, forward strand.
AACAAAGATATGAGTGTCTCCTGAGGTTAAAATTCCCAACCTGTATTAAAGGCCCCTTTACACACTGAGACTTTCAGCGATCCCACCAGCGATCCCAACCTGGCCGGGATCGCTACAAAGTCTCTGGTGAGTCGCTGGTGAGCTGTCAAACAGGCAAACCTGGCCAACGACGCAACAGCGATCTGGACCTGCAGAACGACCTAGCTAGTCATTAGGGACGTTGTAAAGCAGATTTTTGAAAGGGAAGTCGCTAACAAAGTCGCTGTAAAGTCCCCTTTACACACTGAAACTTTCTAGCGATCATGCTGCACAGCGGGAAACAAAGGACCAAAGAATGGTCCTGAACGATTTGTAGCGATCAGCAACTTCACAGCAGAAGCCAGGTCGCTGATGTGTTTCACACACTGCAATGTCGCTGGGGAGGTCGCTATTACATCACAAAACCGGTGACATTACAGCGATGTCGTTTGCAATGTTGCAGTGTGTAAAGCCACCTTAAGGCAGACAGATCAGATCAGCAGACATGTGCAGGGAAAGATTCAGGCTCCGTACGTCAGCTCGCATCACAGCAAGGGACACAACCTCTGATGTTAGCATACATCAAAGGTCATAAAGGAGTTAACAGTCAACACTCCACTCTGATGAGGAGAATACCTAAAGCTGGGTTTACACACTGAGACTTTCTAGCGATCCAACCTACGATCTCAACCTAGCCGGGTTCGCTACAAAGTCTCTGGTGAGCTGTCAAACAGGCAGACCTGGCCAACGACCTAACAGCGATCCGGACCTGCAGAGCGACTAGCTGGTCGTTGGGGACGTGTCAAAAAAGCAGGTGAACTTCACCCGACTTCATTTAATGCCGCGCGGCTCTGTGTGCCGTGTAAATAAATAAATAATTAAAAAATCCGGCGTGCGGTCCCCCCCTATTTTAATACCAGCCAGATAAAGCCATACGGCTGCAGGCTGGTATTCTCAGGATGGGGAGCCCCACGTTATGGGGAGCCCCCCAGCCTAACAATATCAGCCAGCAGACGCCCAGAATTGCCGCATACATTAGATGCGACAGATCTGGGACTGTACCCGGCTCTTCCCGATTTGCCCTGGTGCGTTGGCAAATCGGGGTAATAAGGAGTTATTGGCAGCCCATAGCTGCCAATAAGTCCAAGATTAATCATGTCAGGCGTCTCCCCGAGATACCTTCCATGATTAATCTGTAAATTACAGTTAAAAAACACACACCCGAAAAATCCTTTATTAGAAATAAAAAACACCAACAAATTCCCTCATTACCAATTTATTACCCACAACAAAGCCCTCCTTGTCCGGCGTAATCCACGGTCCTCCAGCGTCGCATCCAGCTCCGCTGCATGCAGGTGACAGGAGCAGCAGAAGACACAGCCGCTCCTGTCACCTGCACGCAGCTAATGAAGAGAGCCGTGTGATCGGCTGAGCTGTCACTGAGGTTACCTGGATCCAGCGGTGGATGCAGCGGTGGCCGCGGGTAACCTCAGTGACAGTTTAGCTGATCGCGTTACTCACCTCATTTGCTGGTGATTTCCCCCCCGCTCTCATACTCACCGATCCCCGATCACCAGCGCTGCATGGCGTTAACACTGCTCCGGCGGCTTTTCCTTTTTTGAAAAAGCCGGCCGCTCATTAAACAATCTCGTATTCCCTGCTTTCCCCGCCCACCGGCAAATGTGATTGGTTGCAGTGAGACACGCCCACACGCTGAGTGACAGCTGTGTCACTGCACTCAATCACAGCAGCCGGTGGGCGTGTCTATACTGTGCAGTAAAATAAATAAATAAATAATTAAAAAATCCGGCGTGCGGTCCCCCCCTATTTTAATACCAGCCAGATAAAGCCATACGGCTGCAGGCTGGTATTCTCAGGATGGGGAGCCCCACGTTATGGGGAGCCCCCCAGCCTAACAATATCAGTCAGCAGCCGCCCAGAATTGCCGCATACATTAGATGCGACAGTTCTGGGATTGTACCCGGCTCTTCCCGATTTGCCCTGGTGCGTTGGCAAATCGGGGAAATAAGGAGTTATTGGCAGCCCATAGCTGCCAATAAGTCCTAGATTAATCATGTCAGGCGTCTCCCCGAGATTCCTTCCATGATTAATCTGTAAGTGACAGTAAATAAACACACACACACCCAAAAAAATCCTTTATTAGAAATTAAAAACACAAACACGTTCCCTCATTACCAATTTATTACCCACAACAAAGCCCTCCTTGTCCGGCGTAATCCACGGTCCTCCAGCGTCGCATCCAGCTCTGCTGCATGCAGGTGACAGGAGCAGCAGAAGACACAGCCGCTCCTGTCACCTGCACGCAGCTAATGAAGAGAGCCGTGTGATCGGCTGAGCTGTCACTGAGGTTACCTGGATCCAGCGGTGGATGCAGCGGTGGCCGCGGGTAACCTCAGTGACAGCTCAGCTGATTGCGATACTCACCTCATTTGCTGCGTGGAGCTGACCGGAGCGGCGGTGAGTAGCGCGATCAGCTGAGCTGTCACTGAGGTTACCCGCGGCCACCGCTGTATCCACCGCTGGATCCAGGTAACCTCAGTGACAGCTCAGCCGATCACACGGCTCTCTTCATTAGCTGCGTGGAGGTGACAGGAGCGGCTGTGTCTTCTGCTGCTCCTGTTACCTGCATGCAGCAGAGCTGGATGCGACGCTGGAGGACCGTGGATTACGCCGGACAAGGAGGGCTTTGTTGTGGGTAATAATTTGGTAATGAGGGAATTTGTTAGTGTTTTTTATTTCTAATAAAGGATTTTTCGGGTGTGTGTTTTTTAACTGTAATTTACAGATTAATCATGGAAGGTATCTCATAGACGCCTGACATGATTAATCTTGGACTTATTGGCAGCTATGGGCTGCCAATAACTCCTTATTACCCCGATTTGCCAACGCACCAGGGCAAATCGGGAAGAGCCGGGTACAGTCTTAGGACTGTCGCATCTAATGTATGCGGCAATTCTGGGCGGCTGTTGGCTGATATTGTTAGGCTGGGGGGCTCCCCATAATGTGGAGCTCCCCATCCTGAGAATACCAGCCTTTAGCCGTATGGCTTTATCTGGCTGGTATTAAAATTGGGGGGGACCGCACGCCGGATTTTTTAATTATTTATTTATTTATTTATTTTACCGCACAGTATAGACACGCCCACCGGCTGCTGTGATTGGGTGCAGTGACACAGCTGTCACTCAGCGTGTGGGCGTGTCTCACTGCAACCTATCATATTTGCCGGTGGGCGGGGAAAAGCAGGGAATACGAGATTGTTTAATGAGCGGCCGGCTTTTTCAAAAAAGGAAAAGCCGCTGGAGCAGAGTGAACGCCGTGCAGCGCCGGTGATCGGGGAACAGTGAGTATGAGACAGGGGGGGACACTTCAGTCACTCGGGGGATTAGCGGTCACCGGTGAATCCTTCACCGGTGACCGCTAATCAGGACGCTACACAGACAGAGCCGCGGAGTCGCTGTAAAGTCCCCTTTACACACTGAAACTTGCTAGCGATGCATGCTGCACAGCGGGAAACAAAGGACCTAGGAATGGTCCTGAACGATTTGTAGCGATCACAACTTCACAGCAGGGGTCAGGTCGCTGATAGGTTTCACACACTGCAATGTCGCTGGGGAGGTCGCTGTAACGTCACAAAACCGGTGACGTTACAGCGATGTCGTTTGCGATGTTGCAGTGTGTAAACCCAGCTTAATGGTTTTTGCATGTACCTATAGTATGAGCTTCCTGTACCTATGACACTATAGTACATCTTCAAGTGGGGAAAGGTCCACAGAAAGGTTGTGAAGGTGTGCAAAATTATTTAACTTTTGGAAGTAGAAATGTTTCTATAATGCAGTAAATTTACCTGCACTTTATGTACAATTGTTGATAATATACTGTAAAAATAAAAACGTAATGTACTCATTTTATTAACAGGAAAAATACATATTTGTACCCTGTTAGCCCGTAGATAGGAAAAATAAACTAAGGACTCTTAATTTTCTATTTTATGAACACATTTCTAGTAATTTCTGCTAATTATAAGTTAAAGGAATACTGAGAATAAAGTAGTAAAATGGGTTATAATCTCAAAGCCTTTCAGGAGCTGTCCTCTTGTGTATAATATAGAGGTGTGAAATCAGAAGTAAAGCTGGGTTTACACACTGCAACATCTCAAACGACATCGCTGTAACGTCACCGGTTTTGTGACGCAATAGCGATGTTGTTTGCGATGTTGGAGTGTGTGAAACCTATCAGCGACCTGGCCCCTGCTGTGAAGTTGTAATCGTTACAAATCGTTCAGGACCATTCCTAGGTCCTTTGTTTCCCGCTGTGCAGCATGAAGTTTCAGTGTGTGAAGACTTTGCAGCGACTTTGTTAGCAACTTCCCTTTCAAAAGGCTGCTTATCAACGTCCCCAACAACCAGCTAGGTCGCTCTGCAGGTCCGGATCGCTGTTTTGTTGTTGGCCAGGTTTGCCTGTTTGAACGCTCACCAGAGACTTAGCAGAGACTTAGGGAGGTCGCTATTGCGTCACCAAACCGGTGACGTTACAGCGATGTCCTTTGCGATGTTGCAGTGTGTAAACCCAGCTTAAGTAATGAGTTTTATTACCTGTGAAGTTGAAGTGGTTAATTATTGCACTTTAGATTTAACTATTTCTAATAGATGCTTAAAAAATAGGCAGTGATTACCAGTCTATACGCTTATAAGATGTGTGTTTGTGTGTATATACAATTCTGTCCATTTTTTTTACGGAAATCAGCAATGAGGTTGTTCCAAACCTCTTGGAGAACTAACCACAGATCTTCAGTGGATGTGGAATTGTGTAAATCTATCATTCTCTTCATGTAGTCCCATGGTGGTGATGTTGAGATCAGGGTTCTGTGGGGACTATAGCATCACCTTCACGCCACTTGAATAAGTAACTGTCTGTATTTCTCAGCATTGAGGAAAAAATTAATCCTGACCAAATGTTTAACTCTATTTACTGAAATGCATCCCAAATGCAAAGAACCTCCACAATGCTCCACTATTACCTGCAGACTGATTGTACTGCTCTGCTGCCCTTTACTTACAAGCTACTTTCTGTTACAGTGAAAATATTTACATTTTTAACTCATCAGTCTATTTTTGTGCATAGTTGACTCACTTAGCCTTGTTTCCATGTTGAAGATATGGTTTTTGGACACAATTCTTCCATGAAGGCCACTTTTGACCACTTTTCCCCAAATAGTAGATGGGTGTAGCTGGGTCCTACTGGTTGTTGCTAGTTCTAAGCCAATGACACTGCTGGACATCTACGGTATTTTCAAAGGGAAGTAAACATGTGTCTTTCACCTGCTGTTCCTGCTTTCTTTGGCCATCCTCTACTTTTACTATACTAAATGCTGCAATTTCTTGGTATTTTCAATACTGAGAAATACAGTCAGATACTTATCCGTCATGCAGTTCATCAGGGAGGTGACTGATTGGCTCCATATTATTCTGCAGCATATAATATGCAAACAATATGAGTACATACTAACATCAGCATAAAGAAGAAGGAGTCCTTGAAGTGAAAATATGGTCCCCAACAGAGCCTTGATCTCAACATCATAGAGTCTATGTGGGGGGCTTACATGAAGAGACAGAAAAAATCATGCAATCCTACATCCACAGAAGATTTATGTCTTCAAAAATGGTGTGGAAGAAGTCTAGAAGACCTTGATGCTGTTTTCCAGGGAAGGAATAGTGACACCAAATGTTGATTTGAATACATTTTTTTTCTCATTCATCTTAGATTTTCCACACCTGCTTGAAACTTTGTGTATATATTTATGTATGTAGTACGTATGTAAATTATGTAAATTAAGTGACCAGTGCAAAATTTTCAGTTTTCCTGATTTTTCTCTTTATTGGTATATTTTTGAGTGAAATGTAAATTGTTTTTTTTTCTATAAACTACTGACAACATGTCCAAGCAATAAATTTTGTATTTATTTTCTGAAAATGACAAATGGTAAAAATAACAAAAAATGCATTGTTTTAAGACCTCAAATAATGCAAAGAAAACAAGTTCATAATCATTTAGAAACAACAAACTAATAATGTTTTAACTCAGGAAGAGTTCAGAAATCAATATTTTATAGAATAACCATGATTTTTAACCACAGCTTTCATGTGTCTTGGCATGCTTTCCACTAGTCTTTCACGAGGCGTTTGGATGACCTTATACCACACCTGGTGCAAAAATTTAAGCAGTTCTTCTTTGATTTCTTGTGACTATCCATCTTCCTCTTGATTACATTCCAGAGGTTTTAAATGGGGTTCAGGTCTGGAGATTGGGCTGGTCATGACAGGGTTTTGATGTGGTGGTCTTTCATCCACACATTGATTGATCTAGCTGTGTGGCATGGTGCATTGTCCTGCTGGAAAAAACAGTCCTCAGAGTTCGGGAACATTGCCTGAGCAGAAGGAAGCAACTGTTTTTCCAGTATAACCTTGTATGCGGCTTGATTCATACGTCCTTCACAAAGCTTAATCTGCCCAATTCCAGCTTTGCTGAAGCATCCCCAGATCATCACTGATCCTCCACCAAATTTCATAGTGGGTGCAAGACACTGTGACTTGTATACCTCTCCAGGTCTCCATTTAACCATTAGACAACCAGGTTTTGGGCAAAGCTGAAAATTAGACTCATCAGAGAAGATTACCTTACTCCAGTCCTCTATGGTCCAATCCTTATGGTCTTTGGCAAACTTCAGCTTGGCTCTCCTTTCCTACTCATTGATGAAAAGCTTTTTTCTAGCTTTATATGACTTGAGCCCTGCCTCTTAGAGCCTGTTACGAACTGTTCTTGCCACGGCTTTGTTGTCCCCAATGTCTGCTGCTTGACCTTGTTGTAATTGATTGCTGTCTAAGAAATTTTAAGGATGGAGGTAACATGACGCCCACTGTATCCCTCTGCTAGTAAAGACAGAATTGATCCCTTCTTTTCCTCACTCAAGACTTTTCTTTTCAACTACTTTGGCATGGTTAAAAGATTTTTTTTTTTTTATTCCTATTACTTTTGGGATATTATTAGCACTTATTTTGCCATCCAGCTTGTCCTATTGCAAGAGAATTGTGAAGACCACAGCAGTGTTTTTTTATACTTTCCCTTATTAAATAAGGTTTGGTTCAGGTGATCACCTAATCAGAAGCACATTAAGTAGAATGAGGTGTACTCTGGTTGGAATTCAACTGACACTGGAATGGAATGGGCTGTCAGACATGTAGAGAAGCTGATTTTTATAAAACTGTGCCACGGTGTCTTAATTTTTGCCAGAGCTGTATACACACACACACACACACACACACACACACACACACACACACACACACACACACACACACACTAGTCACCATCTGGGGCATGTAGTCCAACAGCTTGAAGGGAAATGCAATAAATTAGTGTAACATGGGAAATATGTAAAGATGCAAACAGTTAATATATTCTCTACATATTCAGCTTCAAGTTTAAAATAGATCAGATTCTGTATGGCTTCAGAAAACTATTGTGCAGGATTATTAATTGCTTTGGACGAGAAATGCCAATTTACATTTGTGCACTGAAGCAGGGAAATAGAATGAAACTCTATATTGCTATGATATAATGCTGTAATTATATACACACAAAGAAATGGTGTATTTAGTAGTACAGTTAGTAAATACAGCAATAAACAAAAGTTTTATCTTACTGACACTTGTCTGTCTCTATGTCTATTGAAAAGTAGAAAAATAGGTGAATAGTTTCTGCACCCAGAGTTGTCTATAAATCATTGCTGAAAGATGAAGGTATTCCAAAATTTAATATGCCACAAAATATTGAGTAATATTTAGGCTCCAATAAAAGCTGCCAAGTTTCATAAAAGCTATTAAGTCCTATTAAATAGAAAATTATGGGCAAAAATGGTTGGCAACTTGGCCTCCTTTACTTCACAAAAGATTACATTTAAAGGGAATCTGCCAGTAGATTTTTGCTACCTCATCTAAGAGCAGCATAATGTAGGCAAAGAGATACTAAACCCAATGCTGTGTCACTTAGATTACTGGGTGCAGCCGTTTTAACACAATCAGAATTTTTAGACTTAGCTTTGTACTAGACCTGAGAGCGTTAATCCCACCCACACTAGGCTCTTTATAGCGATTGTACATGGACAGTGAGATGTCAATCACAATAGCGGGTGTGCCGGACTGACGTGCACTTGACAATGTAGTCTCAGCAGTGATAATCCTGCTGCTTAAAAGGACAGTCCATCATGGTGGGGCTAAGCATTTAAATAAACCTTCCCACCTGCTGGTTTTCTATCTAATTCCTTCCTTCTGTGGCTCTATGAAGCCAGAGCTGTCAATCACAGAAGAGGGGAGAGTGTATATTGAGGGAAAACAAGCAAGCAGGTGAGAAAGTGAATTTAAATGATTAGTGTGACGCCCTGGACTAGCCAGGTAGTCACATACATACCAACATACATACCCCCCACCCTAGACAGTTACAACAGTCAATCAAAAATCCTTGTTGCCTCCCTCCAGAGTCTGATGTCCACACCAGGTGGGGCGGAGCCAGGCGGTTGGCCCCACCCACTGAGGAGTTCACAGGCCTGGAGGTGGGAAAAGTTTGGAGTTTAGTCTTGGAGGTGAAAGTAGGAGGACACGAACTGCAAGTGTCTGGGTTGGAGCCCAGACACTGACAGCAAGGTTGGCAGATGGTGGTGGCCATCTGCAGGAGTTGGTGGAACTCCGCAGAGCCAAAAGGACCGGGGTCGGGCGTCTGCCCGCCGGTACCGGACCGGGGAACGGAGTGAAGCTAAGCACACAGGCAGGGCCATCGGACCCCGACCAGGCTTGGAGCCGTCGTCAATAGTCGAATCTGAATGTGACAGGAACCCCAGGGGTTTCCCAACTACTAAGCCCCGATTGAAGGCAACCGTCCACCCAGAGAGGATATACAGCCACCGCCACAGGCTAGAGATCCAAGGGCCAGCGCCTGCGGGCAAAACGGGCTCTTACGGCACCTATACGCCGGGGAGCGGACTACCGGTGGGCAACCACAGGAGTCAAGAACATTCTTAAAGGTGCAGGGAAAGACAGCCACCATCAGCCGTCCGGGGAGAGCACAACCACAACACTGCAGCAGGCTGCGGGACCCGTCCATCCGGCCGTTTTGGTTTACCTACAACTCTGTCAGTGATTGTCTGAGTGAGTACACCCGTGCCGTCTGGCACCGCGCTGCGCAGTCCCTGCACCCCAGCCATCCGGCTTCCCTGTTACACCATCGGGCCCCGGGATCACCAACCCCCTATCCACGGAGGGGACAACATCTCAGCTGCACCCTACGATCTCTCCCGGGATCCCCGTTACCAGCAGCGGTGGTGCCATTATCACCACGTCCCGTGGGTGGTGTCACGAACAATCTCCCTAACCAAACCATCCCTTTTCACTCACGGGTGAGGAGCGCTGCTCGAGTCCCCGGGTCCGGTCCACCGCTCGAGCCACCAAGCAGCAGCAGAAGAAGCCCCGGACCCGAGCGTGGCTAGCGCGTCCCCTCCACTCGCGACATTAGCCCTGCCATGATGCACCAGGTCATGTACTTGGTGTGAATAGTCATCCAGTGCTGATAGAGTCCCTTTAAACAAACATAGCATATAAAAAAACAGATCAGACTTTGATAAGACAGGCATTCCAGAATTCTCTGTGTTAGCACTTCTAGCATGCTGTCTTCAGGTTACATAGCAAAAATCTGCTGACAGATTCCTTTTAATGGTCAAAACTAGCATTCTGCTCCACCTATACCATGAACCCAATAAATCTCTGTTAGTGTGCATGCCCACGATCAGTATTTGTAGCGTTTTAAACGCAGCATACGTCAGCTGCGTTTAAAATGCTGCGGTGTACAGTACAAGCATAGTGGATGGATTTCTAGAAATCCCATGCCCACTGTGCTTGTTTTTTCCGCAGCAAACACTGACCTGCGGTGCGTCTTTCCAGACCACAGCATGTCAGTTGTTTGCTGTGGAGTTGCAAGTGTCCTCCGTAGGGAGAAGACAAGCGAGAAACCTTAGCGCACTGAACCCTGATCGTGGGCACAGTCAGCTGCAGTCTCCTGCGTTCTCCTGCAGAATAGACGCGAGGCCCCGCAGGTCAGGACCTGTGGGCACATACCCTTATGGGCCTGAGTCACTAAATAAAATTCATGTTTCTTTTCATTGCAGTATCACAAAGGATATATAGGATTACAGCTTTTGTCAGGTGGCTACCAATTATCCACAAAAATATACAACATGGAGGTGCAAGAACATTGACTATTATCATAATGTCTTAGGGACGTCTGGATTCCTGAAACACCTTCCATGTGAGACATTCAGTGAAATTTCCATTTATATCACATTTTAGTCGCTAGTCTCGAAGTTTCATGTTTCTAAAAATTGTTCAGCGTCTCTTCTTTATGTAATGACTGTGGGCAGATATAATGAAGGTGGTCAGCACGGTGGCTCTGTGGTTAGCACTGCAGTCACAGTGCTGGGGTCCTAGGTTCATATCCCTCTAAGGATAACATCTGCAGAGAGTTTCTATGTTCTCCCTGTGGGTTTACTGCAATCTAAAACATACTAATAGGGATTTAGATTGTGAACCCCAATTGGGACAGTGGTGATAGGGCATTTAGATTTTAAGCCCCAATGGGGACAGGTATGATAGGAAATTTAGATTGTGAGCCCCAATGGGGACAGTGATGATCATGTTTGTAAAGCGTTATGGAGTTAAGAGTGCTATATAAGTGCGCAAGATAAATTATGAAAACCATGCAAAATTGATTCACAGGTATATCAGAAAATGGCATAATTGTTCCAAAGACTAATAAATCCCCCATTTTTAAGTTTTGCAAAATGTGCGACTGTTGGCACTAAAAAAGTTGCAAAAACATTTTAAAACAGAAAAAAAAGACAATTTTTGACTTTACACCAATATTTATGAATTGTGGGCCCCTTTTTGAACAATTTGACACCAAAAACAGCAACAAATACCTCAACAAAAAAACGCAAATTATGAATTGGGATTTAATATGATTTAAAATTTGGGTAACTTTATAGTCTATACAGTTTTGTCACTTTGTAAAGAAAAATGAAAGTGTTCAGTCAGGGTTTGCCAGCAGACGATTGAGATAATTTACTGTAGCATAATATTATTAAGTAACCATGGAACAGCCGAGAGATCTGTTATCATTGAAATCACTATAATTTATTATAGCTGTAAGGGTGTGTAATAAATAGTATTGGAAGTTCAAAATCCTTGATTGCAAGAAACTACAGCTACTCAATCACCAAATTGGCATATATTAACATAAATGCATGTTTAATCTGTCATGAATGTGAATTAGGTGTTAAAACGAATATTGCAATTTGTGAATTTTTACTTGAAAAATGTTGTGCTACATAAACTTTATCTTTGTAAAATATGTAATGTCAGTTGATGAATTGGTAAAGACTAAATTGTTGCGATTAAAGTCATTTTTCATAGGAAATCTGAAATGCTTTACCCATTGGAAGCAGATTATTGAAAAGTAACTAACATTGCACGTAAGAGGGTTTAGAGCATTTTACAAGCATGTGAAGCATCAATACTTTCTGCTGAGTAAAAAAAACAGATTGCATACAGACAGCATGAGAATGGTGAAAAGCGGGCTGATTTTTTTATACTGTTAAGGGTGCTTTACACGCTGCGACATCGCTAGCGATTGCTAGCGATGTTGAGCGCGATAGCACCCGCCCCATCGTACGTGCGACATTTGGTGATCACTGTCGTAGCGAAAATTATCGCTACGGCAGCGTCACAAGCACATACCTTGTCAGCGACGTCTCTGTGACCGCCGAACAATCCCTCCTTCAAGGGGGAGGTGCGTTCGGCATCATAGCGACGTCACTGTGGCGTCACTAAGCGGCCGGCCAATAGAAGCGGAGGGGCGGAGATGAGTGGGACGTAACATCCCGCCCACCTTCTTCCTTTTGCTTTGCCGGTGGAGGCAGATAAGGAGAGGTTCGTCGCTCCTGCAGTGTCACACATAGCGATGCGTGATGCCGCAGGAACGAGGAACAACATCGTATCTGCTGCAGCAACGATATTACGGAAATGAGCGACGTGTCAACAAGCAATGATTTTTCACATTTTTGTGCTCGTTGATCGTCGCTCATTGGTGTCACACACTGCGATGTCGGTAACGGTGCCTGATGTGCGTCACTACCGACATGACCCCGATGATATATCGTTACCGATGTCACAACGTGTAAGGCACCCTTTACTGTATATGACCCTAGCCTTATGGTAGAGCTCAGTGCTAAATCTCCCATTATGATAGCCTTTTAGTTGGTGGACCAACTGTCGATGTCCAGAAAGTTCAATGACTTCGGTATGCTACGTTGTGGTTGATATTTTTTCCTATTATCCACATTATATCTGGCATATATCCCAGATCTGTACATAAAATCTGCTCATAACATCAATCCCTGCTCCATTGAAGCTTATCTTATCTCAGGCACATAAAATACTGATGCTTACCACAACCTTTTCTCAACACTGATATGCTTTACCAATCAGAAACAATTGGGCAATGTTCAGTAGTTTTATGGACTAGTATTTTCATGTCACTGATCACGTAGTTGCTGTTTGTATAATAAATAAAACAAAATCATTTCTGTAAGGTTTACTGCGAAGAAAAAAATAATATGGAAGCAGTAACTGATTGGCAGTATTTCCCTTATTTTCTATTCATATTAGATTTTTTAACCCTAAGGGTATGTGCGCACGTTGCTTTTTACCTGCTTTTTACCTGCTTTTTTGCTGCTTTTTCTTCTGCGCTGTTTAATGCCAAAATGGATGTGTTCTTCTATTCAAGCAAAGTCTATGGGAATTTGGGTTTCTTGTTCACACTATGTTGTTCAAAATGCTGCCTTTTTGAGGCAGAACTTTGGTCAAAAACTCAGCTTTTCAAAGAAGCAACATGTCAATTGTTTTTGCCATTTGGGTTTTGCACTGCAAAGCTGAGTTTTTGACCAAAGTTCTGCCACAAAAAGGCAGCATTTTGAACAACATAGTGTGAACAAGAAACCCAAATTCCCATAGACTTTGCTTGAATAGAAGAACACATCCATTTTGGCATTAAACAGCGCAGAAGAAAAAGCAGCAAAAAAGCAGGTAAAAAGCAGGTAAAAAGCAACGTGCGCACATACCCTAATGCTTATGAACTTTATATTACAGATCTGCTTAGGCTGCTTTCACACATCCGGTTTGAGCCGTGAGGCTCAATCCGGCTGTGAAACCTATGCAACGGATGCGGTGAAAACACCGCATCCTTTGCATAAGTTTTTTACATGCGGCCCGTCCGTTTTTTGCCGCTTGCGGCATGCTACTGAGCATACACAGTGGCAAAAACTGCATGCGGCGGCTGGATGCAGTGTTTGCCGCATCGCGCCGCATCCGGCATCCATAGGGATGCATTGGGAAAAGCGCCGCATCAGCAGGATGCGGCGCGATGCGTTTTTTTTTGCTGCACAAAAAAACGTGCCAGGCAACATTCCATCCGGCCGCCGCATCGGCTAAATCTGCCGCATGCGGCAAAAACCGGACCGAACGCAAGGCTATGCGGCACAATCCGGCATTAATTAAAGTCTATGCAGGAAAAACGCAACCAGCAGCAAAAAAAAAACGGTTGCGTTTTTGCTGCAAAGTGCCGGATTGTGCGGCATAGCAAAAACCGGATGTGTGAAAGCAGCCTTACATTAAAGGGACTCTGTCAGCAGATTTCTGCAATGTAACCTGAAGACAGCATGGTGCAAGTGTTAAAACAGATACTTCAGCCCAGTATCTGTTATCTCACAGTGGGGTTTTTTGTTTACCTGAAATGCAATGTTAGCTTAAGCCTCTTATCTTTATCATTAGTGGGTCTCAGCAGCCCCTGAGTTAAGGGTACTTTACACACTGCGACATCGCTAGCGATCTCGTTAGCGATGTGAAATTCTAGATTACAACTGCGATCTTTCGAGATCGCACATGCGTAAAATGACCTATGTGCGACCTCGAAAGATCGCACTTGCGATCTAGAATTTCACATCGCCAATGAGATCGCTAGCGATGTCGCAGTGTGTAAAGTATCCTTTAGGGTATGTGCGCACGTTGCTTTTTACCTGCTTTTTACCTGCTTTTTTGCTGCTTTTTCTTCTGCGCTGTTTAATGCCAAAAGGGATGTGTTCTTCTATTCAAGCAAAGTCTATGGGAATTTGGGTTTCTTGTTCACACTATGTTGTTCAAAATGCTGCCTTTTTGTGGCAGAATTTTGGTCAAAAACTCAGCTTTTCAAAGAAGCAACATGTCAATTGTTTTTGCCATTTGGGTTTTGCACTGCAAAGCTGAGTTTTTGACCAAAGTTCTGCCACAAAAAGGCAGCATTTTGAACAACATAGTGTGAACAAGAAACCCAAATTCCCATAGACTTTGCTTGAATAGAAGAACACATCCATTTTGGCATTAAACAGCGCAGAAGAAAAAGCAGCAAAAAAGCAGGTAAAAAGCAGGTAAAAAGCAACGTGCGCACATACCCTTATAGTCAGACTCTGCCCCCCTCTGTGATTAGCATCTTCTGTCTATGAAAATTTGCACTGAAAGCCTGGTATGGGAGGGGGCAGTTCTCAGAACTCTGCTACATACAAAATCTCAACTCTTTCCCTGTGTCAGAACAGCTGCAGCCACTAATCTAAGTGATACATCATTGAATTAAGGGCCTCATTGCCTACATCTTGCTGCTCTTAGATGGCTTAGAGGGCTTTTTCGGGCTTATTAAAGTGGTGAACCAGGGTATATGTTTGTGTTTTTTTATTTCTAATAAAGGATTTTTTCGGGTGTGTGTGTTTATTTACTCTCACTTACAGATTAATCATGAAAGGTATCTCGGGGAGATGCCTGACATGATTAATCTAGGATTTAGTGGCAGCTATGGGCTGCCATTAACTCCTTATTACCCCAATTTGCCAACGCACCAGGGCAAATCGGGAAGAGCCGGGTACAGTCCCAGAGCTGTCGCATCTAATGTATGCGGCAATTCTGGGCGGCTGCTGGCTGATATTGTTAGGCTGGGGGGCTCCCCATAACATGGAGCTCTCCATCCTGAGAATACCAGCCTTCAGCAGTATGGCTTTATCTGGCTGGTTTTAAAATAGGGGGGGACCGCACGTCGTTTTTTTTATTTATTTAATTATTTATTTCACTGCACAGTATAGACACGCCCACCGGCTGCTGTGATTGGGTGCAGTGAGACACCTGTCACTCAGCGTGGGGGCGTGTCTCACTGCAACCAATCATAGGCGCCGGTGGGCGGGGAAAGCAGGGAATACGAGATTGTTTAATGGGCGGCCGGCTTTTTCAAAATAGTAAAAGCCGCCGGAGCAGTGTGAATGCCGTGCAGCGCCGCGCCGGTGATCGGGGATTGGTGAGTATGAGAGAGGGGGTAAGAGGGATAGACTGACATGGACAGAGAGAGAGGGACAGAGATAGTGACCGACTGACATAGATTAGTGAATGACAGACATTGTGAGGCGCTTCAGAACGCAGCTTTTCAGCTGCGCTCTGAAGCGGACCTTTTTTAAGCTGTGGTGCAGAGCGCTCACCTGCGCACATAACCTCAGACATCAAAATCGTATGAGGGGTGTCACACGTTTCAATTGACTAGGTTCGTACAACAAAATGTCCAATGTATGAGGAATAAACGACGTGTATGCGATCACCGTATTTGTGTTCAATCTTGATCGCACGTAGGTGTCACACGCAAATACGTCACGAACGATGCAGGATGTGCGTCACTCACAACTTGACCCTGACAACAGATTGAAAGATTTATTGAAGCGTGTAAAGCAGGCATTACAAGCAGCAATGTCCTTGCCTGTAAAGTCCTTTTGATGCAAAACTTGGATGACTGAAAGTGGAAAAAAATGGCCTTAAGCTGGTGTTAAGGAGTGTTCAGTCTGAAATTTTTAAATGTACTTCCTTAGCAACAATGCATGTCCAAATTCCTATATTCAATGTTTGCATACTTTTGAATTTCAGAGTGCAGCTGTATATTTGTTAGAGTATATTTCATGTTCAGTTTGCACCTTTTCACATTTGTCTTTCAGGAAGTGCCGACAGTTTTCTCATGTTAAATAATAGGGTCATGCCTAGTAATGAGCGAATGTATTTGTCCCTATTCGCTATTTGCAGAATAGTACGGTATTCAGGCTATTCATTATATAGCGAGTAATGGTGTATTCGCCTTGCTATATTCGGATGTCCTGCCCAGCTGTTTTGGTGCCTGATTTGCAGCCACTAAACATGCTGGGCTTCTTAACCAATCACAGTAATGCCACAGCCATCTTGGTTACGGTATTGCTGTGATTTGTTGACCGCGCAGCATCATAGGGTCTATAAAAGCCCTTTCGCCGCCATTTTGCGCACATTACATTGCAAGTGTTTCTCTCCAAGCGCTTCATACTCACCTTTCACCGGCATGGTGCGGCTGTCACACTGCTCCCGCTGCCTCTTATTCCCTACCCACTCATTAGGCTCATGCATATCCACTGATCCCTCGACCACCGGCATCTGTTATTGGTTGCAATCAGACCCCGCCCCCACACTGAGTGACAGCTGTCTGACTGCAACCAAACACAGCTTTCGGTGGGCGGGTCTATATCGTACAGTAAAATAAATAAATCATTTTAAAAAATGATATGCTGTCCCCCTTATTCTGATACCCAGCCAAGATAAAGTCTCATAGCTGGGGAATGGTATTGTCAGGCTGGGTACACCCCCGTTATTGGAAGCCCCCAGCCTAAAAATATCAGCCAGCAGCCGCCCGGAATTGCCGCATCCATTAGATGAGACAGTATTGGCACGTTACCCAGCTCATCCCTATTGCCCTGATGCGGTGGCAATCAGGGTAATGAGTCATTAATAACAGCGCACAGCTGTCATGAAGCCCAGAATTAGTGATGGGAAGGGGTCTTCTATGAGACCCCCCCATCACTAATTTTATAAGTAAAAAGAAATACACAAAAATTGGGAAAAATCCTTTATTTGGAATAAAATACAAAACCACCCTCTTTCACCACTTTATTAACCGCAAAACACTCAGGTCTGACGTAATCTACACGAGGTCCCATGGCGATCTAGGCTCTGCTACATCCGAGCCTGTAGAGACCAAAAACATGTCAGATCTCTCCAGGCTCCGGGAAACACTGACAAGAAGGACCCGGCTGGCAGCAGTGACGTCACTCAGTTCACTGTCATTGTTCTTGTGATCATTTTGATTGAGGGCGATTATCAGTAGTTTTGTATGTCCTCCATTTTTTTATTATTGCTCCCACAGTTGATTTCATCACACCAAACTGCTTGCCTATTGCATATTCAGTCTTTCCAGCCTGGTGCAGGGATACAATTTTGTTTCTAGTGTCCTTCAACAGCTCTTTGGTCTTCACCATAGTGGAGTTTGAAGTCTGACTGTTTGAGGTTGTGGACAAGTGTCTTTTATACTGATAACAAGTTCAAACAGGTGCCATTACTACAGGTAATGAGTAGAGGACAGAGGAGCTTCTTAAAGAAGAAGTTGCAGGTCTGTGAGAGCAAGAAATCTTAAATGTTTTTAGATGACTGAATACTTATTTTCCACCATAATTTGAAAAAAAAAAAAATTACTGACTTTTCTCTAAAAAATGTATTTGTAGTGACTACATTTGTGCAAATCTCAATATTGGAAAGCTTGTAATTGCTCAGAAAATAATTATAGGGGAGAGAAGAGAGAAAGACATAATGCTGCTGACAACAAGAGCCTAAATTCTACAGGAGATTGAGGGAATACCCTGATTACCATAAAAGCTTACTCTCTACAGTAGAGAGAAAGAGCTCCACTGACTATTAGAACTTAAACTCTACTCTACAGAAAAGAGAGAAAAGACTGTGCTGATTTTTAGAACTTACATAATACAGGCCAGAGAGAGAAGACCCTGATGACGATAAGAGCTTACACTCTACAGCCAAGAAAGAGAGGACCCTGATAACTAGAGATGAGCAAACCGGTCGCGGTTCGGCTCGAGCTCGGTTCACCAAACCGAGGTCTGGTTCGAGTTCGGTTCGGCGAACCGCTCGAACCACATAGGAAACAATGCGAGGCAATCACAAACAGATAAAAACGCATTATAAATATACACGTACAGTTAATAAACATTGCAATAACACTTAGCTGTCCCCGGGATGCATCCTGCACTCTGTCTCCTGCCGCTATTCCTCCCGATAATCGCTGCGTCCTCCTGTTAACCAGCAGTGATGCAGGACCTACGTGACGTCATCAAAATAGCATGTTACCAGTCACGTGTCTGTTATCTCATTGGCTACAGACTGGTCACATGACTATGACGCGTCATGTAGGACCTGTCATTGCATCTCTCTGTTACACGGTGCATGTTTGTGTATCGCCGTTTACCGGCGACATGCTCTAGCACATGGTCGACTCCCCGCTCTACTTCCCTGTTCCCTTAAGGTACCGTCACACTAAGCGACGCTCCAGCGATCCCACCAGCAACCTGACCTGGCAGGGATCGCTGGAGTGTCACTACACGGGTTGCTGGTGAGCTGTCACACAGGCAGATCTCACCAGCAACCAGTGACCAGCCCCCAGCCCCCAGCCAGCAGCACACGTGGAAGCGATGCTGTGCTTGGTAACTAAGGTAAATATCGGGTAACCAACCCGATATTTACCTTGGTTACCAGCGCACACCGCTTAGCGCTGGCTCCCTGCACTCCTAGCCACAGTACACATCAGGTTAATTTAACCCGATGTGTAGTCTGGCTATGTGTGCAGGGAGCTGGCACTGGCAGCGTGAGAGCGGCGGATGCTGGTAACTACGGTGAATATTGGGTAACCAAGGAAAGGGCTTCTGGTTACCTGATGTTTACCGTAGTTACCAGCGTCCGCAGAAGCCGGCTCCTGACCGGCTGACACAGCCGGACAATAACTGAGATCACCGTTGCCATAGCAACGCGCTTGGTAGCGGTGACGGGGATGTCCCGCTACCAGCACGCAGCGGCACCGGAATCACGTAATCGGAGCAGCGTTGCTATGGCAACCCGTGCCACCGCTTACAGCCGGGAGCCTGTGGTCACTCTCACAGAGTGATTTCTGCACGGAGCACTGCATCTTCCTCCATGCAGTGCTGTCTGATGGAGCAGACAGAGCTGCATGTGTTGAAGGGGAAAGAAGACAGAAGAGCATGGATCGTGGAGGGGTGACAGGGGGTAATAAACATGGAGTCTCTAGGTGTGTCTGTGTATTTATTTCTATTAGGCCCGTTTCACACGTCAGTGAAAAACACTGACGTTTTTCACTGGCGTGTAAAACACGCACATGTCCCTCCGTGTGCCGAGAATCACGGCACACGTGGGTTGTCTAAGTGCAATCCGGGCTCCGTTCTCCGTGGCCTGTGATTGCACTTAGAAATCAACTCACCTGTGCACGCTCCCGCTCTTCATGGTGCTGATCGCTCCCGCGGTGCAGCATTCGGCCAAAGCTGACCCCCGCAGCAGCTGCTTCCGGGTCGGCTGTGTCGTGCATCATGAATATGCGCGACAGTAATGAGCCGGCTCAGAAGCAGC
The DNA here is from genome assembly GCF_048569485.1 of Anomaloglossus baeobatrachus. Classification (NCBI taxonomy): domain Eukaryota; kingdom Metazoa; phylum Chordata; class Amphibia; order Anura; family Aromobatidae; genus Anomaloglossus; species Anomaloglossus baeobatrachus. The sequence continues at coordinate 523,187,833 of NC_134354.1, forward strand.
AAGCTGCACGGGCTGCAGAGAGCGCCGCTGAAGCCGGGTGAGTAAAAATGATTTTTATTTTAAAAGCATGTTTTTTTCTGGCACGTGTTTCACGGATCACACCACTGCGTGGTCCGTGGGACATCAGTGATGCCAGAAAAAAATGGGCATGTCTCCGTGCGGCAATCACGGACACGGACACGCTGCACGGAGACATGGTCAGTGAAACATCACTGATGTGTGAGCAGACCCATTGATTATAATGGGTCTGCGTATGTCAGTGATTATGGTACGTTTAAAAAAAAGCACAAAGTACCAGAATCACTGATGTGTGAAACAGGCCTCAAAGTATTTTTTTTCTGTGTGGTGTTTTTTTTTAACCCTTTATTTGAGATTCTTAATGGCCGGGTCAAACGTGCCTGACATTAAGAATCTCTGACTTAATACTAGCTAGTAAAACAAAGCCAGTATTAACTCATGATTACCCAACAAGCCACCCGGCATCAGGGCTGTTGGAAGAGTTGGATGATGGCGCTTCTCTGAGAGCGCCATTTTCTGGGGAAGCTGCGGACTGCAATTCAAAGCAGAGGGGCCCAGAAACCTTGGGCTAACCTGTGCTGTGGATTCCAATCCCCCAGCTGCCTAGTTGTACCCGGCTGGACACAAAAATGTGGCGAAGCCCACGTCGTTTTTTTTTTTTTTTTTTTAATTGTTTAAATTCATGAATTAAGTAAAAAAAAGGACTTCCCTATATTTGTAGTTCCCAGCCGGGTACAAATAGGCAGCTGGGGGTTGGGGGCAGCCCGTAGCTGCCTGCTGTACTTGGCTAGCATACAAAAATATGGCGAAGCGCAAGTCATTTTTTTTTGTAGTTTTTTGGCACAAAAAATAAAAAATGCTTCCCTGGATTTTCCATTGCCAGTGAAGGTAACACCAAGCAGTGGGGGTTATCAGCCAGTAGCTGCTTGGATTACCCTTAGCTAGCAATACAAAAAATGCAGCGGGAGCCCATATATATTTTTTTTAATTATTTATTTAAATAACTAAAAACAAAAAGGGCTTCCCTGTATTTTGATTGCCTGACATGACAGTGCTGTAAAAATAAATCTTTAAAAAAAATGACGTAGCGCTCCGCGGTATTTTTGATTCTCAGTGCAGATAAAGCAGACAGCTATGGGTTGCCACCCCCATCTGCCTGGCGTTACCTTGGCTGGCAATCAAAATACAGGGAACCCCATTAATTTTTTCTATTTAAAAAATAGTTAAAAAATATGACGTTGGGTCCCCCTATTTTTGATAGCCAGCTAGGGTAAAGCAGACGGCTGTAGCCTAAAAACCACAGCTGGCAGCTTTACCGTGGTTGGGGATCCAATGTGGAGGTCACCCCAGGCTCTTTTTTTATAATTATTTTATAAATATTAATAATTACAAAAAAAAAGTAGGGTCCCCTCCAAATTGGATCACCAGCCAAGGTAAAGTGGACAGCTGTGGTCTGGTATTCTCAGGGTGGGAAGGTCCATAGTTATTGGGCCTTCACAGCCTAAAAATAGCAGGCCGCAGGCACCCCAGACGTGGCGCATCCACTAGATGCGCCAATTCTGGCGCTTCACCCCAGCTCATCCTGTGCCCTGGTGCAGTGGCAAACGGGGTAATAAATGGGGTTGCTACTATCTGTAAAGTCACCTGACATCAAACCCAGCAGTTTATGATGTCATGGCGTCTATCAGATACCGGACATCATAAACTGTCAGTACTAACAAAAAAAAAATCGACAAAAAAAATGTATTTGAAAAAACAATCCCCAAAACAATTCCTCTTTCACCAATTTAATGTAAGAAAAAAAATAAGGGGGTCCCACGACGACTCTAGACCGTCTAGAATAGGGGGGGAGACACTCAGGGAACGTAGCCCCCATTTTCTAGGAGTACAGACCCTCCATGTGAGGAGTGTGGGTGCAATGAATTTGCACTCACTCTCCCCGGGTCCACAGCAGCAGAGTCCATGTCGTAACGGTTGCTACGAAAGCTGCAATGCCCTGCTCATGAGGTAAGGGCATGCCTAATCAGGAGAACTATTCTACATTTCCAAATATTGGTATTTGCTGATATTATTGCTATTCCACTTACTATATATTGGGGATAGGATCTTGGAGATGGAATACCCCTTTAAGTCCAGTTATCCAGCTGAATGAATACTAAACAACAGAGCTCGCTATTTAGATGTGTTTTCTTGTGGCATATAACGGACTCTCATGTTTGGTAGTCGTTCAGCAGGGCAACTATAAAATCAAATACCTCCATTTGGAAATGTAGTATATAGCTCTCCTGATCAACTATGTTCCTTACCTCATGAGCGGGCATTGCAGTAATAATAATAATTTATTCATTTATATAGCGCTATTAATTCCATAGCGCTTTGCATACATTGGGAACACTGTCCCCATTGGGGCTCACAATCTAAATTCCCTATCTGTATGTCTTTGGAGTGTGGGAGGAAACCAGAGAGCCTGGAGGAAACCAACGCAAACACGGGGAGAACATACAAACTCCTTGCAGATGGTGTCCTTGGTGGGAATTGAACCTAGGACCTCAGCGCTGCAAGACTGCAGTGCTAACCACTGAGCCACCGTGCCGCCCATTTAGCTTACAGATGCATAACCACCACTCACTGTGTCTGAACACAGGAAGCTGAGCTGACAGCCGCTCTGTGCATGCGGCAGCGTCTATTGTGAAGGAGAAGGAAGCGGGGGATCAACGCTGTACAGGTACCGTGGGACACCGGGGAACACCGGTGGGGTTATAGGGGGTGAACTGGCAGGGCCTGGGGAGGAGTTTTCTGTCGCATGTGTCATGGCACATGCAACAGAAATCAGAGGAGTAGGGTGAATGCGGCCGACGCGCTGCTGTGCGCGTGGCCATCTTGGATTTCCGGGAGGGGGTCAGGGGGGCACTTTGGTGACACTGGGGGACCGGAGGGGACCGGGGAGGAGATTTATCATGTTTGTTCATGCCAGATGGGAGATAAATAATTTTTTACCGACGCTGTCATTTACTGTAACGTGATCATCGGTATACGGTGTATACCGGTGATCACGTGAGCGGCGACCGGAAAAACCGGCCTAAATCATGATCTCCAGGGTCTCAGCTACTCCCTGAAACCCCGGAGATTTTCTGACGCTGGGGGGCACTATTCACTTATTTCTGCCTGCTGTTTATAAACGGCAGATCAGAATAAGGCTACATTCACATGACCGATCCGTTTTTGCGGTCCGTTTTTTTTATAGGTGCATCCGTGTGGCATCCATTTCTGTTCCATATACGGTCCGTATGTCATCCGTGTGCCTTCCGTTTGTTTGCGTACTGCAAAAAAACTGAAGGAGGGAAAATACATAAATTTACCCGGGATCTGTGATGCCCTGGACCCCCAAGGGTCACAGGTAACAACACACAACACCACACACACCCCCACCCCAGTGAGGCACCAGCAGCCAACAAGTCCTGACCGCCTCCCTCAGGTCTAGCAAGGCACACCAGGTGGGCAGAGCCAGGAAGATAGGCACGCCCTCTGAGGAGTCTGCTGGCCTGAGGCAGGGAAAGGACAAGTGAGTCGAGTGGGGAGAGGAGTAGTGAGAGGAGTAAAAGTGGCGAGCTGAGAGTCAGGGGCCTAGGACGGAGCCTAGGACCCCTTGGAACGGTCAGGCAGGCAGACGGTGGTGGCCGTCTGCAGGAGTCTGGTCAGGGACTGAACTGCGGAACTGTAGGGATCGAGAAGAGGGTGGTGACCCTTCGGACCCGAACCGGGGAGCTAACAAGTCAACCGGAGCACCAGGCAGGGTACTCCGACCCCGTTCTAGCCCAGAAGCAACCGGGCTCAGACAAATCTACTGATTGCGGTCTGGACCTCAGAGGTTCATTCCCACCCAAAGTCCCGATAGACGGCAACAGCCCACCGATTCCGGATAAGAGCCACTGCCAAGGGCCAGAGATCCAAAGGGCCAGCGCCTGCCAGCAAAAGGGCTCCTCCGGTACCCAAAAGCTGGGGAGCTTACCGCTGCTGAAGCATAGGAGTCACTATAGCAAATTTAAAGGTGCAGGAGAAAGGCGACATCACCAACCTCACTGGGGACACACACAGCCGGCTGCGGGCACCGATTTACACCGAACTTGGTTTACCATTGACTCTGTGTGGTTTAATCGTGAGTACACCAGTGCCATCAGGCACCACGCTGCAAGCGAGCCCCTGCGTCCTGCAACCCCCCGCTCCTGCCACCTGGCCCCGGGAGTAACAAACCCCCTACCCACGGAGGGGTCAACACCTAGCTGCGACCCACCACCGATCCCGGACGAGCCCCCGCACCCTCACCGCAGCGGTGGTGCCCATCACCTCACCACGACCCGTGGGTGGCGTCACGAACTGTTACCGGTCACCGCGGCTCCAGACATGAAACCGGTCCACCCCAAACCAAACAACCAAAACCCCCCCCTGTCTAGAGCGATGTGGCCCCCGGTCCGGAGGAGCTCGAGCCACCGACAACCCGAGCGCGGATCCGAGCGGCTCGGCGGAGAGCAGCCGAGCCCCCAGGGCGTTACAGATCCATAGCTTCAACCTACATGAGGCGGTCACATGTTCACTCCAGTGCCATTTTCTACTGCTTATCACAGCGTAGAGCGCTCTGGTGATTTTCCTGTGCTTGTACACTTCATATCAGTCTTTTCTGTCATTATAATGGCAGAAAGACACATAATGTTCCACTCTCCTGCATTTTGTAATTTTGCACCCTTTGGTGCCTTTCATGTGGCACTAAGGGGTGCTTAGCCTTGTATTTATCCAAAAAAATGAGAAAAAATGACGTGGGGTTCCCCCTATTTTTGTAGCCAGCTAGGGTAAAGCAGACGGCTGCAGCCTGCAGACCACAGCTGGCAGCTTCACCTTGGCTGGTAATCCAAAACTGAGGGCACCTCCCGCTGTTATTTTAAATTAAATAAAAAAATGTAAAAAAAAAAACACGTGGGGGTCCCCCCAAAATTGGATCACCAGCCAAGGTAAAGCAGACAGCTGGGGTATGATATTCTCAGACTAGGGAGGTCCATGGTTATTGGACTCTCCCCAGCCTAAAAATAGCAGGCCGCAGCCGCCCCAGAAGTGGCGCATCCATTAGATGCGCCAATCCTGGTGCTTCGCCCCAGCTCATCCCGTGCCCTGGTGCGGTGGCAAACGGGGTAATATATGGGGTTAATACCAGATGTGTAATGTTACCTGGCATCAAGCCCTGGGGTTGGTGATGTCACGCGTCTATCAGATACCCGACATCACAAACCCAGTCAGTAATAAAAAAAAAAATAGACGACAAACACATTTTTATTTGAAAAAACTCTGCCCAACACATTGCCTCTTTCACCAATTTATTAGAAAGAAAAACAAATCCAGGTCTGCTGTAATCCAAGGGGTTGCCATGACGATGCACACTGTCCCAGTCAATAAAGAGCAGGATGTTCCCCATTGGCTGGGAGAGCAATGCACTGATCTCAGAGAACATCAATGGGTCAGCCCAGGTCACTGCAGGGGATGACAAGTGCTGCTGTCCGCGAGGTACATCACCTGCGCTGATCTCCTGCACTGCTGACAGCACCTGTCACTGACTTCAATGACCTTCACAGCCAAGTATCGCGAGCGGCCCGTGATGTCACCACTAGTCACAATCTCGGGGCGTAAGCGAGAGAAGGTGATGTGAAAAGCGGCGGCCATGGAGGGCAGTAACAACGCTGAGGTCGGGAGGGTGGGACTTCATCACCGCAGGTAAGCCGAGCGGGGCCATGTGTGCGGAGTGCGAGGTGGGCGGAGCCTAGCGGGGTAATGGGTGCAGAGTGCCAGGTGGGCGGAGCCTAGCGGGACCATGTGTTCAGAGTGCCAGGTGGGCAGAGCCTAGCGGGGTAATGTGTTCAGAGTGCCAGGTGGGCGGAGCCTAGCGGGACAATGTGTGCAGAGTGCCAGGTGGGGGGAGCCTAGCGGGTAATGTGTGCATAGTGCCAGGTGGGCGGAGCCTAGCGGGGCCATGTGTGCAGAGTGCCAGGTGGGCGGAGCCTAGCATGACCATGTGTGCAGAGTGCCAGGTGGGTGGAGCTTAGCATGGTAATGTGTGCAGAGTGCAGGTGGGCGGAGCCTAGCGGGGCCATGTGTGCAGAGTGCCAGGTGGGCGGAGCCTAGCGGGGTAATGTGTGCAGAGTTCCAGGTGGGCGGAGCCTAGTGGGGTAATGTGTGCAGAGTGCCAGGTGGGCGGAGCCTAGTGGGACCATGTGTGCAGAGTGCCAGGTGGGCGGAGCCTAGCGGGACCATGTGTGCAGAGTGACAGGTGGGGGGAGCCTAGCGGGGTAATGTGTGCATAGTGCCAGGTGGGCGGAGCCTAGCGGGGCCATGTGTGCAGAGTGCCAGGTGGGCGGAGCCTAGCATGACCATGTGTGCAGAGTGCCAGGTGGGTGGAGCTTAGCATGGTAATGTGTGCAGAGTGCCAGGTGGGCGGAGCCTAGCGGGCCATGTGTGCAGAGTGCCAGGTGGGCGGAGCCTAGCGGGGTAATGTGTGCAGAGTTCCAGGTGGGCGGAGCCTAGTGGGGTAATGTGTGCAGAGTGCCAGGTGGGCGGAGCCTAGTGGGACCATGTGTGCAGAGTGCCAGGTGGGCGGAGCCTAGCGGGACCATGTGTGCAGAGTGACAGGTGGGTGGAGCTTAGCATGGTAATGTGTGCAGAGTGCCAGGTGGGCGGAGCCTAGCGGGAAAATGTGTGCAAAGTTCCAGGTGGGTGGAGCCTAGCGGGACCATGTGTGCAGAGTGACAGGTGGGCGAAGCCTAGCGGGACCATGTGTGCAGAGTGCCATGTGGGCAGAGTCTAGCGGGGTAATGTGTGCAGAGTGCCAGGTGGGCGGAGCCTAGCGGGACCATGTGTGCAGAGTGACAAGTGGGTGGAGCCTAGCGGGGCCATGTGGCGATGAGGACGTCAGTGTCGTAGACTGCATAGCTGGGGACAGGTGAGTGTGAGTGTGTGTGTGTGTGTGAGAGTGTGTGTGTGTGTACATGCCGCGTGCAGGAGGGGGGCGGAGCGAGCTGAGTGGGGAAGTGTCTGCTCCCTGCACACGTAACTAGGATAAATATCGTGTTACTAACCAAAGCGCTTTGCTTGGATACCCGATGTTTATCTTGGTTACCAGCTTACCGCAGGCTGCCAGCGATGGCTCCCTGCACACTGAAGCTGTAAAAAGCCCTGCTTTTGCTGCTAGAACCGTTCTCGAACGTAACTCGAACTGTCGAGCTTTTAGCAAAAAGTTCGAGTTCTAGTTCGATCTAGAACACCCCCCAAAATCACTCAAACCACGAACTGGAGAACCGCGAACCGCGCTCAACTCTACTGATAACTACTGGAGCCTAAACTCTACAGGCAAGGGACATAGAGAGAACCATGATGACCATAAGAGCTTTCACTTAACAGGACAGAGAGACTTATCCATTCTATACAAATGTGCTCTGCTGTTAACCGCTGATCTGTGATGTCCCAGGTATTGACCACCACTGTACAGGGTATGGTAATAGGTAAAATTTCATAGCTGTAGGGTATTATGGGAAGGCCCATGCAGCAACACAAAGTGACAATATCCCACCCTTTGATGCTTCAGTAATGTGGGAAATGGTGTCGGGCAAGTTTTTTTTTTTTTAACAAACTGCAAATTGAATCTGAAAAACTTCAAATTCACATGAAACCAGAAACTACAAATTTCAGGAAACTTGACTTGAACTCGTTCCTTCGTGGATCAATCCACTTATCGCTAGTATCAATTTATTTATACAGAATCATATACTAAAGCTATACTGTTGTTATTCAGCAAACACAGGCCACGGAGTCTGAAATATAAAATCAAAGTTAAAATACTTTTTCACATTCCCCCAGTAAGAGTTACACGAATAGTACCAAATATTCAAGATTAATAATCCAAACCCGAAAATATCACTATTCATCCATTTTTAAAAAAAAAAAACAAAAAACCAATACTCATCTTTCCATTTTTATCTGCTCTGACTGCTAAGCAAACAGTATAGTGGCCCAACTCTTAATCTTGCAAACAGTATAATGGGTGACGCAGAGTCCTACAAACAGTGTAGTGACCCCCCACAAAGACCTACAAACAGTATAATTGGCCCCCAAACAGCTCATCAAATAATAAACTTAGGTCCCACACAGTCCCTCCAAATAGTATAATTGGCACCCCACACAGCCCATCAAACAGTAAAATTGGCCCCTTATAGCTCACCAACCAATATAATTGACTCCCACATAACCCCTCCATATAGTATAGATGGCCCCTACACAACCCATCAAGCAGTAAAATTGGGCCTCACAAAGCTCACCAAAGAATATAATTGGCCCTCAGACAGCCCCTCCAAATAGTATAATTGGCCCCCGCAAAGCCCTCCAACCAGTATAATGGTCCCTACACAGCCCTCCAACCAGTATAATGGTCCCTACACAGCCCTCCAACCAGTATAATGGTCCCTACACAGCCCTCCAATCAGTATAATGGTCCCCACACAGCCCTCCAACCAGTATAATGGTCCCCACAATCTACTCATTGATTAAAAATGAAAACTCATTTCTCCCTGTTTCCTCACTGCTCCTGTGACTGCAGGGTTTGGTCTGAAGCCCTGCACCGCACTTTACGTTGGGGGGTGACGTAGTGACATTATTGCACTTTCTTTGCTGAGACTTGAGAGCTCAGATGCACAGGTAGAATGATAGAGAAGGGAGTTGATGCAGATACAGAAGTGTGATTCCAGGGAAGGGCCTGTCTCATGGGCCCTATAAAGGCAGCGTGGTCTACCACGAGTAACTAGAAATAACAAAATTACCACATTAGTAGCATTTACATGGATCTGCAAAATGATAATGACTCTAATCACACTAATTATTAATAGGCTCCTTCACATTCAAAAACTTTGAAGACGCAACATTTTTTAATGGACAACATATAAATAAGGGTTTTTTTTATTTAAGGATTATCCAGGAATTTACAGATTACATTTAAGACATTGTATGTCTGTTTTCAAGCAATTTCTGTTGAGTCAGAAAAATGAGACTGAGACTGATTATGATTACTTACAGCTTTCACCTATTTTCTACTTATTAGCATTGCACTGCATTACTTAATATCTGGGCTATATTATTTAGCAGGTGTGCAGCATCTTGTGGGACAAACTCATGCCATACTAGAAGAATCATCTCATATTACAGAAGATGCTAAATAAGCATTTTCTACATTTAGTTGTCAGCAAAAATATATCTATAGCCACTAAAAATATAAACACATGGCTTTGCGGTGGCTTTTTTACACCAATATTCCAGTTTGGTGTTGTATAGCTTTGTCCCATAGCACATATTCTGATATTGGCATCACATTTTTCGTATTCTTAATATGTACAATGCACTCTAGGCTAAAAATAGGACTTTAAAAGCTCAAGGCAATTTTGTAAAAACTTTTTTCTAAGTTTTGCTAATGTTGTTGTTGACAGTTGCTATAAGCTGGGGTCATATAACAGATGTGAGGAGACACCAACTCATTATATTAACCAGCTGTCTATCAACTACTAAAGTTAGCACCTCAATCAATATGTTTAGTAAGCGTTCCAGAACAGATCTGCATGAACAGTCAAAATTCTAATAAATAAAATAGTGTTCAGATTCAGGTACGTTGGGGAATCTCTTTAAAAAGGGTTAAATGTAGGCATTGCAATATGAAATTCATTGAAATTCATAGAAAAATTAATGACTACAGCAAGGAGAGTCCAGGGTCAAAATAACCAAGTAGAAGCAAATTCCCCGTAGATTTGGGCTGCTCTATGTAAGAAAGGTGCTTATTATTATTATTATTATTACCGCTAAACTTTCATCGTGGAACACTTTAGCTACTTATGTGAGCCAATATTGAATTTCCACTGTGGCTCCGGAGGTGATAAAATGGTGAATATGATTTTTGATCGAATGATATTGCCAACCATTTACCAATAGTATCTCTCAAAAACCAGGAATGTGGCAGCTTTATCATAAGTTTATTACATGCTAATTCAAGCAAATAAATTTGCTCCAGCTGTGGAGCAGAAGAGATTAATAACCTCGAAGATCACTTTACTGCTTTGATGAGTTTCTTGAACAGAGTGGAGTATATTTAGGTAGAGCTGCTAGATTAGTTGAAAAAAAGCCCTTTAATTATTAGTGACACTGTGCAAACGGCTTCATCTGAGTGGAATACCAAATACTTAACTCCCTGACCTTATTATTCAAATAAACACTTCCTATTATAGCAACATGACTCCTGCGTCAACACATCACATCAACTGCCTCTGTGGCAGATTTCAATGTCTCCGCTGTGTCATCGGAGAACAGAAGGGTTTCATTACCATGTTAAATCCACTTAGAGCTCCAAGGGCAAGGAGTGTTGCTATTTGGTCCCTTCACAGCACTGAATGGGTTATGAACACAGGATCTAATTTTAGAGCTATCAAATTCTATTTAATGTGAATGCCCAGGGCACTTAGGAAGGAAAGCCCAGATAGGCTCTGACATCTATGTCAAGAAGGAAATTTCCACACAATAAAATAGCTGGTAGACTGACCATCGTTGAATTTACTGGTGCCATATTTTGATTGGCATATGCAGTTTAGATATGGATCATTTTATTAGAAGGGTGAAATAATGATATCACTTAATCATAGTACACCGTACACCAAATTCCATCATATCACAAAAACAAAGTTTTGGCAATAAGGTTTAAAAGTTAATTTCCACCCAAAAAGAAAAAAAAAATTTACTTGAGCTTAAAAATGTGTTTCTTGCTAGGAGGACAACCTTTTTTTGCTCCAGCTCTGCCAACTTAGGAAAGTTCTAATTAAAGGTAACCATTTTGTAGTCCTGACAATCAGTCACTATCTCCATGCAAATGAACGCAATGACTACGTCCATAGTTGGCTGACTACTCTTCCTGTCACGGTCAAATGGAACTACAAACTAAAAAATCCCACCTAGCAGATCATGTGATACCTCCCAGAACCAAGGGTGTGGCGAATGCTAATACCAGAGCATTGCACCACACTTACTAGAACACAGGCAAAGTCGGGAGACATACCAAGTGAACTACTGATCAACCGCACAGGGCAATGTGCAGACACAGATATCCTATGAGTCTTAACACCTCCCATAGTTATAAAACTGTTTTTAATTAGTGCTGAACCTTACCTGCCTTTTAAACTTGTAGGTTTTGGTTTAAGGAGAGGCATGTCTGGTTATGGTCCCTCTATTAAGAACATGATGATTCTGACAAAATTTCCAAAGGAAAATTCATTGTAATGACGCAGAGGGAGTCACTTTGACACTTTGAACTCTGGCCTATGCTCCAACGGTGTCCATCTTTTTACGTGTCTTTTTAGGCGTGCGCAAGATGGCACTCCTTCCCTTCCAAGCCCTGTCATGCACCCAAACAGTAGTTTTCTACAACATATGGAGTATCAGCGTACTCAGAAGAAATCGTACATCAAATGGTTTGGTCAATATTCTCCTGTTACCCTTGTGAAAATAAAAAAAGGAGCTCAAACAACATTTTTGTGGGAATTATTTAATTTTTTTACTTTGATAACTCAATGTTATAAAATTCTGTGGTGCACCTGAGGGTTCAATGGATTATTTGTGGAGGGTTTCCACTGATTAGGCACATCAGGGACTCTGCAAATGCAATTTGGCATTCACTATCGATTCCAGCCGATTTTGCATTTGAAAAGTGAAATGACTCTTCTTTCCCTTCCTAGCTCTGCTGCACTCCAGAAAAATAGTTTCCACCACATATAAGGTATCGGTACATTAAGGAGAAATTAATACAAAATTGTATGGTGCAATTTTTCTTGTTACCTTTGTGAAAATACTGAATTTGGAGCTAAAATAACATTTTTGTGGGAAAAAGTTACCGTAAAATTTTACTTTTTTTTTTCCTTCCATGTTGTTTTAGTTCCTCTAAACCACGTGTTAATAAACTTCTTGAATGTGCTTTGCAGCACTTTAAAGGGTGCTGGTTTTAGAATGATGTCACTTTTGAATATTTTATGTCACGTAGGCCCCTCAAAGTCACTTCAAATGTTATGTGGCCCCTAAAAAAATAGTTTTGTAATTTTTGACAGAAAAATGATAAACTGCTGACAAAAAAAGCGGTTCTCATGTAAAGCAGACATCTAGTAAATGTTATTTATTAACTATTTTGTGTGACATAACTATTTGGTTCATGAGCATAAAAATATAAAATTTGAAAATTGCTAAATTTTAGCCAAATTTCTGTTATTTTCACAAATAAATGAAAAATTATCATAACATGAAGTCTGATAAGTCACAAAAAACATTCTCAGATTTACTAGGATCCATTGAAGCATTTCAGAGTTATTACCATAATTTATTACGTTGACATTGGTCAGAATTGTAAAATTTTGCCCTGGTCAGGAAGGTGAAAACAGGCTTGGTGGTGAAGGGGTTAATGACATTTGCTTTATGTTTGGGTTTGTTGTCCTGCTGCAAAGTAAATTTGGAGCCAATTAGACTCTTACTTAATCATCTTATGGACGAAAATGATGTCTGACAAAGCACAATCTACATCTGTATCATTATAGTCAATGGCTACTCATCCTCATCTACACCCAAAAACTGTTTTGCAAGGATCATGCTTAAATGCGATTCTGTTCTGTAATATCTGTATTTTTTACTTCATCTCCGACCCAGGAGGTGCGATATGATCAGACCATGTCCCTATATGGTCAGACACGGCCATTACACAGTACATAGAAGGGACACATATACAAGATTATTTTTTTTTTTTACACATGCACTTTTGGAACTTATTATTATTCCAAGATCTATTGATTAAAATGAACTTTGTTTGTGAGGCAACCCTTTAAAGGGAACCTGTCAGCTGCAATATGCACCCAAATACACAAGCAGTTCTGGGTGCATATTGCTAATCCCTGCCTAACCGTCCCTGTATACACTAACATAGATAAAGATATCTTTAGAAAAAGTATTTCTAAAGATCTTTTATGATATGCTAATCAGGCCAGTGACTAGTCGCAAGGGTGTTAGTTCCTGCGCTCATTGCACCCTCTTAGCAGGTTAGTACGCCCACATGGGCGTGCCAACTTACTATTTAATGCCCACTGCCCAGCGTCATCGTCAGTGACGGGCGTACCTGTGTCCGTTGCATCACCTCAGGACGCTGGGCATAGGGTCAGTGCACATGATCAGAAGTCAACGGCACTTTCGGTCATGCTCACTACACCAGTTTGAAGCAAGAACGCCTACACCCAGCTTCATAGTATGCATGACCGAAAGTCCGGGCATCATGGGCACTGAGCCAAAATCCAGCGTTGGGCGCAGTGAAAGCAGAGGTGAGCGCGACCATGCCGCTGATGCTTCGCATTCATTAACATGTTAACACGCCCACAGGGTTGTGCTTACATGCTAAGGGGGCCAACTAGCCAAGGGAACTAACGCCCTTGTGACTAGTTGCTGGCCTCATTAGCATATAAGCATATAATAAAAGATCTTTATAAATACTTCAGGGATGGTTAGGCAGGGATTAATAATGTACACCCAGAACTGCTCGTGGCTCTGGGTGCATATTGCACCTGACAGGTTCCCTTTAAGTAAATTAGGAACATAAACCATCTTACTGAAATAAGCTGTTGAAATGCAAGAGGTTTGATTCCTTTATTGCATTAAAAAAAAGTTGCAGGAATATCTTAAAATCTTGAAGCTGTTCTGAAGATTTAAATGGCTCATTTGGCAGAAGGCAATCTTTATGGCTCACTAAGCAGTTTATTGCTAAAATAGCTAATTGCGTTTTATTTCAGTTTGAGCCACCTACTTATAATTTGAGTTTGTCTAATATAAAATATCCTAAATTTCATTGGAAATAATAATAATAATACAGTACAAATATATAGAGGTATATTTCAATAATGAAATCACTGATGCTTGACTGTAACATCTATAAATCCCAAAGATCAAAAATTAACTGAAAAAGAGATTAAATACACATAAAATGTAATCTTTATTGCTATATTAAAAATAAAGCACACAGTGAGACTACATGATATGCTCACATATGTAATCTCTATTAATAAAATATAATTAGACTTTAAAAAAATCACTCTTGAGCATCCCTTGCCAATCACTGGGCAATGACTAGTATACAATCCTAGAGGATACAATATAAGCTTACTTGCCTTAATGCTGATCTTTTGATAAAATTGTGATTAGACCATTCAATAAACAGTTTATATCCTCCCATAATTTTGCTTTTCATCTGTTAGGGTCTGTTTACATGGGACGACTGACGGCACAATACGACCGCCGATTGGAAAACCTTTATCAATCAGTAGTCGTTTAAATGCTTCGTACAAAGGCAAACCAAATTAAATGATAACCACTGTAATAAATCACATAGTGTGCATAGGCCGCCATTCATTCTTTGCAGTGCAAGTCCTGTTTACTCAAAAATGGAAGTGTTAATAGTTTATTTTTATTAGTCAACAAAATGCAAAGTGAATGAACAGAAGAAAAATCTTAAGTCAATATTTGGTTTTATTACCCTTTTACCCTTTATCTTCAAAACAACAACATTTTGTCCAGATGTTTTTATTCCAAACATTCTGGAGAAATAGCCACCGATCTTCTGTGGATGTAAACTATTGCAATCCTTTCTTTCATGCAATCCCTGATGAACTCAATGATAAGACCAGGGCTCTGTGAGGGCCATCTCATCATTTGGAGGACTCCTTAGGGCTCATGCGCACATTGCCAAATTTCATGCATTTATGCTGCGTATTGCATCGCAGCGTAAATGCATGTGACGTGCATCCCCTGCACAATCTATGAAGGTTGTGCATGAGACGTGCGCACGTTGCGTTTGAGGGCACAGCGATTTGGATGCCAAAATTTTGTTCCAAATCGTTGCGCTCTGAAAAGCAACATGTCAATTATTCCGTGCGCTTTGGATGCAGCTCCCGCTCTGTCTATGGGAGAGGCTGCATCCAGAGCGCATGAAATCGGCATCTGTTCTGCAGAAACACTGCATTCATTACGCAGTGTTTCTGCAGCGATTTGAAGCGCACATGTGCTGTCAAATCCCTGCAGAAATTTCTGCAGGAACACGACGCAACGTGCACATACAGCCTTATTCTTAACATAGCTCTACATGACTTTGCCTGCATTTTGGGGGTTGTTGGTCTGCGATAGAATATGTTTTGAGCCTATCAGATGCCTTCCTGATTGTATTGCATGATGGATACATTCTGCCTTTATTTTTCAGCATTGAGGACAATATGAATCCTAGCCAAATCATTCCTCTCCACCATGATGCTTTACAGTTGCCTGCAGACACACATTAATACATTGCTCTCCATCCCTTCGTTAGCAAACAGCTTTCTATTAAAGCCAAATATTTAAAATTCTGACTAATCAGTCCAAAGCACCTACTGTCATTTTTCTGCACATTTGTTCCTATATTTTCATGCATAGTTGAGTCGCTTGGCCTTGTTTCCATGTTGAAGGTATGGCTTTTTGACTGCAAGTCTTCACTGAAGATCACTTTTGGACATTCTTCTCTGAATGGTATATGGGTGTAGTTGGGTACAGTTCTGAGCTGAGTTCTGAGCTGATTGCACTGCTGGATATCTTCCAGTCTCAAAGCAAAGTAAGCATGATGAAGTTTTTCATCTGCTGTACTAAATTTGCTTGGCTACACACAACAGTCCTCGATGCTGCCCATTTCTTTGTCTTATTCACAAGTGTTTGAACAGCATAACTTGAAACTTGAGTCTGCTTTTAAATCTTTGCCTGGGAGAGACATTGCTGATGCAGTATAACTACCTTTTATCTTTTTGTGCTTAGTCTTGATATGATGTATGATCTGGGAAATTCAATTCAATTCTATATCCTCCCCTCTGAAGCAGAGTTTGGCTATTTCTCATTCTGTTTTAAGCCTCCTACTCTGCTGTTTCAGTTTCAGTTAATGACAGCATTTCTACCTACTTATGAAATTGATCATTATCACCAGTTTCATATAAATGGTTTCTCATACACTCAACTCTAAAGGGTACTTTACACACTGCGATATCGGTACCGATATTGCTAGCGAGCGTACCCACCACCGTCGGTTGTGCGTCATGGGCAAGTCGCTCCCAGTGGCGCACAACATTAATTACACCCGTCACACAGACTTACCTTGCCTGCGATGTCGCTCTGGCCGGCAATCCGCCTCCTTTCTAAGGGGGCGGTTCGTGCGGCATCAGAGCGACGTCACATGGCAGCCATCTAATAGCAGAGGAGGGGCGGAGATGAGCGGCCGGAACATGCCGCCCACCTCCTTCCTCACTGCCGGTGGATGGAGGTAAGGAGATGTTCATCGCTCCTGCGGTGTCACATATAGCGATGTGTGATGCCACAGGAACGAGGAACAACATCGCTACTTACCAGACAACGATTTTTGGTAAATGAACGACCTCTCATATACCAACGATTTTTGTCTCTTTTCAATCGTTTAAGGTCGCTCCAGCCTGTCACACGCTGCGATGTCGCTAACGATGCCGGATGTGCGTCACAAACACCATGACCCCGACGATATATCGTTAGCGATGTCGCAGCGTGTAAATGGCCCTTTAGCCTACAAAATCCCTGATTTTTTTATGCTGTTTTGAAACAAATGCTGGTAACCTAAAATATTGATTTTATCAATATTTCTTATTTAGTTATTAATTTTGCATTTTGTTAATAAAAATAAATTAATATAATTTCTATTTTTGAAATCCTTCTTACTTTGTAGCATTTTCTCCCCACCTGTCTAAAGGTTTAGCAAACTACTTTTTCCTTAAGGCCACTTTACACACAGTGACATCGCTAGCGATGTCGCTGCCGATCGCACCCGCCCCCCGTCGATTGTGCGTCACGGGCAAATCGCTGCCCGTGGCGCACAACATCGTTAGTCCCCATCACACATACTTACCTGCCTAGCGACATCACTGTGGCTGGCGAACTGCCTCTTTTCTAAGGGGGCAGTTTGTGCGGCGTCACAGCGACGTCATACAGCAGGCGGCTAATAGAAGTGGAGGGGCGGAGAGCAGCCGAAGGAAAGACATGCCCACCTCGTTGTCGGAGGATGCAGGTACGGTGCTCTACATCGTTCCTTGGGTGTCACACGTAGTGATGTGTGCTGCCACAGGAACGACGAACAACCTGTGTCCAAAAGCAGCAACAATATTTGGGATTAGAACGACGTGTCAACGATCAACGATAAGGTGAGTATTTTTGATAGTTAGCGGTCGCTCATACATGTCACACGCAACAACGTTGCTAATGAGGCCGGATGTACGGCACGAATTCCGTGACCCCAACGACACCTCATTAGCGATGTCGTTGCGTGAAGAGTGGCCTTTAATCTAAAGGTCTCCACATACTACATCAACCTATCACACTTGCATTAAACTGAGGAACTGTTCAACTTGTATGCATTTTTATTTTATGCTCTATTAACCCCTTCACGACCGGCCGATCTTGCGCTTTCCATTTTTTTCAACATTCTTCTTCCGAGACATGGAACTTCTTTATCTTTCAGTCAATATGGTCATGTGAGGGCTCCTTTTTTTGTGGAATGAGCTGTACCTTTAAATGAAACCATGAGTTTTATCATATTGTGTACTGGAAAACTGCAAAAAATTCCAAATGCGGAAAAATTGCAAAAAAAGCGCAATTGCACAATAGTTTTTGAGATATTTTATTCACTGTGTTCCCTACATGGTAAAAGTGATGTGCTAGTGTGATGCCTGAGGTCAGTTCGAATTCACAGATACCAAACATTTATAGGTTTACTTTTATCTAAGGGGTTAAAAAAAATCAGACGTTTCTCCGAAAAAAGTGGATTAGTTTTGCGCCATTTTCCACGACCCGTAACGTTCTCATTTTTGGGGATCTATGGCTCAGTGATGGCTTATTTTTTGCATCTCGAGCTGACATTTTTAACGGTTCCTTTTTTTATGCAGATGGTACATTTTGATCACCTGTTATTGCATTTAGTGCAAAATTTGTGGCGACCAGGTTAATTGATTTTATATTTTTATAGATCGGGCATTTCTGAATGTGGCGATACCAAATGTGTGTATATTTTTTTTTTTAACCCTTTAATTTTCAATGAGACAAAAGGGGCTGATTTGAACTTTTAGTTTTTGAGTTTTTTTAAGATTTTTAAAACGTTTTTGAAACTTTTTTTTATTTTACTAGGACTCCTAGGGGACTAAAAGGATCAGCAGTCTGATCGCTCATTCATTTCTCCTGATCAGATCAGCACCGCTCAGACTGGGAGAAATTATCATCTCTTGTAACAAGCAGTACTCGGCTGTTTCTTACATGATCTGAGTCATGTGAGCACAGGAGTCATCACATGGCCCTGTGCTACCATGACAACCCCCAGATCCACGATCACATCACTTGACATCCAATATCGGCCTGTGACTAAAGTTATAGCACAATCACTATTATAATGGCGCTGTGACATATCGACAGCGCCATTTAAGGGGTTAAAAAGCACGGGCGGATAGCGATTCCACTCATGCCTAGCAGGCACACATGTCAGTTGTGTAAATCAGCTGAAATGTGCGCTGATCACCGCAGACTGCTTCAGCAGCCCACGGGGATTAACACTATAACTGCTAGGACATAATATTAGCATTAATATGCAGCAGTATATGCATTGCTCAGTTTTATGCACTAGAGATGAGCGGTGTTCGAATCAAACCGTTCGCCAATCTCAAATTCGAGTTTTTTTGGGCGATGTTCGAGTCATTCGGCGAACTCTAATGATTTGCTTCACGTTCGACAGTTCGAGTTAACGTTTGATAACGGTTCGATCACCAAAAGCGTGGCTTTTCACAGTAAGGCTATGTGTGCACGTTGCGTATTTGCATGCGTCCTGCGTCCCCAGCACAATCCCTCTCTCTCTTTCCTACTCACCGATCAGCTGCACGGCTGTCACAAAGCTTCGGCGGCTTTTCCTCTTTTGAAAATGGCTGCCGTTCATTATTCAATCTCGTATTCGCTGCTTTCCCCGCAGCTAACTAGTTAGAACTCGAACTCGAGCTTTTTGCTAAAAGTTCGGTAGCTCGAGTTATGTTCGAGAACGGTTCTATCACTATAAATGTGGCATTTAACAGTAAGGCTATGTGCACATGTTGCTATCTGCATGTGTCCTGCGTCCCCAGCACAATCCCTCTCCATTTCCTACTCACCGATCACGGGCGTCTCGCTCCCCGGCTGTCACAAATCTGTGGCGTCTTTTCCTCTTTAGAAAATGGCTGCCGCTTCATTAGTCAATTAGTTATTCCATGCTTTCCCCACCTACCGGCGCCCATGATTGGTTGCAGTCAGACACACCCCATGCTGAGTGAAAGCTGTCTCACTGCAACCAATCACATCCGCCGGTAGGCGGGTCTATATCATGCAGTAAAATAAATAAATAAATAATTAAAAAAATACCTGTTGTTCCCCCCAATTTTGATACCAGCCAAGATAAAGCCACACGGCTGGAGGCTGGTATTGTCAGGATGGGAAGCACCACGTTACGGGGAGCCTACAACCCTAACAATATCAGCCAGTAGCCGCCTGGAATTGCCGCATCCATTAGATGCGACAGTCCCGGGACTCTACCCGGCTCATCCCGAATTGCCCTGATGCGGTGGCAATCGAGGTAATAAGGAGTTAATTACAGCAGCCCATAGCTGCCACTAAGTCCTATGTTATTCATGGCAGGCGTCTGTGAGACACCCACAATGACTAACCTGTAAGTGAAAGCAAATAAACACATACACCCGAAAAAAAACCTTTTTTTGGAATAAAAGATAAAAAAAACACCCTCTTTCACCACTTTATTAATCCCCAAATTCCCCTCCAAGTCCGACGTAATCCACGAGGTCCCGCGACTAATCCAGCTGTGTTGCATCGGAAGCTGACGGGAGCGGCAGTAGAACACGCCACTCTCTGTCAGCTCCAGGCAGCAACTGAAGTGAGTCACGCTGTCAGCGGAGACACCACTGAGGTAGTGTGTGCGGTGATGATGGGTGCAGTAGTACCAGGGTGTGTGCGGTGATTATGGGTGCGTTAGTGCCGGGGTGTGTACGGTGATGATGATGGGGACGGTAGTGCTTGCGTGTGTGCGGTGATGATAATGGGGCAGTAGTGACTGCGTGTGTGCAGTGATGATGATGGGTGCAGTAGTGCCGGGGTGTGTGCGGTGATGATGGGTGCGGTAGTGCCAGTGTGTGCGGTGATGATGAGTGCGGTGATACATTCTGCATCAATTCTGCAGTCACAATACATTCACATGTGTTGCCAAATCGTTGCAGAATTATATGCATGGACACTACGCAATGTGCGCAATGTTAATAATAATATCCAAATTCAGTGTATAGTGTGTGGGGAAGGGCGGGGTTTCCTGAAATAATAGCGATCTCCATTTTTTTTTTCCTAACCGTGCATACAGTGGGGCGGTGCAGGCAGCCAATCACACACACACACACACACAGCAAAGTGCATTTTTTGCACACAAGCAAGGGCATGTGTCATTGGCTGTGTATGTCACATGTCCTTGCCCTAAAAGGACTTCTGAGTAGTTTCACTTTTGGACACCGTAGAAGGAGTTTACTCTGTGTATACGTACTTCATACCAACACTGGATCGATTCGTGCACCTCCTGATTTGTCCTGTGACTTCTACGCTGGTAAGCTGAACCTTTTTTTTGTATTTTCAAGGTGTTTCTTTGTGTTTGTGTTTGCCTGCCATTGTTTTCAACGGGGTTCGAAGTTGTTCGTCGAATGTTCAACAAACACACCCGGCGTTCGACGAACCGAACCGAACTCGAACACTTGGGGGTGGCTCATCTCTAATATGCACCCTGTTTCCATGAAAATAAGTCCTAGCATGATTGTTCAAGATTTTGGAAGCATGCTTGAAATATGAGCCTTACTCCAAAAATAAGCACTAGTTAAAGATCAGTAAAAAAGTGACCAGGCAGCTACCATTATATATGTAAATAGAATACAGCAGTACAGAGACAGAGGGCCTTCATCAAGGAAAGCAGACACCCCCAAAAGTGTTAGAGTCACATGACCCTGCAATAATAAGGGTTGGCTAATGCCAGGCTCCCTCAGACAAATCAGGTAGTAGCATTGGCATTACTCTACTCTTGAGCCCAAGTGTTGTGGCTGCTGCCAGTCACCAGGGGGAGCCAACTGCTACAATTTAATGGAATGGCAAGGTACCTGGCAGTGATGCAGATCTGTGCATGAGAGCCCATCTACCATCGGAACTTGCCAACTGTAATTGTGGTAGGTTCAAGGGAGTCTGGTGAGTATGATCTTTTTGGAGATGCCATCTTTCACTTGTGTCTGCTTCCCTTTACTGTATCGATCCACCTTATTCTGTGTATATACAGTTAGGTCCAGAAATATTTGGACAGTGACACAATTTTCGTGAGTTGGGCTCTGCATGCCACCACATTGGATTTGAAATGAAATCTCTACAACAGAATTCAAGTGCAGATTGTAACGTTTAATTTGAAGGTTTGAACAAAAATATCTGATAGAAATTGTATGAATTGTACACATTTCTTTACAAACACTCCACATTTTAGGAGGTCAAAAGTAATTGGACAAATAAACCAAACCCAAACAAAATATTTTTATTTTCAATATTTTGTTGCGAATCCTTTGGAGGCAATCACTGCCTTAAGTCTGGAACCCATGGACATCACCAAACGCTGGGTTTCCTCCTTCTTAATGCTTTGCCAGGCCTTTACAGCCGCAGCCTTCAGGTCTTGCTTGTTTGTGGGTCTTTCCGTCTTAAGTCTGGATTTGAGCAAGTGAAATGCATGCTCAATTGGGTTAAGATCTGGTGATTGACTTGGCCATTGCAGAATGTTCCACTTTTTTGCACTCATGAACTCCTGGGTAGCTTTGGCTGTATGCTTGGGGTCATTGTCCATCTGTACTATGAAGCGCCGTCCGATCAACTTTGCGGCATTTGGCTGAATCTGGGCTGAAAGTATATCCCGGTACACTTCAGAATTCATCCGGCTCCTCTTGTCTGCTGTTATGTCATCAATAAACACAAGTGACCCAGTGCCATTGAAAGCCATGCATGCCCATGCCATCACGTTGCCTCCACCATGTTTTACAGAGGATGTGGTGTGCCTTGGATCATGTGCCGTTCCCTTGCTTCTCCAAACTTTTTTCTTCCCATCATTCTGGTACAGGTTGCTCTTTGTCTCATCTGTCCATAGAATACTTTTCCAGAACTGAGCTGGCTTCATGAGGTGTTTTTCAGCAAATTTAACTCTGGCCTGTCGATTTTTGGAATTGATGAATGGTTTGCATCTAGATGTGAACCCTTTGTATTTACTTTCATGGAGTCTTCTCTTTACTGTTGACTTAGAGACAGATACACCTACTTCACTGAGAGTGTTCTGGACTTCAGTTGATGTTGTGAACGGGTTCTTCTTCACCAAAGAAAGTATGTGGCGATCATCGACCACTGTTGTCATCCGTGGACGCCCAGGCCTTTTTGAGTTCCCAAGCTCACCAGTCAATTCCTTTTTTCTCAGAATGTAGCCGACTGTTGATTTTGCTACTCCAAGCATGTCTGCTATCTCTCTGATGGATTTTTTTTTTTTTTCAGCCTCAGGATGTTCTGCTTCACCTCAGTTGAGAGTTCCTTAGACCGCATGTTGTCTGGTCACAGCAACAACTTCCAAATGCAAAACCACACACCTGTAATCAACCCCAGACCTTTTAACTACTTCATTGATTACAGGTTAACGAGGGAGACGCCTTCAGAGTTAATTGCAGCCCTTAGAGTCCCTTGTCCAATTACTTTTGGTCCCTTGAAAAAGAGGAGGCTATGCATTACAGAGCTATGATTCCTAAACCCTTTCTCCGATTTGGATGTGAAAACTCTCATATTGCAGCTGGGAGTGTGCACTTTCAGCCCATATTATATATAATTGTATTTCTGAACATGTTTTTGTAAACAGCTAAAAAAACAAAACTTGTGTCACTGTCCAAATATTTCTGGCCCTGACTGTGTATGTGTATATATATATATATATATATATATATAATTTATTTATATATATATATATATATATATATATACGCAGGTAATGTGTACAGTAGTATCAATAATATCATCCTGGACACTTTTTATTTTACATACTGTGACATAAATGTGGCTGTAAATCAAATAGCATTGAACTGGACCTATTCACAGGGGATGTATTGCCATGAATACATTCTAAGACTACATCTTTATTACTTGTATCAATTATCACAAAAAGTTGAAAACAAGAGGAGTATGTTTATGATATTTGATATACATACTGTAATTAAGATGTACTTTTAAAATTTATTAATAATTATTGATGATTTGTGAAGGTTTTTTTTTCTTACCTTTTTTTACATGTATACTGGTAGCTGCATTGACGCTTTTTGATTTTTATTCATGAATACTTGTTAATGTAAATTGTTGCTCTACATGGAACAAGCATTACTCTGCTAAAACTCACATTTCAATCATTAACAGCAATTTTATCTTGGTTTGTCATAAGTATCCAGCTTAGTGATTGATTATAACTGATGGTATGTTTCATGTTATTTTGAGGCACACATTATTGATAGGTATTGGCTATTATGGTTATTTAATCCCTAATTTAGTACATTTTTTTTCAGAAAGAATTAAGTACATTACCCCAATCACAGGTTTGTATAATTTGCATTTGAGACAGATATCACTAGATCTATTTCCATATCACAGATATATATTTATCTCCCGTGCAACCAGATGTTGAAGCTAAACCATGATTAGAGGATATAAAAGACACACTTGACAAGTCCAATACACACCAACATTTCTACTTGCAAGGTTCATTTAAGGAAAATCCCTAGTTTAGAATTGAAATACATCAGTTATCTCGAAATCCAGATGGCCAAAGTACGTCACACAAACAACAGATGCCAGGTAACTACTATTTATATTTTTCAACTGTTGCTAGAATCAGTTACCACAAAAATGCTGATCAACAAAAAGAATTGTCAATGACACCATTTGTTTAATTTCTAATTTAGGAAACAAGGTATAAATAAACATTAAAGCATGTTATAAAAATTTTCAACTACTCCTATTCCTTCGAATAGGTCATCAATGTCTGATCAAGCAGGGTTTGATGCCCCGCACCCCCACTGATTAGTTGCTCTCAGTGTTGGCGGTAACAGTTGGCGGACAGAAATACTTTGTTCCGGAGCTGCCCCACCTTCTGATAACGGCCGCGGCCGGGTACTGCACAACCACCTCCTATTGATTTGAATGGGAGAGTGATGTGTAGTACCTGCCTGTAGCCATCAGTTGACCTGAACATTTGCATCCACCTGCTGCTGCTGTCGTCACCGAGAAGAGCTGATTGGTGGATGAGACATTGATGACCTATTGTAAGGATAGGCCATCAATGTGAAGGTAGTAAACAAAACCTTTAAAAACATTGAAGAATTAATAAAATTTACAATTAGAATTTTGTCACTGTTTAATTTCTTATCTTGATAAAAGAAAATATTGCTTTTGTAGGGTCAAAAAAGTTACATTTGGACTCTGAATGTATGTATTGGCACTGTAAGGAACTATTGCTGGTACTTATAATTGCAATGAACATTATTCAACCGCCATGGAAAATTGAGATTATTATTAACAAAAGTTACAAGCTTCCTCTCGTTTGCAACAAACTAATCAAAAACGAACAATTTAAATAGCTCTGAGTCATGACAACTATTAAAAAAAGGCATTTCTCCAAATTCAACACAGTATAGCTATAGCTCCTGGTTCCGGTCCCAACACAGCATCCCCGCATGCCCCCACTCCTAGGCCTAGGTGAGGGAACCCTTCCCCTCACCTGCCTTCCGGCTGCATGTGTTCCGTTCCTGCCCTGAGCTCTGCCAAGGCCTCCTCCCGATTCCAGGCCAAATGCAGGCCTTCTGGGAGTGCCCATAGGATGCACGCAGCCACGCCACTTTCTTAAAGGGCCGTCTTACCATTACCCAGAAGTAATCCTAGAGGATATCTCACCCTGAAAGGTATTTTAGACTGCCTCACCTTAAAGGAGGCACCTGAGCAACATTTCCTACTAGTTAGTCTGCTACTAGTTCTCAGGTCCCATTACGCTACTGTGTCTAGTACCGCTTGCCTTGTCTAGTTCCAGTTCCGTGTTGCTAACCTGTGTCTCATCCTAGAGCCTGCCCTCTACCACATCTCTGTGCCACCACATCTGAGCCACCATCTCCGTGCCGCTACGTCTGAGTCTCCACCTCCGTGCTGCCACGTCTGAGCCACCATTTTCCTGCTGCCAAGTCCAAGCTACCATCTACCATCTCCGTGCTACCAAATCCGAGCACACTAGCACCGGATGCTAAGAGACTTTATCAGCCCGTAAGAGCTGACATCCACCGGTTCCTGGCAGTCATGCATTTAGGCCCGCTGTGGCTGCGCCAGACAATTAGCTCCCTCAGGAGAGTCTAGTGTACGGCCCAGTGGGTCCACTCCCAGAAGCTCGCTGCCCCTTGGCGGCCTTAACAATACATTCTTTAATGACTACTGCAGTCTTAGCATTATTAAAGCTTCCTCAACAGAATCTGCCCTAAGAGCTTATATTTGTTAATTAGATGGTAATTCAATCTCTAGGGCTTCCTTAGTTCCATCATCTGTTCTTGAGTTAAAGCACATCAAATACCTGGACTGCTGAAGGATTTGGTCACTATAACTAGTGATGTGCAGACTCGCAGATAACCAGGACCAGCGGATCCTGCTGATCCGGTTTTTAAAATCCGGTTTTGGGCCGGATACCGGTCCCAATATAACTCTATGGGGACAAGAATCCGACAATTAAAAATATTTTTACAAAGGATAAGAGGATAGGAGCAAGTGCGCTGTACTTGCCAAGGCTCTGGCCTAGCTGTACACTGCTCCCGTGGTTACCCATTCCCTTCCAGGGCCAGGCATTAAGCTCATACATATTCACTGTTTTCCCAGCCCACCGGCCTCTGTGATTGGTTGAAGCCAGATGCGGCCCCACCCTATGTGACAGCATGTCGGACACTTCCAATCACAGATGCTACATGCATCTATCAAACTGTAAAAATAAATAAATAAATAAATAAAACATTTGGTGTAGGTTCCCTCCATATTATGATACCTAGCACAGATAAAGCATAAGGCTGCAGGCTGCAGCCCTCAGCGGTGAGCTTATGCTGGCTGTGTATTAAAACCACATGCAGCTTTTTTTTAATTATTTAAATAAATAATTTTAAAAAAACGGCGTGCGGTCCACCCTAATTTTGATACCCAGCCAAGATAAAACCTGACAGCTGGGGGCTGGTATTCTCAAACTGGTATTTGGAATAAAAGAAAAAAAAAACCTCTTGCACAACTTTATTAATCCCAAAACACCCATGCAGATTCAACATAACCCACATGAGGTCCAATGACAATTTTGTACTGCTCTGCCTCTACCAAGCAGGGACACTGGCTCACTCACTTTCGTGGCCGGGCTGCACCCTGCCTCACTTCCCCATGGTCCTCCATGTGCCTCTCTCCTGCGTCCTTCTCCCAGGTTCTGTGCACACCACACAGGTACTCTGGGAGCACACTCGCTTTGGGCATGCACACTCACTCTCTTAAAGAGCCAGCGCACCTATTTCATGAAGTGCTTCTTAGCCTTTGGCTGAGAGGCACTAGGTAATTAAGGCATCTTACCAATAGGTAAGGTGCCTGAGAAACATGGCCAGTTAATATCCGCCTAGCTAGTTAGCTGTCAGGTTCTGTTTGTCTACTGCTTGCAACCCATACCTGTGTTGCTTACATGTCAGTATCTGCTGTGTCATGTGCACCTGCTTTCATTTGTATTCCTGTCCGAACCTGTCAGCACAAGAGACTCTGCCCGTCCATACCTTAGCCCGGTACTGCCCTGGGAGTCAGCTGCCACAGTCCCAGACAGTACTCTGGGAGTGGCACCTGGCATATACCCAGAAGTCGCATAGTCAAGCTACTCCCATGTCAAGGTAAGCCCGGGTCTCCCTTGTGGTCCAGTGGGTCCCTCCTGCACGACGCCTCATTATTGACATGCTTTACAAGGTATAAGGTCTGGGGCTGATTCTTGCTTCAAGGTGCACAATGGCAGTCACAGCTCAATACATCTCTATTAGAGAAGGAGTACATTTATAGACATCCCTCTCATGGAGACAGGGAACTCTTGCCTTTTGGGCGTATGGCACACATGGCAGACTTTGTGTCCCGTTGCCTTTCCAGGGACCCTCACGTTATACGCATTTTGGACAACGCAGATTACTGGTTGTGCACCCTTCTCAACCCACGCTACAAGGAGAACTCTGGCTGAAAACTAGTTGAACATTTGTATTTGATAAATATAAATCTGTCACTAGAGACAAAAGTATGGATCAATCAGGTTTGCACTGCGACCTTCACTTTTATCTGCGCCAGACTAACTGTAACTATGGCTTATTGCGAAGTTATATTATAAGCAACAACATTCTAAATGTTGTGAAATATACAAGAAAAAAAAGAAAAGGAAGGCACATCGAATCATGTATAAATAAAAATACACCTAGCTCCCTCAAAGATAACCATTATAAACAATAAAAACAGAAAGAGGCCATATATATGATGCACACTGCAAATGTTATTAACACAATAATATAAAGTATAAAAAATACTTAAAATATACAAATACACACCTTGAGCATCAGTGTCACCACTAGGAATTTCAGGGCCCCATACTGGCAAAATTTCAGGGCCCCCCTGGGACTCCGCCCAGGCTCCACCCCAGCTCCGCCTTCACCCCTCAAACCTCCTAGAGTCTCACTGTTAGTGAGAGTGAAAGTCTTAGCACCCTTGAAGCTTTGCCAGACAATGAGATATTTCCCTCAGAAAATTAATAATACACCCCTTACACTGACCCTCTCCATAATATCTCTCACACACTGCCTCTATCTATAATATCCCCACACACACTGGCCCTTTGTATACTACCCCCCTCCCCCTCACACACACTGATACTTGCAACATTTTTCTAAGAAAGTAAGAAAGAATTAGTGGGCACCACAATGTAATAAATAGAAATAAAGGGAGGGGTGCTAACAAAAAATAAAAACTATGCAAAAAAATAATGAATTATAATAACAATAGAGGAAAAGAACTGCAAAGTAAAAATGTGCAAACATAGCTATTTATATATAAACATGACTGTTATTGATACAAAACATATAAGGCTGACAAAAACACAATTATCAAGAGAAAAAGCATGGATGAAATAGGGGGATGGACATAATAATCCTGTACCCAAATGAAGTATCACAGCACTGATAATAGAATGGACAATAAGTATATAAATAATACCTGACTGTAGAGCCTCATTTTAAGGCTGGGGCCACATGGGGATTACTGCTATCCCCTCGCATGACACCTGGCTCACGCTGGCACTACAGCAGAGCCGAGTGTCATGCGAGTGTGCCTGCAACTGAGGTCCGATCGTGCAAGTGGACCTCAGCTGCGGGGGGCAGGCCGACTCTGAAGAGAGGCGGGCCAGCACGGAGGAGTGGAGGGAGGGATCCGTATCCGGCTATTGCCATTCTAGCACTGCCCTCGCACTACACCGGTGTATCGCGAGTGCAGTGCGATTTTTCTCTCCCCGTTGACTTGAATGGGTGCGAGAGAAAATGATCGCATTACAATTGCAGCATGCTGCGATTGTTTTCTCGGTCCGATTAGGGCTGAGAAAATAATCGCTCATGTGCGCTGACACACAGGCTAATATTGGTCCGAGTGGAATGCGATGTTTTATCTCACTTCACTCGCACTGTTTTTCTTGCCGTGTGTCTTAGGCCTTAAGGTAATGTGGCAGTAAGTCAATAGAGGGTTGTTTTTGTCAGCCTTATATGTTTTGTATCAATAAAAGACAAATATATAAATATATATATATATATATATATATATATATATATATATATACATACATACAGTATATATATATATATATATATATATAATGTTCCTCTCCTGATATACAGTATATGTCCCTTTCTTTGTATATATGTCCCCATTTAGGTATATAAGTCCCATCCTGCTATATACATCCCCCTCCTGGGCACATTCTGGTATATATGTCCTCCTCCTAGTACATATTACCCCTTCATGGGCCACTCCTGGTATATTTATTCCCATCCTTGCTTATTTGTCCCTTTCCTGGTATATATGTTCTTTTGGTATATGTGACCCCTTCCTGGGCCACTCATAGTGTATATGTCTTCCTCCTGGTATATACAGTATGTTCCATTCTGGGGGCCTCCTGGTGTGCATATATATATATACATATATATATATCCCTCCTAGGCACACTCTGGTAAATATATCCCATCCTGGGGGCCTCCTGGTGTGTGTGTGTGTGTGTGTGTGTGTGTGTGTGTGTGTGTGTATGTATATATATATATATATATATATATATATATATATATATATATATATATATTATATTGCAATTATTATTATCATTTATCCCTCTCCTGGGCACATGCAGTTATATATTATCCCAGCGTGGTCTCTGACCCTTCCTGGTAAATATGTCCTGCTCCCGGTATATATGTCCCATCCTGGGGGCCTCCTGGCATATTTACTTACAAATGACCACTGGTCACTACTAAGCATATAAGGTCTGAATATTTAGACAGACACATAACTATAGAAAAAGTATTACAAATCTTTATTTATATTCATATAAACAGAGTACACAAAATAGTCAGACAGTGTTGATTAAAAAGGTGCAGTTCTGTGCATAAAAAACAACTAACCAGGGCAGTGTGGTCAGATAATACAACCATAATCTGTAATTCATGGCTGGATAGGCATGCAACAAGGTCACAATATAGCATCACAGAATAAACTGATCATAATATATATCGTAATTTATGTATGCTTCATTATGCATCATATTCCTATTTGCAGTAAGGAAAAGGATTAATACACGCCAATAAATAATCCATATAATTTGCTTACATGGATAAGTATATCAGGCCTTAGACTTATAGTATCATAGGAATCAAATTGACATCTTAAGGCCAGGCAACTTTAAGGCAGGTGATCTGACCTGAGCCGTGCACCAATATCTTACCTTATGATCTTTATTTTTGGGGGCTGTCTTGAGAAGCTGGGATCGAGGGGTTTCCTTGGCTCGCATGTAGCCCTTTTGGATAGAGTCCTCCCTGTAGTGGCGAGATTGAAAACGCCTTTTTAGGTCATCCGCTTGGATTTCAAATAAAGTATTGGTGGAACAGATACGTTTAGCACGGTCGGTATGCTCTGGTATCACACATGGGGTGGTGACTGACCCCAGCCAGGTACTATGTTTATCCCATTAACCAACGGACTATCTAAGAGGATTTAGGGGTGCTTCACACATAGCGAGATCGCTACCGAAATCGCTGCTACGTCACGGTTTTGGTGACGAAACAGTGACCTCATTAGCAATCTCGCTGTGTGTGACACTGAGCAGTGATTTGGCCCTGCTGTGAGATCGCTGCTCGTTACACACAGCCCTGGTTCGTTTTCTTCAAAGGCGCTCTCCCGCTGATAAGCACACATCGCTGTGTGTGACAGCGAGAGAGCGACGAAATGAAGCGAGCAGAGAGCAGGAGCCGGCATCTGGCAGCTGCGGTAAGCTGTAACCAAGATAAACATCGGGTAGCCAAGGGAAGCCCTTTCCCTGGTTACCTGATATTTTCCTTCGTTACCAGCCTCCGCCGCTCTCGCTGCCAGTGCGCGGCTCCCTGCTCTCTGCACATGCAGCTGCAGTACACATCAGGTAATTAACCCGATGTGTACTGTAGCTAGGAGAGCAGGGAGCCAGCGCTAAGCAGTGTGCGCGGCTCCCTGCTCTCTGCACATGTAGCGACGTTATGATCGCTGCTGCATCACTGTGTTTGACAGCTAAGCAGCGATCATAACAGCAACTTACAAGGTCGCTGTTACGTCACAGAAAATGGTGACGTAACAGCGACGTCGTTGTCGCTGTCGCTATGTGTGAACCCAGCCTTACTCAGCCCAGTTATCTGGTGGTGTACAACTATACTATTGACACTGGGATTATTATTGGTGCACGGCTCAGGTCAGATCACCTGCCTTAAAGTTGCCTGGCCTTAAGATGTCAATATGATTCCTATGATACTATAAGTCTAAGGCCTGATATACTTATCCATGTAAGCAAATTATATGGATTATTTATTGGCGTGTATTAATCCTTTTCCTTACTGCAAATATGAATATGATGCATAATGAAGCATACATAAAAATACGATATATATTATGATCAGTTTATTCTGTGATGCTATGTTGTGACCTTGTTGCATGCCTATCCAGCCATGAATTACAGATTATAGTTGTATTATCTGACCACACTGCCCTGGTTAGTTGTTTTTTATGCACAGAACTGCACCTTTTAATCAACACTGTCTGACTATTTTGTGTACTCTGTTTATATGAATATAATAAAGATTTGTAATACTTTTTCTACAATTATGTGTCTGTCTAAATATTCAGACCTTATATGCTTAGTAGTGACCAGTGGTCATTTGTAAGTAAATTGTCATGAGTTGGGATCATGGTCAAATATAAATATATCTGAGGATTTATGTATTATAATGGATCTGATATTTCAATTGTTGGTTCTCCTGGCATATTTGTCTACTGAAAAAAAAACACAACATTTTACTCACCCTCCCCGGCTCCCATGTCGCTCGGCATCTTCTCTAAGCAGTGAGCCATGATGCATTTCAGCACCCTCCCGTGCATCTAGCTCAGGGGTGGGGAACCTTTTTTCTGCCGAGGGACATTTGGAAATTTCTACCAACCTTCGGGGGCCGCAAAAAAATAGCAGCTTGAAAATTACCCTAATATATTTGGTCAATTAATTAATTAACCCTTACTGTGGTGTCTGGAGCTGCTTCTCTTTGGTGCAGCTATGATGTTCGGTGATATTGATCATGTGGCTTCTCACAACTGCTTTTCCAGGTTTGTGTCGGTCTGGAGCACAGCCAACAGATTGGTAAATCATACACATCATGTAGGAGACGCTGAAGGCACATACATCACAGGAGGGGCTGAGGGCATATATATATATACACATTACAGGAGGGGCTGGGGACATATATACATCACAGGAGGGGCTGGGGACATATACACATATCACAGCTGGAGGGGCTGGGGACATGTATTTACATCACAGGAGGGGCTGGGGACATACACACAACACAGCAGGAGGGACTGGGGGCATATACACATCACAGGAGGGGCTGGGGCTCGGACAGTATTGCTGAGCACGGACAGCACTGGCGGTGGCACGGACAACACTAGAGGGGCACAAACAGGACTGGAGGACATGAACAGGACTAAGGGAGCACAGACAGCACTGGGGGGTGTGGCACACAGCACTGGAGGGAGAGTGGCTCACAGCACCGGAAGGCAGGAGACTCAGCACCAGGAGGCAGGAGGCTCTGAGCACTGGGAGGCAGGAGGCTCACAGCACTGGGAGGCAGGAGGCTCCCAGCACTGGGAGGCAGGAGGCTCACAGCACCAGGAGGTAGGAGGCTCACAGCACCATGGGAGGCAGGAGACTCACAGCAGAGAGGCAGGAGGCTTACAGCAAAGAGGCAGGAAGCTCACATCAGAGAGGCAGGAGGCTCACAGCACTGGAAAGCAGGAGACTCACAGCACCGGAAGGCAGGAGGCTCACAGCATCAGCAGGCAGGCAGCTCACAGCATCGGGAGGCAGGCATCTCACAGCACCAGGAGGCAGGAGGCTCACAGCATCGGGAGGTAGGAGGCTTACAGCACCAGGAGGCAGGAGGCTCACAGCATCAGGAGGCAGGAAGCTCACAGCAGCGACAGGCAGGAGGCTCACAGCAGGGAGGCAGGAGGCTCAAAGCAGGGAGACAGGAGGCTTACAGCAGAGAGGCAGGAGGCTCACAGCAGAGAGGCAGGAGGCTTACAGCAGGAAGGCAGGAGGCTCACAGCAGAGAGGCAGGAGGCTCACAGCAGAGAGGCAGGTGGCTCAAAGCAGGGAGGCAGGAGGCTCACAGCAGAGAGGCAGGAGGCATACAGCAGGGAGGCAGGAGGCTCACAGCAGAGAGGCAGGAGGCATACAGCAGGGAGGCATGAGGCTCACAGCAGGGAGGTAGGAGCTTTACAGCAGAGAGGCAGGAGGCTCACAGCAGAGAGGCAGGAGGCTTACAGCAGGGAGGCAGGAGGCTCACAGCAGAGATGCAGGAGGCATACAGCAGGGAGGCAGGAGGCTCACAGCAGAGAGGCAGGAGGCATACAGCAGGGAGGCAGGAGGTTCACAGCACTGGGAGGTAAGAGGCTCACATCACCGGGAGGTAGGAGGCTCACATCCCTGGGAGGCAAAAGGCTCACAGCATCGGGAGGTAGGAGGCTCACAGCAGAGAGGCAGGAGGCTCACAGCAGAGAGGCAGGAGGCTCACAGCAGAGAGACAGGAGGCTCACAGCAGGGAAGCAGGAGGTTCACAGCAGAGAGGCAACAGGCTCACAGCAAAGAGGCAGCAAGCTCACAGCAGAGAGGCAGGAGGGTCACAGCAGGGAGGCAGGAGGCTCACAGCAGAGAGGCATGAGGCTCACAGCAGAGAGGCATGAGGCTCACAGCAGAGAGGCAGGAGGCTCACAGCAGTGAGGCAGGAGGCTCACAACAGGGAGGCAAGAGGCTTAAAGCAGAGAGGCAGGAGGCTCACAGCAGGGAGGCGGGAGGCTCACAGCAGGGAGGCATGAGACCATGGACCAGAGGTTCCCCACCCATGATCTAGCTGAAGCAAGACAGGGGCTGAGGTCGGCGGGCGGCCCCGGGCAGAGAACAGCAGGCCCCCCCCGGGGTAGGAGCAGCAGGCTGGGATCAGCGATCAGCGGGACGGGCTCCCCCAGGCAGAGATCAGCAGGCTGGGATCAGCGGACTGGATTCAGCGAGCTCCCCCCTCAGGCTGGGATCAATGGGCGGGCTAACCCAGCACCTCATCCCCCCAGCGATCATCTTCAACTTACATCGCTTACCTGTCCCCACAGGCTACCATGTCTTTTCCACCTCCACGTTGTCCAGAGCACTGTGATGAGGCGCAGAGTGATGACCTCATCACATTGGGCTGTGGGATGACGCACCGCCTCCCTGCTCCACACGCCTTGCTTCCGGCCCCATGGCTAATTTGAATGCGATGCCCTAGAAGGGCTTCGCCTGCAATTTATCCGTGTGTGCAGTGGCTGAAACGACACGGCCGGGCCCCTCTACTGCGGCTGTGACTGGGGCCCGGTGAAGGGGGGTGCCTGGCCTGCTCGGGGCTTAACAAAGCTAAGTAATTAACCCGGGCCTGTCCGGGATTCCTCTTTTCACCGGGCCCAGTACACCAGTCACAGTAGTAATGCCCTGATGGCGGCCCTGTTGAGCATACCCCAGATAAGGTGGGCCCTTTATACTCCGCCAACAATGTAAAATACACAAGACACTTCATCTTATTGACATGTTAAATTAAGCCTCTCCAAGCAATAAATATGGCCTCAATCCACTAAAGTCCTAATAGGTACACAAACCTATGCAATATAAATATTATTAATATAATGCACAAAATACTTCGAAACCCATTCAGCAGGGATACTAAAGTAGTTTATTATAAAAAGAAAAAAATGATAAAAATTATATAAAGTAATAACACCAATGAGCAAGGTATGAGTTCCAAGTCCGGGTTGTGTAAGAGAGCCATATGTGTATCTCCATTCCTGTTTTCAACTTCCTTAGTAGTAAGCTTTCTATCAAAACTACATAATTACATATTCAGCAATTACATAGTTATTTGAGAAACCTGTGATAGGAATAACGCTCATCATGTCAAGGTGGTTAAAATCCGTTCAGTGTTTAAATGCTGTTGCTGAGCATGTGCCTAGTTTTAATGATCTCACGACCATTCATATAAACAGATTTAGTATTGGCTTATAAGTACTATGGTCGCATGTAGAAAGTGCTTAAACATACAGTACAGATCAAAAGTTTGGACACACCTTCTCATCTCTAGAGCAACTATTAAGAGGAGACTTTGTGCAGCAGGCCTTCATGGTAAAATAGCTGCTTGGAAACCACTGCTAAGGACAGGCAACAAGCAGAAGAGACTTGTTTGGGTTAAAGAACACAATGAATGGACATTAGACCAGTGGAAATCTGTGCTTTGGTCTGATGAGTCCAAATTTGAGATCTTTGGATCTAACCACCGTGTTTTTGTAGAAAAGGTGAACGGATGGACTCTACATGCCTGGTTCCCACCGTGAAGCATGGAGGAGGAGGTGTGACAGTGTGGGGGTGCTTTGCTG
Organism: Anomaloglossus baeobatrachus; assembly: GCF_048569485.1. Classification (NCBI taxonomy): domain Eukaryota; kingdom Metazoa; phylum Chordata; class Amphibia; order Anura; family Aromobatidae; genus Anomaloglossus; species Anomaloglossus baeobatrachus. The sequence continues at coordinate 523,223,383 of NC_134354.1, forward strand.
GTGACACTATTGGGGATTTATTCAAAATTGAAGGCATACAGAACCAGCATGGCTACCACAGCATCTTGCAATGGCGTGCTATTCCATCCAGTTTGCATTTAGTTGGACCATCATTCATTTTTCATCAGGACAATGACCCCAAACACACCTCCAGGCTGTGTAAGGGCTATTGGACTAAGAAGGAGAGTGATGGGATGCTACGCCAGATGACCTGGCCTCCACAGTCACCAGACTAGAACCCAATCGAGATGGTTTGGGGTGAGCTTGACCGCAGAGTGAAGGCAAAAGGGCCAAAAACTGCTAAGCATTTCTGGGAACTCCTTTTGGAAGACCATTTCCGGTCACTACCTCTTGAAGCTCATCAAGAGAATGCCAAGAGTGTGGAAAGCAGTAATCAAAGCAAAAGGTGGCTACTTTGAAGAACCTAGAATATATGCCATATTTTCAGTTGTTTCACACTTTTTAAAGTATTTCATTCCACATGTTTTCATTCATCGTTTTGATGTCTTCAATGTGAATCTACAATTTTTAGAGTCATTAAAATAAAGAAAACTCTTTGAATGAGAAGGTGTGTCCAAACTTTTGGTCTGTACTGTATATGCATCCCTAACATCCCTTAAAGAAGCCCCTTTTTTAATTTTTTCACTTCCTAAATCCGTGTAAATGTTAGTGTAGTGTAGCATCAGTGTGTTAACATACTTACTGACTGCCATCTTTTTCTGTATCCAGAGCCGCTCTACTCCTCTTCTGAGACACGCGATGGTGATTCAGACTTTAGAGATCACACTATGCCCTATGTGTGAGTCGGATGTCTCTTTACAATATAGGGCTCAGGAGTCTCATTCTGATGCTCCATAGACTTACATTGTAGAAGCCACTTTCAGGTCACATAGAGTACATTGTGACCCAGGAAGTCTGAGTTGCCATTACATGACCTAGAAGAGGATCAGAATGGTGCTTAATAAAGGACAAGAGGGTGATCTGTGATGCCCTGGCTAGAGTTGAGCGCGGTTCGCGGTTCGAGGTTCTCCAGTTCGGGGCTCGAGTGATTTTTGGGGGTGTTCTAGATCGAACTAGAACTCGAGCTTTTTGCAAAAGCTCGATAGTTCTAGATACGTTCGAGAACGGTTCTAGCAGCAAAAAGCAGGGCTTTTTACAGCTACAGTGTGCAGGAGCCATCGCTGGCAGCCTGCCACAAGCTGGTAACCAAGATAAACATCGGGTATCCAAGCAAAGCGCTTTGGTTAGTAACCCGATGTTTATCTTAGTTACGTGCAGGAAGCCCACACTTCCCCGCTCAGCTCACTCCGCCCCCTCCTGCCCGCGGCATGTACACATATACACACACACACGTACACATACATACACACACACACACACACATATCCCCCCCCCCCGCTCGGCTTACCTGCGGTGATGAAGTCCCGCCATCCCGACCTCAGCGCTGTCACTGTCCTCCATGGCCGCCGCTTGTCACATCACCTCTCGCTTCCGACCCGAGACTAGCGGTGACGTCACGGACCTCTCGCGATATTTGGCTGTGAAGGCGCCGGTCACTGAACTCAGTGACAGGGGCTGTCAGTGTGCTGGAGATCAGCGCAGGTAATGTACCTCGCTGACAGCAGCACTTGTCATGCCCTGCAGTGACCTGGGCTGACCCATTGATGTTAGCTCAGGTCACTGCACCGCTCTCCCAGCCAATGGGGAACATCCTGCTCTTCATTGACTGGGACAGTGTGGAACGTCATGGCAACCCCTTGGATTACAGCAGACCTGGATTTGTTTTTCATTCTAATAAATTGGTTAAAGAGGGAATGTTTTGGGGAGTGTTTTTTCAAATAAAAATGTGTTTGTCGTCTATTTTTTTTTATTACTGACTGGGTTGGTGATGTCGGGTATCTGATAGACGCCTGACCTCACCAACCCCAGGGCTTGATGCCAGGTGACATTACACATCTGGTATTAACCCCATATATTACCCCGTTTGCCACCGCACCAGGGCGCGGGATGAGCTGGGGCGAAGCACCAGGATTGGCGCATCTAATGGATGCGCCACTTCTGGGGCGGCTGCGGCCTGCTATTTTTAGGCTTGGGAGAGTCCAATAACCATGGACCTCCCTAGTCTGAGAATATCAGGCCCCAGCTGTCTGCTTTACCTTGGCTGGTGATCCAATTTTGGGGGGCCCTACGTGTTTTTTTTTTTTAAATTATTTATTTAATTTAAAATAACAGCGTGGGGTGCCCTCAGTTTTGGATTACCAGCCAAGGTGAGGTTGCCAGCTGTGGTCTGCAGGCTGCAGCCGTCTGCTTTACCCTAGCTGGCTACAAAACTAGGGGGAACCCTACGTCATTTTTTTTTCATTTTTTTGGCAAAATACAAAGCTAAGCACCCCTTAGTGCCACATGAAAGGCACCAAAGGGTGCTCCACTTTTTCTCCACTTTTTCTCCACTTTTTCTCCACTTTTTCTCAATTTATTCTCCACTTTTTCTCCACTTTTTCTCCATTTTTTTCTCCACTTTTTCTCCATTTATTCTCCACTTTTTCTCCACTTTTTCTCCATTTTTTTTCTCCACTTTTTCTCCACTTTTTCTCCACTTTTTCTCCACTTTTTCTCCATTTTTTTCTCCACTTTTTCTCCACTTTTTCTCCACTTTTTCTCCACTTTTTCTCCATTTTTTTCTCCACTTTTTCTCCACTTTTTCTCCATTTATTCTCCATTTATTCTCCACTTTTTCTCCACTTTTTCTCCATTTTTTTCTCCACTTTTTCTCCACTTTTTCTCCACTTTTTCTCCACTTTTTCTCCACTTTTTCTCCACTTTTTCTCCATTTATTCTCCACTTTTTCTCCACTTTTTCTCCACTTTTTCTCCACCTTTTCTCCACTTTTTCTCCATTTATTCTCCACTTTTTCTCCACTTTTTCTCCACTTTTTCTCCACTTTTTCTCCACTTTTTCTCCACTTTTTCTCCATTTTTTTCTCCATTTTTTTCTCCACTTTTTCTCCACTTTTTCTCCATTTATTCTCCACTTTTTCTCCACTTTTTCTCCATTTTTTTCTCCACTTTTTCTCCACTTTTTCTCCATTTTTTTCTCCACTTTTTCTCCACTTTTTCTCCACTTTTTCTCCACTTTTTCTCCACTTTTTCTCCATTTTTTTTCTCCACTTTTTCTCCACTTTTTCTCCATTTTTTTCTCCACTTTTTCTCCACTTTTTCTCCACTTTTTCTCCACTTTTTCTCCACTTTTTCTCCACTTTTTCTCCACTTTTTCTCCATTTTTTTCTCCACTTTTTCTCCACTTTTTCTCCACTTTTTCTCCATTTATTCTCCACTTTTTCTCCATTTTTTTCTCCACTTTTTCTCCACTTTTTCTCCACTTTTTCTCCACTTTTTCTCCATTTATTCTCCACTTTTTCTCCACTTTTTCTCCACTTTTTCTCCATTTATTCTCCACTTTTTCTCCACTTTTTCTCCATTTATTCTCCACTTTTTCTCCGTTCTTTTTCTATGGTCGGTCTACCCATTAGCTCTGCCATGCATACTGTAGCTCTACACCTACTGCACATGTTACTTTATGATTGACATCTCTTTCGTACCAGAGCTGTCTAAGCCTACTCTGACCCCATATTTGTCATTACTATATTGTCCTTGTACTGTATTATGACATTTGTATCATGTGTTTCATTTCTTGCTGTGTTGCAATTTTTTTGCTGCATCCCAATTGTACCTCTACATTGTTCGAGTTTATGTTATTGTTCTCTCACTCTTATGTGATACTGATTATTGTCATTTTTCATGATTATATGCAGATAAGTCCAATCTGACGAAGGCTCAGGCCGAAACGTCATTTGTAACTTGTTTTGGACAAAAACATATATGCTTATGAAAAAAAATTTTCTTAATACGGACCAATAAAGAGTGATTTTGCATTACTATCCATTGTGACTTACTGACTTAGTCTGGGAGATATAGAGTGCCGAGGTTACTCACTAATTTTATCTATTATTACCTCTGAGCACCTATATACCAGTGAGCAGAGCTTTCTCTACAGTAGTTCTCCTGATTAGGCATGCCCTTACCTCATGAGCAGGGCATTGCAGCTTTGGTAGCAACCATTACGACATGGACTCTGCTGCTGTGGACCCGGGGAGAGTGAGTGCAGATTCATTGCACCCACACTCCTCACATGAAGGGTCCGCACTCCTAGAAAATGGGGGATACGTTCCCTGAGTGTCTCCCCCCCCCCATATTCTAGACGGTCCAGAGTCGTCGTGGGACCCCTTTATTTTTTTTCTTACAATAAATTGGTAAAAGAGGAAATGTTTTGGGGACTGTTTTTTCAAATAAATTTCTTTTGTCGATTTTTTTGTTTTTGTTAGTACTGACAGTTTATGATGTTGGGTATCTAATAGACGCCATGACATCACAAACTGCTGGGCTTGATCTCAGGTGACTTTACAGCTAGTATCAACCCGATTTATTACCCCGTTTGCCACTGCACCAGGGCACGGGATGAGCTGGGGTGAAGCGCCAGGATTGGTGCATCTAGTGGATGCGCCACGTCTGGGGTGCCTGCGGCCTGCTATTTTTAGGCTGTGAAGGCCCAATAACTATGGACCTTCCCACCCTGAGAATACCAGACCACAGCTGTCCGCTTTACCTTGGCTGGTGATCCAATTTGGGGGGGACCCTACTTTTATTGTGTAATTATTAATATTTATAAAATAATTATAAAAAAGAACCTGAGGGGACCTCCACATTGGATCCCCAACCACGGTAAAGCTGCCAGCTGTGGTTTTCAGGCTACAGCCGTCTGCTTTACCCTAGCTGGCTATCAAAAATGGGGGGACCCAACGTAATTATTTTTTTTTAACTATTTTTTAAATAGAAAAAATTAATGGGCTTCCCTGTATTTTGATTGCCAACCAAGGTAACGGCAGGCAGATGGGGGTGGCAACCCATAGCTGTCTGCTTTATCTGCGCTGAGAATCAAAAATACCACGGAGCGCTACGTCATTTTTTTAAAGATTTATTTTTACAGCACTGTGATGTCCAGCAATCAAAATACAGTGAGGCCCATTTTATTTTTAGTTATTTAAATAAATAATTAAAAAAAATATATATGGGCTCCCGCTGCATTTTTTGTATTGCTAGCTAAGGGTAATCCAAGCAGCTACTGGCTGCTAACCCCCACTGCTTGGTGTTACCTTCACTGGCAATGGAAAATCCAGGGAAGCATTTTTTATTTTTTTTGCCAAAAAACTACAAAAAAAGGACGTGAGCTTCGCCATATTTTTGTATGCTAGCCAGGTATAGCAGGCAGGTGCTGGAAGAGGTGGATACAGCGCCAGAAGATGGCGCTTCTATGAAAATGCCATTTTCTGAGGCGGCTGCAGACTGCAATTCGCAGCAGTGGGGCCCAGAAAGCTCAGGCCAACCTGTGGTGCGGATTCCAATCCCCAGCTGCCTAGTTGTACCTGGCTGGACACAAAAATGGGGCAAAGCCTACGTCATTTGTTTTCTAATTATTTCATGAAATTCATGAAATAATAAAAAAAGGGCTTCCCTTTATTTTTGGTTCCCAGCCGGGTACAAATAGGCAACTGGGGGTTGGGGGCAGCCGTACCTGCCTGCTGTACCTGGCTAGCATACAAAAATATGGCGAAGCCCACATAATTTTTTCAGGGGGCAAAAAACTTCTGCATACAGTCCTGGATGGAGTATGCTGAGCCTTGTAGTTCTGCAGCTGCTGTCTGTCTGTATGGAGAAGAGCAGACAGCAGCTGCAGAACTACAAGGCTCAGCATACTCCATCCAGGACTGTATGCAGAGGTTTTTTGCCCACCAAAAAAATGACGTGGGCTTCGCCATATTTTTGTATGCTAGCCAGGTACAGCTGGCAGCCACGGGCTGCCTCCAACCCCCAGTTGCCTATTTGTACCCGGCTGGGAACCAAAAATATAGGGAAGCCCGTTTTTTTTAATTATTTCACTTATTTCATGAAATAATTAAAAAACAAATGACGTGGGCTTCGCCCTATTTTTGTGTCCAGCCGGGTACAACTAGGCAGCTGGGGATTAGAATCCGCAGCACAGGTTAGCCCGAGGTTTGTGGGCGCCTCTGCTGCGGATTTCAGTCCGCAGCTGTCCCAGAAAATGGCGCTCTCATAGAAGCGCCATCATCTGGCGCTGTATCCAACTCTTCCAACAGCCCTGGAGCCGGGTGGCTTGTTGGGTAATCATGAGTTAATACTGGCTTTGTTTTACCAGCCAGTATTAAGCCAGAGATTCTTAATGTCAGGCACGTTTGACCCGGCCATTAAGAATCTCCGATAAAGGGTTAAAAAAAAGACACCACACAGAGAAAAAATACTTTAATAGAAATAAATACACAGACACATTAGAGACTCCATCTTTATTACCCCCTGTCAGCCCTCCACGATCCTGCTCTTCTGTCTTCTTTCTTTCTAGTGTAGTAGTAGTGACGATTGTAGTGAGGATGAGATTCACCAGCTCATCACTTGGGGCTGGGGAACCTCCATCCTCACTACAATCATCACTACAATCGGGAAGCAGCGTGCAGCCTTCACTCCGTGAGTGATCAGTGCTGGCTGCTAGCGGTAACGCTGACAGACGCGTTACCATAGCAACGGTGCTCTCGGAGCCGCGGTTAGCGGTGACGTCACCGCTAACTGCGTTGCTATGGCAACGGTGATCTCCGTTAATGACCGGCTGTGTCAGCCGGTCCCTAACGGAACGGGGAGTCGACCGTGTGCTAGAGCATGTCGCCGGTACACGGCGATACACATATGTGCACCGTGTACCGGAGAGATGCACTCGCAGGTCCTACATGACGTGTCATAGTCATGTGACCAGTCTGTAGCCAATGAGATAATAGCCACGTGACTGGTCACATGGCTATTTTGACATCACGATAGGTCCTGCATCTCTGCTGGCAGTGCAGGTCACCGGGAGGATTCAGCGATCATCGGATGGAATAGCGGCAGGAGACAGAGTGCAGAAGGGATCGCGAGGACCGGTAAGTGTTATGGCAATGTTTATTAACTGTTTGTGTACATTTATAATGCATTTTTATGTGTTTGTGATTGCATCCCATTCTAGCCTATACGTTCGAGTTTGGTTCGACGAACTGAACTCGAACGGGACCCCCGTTCGGCGAACCGGCCTCGAGCCGAACCGGGACCGGTTCGCTCATCTCTAGCCCTGGCCTATCAGGTCGTCACAGGGTATTGTGCAACCTGCCCTTCTGCACACTATCCGCATCCTCCTTGGTTACGGATACCTGTTCTTTGGTGTTGCTAAGAGCTTAGCCAGTCAAAATGCTAGGAACACTTTGCACCACACCCACCAGACACACCATTGGGGGGCCTGAAGAGAATAGGGCCGCCCACTTGGTGGTAGGGGAAAGTGAAAAAGTGAAAAGAGGAGTTGAACGGTGACTCTCGAGAGGAGAGGTCATGGGAGAGTGTTGTGTTGGAGGTGAAGAAGAGAGGAGGTCAAGAGCAGGGCTCCTCGAGGCTACTAGGTGGCAGATGTTGGTCGGGGCCTGGTAGGAGCTGGAACCCCGGTCGCAGGGGATCGTGTCAAGGGGCACGGACTGCCAAGGAGGGCAGCCGGCGGCCTTGAGCCATCTCCGGGCAGGGGCCAGGGCACGACGGGGTATGCAGACCTGAGGCCGGGAGGTAGCTTCAAGCGTCCTGGTAATTTACCCGTGGGTGAAGTCTTCAAGATTCATCCCTTGCCCGCTCCAAAATCGGGGTACTAGCATACCGATGGGATAGGACTTTCCCACTATATCGTCCAGAAAATCCCAAGAGTGAACCCTGAGAGCAAGCTCACTCCGTTAGCCATACGGGTGAGCGGGACCCGATTAGTTTCACACTATAGGGTCCACACAGTGAGAAGGTGCCACGGAAAAAGGCTACAGACTAACAAGCAACACCAAGGGCACGGATCCAAGCATGCTCCCTTCTGGCTGCAGCGGTGCTCAGAATTCTGGTTTACAAGCTGTCGGTGTCAGTATTCTTGGACTGATTGAGTGCGCAGAAACCCTTCCTTCTCCCAACGGCACCCCACCTCCTGCACCAACACTGGACCCCACGGCACAAACCCCCTACCCACAGAGGGGTTAAACACCTTGCTGCTGTACCATCGCCACTGAGCTCCCCCTTCCCCCAACAGCAGCGGCGGTACTCCACCTTACCACGCACCATGGGTGGTGTCACAAACTTCTAACTCCCCTGTACATACTCTCCTTTTCAAACTCGAGTGTCTGCACGAAACCCCAGGTCCGGAGACCCCTCGAGCCACCGCAGCTCCGGATCCGAGCGGCCCGGCCACTGGCACGGGGGCGGTACAGATCAGCGACTATATTAATGCTATGTGATAACATAATATGAGTAACATGATCCTTAAACTATAATATACTTTGGTACATGTGCCAATTCACCAATGTATTTGCATATTTTAGATGTTTTTATTTGTTTTTGTCCCTTTTTTAAAGTATTTAAAAAATTGAAAGTGCGTGTCGTACATATAGCCATTTCTGTTTCTACTATAGGCTAGAGGTCATCATAACATTGGAAAGACTTGAAAAGTTGGACTAGGTCTACCTGCTTGTTAAATATCAGCAACATTTCACTAGAGACATACTTCCAGACAATAAAAGCTTGGACTGATGCAAGGGATAACTTGCAGATAACTACTTTATGAATAGCATCATTGTGCAGCAAGTCCCTAAGGCTAGATCCTACCATGTCACATTCCCTATCAATGCAGAGGGATCTTCATGCTTTGTCCTCACTCTACAGATAACTTCTTAATCATATAATGCAGCTACAGGGTTCTGAAACAGAATTTCTGATCAATATATATTGCAGAGGATATTCCTCTGAGAAGACTTTTTTTTTGCACAGACTCATTGACGATCAATTTCGGCAGACTCACTTGTGTACTGGATATAGATCTGTACTGCGTGTTATTCAGTTGTTAACTCTATCCACTCTAAGGAGAGAAGACAAAAAACATGTTTTTAAGGCTGGTTGGCAAGTCAATGGGCAAGACTATGACTGAAAGGAGAACTTCTATTATGATACCATGGTTAAATATGTACAATAAGTTGGGTAACTTTGAAAAACTTTGCTTTACTTGCCTTGAGTTATTTGAGAATATCTTCTCTGTTCATGCCTAAGGATAAATTCAGAATTCTGGTTTCTATTACTCAGTTTTGTGCATTGTTGGATCCCAGATGTTACACGGTTCTAGTTGTTAGCAGTGTTGCCCAAACCCTGTTACTTTTCCATTGACAGGTGAGCAATAGACATATCGACAACTGTATCTTTCCAATACTAACAACTATCTATGAATGGAGAAAACGAAAATCACTTAAAATGAGTAAAATCAATAAACAAAGCAATTGCGAAGCTATAGAAGTTTATGTGTATCTGTTTTAAGGCTAGAATTTCAGAAAAGGCAAAATTACTTTTGCAGTAGAGCAAATCTCATCAGCTCTTCTTTGAGAAAGTCAATATGATGTTATCCAGCCTTATAGGAAACCTGTAATGCTGAACAGGAGCCTGATCTACATACATCATACAATGGAGCAGGACGAGCTGGATAGATTGGGATATAGATTTGGAAATTCAGTAGAACTTATATTTCATTCATCTAAATCCCTGTTGAGTTTTGGTTTTGGTTAGGACTGTCAAGGGTCCTAACTTAGTGCTTGACATTTACCTCTGTAGATAGGAAAGCCTGTCAATCACTAAAAAGGATTGTTTATTTGACTCCTAATTACTGAAATACAAAGTTTTAAAAAAAATTTATCAACAAAATATCTGTTTAGTTTGCTTTATACCATGCTGCCCAATGATAAAACTGCATGAAATTAGTGCCAGATGCTACCTGCACTTTAAATTTGTAGGTTTTTAGCCCAAGAGAGGTATAATATTAGGTCATGGTCCCATCAAAAAAGTTGCCTTGTCATGGCTGATGGGCTCTCATAAATTGGCCAATTTATGTGCTAAGTACCTTCATTTTATAAGTATACTAGCTGTAGTACCCAGCGCTGCCCAGGATAATAATTGTCTCTCTGTCTCTCTCCCACTCTCTCACTCTACCTCTCTGTCTGTATCCCTCCTTATCTGTCATTCTCTCTCTGTATCTCTCTCTCTCTCTGTCTCTCTGTCTGTCTCTGTCTCCCTGTCTCTCTTTCTGTCTCTCTCCCATCTGTATGTCTCTGTCTGTCTCTCTTTGTCTCTGTCTGTCTGTATGTCTCTGTCTGTCTGTGTCTTGCTGTGTCTCTGTCTCTGTCTGTCTGTGTATGTCTGTGTCTGTCTGTGTCTCTCTGTCTCTGTCTGTGTCTGTCTCTGTCTGTCTCTGTCTTTCTGTCTCTGTATGTCTGCCTCTGTCTCTCCACCAAAATCATATTAACTGACACATAAGCTGTCTTATACTAAGAATGTCCTTCGTTGCCTATAGAAACAAATCAGAGCTCCTATTACCCCCTTCATCCCCGGCCGATTTCCATTTTTCTTTTTTTTTTTGCTCCCCTTCTTCCAAGAGCCGTAACATTTTTATTTTTCCATCAATCTTGTCAAATAAAGGCTTGTTTTTTGTGGAACAAGTTGTACTTTTAAATGAAACCATAAGTTTTACCATATAGTGTACTGGAAAACGACAAAAAAATTCTAAGTGTGGAAAAATTGCAAAAAAGTGCAATTGCATGATTGTTTTGGGAATATTTTATTTACCATTTTCCCACTATGGTAAAACTGAAGTGTCAGTATGATGCCTCAGGTCGGTACAAGTTCGAAGACACCAAACATGTATAGGTTTATGAAGCGTCCACGGGGCCTTAGGGTACTCGTCACCGGGCCAGTGGTTCCTTGGGGTAGCTGTGACTGGCCTGACCCGGTTTCGTGACCCCGTCGGCCACATGTTAAACAAGAACAGCAAATGGACAAGTGTCCAATACAGATGGGGATGGAAGGAGGGTGACAGGTCCCTGGGAAGTGTATCACCGGTTGCAGCGGTGACTGGGGTCTCGGCCTCCTCTGCCGCCGACCCTTCCTGTGATTAGTCCTCTCCCAGGGGCAGTACTGGATGGGGAATGGGAATGCTTTGCAGCGCCACCCGCGTTATGCAGCCAGGAGCTAGCCGTAGCTGCTCAATCTTTCTCCGGGGCAGGTGTTATGTGCAGCTGGCATGGTATCGCTCCCCACGGTCGGAGCGGGGTACCCTGGGAGGTTGGTGAGAACAGGGGCGGCAGTCCACAGGAGTGCCGGAGCGCAGGGCAGTGGCAGTTACTCACAGAGTCACCAAGTGCGGGTTCCAGTCACTTTATTTACTGGCTCAGGTGGTATCGCACCCCGGGTGCTGGTCCTCGCCATCAGAGACTCCGGTCACTTCCCGGGCAGGTCAGAGGCTGGATCTGGTTTGATAATCTGTGTCCTCTCTCCTCCATGCACAACTCTGTACTCTCCCTCGGTCCTGGCCCGAACAGCTGGCAGCCTGAGCCTCTCGTGGGTCGGACTCCTATATCTTTCCCCAGGCTCCCTCTCTGCTGTTGCGCCGCGGTCACTGCGACTAGGGCTCTGTAACTCTGTCTTGTGCTCAGTCCCATTTTCTGGCGACTACTCTTTCTGGTCCACGATTACAGGTACCGGGTCCCGTCTCTATAGATGTTACTAGCCCCCAGCTTGGTGGTGCTGTCTGCTCGGTGTTACATCCAGACAGCTCTGTTCTACCTCCCTGAAAGTCTGATAGTTTCCCTTCAGGGAGCTGCACATGTCTTCTCTGTCTCGTGTCCAAGCTGTTCTGAGGTAAAGTGAAACTGTTTTCTACTCCTAACTGCTCATGCCCCCACCACTTTTGCAAGTTGCTATGGCAACCTAGGTCTGCTAAGAACTGGATAAGTCACTTCCTGTGTCTGTAGAAACATTGTTAACCCTTTCCTAGTGACTGCTTCTCTCTGCTGTATGGTGGTGTGAGGTGTGTGTAGAACTTACTAGATTAACATCTTGACCTGCCAGGCAAGGATATAATGATATACCCTGTAGCGACCAGTCTCAGGGGCACTACATTTACTTTTATCTAAGGGGTTAAAAAATTTTAGAAGTTTGTCCCAAAAAAGTGGTGCACATATTGCGCCATTTTCCACAACTAGTAGCGTTCTCATGTTTTGGGATATGGGGCTCAGTGGCAGCTTATTTTTGGCATCTCAAGGTGACATTTTTAATGAAACCATTTTTGCTCAGATGTTATGTTTCGATAGCCTGTTATTGCATTTTGCACAGAATTTGCATCGCTCTAATTAGGAGAAATGCTGCATTCTTGTTACAGCCGGCACGCTGTCGGCTCTAAGTCCATGGTCACACATTCAGTATTTGGTCAGTATTTCACATCAGTATTTGTAAAATTAGGAGTGGGTGAAAAATGCAGAAGTGGGGCATGTGTTTCTATTATACTTTCCTCTGATTGTTCTACTTCTGGTTTTAGCTTACAAATACTGACGTAAAATACTGACCAAATACCGACTATGTCAACATGGCCTAACAGGAACTACATCATGATAGAGACTGGAGTCATCACATGACCCTGTGCTACCATGGCAACCAACGTCTCCCTGTGATCGCGTCACGGGGCCTCTGATGGTGGTTGGGAAAGGCACATACCCCGCTGCGGCACTTTAAATTGTGCTGTCATATTGTTACAGCTCAATTTAAGGGATTGATAGGTGCAGGTGGATCGCAGATTCACCTGTGCCTGCGAAGCACACATGTCTGCTGTTCAAATCAGCAGGCATGTGTGGGGATCATCACTGGCTCACTGCAGTAGCTGGTGGTGATCACCCCTTCTTGATTTAGAATGTACTGTTACGTCCTAAGTCGTAAAGAGGCTAATGACCTGAAGCTCCCAGCTTCATTGACTTTAATGAAAGCAGGTTTTTTGGTGAATAACTGTAAAGTGCGAGGCTAAATTTTCCCCTCAAACATCTATGTCTATGACATTCCCTGAGTCAAATGAGGTGGCTGTGCAAAATTTTGTGGCTGTAAAGGTGACGGTGCGGATTCCTTTAGCGGACATACATACACATACACACATACACTATATATTAGATTCCATATAGCAGTAATGCTGTTCAAATTTCACATATTCAATGTTTGCATACATCTTAGTGCTTACAGAGTGCTGCTGTATCCTTTTGTTTGCAAATATAGAACTGCAGTCAGTCACTAAAAAGGTAGTGTCTCAGTGTTGTGTGTATGTGTACCGCCCCGGGGCTGCCAAGCCGCTCGGATCCGGGCTTGTCGGTGGGTGGCTCGAGGTCCTCATGGACCCAGGGGTCATGTCGCTCTGAAAGGGGGGTTGGGGCTACACGTAGGGACTTCGGTGGGGAGGTCAGCTTCTTACTCAACAGTCCATTCTCCACCATGGGGCTCCAGTACCACCTTCACATGGTACACTGCTCTGGACCCTGATGGTAGCTCGCTGCAGGTGATCTTTCTCCATATACATGCACATTCGCGTTACACCTTTTTCAGTGCAGCTGCTGTTGCTGCCGCTCCCAATACAGAGCGCTGGCTGCCTGCTCCGGGTCAGCCTGTGTGGGGGATGGGCCCAGCCAGAGCCCCTCCGTGCCGGCAACGACCGGCACCTACGGTATTGAGGGACTCCGCTTTGATGGGGCCAGCTCTGCCGCCTGGCAGCTACATACATGGGTGCGACGTGGGGCCGGTATGGGTGTCGGAGTGGTGACGGGCTGATTGCTGGCTCCTTCTGCAGGCGGGTCTTTGCAGGCTGGTAGAACGGACTCCACCGGACTCCGGTGTTGGTGGAAGCGGACCAAGCGGGGGAGCAGCGGCAACCGGTACAGGCGTCGAGGGAGGCAATATAGAGGGCAAGGGCAGACCGGGTCCCTTAGCCGCAGTCGCTGGTCCCTCGGGGACATAGGGGTGTGGGTCGCTTACCTGCTCCTCCAAGGTCGCCTCCACTTCGCGTGCTCGCACGGCCGCAGCCAGCTCCTCCACCTCGGCCATCCCCGGCTCCATCAGGGAATTAGCCTGGGCCTGGATCCTCCGACACATTCTTCTGCATGGGTGTCCAGGAACGGGTTTCGGAAGAGTCCTAGCGTCCCTGCACTTCACGGCATCAGCTACATGCCGCAGATCTTCACCCACTCGCCCTTGGTCTTTTCGGGGCACTCTGTTTTCTTTCTGCACTGCTCTACTCTCAGGTGGCAGGGCTTCACTTTCGCACCCTTTCGCTTGGAGAAGACGGCTTGGGCGGGAAACTTCGCGCCACAGGATGGTGACAAGATGGCAGATTCTTGGATTTTTCAACGGGACTCCGCTGACGATAACTTCAAGGTGCACTTCCACAGGTAAGTGGATGGGTTCAATCCTGTTCGTGACGCCAGAAGAGTCGATGTGTACCGCCCCAGGGCTCGGCCGGCTGCCGAGCCGCTCGGATCCGTGCTCGTCGGTGGGTGGCTCGAGCTCCTCACGGACCCGGGGGTCACGTCGCTCTGAAAGGGGTGTTGGCGCTACAATTAGGGACTTCGGTGGGGAGGTCCACGGCCGCAGCCGCGGTTGTTTGTAGGGGATTTGAGTTTGTGACGCCATCCACGGGTTGTGGTGAATGGATGGACACCACCGCTGCCATGACTAGGGTCCCGGGGACGGTGCTGCGCAGCTTGGTGTTGACCCCTCCATGGGTAGGGGGGATGATGGTCCCGGGGGCCCGAGGGAGGTGCTGAGGCGGGGGATTGGATGCGTCCTGGCGTGTCGGTGTGGTGTGGTGCGGTGCGTGGCCCAAAGGCACTGTAGTACTCACTATTACAAACACTCTGGAGTCTCTGGTAAACCAAACAAGATGATGGACGGTGCCCACAGCCGGCTGCGCTTTTCCCCTTTTCCGGTTGGTGGTTTCCGCCTTTCTCCTGCACCTCACTTTTGTAGAAATGATGACTCCTATGCCTGAGCAACGGTAGTCCGCTCCCCAGCCTGGTGTGTGCCGGTAGAGCCCTTTTGCCCGCAGACACTGGCCCGTCGGGTCTCGATGCCTGGGCGGTGGCTTTCTACCCCTATGGTTGGGCTGTTGTCTTCAGTCGGGTCTTAGGTGGGAAAGGGCCTAAAGTCCAGTCCTCAATCAGTTGATTTGACTCGACCCGGTTGTTTCTGGGCCTCGTACTGGGTCTGAGTACCCCTCCTGGTGCTCCAATTTCCAATCGATTCCCCGGTTCGGTACCGGCGGGCCCGTCCCCGGTCCTTACAGTTCCACTGGCTGTAATCCCAGCTCCTGCAGGCAGCCACCACCGTCTGCCTCCTTGCCAGAGGTGACTGAGCTCCAACCCAGACACCTGGTATTAGACTATAGCAGACCTAGGCACAGGTCTGCACTTGAACTCCACATCACTCCACTGTCAAAGCTAATCACTGACGTTCTCCTGCCTCAGAGCCTGTGAACTCCTCGGTGGGTGGAGCCAACCACCTGGCTCCACCCCCCTGGTGTGAACATCAAACCCGGAGGGAGGTGACAAGATTTTTGTAGGTTGGCTGCTGTCACCTTATTAAGGGGGGAAGGTGTTTGTGTAAGGGCCTACCTGTGACTACCTGGCTAGTCCAGGGCGCCACATATGAACCGTGAGGCAAGTAAATAAAGTGCAACCTTTCAACATGTAATACAGGGGCATGCATGCAGCTGTACATGAATGCATTGTCTAGAAGAGTGGAAAGGATTCATGGAAGCTGTAGTTGTTTCCATTAGTAATCCAGCACATTGCATGGCCTGCCAGTATGAAAACAACTGTGCTGCTCTGAACTCTTAAAGAAAAAAGATAACTACAGTGTACCTTATGTTATTATGCTATACTCTGCAGAGCTAACGTATTTTATGTATGTTGTATAAGTGTTGAAAAATTCCTTTTAGTGCTGTATAGTGATGAGCAAACCCGTGGATATTCAAGATTGGAAAACCAGTACGGACTAAAAAAAACATCGGATTTAGCAGCCGAACTTGACCCCAGACAGCGAACCCCATTCAAGTCAATGGGGACGTTCTGGGCTGTAACATTGCCATAGTAAGCGCTAGGGGTCTACAAATCAAAGTTAAATTGTAGTAAGAACGGGATAGTTATACATACCGTGTTTCCTGGAAGATCACACTGCAGTCAGACTCTCTTCTGGGCCCGCTAACTAAGCTTCATCAATATTCACTGCTTCTCCAGCCCACCCTCTGCTAGTGTCTATGATTGGCTGCAGACTGCTATACACCCCACCCTGTGTCCGTGTTTTTTTTATTACATGCAGTCAGTTTGCGCTATGGTAGTGTAAAAAAGAAATAATTTTAAAAGATGAGGTAGACTCCTGCCATATTTTGATAGCCAGTGTGGGTAAAACAATGGTAAATGGTAAAAATGGGAAAACCCGGCAAACCTTCCCCTGGAAGTGAACGATTGATGGCTGGCTGCATGTGGGCAGAGACCTGAGCTGCCCAGTTAGTGATTTCCACTAGGGTTCAGGTCAACTCTGGCTGAACCCACCAAACTGAACTTCCTCGGGTCTGCTCATCTCTAGTGAAGACAATACATTGTGACTAAGGCATTTTAAAGACATTATCCACTACCTTAACTTATTTAATTTTTTGTTCATCAATCGTGCTATTAAGTGCCACAAAATGCATCCATACTCTTATTATAATAATATAAATCTTTTATCATGTAGATAGAATCACTTGGTGCCTAACAGCAGCAGCTCTGATGTTTGCATTGATCACCTCCTTTCCCCAGGCTTACTGTGCTGTGTTACTTTAAGTTCCAGCATGGATTTCAATGGCCTGTGAGAGAGCACTTAGCATGCCCCCTCTATTCTACACCAAAACTTATTACCATAGAAACAGTCCTGATGAAGATCTTTAGAAATGGCAAATGTCAGAGCAGCCCAGGGTATGTACTGTACCAGCCAATCTACCAATTGTAGAATGGCCAGTATGACCCTGCCACTGTGTTTGGTATGTAAATTTTGGTGCTTCAGCTGTCCATGTCAGTGAATGGATTACCTACACCCTTTGCTTTTGAAATGCAGATCACAGCACATTATTAGCAAAAGTGTCGGCCCCTGCTGTTACTGCTGAATGAAACTGTGAATTCAGCTTGTGTGAGGCAGTGAGGAAGACTAAAGGTGGTGTCACACACAGCGACGACGACAACGACGTCGCTGCTACGTCACCATTTTCGTCCCGTTGCTGTCACTGTGTGTGACATCCAGCAACGAGCTGGCCCCTGCTGTGAGGTCGCTGCTCATTGCTGAATGTCCAGCTTCATTTTTTGGTCATCGCTCTCCCGCTGTGATGCACACATCGCTGTGTGTGACAGCGAGAGAGCGACGAAATGAAGCGAGCAGGGAGCAGGAGCCGGCGTCTGGCATCCTGCGGTAAGCTGTAACCAGGGTAAACATCGGGTAACCAAGGGAAGACCTTTCCCTGGTTACCCGATATTTACCTTCGTTACCAGCGTCCGCCGCTCTCACTGCCAGTGCTGGCTTCCTGCTCTCTGCACATGTAGCTGCAGTACATATCGGGTAATTAACCCGATGTGCACTGTAGCTAGGAATGCAGGGAGCCAGCGCTAAGCAGTGTGCACGGCTTCCTGCTCTCTGCACATGTAGCTGCAGTAAACATCGGGTAATTAACCCGATGTGTACTGTAGCTAGGAATGCAAGGAGCCAGCGCTAAGCAGTGTGCGCGGCTCCCTGCTCTCTGCACATGTAGCACAGCGACGCGTGTCGTTATGATCGTTGCTGCATCTGCTGTGTTTGACAGCTAAGCAGCGATCATAACAGCGACTAACAAGGTCGCTGTTGCGTCACAGAAAATGGTAACGTAACAGCGACGTCGTTGTCGCTGTCGCTATGTGTGAACCCAGCTTAAGGGATACTTTACACGCTGCGACATCGCTAGCGATTGCTAGCGATGTTGAGCGCGATAGCACCCGCCCCCGTCGTATGTGCGACATTTGTTGATCGCTGCTGTAGCAAACATAATTGCTACGGCAGCGTCACAAGCACATACCTGGTCAGCGATGTCGCTGTGACCGCCATACAATCCCTCCCTCAAGGGGGAGGTGCGTTCGGCGTCACTAAATGGACGCCCAATAGCAGAGGAGGGGCAGAGATGAGCGGAACGTAACATCCCGCCCACCTCCTTCCTTCCGCATTGCCGGTGGATGCAGGTAAGGGGATGTTCGTCGCTCCCGCAGTGTCACACATAGCGATGTGTGATGCCGCAGGAATGACGAACATCCTCATACCAGTGGCAGCAGCGATATTAAGGAAATGAACGACGTGTCAACGACCACCATTTTGGAACGATTTTGCGATCGTTGATCGTCGCTCATTAGTGTTACACGCTGTGATGTCGCTACCGGCGCCGGATGTGCGTCACTAACGACGTGACCCAGACGATATATCGGTAGCGATGTCGCAGCGTGTAAAGTACCCCTAATTGTGTCTTCAGGACACATGCTCAAGCAGCTGTCATTCACTCCAAAATGTCCACAGCAACCATCAGGAACCCAGTGACAACATCCTTACATTTGATCTGATTTGTGTGCTGGAAAAGAAAGTATCAGAAGAGGAAGATGAAGCTGCATAACAATCCAGTATGATGTGATCCCTGCTTAGATGCACTTATAGAAGCTATACATCCCATACAAGTATACTACAAAAGGTATTATTTTGAAGAGCTAACATAAATGGCAAGGCGTGATAAAGTAGTGGAAAACCCCTTTAAGTTCTTTTATTGATTTGAACTATAAAACATAAACACCAAATGTCAAGTTTTATTAAGCTTACATAGTATTGATTCTGTTAAATATCAGTGATCCAAAGGATAATTTCTGAATTAATTTAGCTCAATAACATTTAAGTGGAAGAAACACTGAAACGGTAGATTCACTATAACTTCTGATCCCTATAATCAAATGGTTTATTACATTGCCTTAGTTATCATACACATTTTAGCAAATATTCAAGTACAATGTTCCTATTATATATTTTTTTCCTGTAGAATTAATGTTGAGAGAAGAATAAGTAAATTAATGTATCGCTGTAAAATCAGCAGTATGTTCAGCAGATCAAGAAGTACTCCTCATTATACAGCACAATCAGCCCTTCAGCAGTGGAAAACAAAGTTTGGCAAAAAAAAAATTGTGGTTGCAAAAATTGTTTATAAAAATATCTCCACATTTCCCAAGTCTCACACGATGTCTCAAGGTATCCTTTATATTTTTATTTTTAAAGGGAGCCTGTCAGGTGCAATATGCATCCAGAGCCACAAGCAGTTCTGGGTGCATATTGCTAATCCCTGCCTAATTGTCCCTGCATACACTGGCATAGATAAAGAGATCTTTAGAAAAGTATTACTAAAGATCGTTCCTTATACAGTGCTGGCCAAAAGTATTGGCACCCCTGCAATTCTGTCAGATAATACTCAGTTTCTTCTTGAAAATGATTGCAATCACAAATTCTTTGGTATTATTATCTTCATTTAATTTGTCTTCAATGAAAAAAAAATAAAAATTGTCATAAAGCCAAATTGGATATAATTCCGCACCAAACATAAAAAAGGGGGTGGACAAAAGTATTGGCACTGTTTGAAGAATCATGTGATGCTTCTCTAATTTGTGTAATAACAGCCCCTGTAACTTACCTGTGGCACTTAACAGGTGTTGGCAATAACTAAATCACACTTGCAGCCAGTTGACATGGATTAAAGTTGACTCAACCACTGTCCTGTGTCCTTGTGTGTACCACATTGAGCATGGAGAAAAGAAAGAAGACCAAAGAACTATCGGAGGACTTGAGAATCCAAACTGTGAGGAAGCATGAGCAATCTCAAGGCTACAAGTCCATCTCCAAAGACCTGAAAGTTCCTGTGTCTATGGTGCGCAGTGTCATCAAGAAGTTTAAAGCCCACGGCACTGTGGCTAACCTCCCTAGATGTGGAAGGAAAAGAAAAATTGAAGAGAGATTTCAATGCAAGATTGTGCGGATGGTGGATAAAGAACCTCGACTAACATCCATACAAGTTCAAGCTGTCCTGCAGTCCGAGGGTACAACAGTGTCAACCCGTACTATCCGTCGGCGTCTGAATGAAAAGGGACTGTATGGTAGGATACCCAGGAAGACCCCACTTCTTACTCCGAGAAATAAAAAAGCCAGGCTGGAGTTTGCCAAAACTTACCTGAGAAAGCCTAAAACGTTTTGGAAGAATGTTCTCTGGTCAGATGATACAAAAGTAGAGCTTTTTGGGAAAATCCATCAACATAGAGTTTACAGGAAAAAAAAAAGAGGCCATTCAAAGAAAAGAACACGGTCCCTACAGTCAAACATGGCGGAGGTTCCCTGATGTTTTCAGGTTGCTTTGCTGCCTCTGGCACTGGACTGCTTGACCGTGTGCATGGCATTATGAAGTCTGAAGACTACCAACAAATTTTGCAGCATAATGTAGGGCCCAGTGTGAGAAAGCTGGGTCTCCCTCAGAGGTCATGGGTCTTCCAATAGGACAATGACCTAAAACACACTTCAAAAAGCACTAGAAAATGGTTTGAGAGAAAGCACTGGAGACTACTAAAGTGGCCAGCAATGAGTCCATACCTGAATCCCATAGAACACCTGTGGAGAGATCTCAAAATGGCAGTTTGAAGAAGGCACCCTTCAAATCTCAGGAACCTGGAGCAGTTTGCCAAAGAAGAATGGTCTAAAATTCCAGCAGAGCATTGTAAGAAACTCATTGATGGTTACCGGAAGTGGTTATTCGCAGTTATTTTGGCTAAAGGTTGTGCAACCAAGTATTAGGCTAAGGGTGCTAATACTGTTGTCTGGCCCATTTTTGGAGTTTTGGGTGAAATGATCAATGATTTGATTTTTGTTTCAGTCTCTTTTGTGTTTTTTCATTGCAAGCAAAATAAATGAAGATAATAATACCAAAGAATTTGTGATTTCAATCATTTTCAAGAAGAAACTGAGTATTATCTGACAGAATTGCAGGGGTGCCAATACTTTTGGCCAGCACTGTATGCTAATGAGACCAGAGACTAGTCGCAAGGTCGTGAGTTCACTTAGCTAGTCAGCCCCATTGGCATGTTAGCACGCCCATGTGGGTATACTAACATGCTAATGAATGCGCAGCTTCGCCACACATACCTCAGTCTTGATGGTGGCCGGAGGAGGATGGATGCACACTGCGCATGATCTGGAGTCCCCGGGACTTCCAATCATGCGCACTATACCTCAATGAAGCCGTGAAGCTTATACTTGGCATCAATTTGGTGCGTATAATTGGAAGGCCAGGGGACTCCGGATCATGCCCAGTGCACATCCATCCTCCACTGGCCGCCATCAAGAGCGAGATATATGCGGCAAAGCTGCGCATTAATTAGCATGTTAGTGTGATGCCCTGACCGGGCCAGGTAGTCACAAATAGGCCCCTGCACTACACCGTTCCCTCAAAGGCAACATCAGACAACCTTTAAAACCCTAGGCACCCCCCTCAGGGCTGGATTGACAAACTAGGGGGCGGAACCAGGCGGTTGGAAAACACCCACCAATGAGTCTAGACAGCCCGGGGCGAGAAAGTAAACAGATTCTGTTAGAGTTCAAGTTGGAGAGGAGTGTGGGCTGAAGCTGTGTGCAGCTCCAGCAGAGGCGAATACCCCAAATTGAACGGCACCAGGGTAGGAGCCCTGGTGCCTTTGGCTAAGAGGCAGACAGCGGTCTCCGTCTGCAGGAGTCGGGAAGATGGCTCGGTGGAACCGAGGTGGACCGGGACAGGGTAGTGACCCGCCGGTACCGACCCGGGGAACCGACTCGGAAACCGGAGCACACAGGGGGGTACTCGGACCCTGAAGCCAAGTCCAGAAGCTACTGGAACTGGTTAATTTACTGATTGAGGCAAGGACTAGAGGTCCTGTCCCACCCAAAGTCCCTATTAGAAGACAACAGCCCACCAAGGGGGATAGAAGGCCACCGCCAGGGCTCAGAGATCCCACAAGCCAGCATCTGCGGGCAAGGGCTCCTTAAGCCACATCTAGCCAGGAGCGGACTCCTGAAGTTGCAAGCACAGGCAGTCCACCATTACCCAAAGGTGCAGGAGAAAGAAAGAGACCACCAGCCGGGTGGGGTACCAGAATGCAGTCGGCTGCGGGCACCGACCACCATCACCTTGGTTTACCAGAGACTCATGTGTTTCCTTCAATAGTGAGTACACCAGCACCCTGCAGTTGCCCATCTCCCTGCACCAATCCCCAACGGGTCCCGGGGCCACCATCACTGCCCACGGAGGGGTTAACAACTTGCTGCATAATATCTCCCCCGGGTGCCCCGTCACTGCAGTGGTGGTGTCCAACCTCATCACATACCGTGGGTGGCGTCACGAACTTAATACGGCTCAGCCCGTACATATACATCCTACATCCACCACTACAAACCCCCCTTTTTGATCGAAGTGACCGCGAGACCCCCGGGTCCAGAGACCCTCGAGCCACCCTCAGAAGGTCCGGATCCGAGAAGCTTGGCCGCTGCGAGCGGGGCGGCACATTAGTACTCCCACAGGGGCGTTCTTACATGCTAAGGGGGCCTACTAGCCAAGGGAACTCACTCACTATCTTTAGAATACTTCTTCTAAAGATCTGTTTATTTATGCTATGGTGTACAGAGACTGCTAGGCAGGAATCACTATTATGCACCCAGAACTGCTCGTGGTTCTGGGTGCATATTGCACCTGACAGGTTCCCTTTAAAGAGGTTATCTCATGAATAACGTTAATTTTAGTCAATAGATCTTGGAATACTAATTTCCAGAATTGAATGTGTTTTAAAAAAATGTTCCTGTGCTGATATAATCTTATAAATGTGTCCCTGCTATGTACTGTGTAATGGCCGTGTCTGACCGTACAGGTTACAAGAGAAAAAGTTTTGGTACTGTGTTAGACAGGTGAAAAATGGTTGATTGTTCTCAGTGAGAGAAACAAAATTATAATTATAATATCCTAAATGGATATTGGGACAATACGCCTTTCACACCCCTTATCAAAGCTAATTAAGGATTCAGTCTCTAAGCTCAGTGTTTGTTTATTTAAATGTCTTTTATTATGCCATCCCTCTGCTCTGTTTGTGCATATATTTGTGTTTCTTCCGATATTTTGTCATACCATGCCTGATGAAGGGACCTGAGATGTCTCGAAAGCTGGCTTTGTAACACTATTTTATTTTATTTTATTTAGCCATTAAAAGCTATCACAACTACAAAACTATAATTTTGTTTCTCTCACTGAGAACAATCAATCATTTGACAGTACAGGGACATGGTCTGATCACTGACATGGTCAGACATGGCCATTACACAGGACATACAGTAGCAGGGATACCTTCTATAAGATTATCTCAGCATAGGAAATTTTTTGTAAACATATCTGCGTGTAAAACTTATTATTATTCCAAGATCTATTGATTAACCCCTTAAGGACTGAGCCACTTTGTACGTTATTGACCAAGCCTTGTTTTTTAAATCTGACCAGTGTCACTTTATGAGGTAATAATTCTTGAACGCTTTAACAGAAACCAGTGATTATGAGAATGTTTTTTAGTTACATGTTGTTCTTCATGGTAGTGGTAAATTTTGGTCAATACTAGAGTTGAGCGCGGTTCGTGGTTCGTGGTTCTCCAGTTCTAGGCTCGAGTGATTTTTGGGCTGTTCGAGATCGAACTAGAACTCGAGCTTTTTGCTAAAAGCTCGATAGTTCTAGATACGTTCGAGAACGGTTCTAGCAGCAAAAAGCAGGGCTTTTTACAGCTACAGTGTGCAGGAGCCATCGCTGGCAGCCTGCCACAAGCTGGTAACCAAGATAAACATCGGGTATCCAAGCAAAGCGCTTTGGTTAGTAACCCGATGTTTATCTTAGTTACGTGCAGGAAGCCCACACTTTCCCGCTCAGCTCGCTCCACCCCCTCCTGCCCGCGGCATGTACACATACATACACACACACACACACACACACACACACACACACACATCCACCCCCCCGCCCGCTCGCTCGCTCGGCTTACCTGCGGTGATGAAGTCCCGCCATCCCGACCTCAGCGCTGTCACTGTCCTCCATGGCCGCCGCTTGTCACATCACCTATCGCTTCCGACCCGAGACTGACACTGCCGGTGACGTCACGGACCTCTCGCGATACTTGATGTGAAGGCGCCGGTCATTGACCTCAGTGACAGGGGCTGTCAGTGTGCTGGAGATCAGCGCAGGTAATGTACCTCACTGACAGCAGCACTTGTCACCCCCCTGCAGTGACCTGGGCTGACCCATTGATGTTAGCTCAGGTCACTGCACTGCTCTCCCAGCCAATGGGGAACATCCTGCTCTTCATTGACTGGGACAGTGTGCATCGTCATGGCAACCCCTTGGATTACACCAGACCTGGATTTGTTTTTCAATCTAATAAATTGGTTAAAGAGGGAATGTTTTGGGGAGTGTTTTTTCAAATAAAAATGTGTTTGTCGTCTATTTTTTTTTTATTACTGACTGGGTTGGTGATGTCGGGTATCTGATAGACGCCTGACCTCACCAACCCCAGGGCTTGATGCCAGGTGACATTACACATCTGGTATTAACCCCAAATATTACCCCGTTTGCCACCGCACCAGGGCGCGGGATGAGCTGGGGCGAAGCACCAGGATTGGCGCATCTAATGGATGCGCCACTTCTGGGGCGGCTGCGGCCTGCTATTTTTAGGCTGGGGAGATTCCAATAACCATGGACCTCCCTAGTCTGAGAATATCAGGCCCCAGCTGTCTGCTTTACCTTGGCTGGTGATCCAATTTTGGGGGACCCCTACGTGTTTTTTTTTTAAATTATTTATTTAATTTAAAATAACAGCGTGGGGTGCCCTCAGTTTTGGATTACCAGCCAAGGTGAGGTTGCCAGCTGTGGTCTGCAGGCTGCAGCCGTCTGCTTTACCCTAGCTGGCTACAAAACTAGGGGGAACCCTATGTCATTTTTTTTTCATTTTTTTGGCTAAATACAAAGCTAAGCACCCCTTAGTGCCACGTGAAAGGTACCAAAGGGTGTTCCACTTTTTCTCCATTTTTTTCTCCACTTTCTCTCCACTTTTTCTCCACTTTTTCTCCATTTTTTTCTCCACTTATTCTCCACTTTTTCTCCTCTTATTCTCCACTTTTTCTCCACTTTTTCTCCACTTTTTCTCCTCTTATTCTCCACTTTTTCTCCACTTTTTCTCCATTTTTTTCTCCACTTTCTCCACTTTTTCTCCTCTTATGCTCCACTTTTTCTCCTCTTAATCTCCACTTTTTCTCCACTTTTTCTCCACTTTTTCTCCACTTTTTTCTCCACTTTTTCTCCTCTTATGCTCCACTTTTTCTCCACTTTTTCTCCACTTTTTCTCCACTTTTTCTCCACTTTTTCTCCACTTTTTCTCCTCTTAATCTCCACTTTTTCTCCTCTTATGCTCCACTTTTTCTCCACTTTTTCTCCACTTTTTCTCCACTTTTTCTCCACGTTTTCTCCACTTTTTTCTCCACTTTTTCTCCTCTTATGCTCCACTTTTTCTCCACTTTTTCTCCACTTTTTCTCCACTTTTTCTCCACGTTTTCTCCACGTTTTCTCCACTTTTTTCTCCACTTTTTCTCCTCTTATGCTCCACTTTTTCTCCACTTTTTCTCCACTTTTTCTCCTCTTAATCTCCACTTTTTCTCCACTTTTTCTCCACTTTTTCTCCACTTTTTCTCCACTTTTTTTCTCCACTTTTTTCTCCACTTTTTCTCCACTTTTTCTCCACTTTTTCTCCACTTTTTCTCCTCTTAATCTCCACTTTTTCTCCACTTTTTCTCCACTTTTTCTCCACTTTTTCTCCACTTTTTTCTCCACTTTTTCTCCACTTTTTCTCCTCTTATGCTCCACTTTTTCTCCACTTTTTCTCCACTTTTTCTCCACTTTTTCTCCACTTTTTCTCCTCTTATGCTCCACTTTTTCTCCACTTTTTCTCCACTTTTTCTCCTCTTATGCTCCACTTTTTCTCCACTTTTTCTCCACTTTTTTCTCCACTTTTTCTCCTCTTATGCTCCACTTTTTCTCCACTTTTTCTCCTCTTATGCTCCACTTTTTCTCCACTTTTTCTCCACTTTTTCTCCATTTTTTTCTCCACTTATTCTCCACTTTTTCTCCTCTTATTCTCCACTTTTTCTCCACTTTTTCTCCACTTTTTCTCCTCTTATTCTCCACTTTTTCTCCACTTTTTCTCCACTTTTTCTCCACTTTTTCTCCATTTTTTTCTCCACTTTCTCCACTTTTTCTCCACTTTTTTCTCCACTTTTTCTCCTCTTATGCTCCACTTTTTCTCCTCTTAATCTCCACTTTTTCTCCACTTTTTCTCCACTTTTTCTCCACTTTTTTCTCCACTTTTTCTCTTCTTATGCTCCACTTTTTCTCCACTTTTTCTCCACTTTTTCTCCACTTTTTCTCCACTTTTTCTCCTCTTAATCTCCACTTTTTCTCCTCTTATGCTCCACTTTTTCTCCACTTTTTCTCCACGTTTTCTCCACTTTTTTCTCCACTTTTTCTCCTCTTATGCTCCACTTTTTCTCCACTTTTTCTCCACTTTTTCTCCTCTTAATCTCCACTTTTTCTCCACTTTTTCTCCACTTTTTCTCCACTTTTTCTCCACGTTTTCTCCACGTTTTCTCCACGTTTTCTCCACTTTTTTCTCCACTTTTTCTCCTCTTATGCTCCACTTTTTCTCCACTTTTTCTCCACTTTTTCTCCTCTTAATCTCCACTTTTTCTCCACTTTTTCTCCACTTTTTCTCCACTTTTTCTCCACTTTTTTCTCCACTTTTTCTCCACTTTTTCTCCTCTTATGCTCCACTTTTTCTCCACTTTTTCTCCACTTTTTCTCCACGTTTTCTCCACGTTTTCTCCACTTTTTTCTCCACTTTTTCTCCTCTTATGCTCCACTTTTTCTCCACTTTTTCTCCTCTTAATCTCCACTTTTTCTCCACTTTTTCTCCACTTTTTCTCCACTTTTTCTCCACTTTTTCTCCACTTTTTTCTCCACTTTTTCTCCACTTTTTCTCCTCTTATGCTCCACTTTTTCTCCACTTTTTCTCCACTTTTTCTCCTCTTATGCTCCACTTTTTCTCCACTTTTTCTCCACTTTTTCTCCTCTTATGCTCCACTTTTTCTCCACTTTTTCTCCACTTTTTCTCCACTTTTTTCTCCACTTTTTCTCCACTTTTTCTCCACTTTTTCTCCTCTTATGCTCCACTTTTTCTCCACTTTTTCTCCACTTTTTCTCTATTTTTTTCTCCACTTATTCTCCACTTTTTCTCCTCTTATTCTCCACTTTTTCTCCACTTTTTCTCCACTTTTTCTCCTCTTATTCTCCACTTTTTCTCCACTTTTTCTCCACTTTTTCTCCACTTTTTCTCCATTTTTTTCTCCACTTTCTCCACTTTTTCTCCACTTTTTTCTCCACTTTTTCTCCTCTTATGCTCCACTTTTTCTCCTCTTAATCTCCACTTTTTCTCCACTTTTTCTCCACTTTTTCTCCACTTTTTTCTCCACTTTTTCTCCTCTTATGCTCCACTTTTTCTCCACTTTTTCTCCACTTTTTCTCCACTTTTTCTCCTCTTAATCTCCACTTTTTCTCCTCTTATGCTCCACTTTTTCTCCACTTTTTCTCCACTTTTTCTCCACTTTTTCTCCTCTTATGCTCCACTTTTTCTCCACTTTTTCTCCTCTTAATCTCCACTTTTTCTCCTCTTATGCTCCACTTTTTCTCCACTTTTTCTCCACTTTTTCTCCTCTTATGCTCCACTTTTTCTCCACTTTTTCTCCACTTTTTCTCCTCTTATGCTCCACTTTTTCTCCACTTTTTCTCCACTTTTTTCTCCACTTTTTCTCCTCTTATGCTCCACTTTTTCTCCACTTTTTCTCCACTTTTTCTCCACTTATGCTCCACTTTTTCTCCACTTTTTCTCCACTTTTTTCTCCACTTTTTCTCCTCTTAATCTCCACTTTTTCTCCACTTTTTCTCCACTTTTTCTCCACTTTTTCTCCACTTTTTTCTCCACTTTTTCTCCACTTTTTCTCCTCTTATGTTCCACTTATTCTCCACTTTTTCTCCACTTTTTCTCTACTTTTTCTATGGTCGGTCTACCCATTAGCTCTGCCATGCATAGTGTAGCTCTACACCTACTGCACATGTTACTTTATGATTGACATCTCTTTCGTACCAGAGCTGTCTAAGTCTACTCTGACCCCATATTTGTCATTACTATATTGTCCTTGTACTGTATTATGACATTTGTATCATGTGTTTCATTTCTTGCTGTGTTGCAATTTTTTTGCTGCATCCCAATTGTACCTCTACATTGTTCGAGGTTATGTTATTGTTCTCTCACTCTTATGTGATACTGATTATTGTCATTTTTCATGATTACATGTAGATAAGTCCAATCTGACGAAGGCTCAGGCCGAAACGTCATTTGTAACTTGTTTTGGACAAAAACATATATGCTTATGAAAAAAAAAATTTCTTAATACGGACCAATAAAGAGTGATTTTGCATTACTATCCGTTGTGACTTACTGACTTAGTCTGGGAGATATAGAGTGCCGAGGTTACTCACTAATTTTATCTATTATTACCTCTGAGCACCTATATACCAGTGAGCAGAGCTTCCTCTACAGTAGTTCTCCTGATTAGGCATGCCCTTACCTCATGAGCAGGGCATTGCAGCTTTGGTAGCAACCATTACGACATGGACTCTGCTGCTGTGGACCCGGGGAGAGTGAGTGCAGATTCATTGCACCCACACTCCTCACATGAAGGGTCCGCACTCCTAGAAAATGGGGGATACGTTCCCTGAGTGTCTCCCCCCCATATTCTAGACGGTCCAGAGTCGTCGTGGGACCCCTTTATTTTTTTTCTTACAATAAATTGGTGAAAGAGGAAATGTTTTGGGGACTGTTTTTTCAAATAAATTTCTTTTGTCGATTTTTTGTTTTTGTTAGTACTGACAGTTTATGATGTTGGGTATCTAATAGACGCCATGACATCACAAACTGCTGGGCTTGATCTCAGGTGACTTTACAGCTAGTATCAACCCGATTTATTACCCCGTTTGCCACTGCACCAGGGCACGGGATGAGCTGGGGTGAAGCGCCAGGATTGGCGCATCTAGTGGATGCGCCACGTCTGGGGTGCCTGCGGCCTGCTATTTTTAGGCTGTGAAGGCCCAATAACTATGGACCTTCCCACCCTGAGAATACCAGACCACAGCTGTCCGCTTTACCTTGGCTGGTGATCCAATTTGGGGGGTCCCCTACTTTTATTGTGTAATTATTAATATTTATAAAATAATTATAAAAAAGAGCCTGAGGGGACCTCCACATTGGATCCCCAACCACGGTAAAGCTGCCAGCTGTGGTTTTCAGGCTACAGCCGTCTGCTTTACCCTAGCTGGCTATCAAAAATGGGGGGACCCAACGTAATTTTTTTTTTTTAACTATTTTTTAAATAGAAAAAATTAATGGGCTTCCCTGTATTTTGATTGCCAACCAAGGTAACGGCAGGCAGATGGGGGTGGCAACCCATAGCTGTCTGCTTTATCTGCGCTGAGAATCAAAAATACCGCGGAGCGCTACGTCATTTTTTTAAAGATTTATTTTTACAGCACTGTGATGTCCAGCAATCAAAATACAGGGAAGCCCATTTTATTTTTAGTTATTTAAATAAATAATTAAAAAAAATATATGTTAGCTCCCACTGCATTTTTTGTATTGCTAGCTAAGGGTAATCCAAGCAGCTACTGGCTGCTAACCCCCACTGCTTGGTGTTACCTTCACTGGCAATGGAAAATCCAGGGAAGCATTTTTTTTTTTTTTTGCCAAAAAGCTACAAAAAAAGGACGTGAGCTTCGCCATATTTTTGTATGCTAGCCAGGTATAGCAGGCAGGTGCTGGAAGAGTTGGATACAGCGCCAGAAGATGGCGCTTCTATGAAAATGCCATTTTCTGATGTGGCTGCAGACTGCAATTCGCAGCAGTGGGGCCCAGAAAGCTCAGGCCAACCGGTGGTGCGGATTCCAATCCCAGCTGCCTAGTTGTACCCGGCTGGACACAAAAATAGGGCGAAGCCCACGTCATTTGTTTTTTAATTATTTCATGAAATAAGTGAAATAATTAAAAAAAACGGGCTTCCCTATATTTTTAGTTCCCAGCCGGGTACAAATAGGCAACTGGGGGTTGGAGGCAGCCCATGGCTGCCTGCTGTACCTGGCTAGCATACAAAAATATGGCGAAGCCCACGTCATTTTTTTGGTGGGCAAAAAAATTCTGCATACAGTCCTGGATGGAGTATGCTGAGCCTTGTAGTTCTGCAGCTGCTGTCTGTCTGTATGGAGAAGAGCAGACAGCAGCTGCAGAACTACAAGGCTCAGCATACACCATCCAGGACTGTATGCAGAAGTTTTTTGCCCACCAAAAAAATGACGTGGGCTTCGCCATATTTTTGTATGCTAGCCAGGTACAGCTGGCAGCCACGGGCTGCCTCCAACCCCCAGTTGCCTATTTGTACCCGGCTGGGAACCAAAAATATAGGGAAGCCCGTTTTTTTTAATTATTTCACTTATTTCATGAAATAATTAAAAAACAAATGACGTGGGCTTCGCCCTATTTTTGTGTCCAGCCAGGTACAACTAGGCAGCTGGGGATTGGAATCCGCAGCACAGGTTAGCCCGAGGTTTGTGGGCGCCTCTGCTGCGGATTTCAGTCCGCAGCCGTCCCAGAAAATGGCGCTCTCATAGAAGCGCCATCATCTGGCGCTGTATCCAACTCTTCCAACAGCCCTGGAGCCGGGTGGCTTGTTGGGTAATCATGAGTTAATAGTGGCTTTGTTTTACCAGCCAGTATTAAGCCAGAGATTCTTAATGTCAGGCACGTTTGACCCAGCCATTAAGAATCTCCAATAAAGGGTTAAAAAAAGACACCACACAGAGAAAAAATACTTTAATAGAAATAAATACACAGACACATTAGAGACTCCATCTTTATTACCCCCTGTCAGCCCTCCACGATCCTGCTCTTCTGTCTTCTTTCTTTCTAGTGTAGTAGTAGTGACGATTGTAGTGAGGGGCATCACTTGGGGCTGGGGAACCTCCATCCTAACTACAATGCTCACTACAATCGGGAAGCAGCGTGCAGCCTTCACTCCGTGAGTGATCACTGCTGGCTGCTAGCGGTAACGCTGACAGACGCGTTACCATAGCAACGGTGCTCCCGGAGCCGCGGTTAGCGGTGACGTCACCGCTAACTGCGTTGCTATGGCAACGGTGATCTCCGTTAATGACCGGCTGTGTCAGCCGGTCCCTAACGGAACGGGGAGTCGACCGTGTGCTAGAGCATGTCGCCGGTACACGGCGATACACATATGTGCACCGTGTACCGGAGAGATGCACTCGCAGGTCCTACATGACGTGTCATAGTCATGTGACCAGTCTGTAGCCAATGAGATAATAGCCACGTGACTGGTCACATGGCTATTTTGACGTCACGATAGGTCCTGCTTCTCTGCTGGCAGTGCAGGTCACCGGGAGGATTCAGCGATCATCGGATGGAATAGCGGCAGGAGACAGAGTGCAGAAGGGATCGCGAGGACCGGTAAGTGTTATGGCAATGTTTATTAACTGTTTGTGTACATTTATAATGCATTTTTATGTGTTTGTGATTGCCTCCCATTATAGCCTATACGTTCGAGTTCGGTTCGTCGAACGTTCGACGAACCGAACTCGAACGGGACCCCCGTTCGGCGAACCGGCCTCGAGCCGAACCGGGACCGGTTCGCTCATCTCTAGTCAATACTATTGGTGTTTATTTAAGAAAATACAAAAAAATTGTCAAAAAATTAGAAAATGTCACAATTTTAAAGCTTTCAATTCTTATGCCCATAAATCAGATGGGTGAACCGCACAAAATAGTTAATAAATAACATTTCACACATATCTACTTTAAATCAGCACCATTTTTGAAACATAATTTTTGTGTTAGGAAGTTAGAAGGGTTCAAGTTTATCAGCAATTTCTCATTTTTCCAACAAAATTTACAAAACCATTTTCTTAGGGACCCCATCACATTTGAAGTGACTTCAAGAGTAGAGATGAGCGAACCGGTCCCGGTTCGGCTCGAGGTCGGTTCGCCGAACGGAGGTCCCGTTCGAGTTCGGCTCGTCGAACGTTCGACGAACCGAACTCGAACTGCATAGGAAACAATGGCAGGCAATCACAAACACAGAAAAACACCTAGAAAACACCCTCAAAGGTGTCCAAAAGGTGACAAATGACTCACAACACAACACAAACACATGGGAAAGTGACAAGGACATATACTCATGCGAAAACAAAACAGCTGGTCAAGGAAAAAGAGGAGGACACACAGATATAGGCATGGCACGCCCTTCTAAAATCATGTAAAACACCGCAAGGTGACTCCAAGCGTAGTCTCCCTTTTTTTCCAAAAATTGGGCCCCACACACACCCACCCATTCAGTGGCAGCAGTTGTGCCCCAGTTGTACAATTCACAGCTAGATTTGCATCAAGCACATTCAAAAATACGCCATTCTTATCCGTCCCCAGGATGACACCGGGGTAGGTAGCAAAGTCTTTCCTGACCCCAGCTCTGTTCATCTTGGCTTCTTTTAAAAACACAGCAAGCAAGGGTTACTCCAAGCGGAGTCTCCCTTTTTTCAAAAAATTATGCCCCACACACATCCACCCATTCAGTGGTAGCACTTGTGCCCTAGTTGTACACTTCACAGCTAGATTTGCATCAAGCACATTCAAAAATACGCCATTCTTATCCGTCCCCAGGATGACACCGGGGTAGGTAGCAAAGTCTTTCCTGATCCCAGCTCTGTTCATCTTGGCTTCTTTTAAAAACACAGCAAGCAAGGGTTACTCCAAGCGGAGTCTCCCTTTTTTCCAAAAATTGGGCCCCACACACACTCACCCATTCAGTGGCAGCACTTGTGCCCTAGTTGTACACTTCACAGCTAGATTTGCATCAAGCACATTCCAAAATACGCCATAATTAACCGTCCCCAGGATGACACCAGGGTAGGTAGCAAAGTCTTTCCTGATCCCAGCTCTGTTCATCTTGGCTTCTTTTAAAAACAATGTAAGCAAGGGTTACTCCAAGCGGAGTCTCCCTTTTTTCCAAAAATTGGGCCACACAGACACCCACCCCATCAGTGGCAGCACTTGGGCCCTAGTTGCAAACAGGATGTTTTGATTTGCATCAAGCACATTCAAAAATACGCCATAATTAACCGTCCCCAGCATGACACCGGGGTAGGTAGATAAAGTCTTTGCTGAACCATGACTTGTTCATCTTGGCTTCTTTTAAAAACAATGTAAGCAAGGGTTACTCAGAGCGGAGTCTCCCTTTTTTTCCAAAAATTGTGCCCCACTCACACCCACCCATTCAGTGGCAGCACTTGTGCCCTAGTTGTACACTTCACAGCTAGATTTGCATCAAGCACATTCAAAAATACGCCATAATTAACCGTCCCCAGGATGACACCAGGGTAGGTAGCAAAGTCTTTCCTGATCCCAGCTCTGTTCATCTTGGCTTCTTTTAAAAACAATGTAAGCAAGGGTTACTCCAAGCGGAGACTCCCTGTTTTCCAAAAATTGGGCCACACAGACACCCACCCCATCAGTGGCAGCACTTGGGCCCTAGTTGCAAACAGGATGTTTTGATTTGCATCAAGCACATTCCAAAATACGCCATAATTAACCGTCCCCAGCATGACACTGGGGTAGGTAGATAGTCTTTGCTGAACCATGACTTGTTCATCTTGGCTTCTTTTAAAAACAATGTAAGCAAGGGTTACTCCAAGCGGAGTCTCCCTTTTTTTCCAAAAATTGTGCCCCACACACACCCACCCATTCAGTGGCAGCACTTGTGCCCTAGTTGTACACTTCACAGCTAGATTTGCATCAAGCACATTCAAAAATACGCCATAATTAACTGTCCCCAGGATGACTCCGGGGTAGGTAGCAAAGTCTTTCCTGATCCCAGCTCTGTTCATCTTGGATCATTTTTAAAAAACACAGCAAGCAAGGGTTACTCCAAGCGGAGTCTCCCTTTTTTTCCAAAAATTGTGCCCCACACACACCCACCCATTCAGTGGCAGCACTTGTGCCCTAGTTGTACACTTCACAGCTAGATTTGCATCAAGCACATTCCAAAATACGCCATTCTTATCCGTCCCCAGGATGACACCAGGGTAGGTAGCAAAGTCTTTCCTGATCCCAGCTCTGTTCATCTTGGCTTCTTTTAAAAACAATGTAAGCAAGGGTTACTCCAAGCGGACTCTCCCTTTTTTTCCAAAAATTGTGCCCCACACACACCCACCCATTCAGTGGCAGCACTTGTGCCCTAGTTGTACACTTCACAGCTAGATTTGCATCAAGCACATTCCAAAATACGCCATAATTAACCGTCCCCAGGATGACACCAGGGTAGGTAGCAAAGTCTTTCCTGATCCCAGCTCTGTTCATCTTGGCTTCTTTTAAAAACAATGTAAGCAAGGGTTACTCCGAGCGGAGTCTCCCTTTTTTTTCCAAAAATTGTGCCCCACACACACCCACCCATTCAGTGGCAGCACTTGTGCCCTAGTTGTACACTTCACAGCTAGATTTGCATCAAGCACATTCCAAATCCACAAGCATTTACTCTCCCCAGGATGACACAGGGGTTGTAAATTCCTTCTGGATCCATGACTTGTTCATTTTGATGAACGTCAGTCTGTCCACATTGTCACTGGACAGACGCGTGCGCTTATCTGTCAGCACACACCCAGCAGCACTGAAGACACGTTCAGAGACAACGCTCGCAGCTGGACACGACAAAATCTCCAAGGCGTAAGTTGAGAGCTCTGGCCATTTTTCTAGGTTTGAAGCCCAAAAGGAGCAAGGCTCCAGTTGCACAGTTATGGCATCGATGTTCATTTGGAGATACTCCTGTATCATCCTCTCCAGCCGTTGACTATGTGTCAGACTTGTTGTCTCTGGTGGCCTTGCAAAGGAGGGTCTAAAAAAATTATGAATGATTCCATAAAATTGCTGTTACCAGCACCAGATACGGTCCTACTGGTACGTGTAGACTGTTGAAGATGACGAGACCGTCCCATGTTTGTCAAGTTACAACTGGGAGATTCACTCCCTGCATCTGCACGGTTGTTTGGTGGAAAAGCGGATCTAAGATCGAGTAACAGCTTCTGCTGATACTCCTGCATACGTGCGTCCCTTTCTATGGCTGGAATTATGTCACAAAATTTGGACTTGTACCGGGGATCTAATAGTGTGGCAAGCCAGTAGTCATCATCACTTCTAATTTTGACAATACGAGGGTCATGTTGGAGGTAGTGCAACAAGAAGGCACTCATGTGTCTTGCGCAGCCATGCGGACCAAGTCCACGCTGTGTTTGTGGCATAGAGGTGCTAACCGTTCTTTCTTCCTCTGACATCTCCCCCCAACCTCTTTCAACTGAAATTTGACCAAGGTCTCCCTCATCTGCTGAGTCTTCCATGTCCATGGACAGTTCGTCCTCCATTTCTTCATGTCCTCCTGCACCTTCCTCAACATCTCGCCTGCTACCATGCGCCCTTGTTGATCCCTGTCCCCCATGCTCCCATGCCTGGCGCCTTGGTGATGATGAACGTCTGGACCTTGGTGATGTTGTTGTGTCTTGCGCATATGAATCCTCCTGTAGTTCATCCCCTTCCTGTTGTCCCACCCCCTGACTCCGAATAGTGTTTAGCGTGTGTTCCAGCATGTAAATGACTGGAATCGTCATGCTGATAATGGCATTGTCAGCGCTAAACATATTCGTCGCCATGTCGAAACTGTGCAGAAGGGTGCATAGGTCCTTGATCTGAGACCACTCCATCAGGGTGATCTGCCCCACCTCTGCATCTCGTTGGCCCAGGCTATACGTCATGACGTATTGCACCAGGGCACGGCGGTGCTGCCACAGTTGCTGTAACATGTGGAGAGTTGAATTCCAGCGTGTCGCCACATCGCATTTCAGGCAATGAACCGGCAGGCCGAAAGACTTCTGGAGCGATGCAAGTCGCTCAGCTGCGGCGCTTGAACGGCGGAAGTGAGCAGACAGTTTTCGTGCCCTGTTCAGAAGGCCATCTAGGCCGGGATACTGTGTTAAAAATTGCTGCACGACAAGGTTCAACACGTGAGCCATACAAGGTACGTGTGTCACCTTGCCCAGGCGAAGGGCCGCACCCAGGTTTGCAGCATTGTCGCACACGGCCTTACCAGGCTGCAGGTTGAGTGGAGACAACCATTTATTAAACTCGGACCGCAGAGCTGACCACAACTCCTCAGCTGTGTGACTCTTATTCCCAAGACATGTCAAGCTAAAGACCGCCTGATGCCGTTGCGCTCTGCTGCCAGCATAGTAATGAGGGGTGCGTGATTCCTTCTGCGCAGTGAGAACGCTGGTGGCCTGACCAGGCAGGCTTGGGGCGGAGGTGGAGGACCCAGATGAGGTGGAGGATGCAGAAGCAGTGACGGAACTTGGACAGACAGAGGATTGACACACAAGTCGTGGGGACGGCAAGACTTGTGCAGCAGACCCTTCACCATCTATCACCATAGTTACCCAGTGCCCAGTCAGCGACATGTAACGTCCCTGTCCATGCTTACTGGTCCAAGTATTGGTGGTGAAATGCACCCGTTCACACACAGAGTTTCTCAAAGAAGCGGTGATGTTGTGTGCGACATGCTGGTGTAGCGCGGGCACACCTTTCTTAGAGAAGTAGTGGCGACTAGGCATCTGGTACTGGGGCACAGCGACAGACATAAGGTCTCTAAAATCCTGTGTGTCCACTAGGCGGAAAGGCAGCATTTCTGTAGCCAACAGCTTACAGAGGGATAGAGTCAACCTCTTAGCTTTGTCATGGGTCGCAGGAAATGGCCTTTTATTTGTCCACATCTGAGGGACAGAGATCTGGCTGCTGTGTGTAGACGGTGTTGAGTAGGGTGTCCCTGGAAAAATGCAGGTTTGTGAGGAAAGTGCAGGCAGAGACATGATGTTGCCTTCATCCAAAGTTGGTGCTATCGATGTCTGAGACAGCTGTACACACTCACTTGTTTCCCCTTCCAAAACAACTGACGACCTACCAAGCAAACTGCCTGTTGCGGTTACAGTGGTGGAAGTTGTGGGTGGAAAAACAGGTGTGACAGCTGTCCCCACAGTCCTAGAAGATGACGAGCGCGCGGATGCACTGGAAGGGGCAGGCGGTGGATGGTTCGCTCCGCTAGGCCGCATTGCAGCACGGTGAGCTTCCCACCGGGCCATATGATATTTATTCATGTGACGATTCATGGAAGAAGTTGTCAAACTGCTGAGGTTTTGACCTCTACTAAGAGAACCATGACAAATTTTACAGATCACATAATTTGGGCGATCTTTTTCTATGTCAAAAAAGGACCAGGCTAGGCAAGGCTTAGAGGCCATGCGACCTGATGATCCACCCCGAATAATGCTCAGAGGCAGAGTGGTGGCTGAGGATGCAGTTGTAGACGTGCTACCAGTACTCCGACTCTGTCCAGGAAGGCGCAAGGTAACTTCGTCATCAGTTGCATCCTCCTCCACCACCTCTGTTGACCTCCTCGAGTGCCTGACTGTGGGTTGACAGTAGGTGGGATCTAGAACTTCATCATCAATTGTTGTGTTTGCACTCCCCTCCCCCTCT
Source organism: Anomaloglossus baeobatrachus (assembly GCF_048569485.1). Lineage (NCBI taxonomy): Eukaryota > Metazoa > Chordata > Amphibia > Anura > Aromobatidae > Anomaloglossus > Anomaloglossus baeobatrachus. Next base: position 523,261,253 of record NC_134354.1, read on the forward strand.
GACCGAGCCTCTTCTTGCCCTGACCGAATATTTAAGTTGTCATCCCAATCGGGTATCTGAGTCTCATCTTCATCAGTATGTTCCTCATTGTCTATAACCACAGGTGTTACAGTTTGTGACAAAGGGTCAACATTATGCTCCGAAACTTTGTACTCATGGCCTGAATCAGAGTCACAAAGGTTCTGGGCATCACTGCAGACCATTTCCTGTTCTGTACTCACTGTAGCTTGGGAGCAGACCTCTGATTCCCAGGCTATAGTGTGACTGAACATCTCTGCAGACTCAGCCATCTCAGTTCCACCATACTGTGCAGGGCTGATGGAGACTTCAGAGCTGGGAGAAATCAAGTTTGATTGGGATGACAACTCAGAGGACTGGTGTTTTTTGGATGCGGTACTTGAAGTGGCTGAGAGGGCACTTGTTGGACCACTTGAGATCCATTCAAGCATTTTCCTTTTTTGCCCATCATCTACCTTTGTTCCTGTTGTTCGTGTCCGTAAAAAAGGGAGCACATCGGATTGTCCACGGTAAGTAGTAGACATCCCCACGGACAAAACCTTTTTTGCCTTTTCCACCATGCCTCTTCCCCTTTCCACCAGCATCTGTCATTTTGCCACTCATGTTGATTGCGACAAGATTGTGGACTGAAAATGTGGTAGTAAAAATTGAGAGGTGGTGTAGATTGCAGTGGTGGTCTAGCTTTATTAACAGCAGAATAATAAAGAATAAATATCCCTGACAATGCAACTACGGCCCTTAAACTGGCAGCAAAAATTGCTAGTATAATGGCTTAGTTATAATGAGTTGGAGTGTGCAATGCAGGCAGATGCGCTCTGCAAATGTCTTTGCACTAGTGTGACTATAGCAAAGTCCAATAGCCACGTTTAGGATGCCACTAGGTACACTGAGTGTTTGCTAGTATAATGGCTTAGTTATAATGAGTTGGAGTGTGCAATGCAGGCAGAGGTGCTCTGCAAATGTCTTTGCACTAGTGTGACTATAGCAAAGTCCAATAGCCACGTTTAGGATGCCACTAGGTACACTGAGTGTTTGCTAGTATAATGGCTTAGTTATAATGAGTTGGAGTGTGCAATGCAGGCAGAGGTGCTCTGCAAATGTCTTTGCACTAGTGTGACTATAGCAAAGTCCAATAGCCACGTTTAGGATGCCACTAGGTACACTGAGTGTTTGCTAGTATAATGGCTTAGTTATAATGAGTTGGAGTGTGCAATGCAGGCAGAGGTGCTCTGCAAATGTCTTTGCACTAGTGTGACTATAGCAAAGTCCAATAGCCACGTTTAGGATGCCAGTAGGTACACTGAGTGTTTGCTAGTATAATGGCTTAGTTATAATGAGTTGGAGTGTGCAATGCAGGCAGAGGTGCTCTGCAAATGTCTTTGCACTAGTGTGACTAGACAACAGTCCAATAGCCACGTTTAGGATGGCGCTAGGTACACTGAGTGTTTGCTAGTATAATGGCTTAGTTATAATGAGTTGGAGTGTGCAATGCAGGCAGACGTGCTCTGCAAATGTCTTTGCACTAGTGTGACTAGACAACAGTCCAATAGCCACGTTTAGGATGCCACTAGGTACACTGAGTGTTTGCTAGTATAATGGCTTAGTTATAATGAGTTGGAGTGTGCAATGCAGGCAGACGTGCTCTGCAAATGTTTTTGCACTAGTGTGACTATAGCAAAGTCCAATAGCCACGTTTAGGATGCCACTAGGTACACTGAGTGTTTGCTAGTATAATGGCTTAGTTATAATGAGTTGGAGTGTGCAATGCAGACAGAGGTGCTCTGCAAATGTCTTTGCACTAGTGTGACTATAGCAAAGTCCAATAGCCACGTTTAGGATGCCACTAGGTACACTGAGTGTTTGCTAGTATAATGGCTTAGTTCTAATGAGTTGGAGTGTGCAATGCAGGCAGACGTGCTCTGCAAATGTCTTTGCACTAGTGTGACTATAGCAAAGTCCAATAGCCACGTTTAGGATGCCACTAGGTACACTGAGTGTTTGCTAGTATAATGGCTTAGTTATAATGAGTTGGAGTGTGCAATGCAGGCAGAGGTGCTCTGCAAATGTCTTTGCACTAGTGTGACTATAGCAAAGTCCAATAGCCACGTTTAGGATGCCACTAGGTACACTGAGTGTTTGCTAGTATAATGGCTTAGTTATAATGAGTTGGAGTGTGCAATGCAGGCAGACGTGCTCTGCAAATGTCTTTTCACTAGTGGGAATATAGCAAAGTCCAATAGCCACGTTTAGGATGCCACTAGGTACACTGAGTGTTTGCTAGTATAATGGCTTAGTTATAATGAGTTGGAGTGTGCAATGCAGGCAGAGGTGCTCTGCAAATGTCTTTGCACTAGTGTGACTATAGCAAAGTCCAATAGCCACGTTTAGGATGCCACTAGGTACACTGAGTGTTTTCTAGTATAATGGCTTAGTTATAATGAGTTGGAGTGTGCAATGCAGGCAGACGTGCTCTGCAAATGTCTTTGCACTAGTGGGACTATAGCAAAGTCCAATAGCCACGTTTAGGATGCCACTAGGTACACTGAGTGTTTGCTAGTATAATGGCTTAGTTATAATGAGTTGGAGTGTGCAGAGGACAGGAGGGTACAGTGGCAGGATTGTGGGGCTCTGGGTAGAGGAATGGAAGCCTGCCTTTCTATTCCCTCCTAATAGGGAAATGCAGGGAGGAAATCCCTGACCTTGGCTACACAGACGCTGTCGCTGTTTTCAGGACCTGTCACCTATGGCTCTGACCCTAACGGTTTGAGCCCTTAAAAGGACTGCTAGAAAGTGCTATCCCTAAGCTGTCCAGCGCTGTGTATGGAGCGCATACAGCTGTATCGGCGATAGGACTCAGGAGGACGGAGCTGCGACAGTGATGTCTGACACCAAAGACGCAGAAGAGATAATGGCGTCCTGGAGGAAAATGTCCGGTTTTATAATGCAGGGACATGTGACATGGACATCCTATCACACATGCCGTTGCTTCTCTGGCTAAAAGTCCACTTAGCTGTGTGTGTGTCTGAGATTGGCTGACATGCTGGCCCGCCCCACTACACGCGCGCGCTTAGGGAAGGAAGACAAGGAAAAAAAAAAAAATGGCGATCGCCATTATAGAAACAGCAGTGATCTGAAGGCGCTGTTCACGCACACTATACACTGAAATGTCATAATAGTGTGATTCACAGAGTGACTTACACTATTACAGCGGAAACCAAGCTAGGAATTAGCTGTTTTTTTGCTGCTAGAACCGTTCTCGAACGTTTCTAGAACTATCGAGCTTTTGCAAAAATCTCAAGTTCTAGTTCGATCTAGAACAGGCCCCAAAATCACTCGAGCCTAGAACTGGAGAACCTCGAACCACGAACCGTGCTCAACTCTATTCAAGAGGCCTAGGTGACAGAAAACACCCAAACATAACACCATTCTAAATACTACACCTCTCACACTGCTCAAAACCACATCAAGAAGTTTATTAACCTTTTAAGTGCTTCGCATCAACTAAGGAATATGTTAGGAAAAAATTAAAGTTTTACTTTTTCACACAAAAATTTTACTTTAGCCCCAAATTTTGCATTTTTACAGGAGTAACAGGAAATAAATGCACCAAACAATTTGTTGTAGAATTTTTCCTAAGTATGCTGATACCCCTTATGTGGTGAAAAACTACTGTTATGGTGCGAGGCAGGGCTCGTAAGGGAAGGATCGTCATTCAAGTTTTGGAACGTAAAATTGTCTGGAATCGATAGCAAACACAATCCCGTGTTTCCAGAGCCCCTGATGTGATTAAACTGTGGAAACCCCCAATAATACACCCCATTTTGGAAACTAGACCTCTTAAAAAATTTATAACGCTTAGTTGTGATTAAAAAAAAATCTAATTTTTCCCACTAAAATGTTGTTTTAGCTCAAAATTTAGCAATTTCACAAGGGTAACAGGAGAAAATACTCCATACAATTTGTTTCACAATTTCTCCTCATTGCAACAATCCCCTGTATGTGGTGGAAAACTACTTTATGGGCGAATGGCAGGCTTCAGGAGGGAAGGAGTGCCATTTAACTTTTGATATGGAAAATTGGATGCCATTTCGCATTTAGAAAGCCCCTGCTATGCCTAAAAAAATGGAAAACCCCACATGTGACCCAATGTTGGAAACTAGACCACTCAAAGAATTTATGCAGATGTGTGCGTGAGCTGAAACTGAATTTTATAATGTTGAGCCGTGAAAATGAAAAATCACTTTTTCCCCACGAAATGTTGTTTTAGCTCCAAATTTAGCAATTTCACAAATATAACAAGGGAAATTGAAACATTCATTGTGTTGTGCAATTTCTATTGATTATGCTGATACCCCATATGTGGTGAAAAATTACTGTTTGGGCACACAGCAGGGCTGGGAATGGAAGGAGTACCAATTCGACTTTTGAAATGCATAATTGACTGCAATTGTTAGTGGATGCTAGGTCCTGTTTGGAGAACCCCTGATGGGCCTAAACAATGCAAACCCCCCACAAGTGACCACAATTTAAAAACTAGACTCCTCAAAGAGTTTATCTTGATGTGTGGTGAGTACCTTGAACCCTCAAGTGTTTCACAGAATTTTATAACGTTGAGCTGTGAATATAAAAAATATTTTTTTTTCTAACAAAAATGTTGTTTTAGCTCAAAATTTTGCATTTTCACAAGATTATCAAAAAAAGATTGTTGTGCAATTTCCTCTTATTACGCCAACATTCCATTTGTGATGGAAAACTTGTTTGGGCGCACGGCAAGATGCGGTAGAGAGATTTGATTATTGAAGTGCAAAATTGTCTGCAACCGATTATGGACAACATGTTGCATTGCAGAGCTGCCAAGGTTCCAAAAATGCGGAATCCCCCTAAAAATGACAATATTTTGAAAACTACACCCCTCAAGAAATGTATCTAGGGGTGTGGTGTGCATCTTGAACTCATTGGTGATTCCAAAATTTTATAATATTGGTCTGTGAAAATGAAATCTTCTGGGGGGTTTTCAACAAAAATAATCCTGAAGGCACACATTTTTATTTTTATAAGAGTAACAGTAGAACATGGACTGCAAAATCTTTTACGCAATTTCTCCTAGGTATGAAAATATCCCATATATAATCAGAAACTACTTTTCAGGAACTGTGCAAAGCTCAGAAATGAATAATCGCCATATCAGAGTGCATATTTGGCTAGAGTGGTTTGCAGGTGCCATGTCACATTGGCAGAGCCCCTGAGGTGCTAGAACAGCAGAAATCCCCAAGTGACCACATCTTACAACCTGTAACCTCAATTAATTTGTAGCGCCCCTGAACCACTCAGGGCACTACTAAGTACTGCATCCTCCCCATGATGCAGGGCCTACCCCTAGGGACTTGGAACACCAGTGCCAGTGACATCTGCACACACAAAATCCCAGTTTCCACTCCACACCAAAGGTAATTGGCTAGTCAGACACCAAAGGGATGGCCACCTAGATAGGAGAAGTTTAAAGGCAAGGAGAGTGAAGTGAAGAGGTTGGAAGTGTGGAGAGACGTGCCAAATACTGGGTCGTGTAACGGTGACCCGGGGGCACAGGAGAGTGGTCGCCAGGGTAGGTACACCCGAATACCACTGGGACCAGAGCAACAACGGGGCACAGGGCCCTAGGTCAGTCATCAGCTTCACGCGGCCTTGCAAATACCTGCACAGTGAGGGGACCTTCACGAACCTCACTGACTCAAAGATCCTGAGGCATCAGCAGTAACAAGCGGATCAGGGTTCGGAACACAGACCAGCCCTACAGGGTCCACACTGCCCGCCATACGGACAAGGAGACTGCCAAAGGACAGTCGGGCCTCAAACCAGCTCCGAGCTCCTGGGACCCAACCACACTGAGGTTGCCAGGGACAGAACAACTGAGTCATCAAACTGGCACTGGAACTACAGGGACCTGAAGAATCAGGCCCTTATACTATATAGACCTCACACTGCACAGTAATGAACACTCTGCCACCTGCCTCCACAGTAACTCACTGCCCTTCCTCTCTGTACACAAGCTTACATACTCTCTGTGTATACCACCAGCCCGTGTGCAGCAGGTGGGAACCACTGAGACAGGCAGTGAAAGGCAGAGCCGGCACTGAGCACCGCAGGTCGTGGAGGCACAGCCGGGAAGGGCCCAACTGTGAGTAAAGACTGTTAACTTACAACCCACGGTGTGGCCTGCCTTCTTTGGCAAAAGTCTCCACCATATATCCACCTCCGGGGCTCCGCCCTACCTGCGGATGGCCTACCACCATAGCTGCCATTACCACCAGCCCTACGGATAACTATCTCAGCAGCGGCAGTTCCACCATCTTAACAGCAACCCACAGGTGGCGTCACACCAATGACTTCAATCTCCCCTGGAAATACTCCCCATTAAAAAGCATCCCCAGGGTCACAGAACCGTGCAACGGCCAGCATTCACCCGTGACACAGCATCCCCATAAATATATGGCCCGGGACTGAGTACCCCATAGCCCTGGGTGACACAGATTTTTCCTGGCATCACGAACAGGATATGGACTAGGCCCATTAACCCGGGTGATGTGCGCCTTATGTGTGACTGTACAGTACCATTTGGCGACACGGTGAGACTCTAGGGGGATGGAGCGCCATTTGACTTATGGAGAACAGAGTTTGCCAGAATAGTTTTTGGACTTTTTTTTTCAGAGTTCTTAAGTGCCAGAAGAGCAGAAACCTTCTTTAAGTGACCCCAATTTCATAATGACACTCCTCTGGGAATTCATCTACGGGTGTAGTGACTATTTTTGACTCCATGGGTCTTTTCCTGGAACAAGTAGGATGTTGCAGTTGGATGTTGAGTGAAAATGGAAATCTGCCATTGTAGTGGCGGTACATTGTCATGCCCGTACATTGTGCCCATTGAGCTTCAGGAGACCATAGCACTTTTCCAGAGCCTTTGTGCTACCAGTGATACTGAAGCCCCCTATGTTTCTATGAACAGATGACATGGGAACTTGTTTTTTGTGGGTTGAGTAGAAGCTTGTATTTGTGGCATTTTGGGCTGCAGAACATTTTGGATCAGTTTACATTAGTTCCTTGCCCTACTCTGAGCGCTTACATCAGGATTTCCATCTAAATCTACAAATACATGACTCAAATGATACTTCCAATGGATATAATAACTAATGAGGCAGCAGAGTTACTCTGGATTCTGTATGACTTCTGTTTAGTAATGGGCTATCCTGAACTGTAAAGTTCGTGGTTCGTACCGAACACATAGTGATCGTGTACAATATCACAAACACAAGCTTTCCTGGGAAGCTCGTGTTACAGTTCGGGTCCAGTTCGGGTCCATGGGATGTTAAAAAAGCACATTATTAAAAAACATTATGATCAGACTTACAGGTCCCACGACATGTCCTGCAGACTCTGTTTCCCGCCACTTCTGCTTCCGTGTCTGATCATTGCTGTGCCCCCCGGTAAGCACCACTGACTAAAACACCTTCCATGACGTCATAGCCATGTGACTAGGGATGAGCTAGCAGTGAAATACTCGGACTCGCTATACTTGTAACGAGTAGCTCCTAATACTCAGGTACTCGTTACGAGTAGCGAGTCCAATGCAAGTCAATAGGAAATGTGAGTAATTGTCTACTGGACCCTAAAAAGCGGTCTGGGGGCTGAGTAAAAGGCTGAAATAGATGCATGATTGTTTAAAAGCTGGGCGGTAAAAAGCCGCCGGCTTTTTTAAACATTCAGCTTATGCATGCTCTCCGCCCGGGTCCCGTGGGCAGTGGAGCTGGGGCACACGGCGCTGTGTACGGCGCTGTGCTTCCTGCTCTTCCTGGCGGTGTATGTACAGCTCTGGCTGCTGCTGCACTACAGGCAGAAACCAGCGGTAAACAAACTGCAGCAGTCAGAGCTGTACATACATCCTCTGACGGTGCACGGACTAGAAGGCTGTAGGAACATTTAAAGAGTTAGGAGTGTCCAGCAGCTACGTCCATAAGGATTCATAAAAGCACAAATGTTTTCAGCTCGCCTACTGGACCGTACAGTGATCCTCCAGCAACCAGGACGACAGGAACTGGGCATCCAGAACAGACCATGGAAAGAAAGAGTCCAGTGCACCGAGAATCACAGGAGACCGCTGTCTCCCTATGGAGTATATGTGTGACAACATGCTGTACCCATAACGTATATGAAATCTAACTGGAATTCTTACCTGGCAGTCTCCTGTGATTCTCAGAGTTCTGGACTCTTTGTTTCCATAAGGATTCATAGGAGAATTTCCGTTTCTTTAAAAATCCATATTTATTAAAACGTTCATAGTTAAAATCAACCAGCATTGTGCGATGTAACACGTTTCATCGTTTTTAATGGGCTTCCCATTATTTTTTTTTTAAATTATTTAAAAAAATAATAAAAAAAATGTGTGGGCTCCCACCGTATTTTGATAGCCAGTCAGATAAAACCAGGCAGCTGGGGGCTCGGATTCTCAGCAGCCCGCAGCCACCACTGGAAATGGCACATTGTTTCTTAGCGACATTTCCAGGTGCTTTACCTGGCTCTTCCAGCGGACCTGATGGTGGTGGCACGCTGGGTAATAAAGGGGTTAATACCAGCTTTGTATTCTCAGATGGTACTAAGCCTGAAATTCATGGTATCATGCTAAATGAGACATGGCCACCATGAATATCTAATAAACAGTAAAAAAAAAACACAACACAGAATTTTTTTTTATTATAAACAAGACAAAAAATTTTTAGAGACTCCATCTTTATTATAAAAAAATCGTTAGTCTGACGCAGTCCACAGGTAGAGCATTGTCAGCTCTGCTTCATCACTCTGTACAGCCAAACGTCACTACAGAGAGAGAAGCAGGGACAGCCATGTCAACTCTGCTTCATCGCTCTGTACAGAGAGAGAAGCAGGCTGACAGTGAGGGGATGATTCCACTTGCATCTTGCATCGGTATCAGCTGGTACAGCCTGATTCTTTTTGGACACGAGCGCCTCAGCTGTATGGAAATACATGCAGCTGACCATTCCTGTCAAGAGAATGTGCGGCCGTACCGGGTGATGCCGATGCGACACTCGCACAGGGACAAAGTTCAGTTAACATGACCTTTGATGACGTCATAGCCATGTGACCAGTCTGTAAGTCAATTTCTATACAACATTCACACCAGACTGCTCACATGGCTATGACATCACGGAAGATCCTTTAGTCAGTGGTGATTACCGGGGGGGACACAGCAGTGATCAGATGTGGAAGCAGAAGTGGCCGGGAGACAGAGTCTGCAGGCCACGTCGCAGGACCTGTAAGTATAATGATAATGTTTATTATAAACTATATTCTTTATTTTACAGCCCCCCCCCCTACGCCCCATCAGAAAAACTGTAAAGCCCGAGTTTGGTGTTCGGACGCAAGTTCGCGTTATCTCGATCCTAATCTCGAAATCTCGATCTTTATAAAATGTTCGGGTGAGGCTCCCGATCCCGAACATTGGGGGAATTGCCCATCACTACTTCTGTTCAGTGGTGTTCGGCTTTTAAGATATGCACTAAAAAGTTATCAACAACTTTTATGTGCACCTAAAAAGACGTGCATGGATGGATCAAAGGGCAGAGAGAGTCCAAAGTGACCCCATTTGTCTCATTATAGGGAATGTTCCGTCAGGTGTTTGGTCTGAATCGTATATTTCAGAAATTTACACAGAAACCCAAATATAAGAACACAGCGTAAAGCACAGGATAAATGTGAACCATGCCATACTGCAAGGTTTGGGAGCCAGAATGAACAAATGAACAGCAAGTCAACAATTTCTTTTATTTATTTTTTACACCGTTCACCCTATGGTCTAAGTGACAAGTCGGCTACATTCTTCTTGTCAGTGCGATTGCAGTGATACCGGATTTATATATTTTTTTATGTCTGGCTACTATTACACACTAAAAACCATGTTTGTTTTTTGTGGGTTTTTTTTTTAAAAAAAGGTTTTTCATCACCATATTTTCAGAGCTATAATTTTTTTATAATTATGCCGACACAGTTATGTGAGGTCTTATTTTTTGCGGGATGACATTGACGTTCGGGCGCATAATGGTTTTTGATCACTTTTTATTGCAATATTTGTGATGCAGCATGAACAAAGATCAGCAATTCATAAATACTTTTTGGGGAGTTTTTTATGCCATTCACTGTGTTGAAAAAGTGATAACATCTTTATTTTTTAGATCAGTACAGTTACAGTAATACCATTTTGATTTACATTCGTCTTTTTGATTGTGTTTTACTCCACTTTTATTTTGGAGGTATGCTGAAAAAGCATTGTTTCTTGCTACTTTTTTGTTTGTTTGGGTTTTTTTAACAGTATTCACTGTAGGGGCTAAATTGTGGAACAGTTTTATAGATAAGGTCCTTCCTCACTTTTATTTATGTGTAACTTTTATTCTTTTGATCACTGGTCTCATGTATGGTAACACACATTTAAGCTAAGACCGCACTTTGCGTTTCCACCTGCGTTTCAACTGCTTTTTAGGTCCGTTTTGAACTTCACCTTTTTCATGCCAAAAGGCATACGTTTTGATTTTCCAGCAAAGTCAATGGTAAATGTTGATTTTCAGACCGCACTATGCATTTCTAAACGCTGCGTTTATTTGCATATTTTGTGGCAAAAACCATGCGTTCAAAGAAGCAGCATGTCAATTGTTTTTGCCATTTTGGGTGCATTTTGCTAACATTGAAGTCAATGAGAAATGGCAAAAACTAAGAAACTTCAAATTTCCTGCGTTTTACCTGCTTTTTAGGTGCAGAAAACATGCGTTTTGGACTTCAAAAACGCATGCTTTTCTGACATTAAAATAATGGAATAATACACACATTTTTTTTTTTTTACATACACACATAGTCCGACAATTAAATTAAAGAAAATTATGATTTTATTGCTATTTTAGCATTAAGTATTATAAAACCGCTATAATTTCATGAAATATAACTATTTTCTTTATTAATTCCAAAATTATATGTTTTCCTTTCTTTTCTCTTTTTTCATTCTGTTTGACTATTTAATCTTTATTTAACAGTGTCTGGATGTTCAAAACGCATCTGTCAAAACGCAGGTGAAAAAGCATCTAAAAAGCGCTGAAAACGCATCTTAAACGCGGTAAATACGCATGCGTTTTCAACGCTAAAGTTCTGAAAAAGGCAACTTTGGTCAAATCAATTAAGCCCAAAACGTGCGTTCAGAACTGCAAGTAGGAGAACGCAAAGTGCGGTCTTATCCTTACTGCAATACATGAGATCTGTCAGATTACACTGGTAGAACACCTGTCAGTGTAATCTGGCCTAACAGCCCACCATATCTAGCACACCAGAAGGTCATTGTTTGACCAGGTGCCATGACAATGATCGCCTCCCTGTAATTTTGTCTCGAGGGTGCCGATAGAGGTCAGAAACGTAGCCCCCTCCCTCCCACAACCTTCTAATTGCCACGATCTCTCTCAATCATGGCATCTAACGGGTTAATTAGTCTGGGAATGGCACGCACACCGACCCTGGCTGTTACTGCAGGGGCTTCTGCTGAGCTTCTGCAGTGATCTTTCGGGAAGTGCTGATATTCAGCACTTCCCTGCATGATCACGCTGTGATTGGTCAGTCAGATTGACTGACTGATCACAGCTATCTGCATGTGGGGACCAGCGATATGGGTCCTGACACTGCTTCCTATGCTGGTCAGCTGTCAGTGACAGCTGTCAGTGCAAAACTGTCACAGTGTGTTTACACAATGACAGTTCAAAGCCATGTCGGACATGGTACGTCATGGTGCTAGAACTGACACCTATGCTATGTCGATCATTGGTTGTTAAGGGGTTAAAATTAACCCTGTAATTGACTTTGTCTGTGGGAAACCACCTTTAAGTATAATTATATTATGTTATGTACTGTAAATCCTGTTATTTTTTCACCTTCAATAATTTGGGGTTAAAAATAAATGATATTAACTGCACAAATGTGGTTGCTTTAAAAGAAATAAATTTGACCTCTAGCATGTATAATCAGGGGCGGACAATCATGGACGCAGGGATTGCAACCGCAACCGGGCCCTGGGGTGCAGGGGGCCCTCCGTCCACAGTCTCTGCTTCAGCTGGATGGTGCGTCCGAGGCTACATATCCAGCTGAAATGCATCGCTGGCAGAAGCTGGCAGCTTTCATCAGTGACTGTATGTACCATGAGGGGCCCAGCAGGGGGACAGTATAAACCAGGAGGGCCAGAGAAGGGCAACAGTAGATACTAAGAGGGTGACAGTATATTCCAGGAGTGCCCCAGGTGGGGGACAGTAGATACCAGGAGAGGCCCGGGATGGGGACATATATAAAAGGATGGTGACATTTTTACCAGGATGGGGTTATATATACACCAGAATATAGGTTAGAATGGGGAACACATATACTAAGATGGGGGACATATATACCAGGATGGGGGACATATTTAACAGGAAGGGCCCAGGATGGGGGACATTAGAACAGGGTGAGGGACATTACTACATAATGGTAGTGGCAGCTCGTATGTCTTTATAGGATTTAGAATGCTAAATGTATACATACATATACATACATCAGACCAACATAAGGGGGGCCTAGGTCCAAATTTTGCATTAGAGTTCATATCGAACTCTAGTTACGCCACTGTTTACAATCTCAGGATGCTGACACTTCCTAAATTTCTACAGTGCAAAAGTATTCCAGTACAAAATAGTATACACAAACATGATGATTAAAGAGGATTTTATATATTTACAGATCCCGATGTCTGTATGTATTCATCACTATTAAATCCTTAGTTGTATGCATCCTGATAATTTTAAAAGATGACTGTTATGATACCAAGGGGCACAGATGAGGTAACCGAACTCCAACAATGCACACCTATGTGGCACAGAGGGCATATTGTCTTTAATAAATTACTATATGTTGTAGCATTTTTAATAATTGAGCAGTATTTTTATACATTCATATGATATTGGACAGAATAAGGGAGAACAACAATTTTTTTCCAATTTATAGATGCATACTTTTTTCATGCCTTCAGTTTTGAAAAGTGATTTATATCTACAGAGTAAAAAAAGATGTTCATATGTTACCAGTCCTTTACAAAAGATGTCTTAGACCCTGTGCGCACTGGAAAACGGAATTTTCTTAAGAAAATTCCGCAGGGTCTGAAAGATTACTGCACCCGCGGTAAAAAAACACGGCAAACCGCACCGGAAAACCGCATGCGGTTTGCCGCGGTTTGCTGCGGTTTTACCGCGGAATCGTTCGCGGTATTGCCGCGGTTTTGCCGCATGCGGGTTGCTACATGTGCTTTAATGCATTCAATGCAATAAAGCACATTGAAAAAAAAAGAGTAATTTTCTTCTGAGATAGATAGCAGACAGATAAATAGACAGATAGAAGAAGGATAGATAGAGGGATAGAGAGAGTCCCTGTGAGCACACGCTGCATTTCTCCCGAGCGGTAATGTGTTTTCAGATTTCCAGCCGTGGGAAATGTCCTGTAATCACCTCGTTGCGAGGCTGCATTCAGTGCAGTGTCAGTCGCAGCTGGATGCAAGCATCGGAGGACATGGATTACGCCGGAGCTGTGTGTTTCGAGGGGGGTTAATAAAGGGGTGAACCAGGGGCTTTTTTGTGTTTTATTTAAAATAAAGGATTTTTCGGTGTGTGTGTTTATTCACTTTACTTACGGGTTGATCATGTCAGCTGTCTCATAGACGCTGCCATGATCAAGCCTGGACTTAGTGGCGGCGATCCGCCGCCATTACCTCCTTATATTACCCTGATTGCCACTGCATCACGGCAACAGGAAGAGCCAGGGACTCTCCGGGACTGCCGCATAATGGATGCGACAGTCCCGGGGCAGCTGCGGGCTGATATTCTAGGCTGCGGGAGGGAGGGGGACATTAACCCTGCCCCCAATCCTCCCCAGCCTAAGAATACCGGGCTGCCACTGTGTGTTTACCTCGGCTGTACAGTAAAAATACGGCGGAGCCCACGTGGTTTTTTTTCTTTATGTCCGTTTGCTTTCTATGTGTATTCTATATGTCTGTGTGTGAGTGCGATGTGTGTATGCTCTATGCCTGTGTCTGTGATGTGTGTGTTTACTCTCTGCTCCGCTTCCTCTTCCTGTTATAATGACATCACTTCCCTGCAAACCGCAGGGCTGCGATGAACATTACCGCAGGTAAACCTCGAAATACCGGAGGGAATAACGCAGGAAAACGCAATGAACCGCACAGAATTTGCTGCCTGCGTTATTCCCTGCAGGATTTCACGATTACGTGGCAGTCAATGGAGTGAAATCCCGCAGCGACGTGCGGAAAAGAAGTGACATGCAATTATTTTTGCTGCGGGAATCCCGCAGCAAAACATGCAGCTGTCAAAATCCGCATAGTGCACACAGCATTTTTTTTCCCATAGGTTTTGCTAAATTTGTGAATCACTGCAGAGGTATTATGAACATAACATGCAGCGAAACATGCAGCAAAACCGCAGGAAATCCGCGGCAAAAAACAGCAAGTGCGCACAGGGCCTTAAGGGTACGTGCCCACAATGAGATTTACTCACATTTTTAATGCTGCATATTTTCTTCTGTATCAAAAAGCAGCATTTTACAGTACAGTAAAGCAAAGTGCATGGGTTGAATAGAAACCTCATGCCCACTGTACTTCTTTTTTATGCTATGTAAACTCTCATGCAGCGCGAGTTTCCAAGCTGTGGCATGTGAATTTCCCTTGTGGTTACACTGAGTCTTCTGTGTTGATTTCCCCCTAGACTTGTATTAGATGTGGAAATTTAGTAGCTCAAAAAATTAACGTTCTCTTTTGTTGCATTTATGTAGCGGAAACGCACGAAAAATGCATGTAATCTGCACCTAATGTGGTCAATAACAGGTAGTGTAAAAAACAAGACAGTTTTATTTGAAGGATAACACACGAAACAGAGACAAAAAAATGCAGCATCAAAAACACTATAAAAAGCAGACTGAAAAACGCAATAGAAAATAAACAAGTAAACTAAAGGCTGCTTTACACGCAACGACTTATCTGACGATATGTCATCGGGATCACGGAATTTGTGACACACATCTGGCGTCGCTAGCGACGTCGTTGCGTGTGACACCTACGAGCGACCGCTAACGACCCGAAACGCAGCAAAAATCGTTGATTGTTGACATGTCGTTCCTTTCCCAAATATCGTTGCTCATTTTGGACGCAGGTTGTTCGTCGTTCCTGAGGCAGCACACATCGCTACGTGTAACACCCCGGGAACGAAGAACAACAGCGTTCCTGCGTCCTCCGGCAACGAGGTGGGAGTGACATTAATTCGGCTGCTCTCTGCCTCTCCGCTTCTATTGGTGGCCTGCTGTGTGACGTCGCTGTGATGCCGCACAAACCTCCCCCTTAAAAAAGAGTTTGTTCGCCGGCCACAGCTACGGCGTTAGGAAGGTAAGTGCGTGTGACGTGTACTACCAATATTGTTTGCCACGGGTAGCGATTTGCCCGTGACACACGCACGAAAGGGGCGGGTGCGATCACTAGCGACATGGCTAGCGATATCGTTGCGTGTAAAGCGGACTTAAGGTGCAGAGATGGTGCAGAAATTCTGTAGCGATACTACTTGTGGGAACGTAATCTAAGAAACAAAGGCAGAACTTTGAAACTCCTGTGTTTTTACTCTATCATATTTTGACTATTTTTCTTGGTCTTGAATTGTATAGCATGTCTTTTTAGGATACATTCGTACCTTAGGTAATGACACTATATATACTTGGTTTTACCAGGATAAGATGCGAGAATTTGATTTTACAATGTTTTGAAGTCAGGTGCGCATAGATCCAATTCTAGCCATTTACTGTAATAGCGGAGATTTTAGGACAACCACTTATAGTGTAAATAGAGATTAAGCTAAGTTCAAAATATGGTTTATTTCTCAACCAGTTTCAACAAGTCAATCTCTAGAGCTACAAAGCACATCAATTTTTGCTACTAGTAAAAATAACTGTATATAATGATAGTAACTCCAGACTGTAATGCCAGCTTTATCACTAAAGAAGAAAGAGATAGAAACTTCAACGTCTTTTGTCATGGAACCTTGAAGAGGGAAGATGAAATTTGAACTGCTGCATCTGTCACTTGGATTCTTTTATCCATGAAGAAATAATAGCAATGTTGGAAGATTACTGCCTAAATAGCAGCCGCAGAACTGGTTCTGTTTGTCAATATTCTTCATTTTCCATAGCAAGTGAGAGCTGGACTAGACCTTGCCTGTTAATCTTACAAAGCACCTATTATTTGTGCACTAGCAGTCATCTGGTACAGAGACTGAGTGTAAAGTTTGAAGAGCTAGGACTTCGACAGAATGAACTGGGCAGTAACCCAATTCTGGGGTATCTTGTTGCTGTGGAAATGAATACACAAGGTTTTGGCATTACTAGTAATATTTCAAATTAAACAAATGTGTTTTTCATTCATATTCTAAATTGTATACTTAAGCACTTGATGGCATAGTCCATTCTCTCACAATGTTACTGAAAAGATTAACATTTCCATTCAGTGTGCTTTAAAAAGCCTGCCAAGCGCCGTTTATTTTCAGTTAGACTTGTATAAGCATGAGCCCAAAAATTATCAAAAGAAGAGTAAAGAAAATGTAAATATATTTTACAGTAGTCCAAAGAAGTGAAATAAGAATTACTATTTCTGTTAAACCCCATATACAGGTTCTTCAGGGATAGAACAAAGTAAATAACAAATGGAAAGATAATTATAAATACATTTTTAAATACTTTTAACCTCTTAACACCCAATGATATATCCATCATGGAGAAGGTCGGGGTGCGTGAAGCAGGTTCAAGAGCTAAGACCATTGCATGCATGGTACTCCAGCTGTGACCACAGGTGAACTCATTGAATTCAGTGACAACTCCTCAGAGGAACTCATTGAAGTCAATGCCGAATTACCAGATTAGCACTTTGAATATTTCTTTGCAAACATTTCTGCAACAAATATGGATCTCATGACAGAACACCGCACCAAAAACGCATCTAAAATGCATGCGGTTTGGATACATTTTTCTGCCAGGAGATGCAGATTTGGTGTCTGGTAATCTAGCATTGAGTTCAATGAGTTCAACTGAGGTTACGTCACTGAGTTGAATGAGTTCACCTGAGGTGGGAATCCCAGCTGTGATGTTAGGTGCACTCACTGAAGTCACTGCTCACAGCTGCAGCTGTGTCCCTGATTGTGCAGTGATCGGTTACGTTTTATAAAGTGTGTGCGCACTGCATGTAGCAGTGCCGGGATCAACATAGGAAGACGTGATGTGGATTATGTTAGACCTGCAGGGGTGTTTTGGGGGTTAAAAAAAATAGAGAAAGAGGTTTTTTTTTGTTTTTAAATTAAGATTTTTTCTCTGTGTTTTATGCTATTTCTTTTGACTTACAGGATTAGTAATGGGGGATCTTATAAACCCCTCCCAATTACTAACCTTGGGCTTGATGACAGCTGTGATTTTTAGACAAATCACAGTTGTCATTAACCAAATGTATATCTCCTGACAGAAAAAAGTACCAAATAAAAATAAAAGTACCGCATAAAATATGCATGCGGTTTCAGTGCAGTTTTCTGCCATGAGATGCAGATTTGGTGCAGAAATGTCTGCAACCAAATACTCAATGTGCGCACATTTCCTAATCCGGTAATCCGGCATTGACTTAAATTAGTTCATCTGAGGTTAGGTCACTGACTTCAATGAGTTTACCTTAGGCGGGGGTTCACTTGAATTCACAGCTTGGGTACTGTGGAAAACGCCAGCTGTAACATCAGTGAACTTACAGATGTCATAACTCACAGCTGGGGTTCCATCAATGTGTACCTGACTCCGCAGTGAGAAGTCACTTTTCCTAATGTGACCGTGCACCGCAACCTCAGATGTAGCAGAGCCAGGATCGCCATAGGATGTTGTGGTATGGATTATGTCAGACCTGCAGGGGTGTTTGGGAGTTAATAAATTGGAAAAAGAGGGTGTTTTATTTTAAAATAACAGATTTTTCTCTATCTTGTTTATTTCTTTTTTTTTTACTTACAAGATTAGTAATCAAAGGATCTCATAGGCCCTTACCCATTCCTAATCCAATGCTTCATTGCAGCTGTAATTTTTCAATAAATCACAGCGGCCATTAACCCCTTATATTACCCTGATTGTCACCGCACCAGGGCAATTGGGATGAGCCGGGGAAAGTGTCAGAATTGGAACTAATGGATGTACCAATTTCTTGGTTTATTTTGGGATGCTATTTTTAGGCTGGGGAGTGCCCAATAATCCTGAGCCTCCTTAGCCTGAGAATACCAGCCTCCAGCTGTCCGCTTTATCTTGGCTGGGTATGAAATTGGGGGGAACCTTACAATGTTATTTTTAAATTATTTATTTAAATAATGTTAAAAAACTGCATGGGGTCCTTCGTATTTTGGTATACAGCTAAGATAAGACACACAGCTGGGGGCTGCAGTCTGTAGTCTGCTTTATCTGTGTTGGGTATCGAAATATGCCATTATTTATAGTGTGAGGGCAACCAATTACACACTCTGTCCTAGAGGGGGAAGAAGTGCATTTTCATGAACTTTAATGATCTGACCAGGATGCGACAGCCATGGGGAAACTCAGTAAGTATCATTCTCCTGCTTTAACTCCAGTAATACTCTGACATTATTACCAGAAACTGTGAGACAGAATTGCATCCAGGCATCTCCCTCATGCTGTTCCCATTTAGTTTCAACACTTATTCATCCATTGCAGCATTTTTACAGCCCTCTCAGACCTACTTTTGTGAAGGGGGCTATAGATAATTTCTGATGAAAAACTTCATTAACCTTAAAATGTAGAGGATTGTGGGAACTGACCGATGAAATGCATTATTTACCTTATATGAAATGCATTATTTACCTTACATAAACTTGCTCAGATATATGCACGTGACACAGATCTAACATGGCACCTGCATCGTAGTAGCTGCACCCTTCTTTGTTCAAGGAGAGGTTTAAATCCGACTTGTGTCTGGTGTCATTCTTCCACTCATGCACTTGATCCATATTAATTAGGCCAGGAGCAGACAACTCGGAGACACCTGTAGTGTCCACCCTAACATTTTTTTGGCACCCAACGTGGGACATACAGAGGAGATGCCTGAGACCCTGATGACCAGCAGCTGGAATGGCAAGACACGCTGGACTCACCAAGATGGAGACTGATCACCTTCTCATGAGAACATGGTTTGTGTGCTGATTTTTATAATCTGTAGTCTCTCCTGTGTCCTTTAGGGTGTATTGTGCTGATTGCCTGACCATGTCCGATCTTCGCGGTGTCTGTAGACTGCAGAAGGGTGTCGCTGCTGTTGGCTATATTGATTGCGGAAGAACCTTCACATGTTCAGTTGCCTGCTACCTATTGTGTTCTGTTTCAAGGAGAGATTGACTGGTAATTAAGGAAGCAAGTGGGTTTTGAGTGGTGTCTGGAGACGTAGTGGACGTTGCCTGTGGTACGGTTTATGGTTGTCGCCTGTGGTACAGTTTGTGGTTCCCGTAAAGTTGTGCAGACCCCGTGGCCTAGCGCAGTGTTGTGTGGTGTGGCTGGTACGGGTGCACTTGTGGTGTCGTTGTGAATTACGGGACGCTGAGACCGGGCAGGGACCCCGTGACCGGGCAGGGACAGACCTGAGGCATTTACTGCAGACTCGAAAACTTCCTTAGTATCCCAGTGTGCACTTATGTGAGTCATCTCCCCTGTCTTTTTGTCTGTCATTCTACCTTGTCCACTCATAAAAAGTTGGAGAGATTAATGCAGTTGTGCTGTATTGGCACTAGCCCAAATTCAGATGGCAAGTTAGGCCCATGCACATTAGTCACGACACACGGAGGAAAAAATGTTAAAAAAATGTAGAAAGCTGATGAAGTCATGTGAAATACCAGAGGGTGGGTGTTACAACCCCTGGAGTGGAGAACTGTTTTAAAGGAAAAGAAAAGTGTTTTAGAGGATAATGGATTGTTGTCCGCCGCATGTGCATGGGGAAGGGTCTCGGAGAGTTTGTATAAAGAAAATTGGCTGGAGAAGAAAAGAAAAACAATAAAGGCAAGGTGGTGGGTTATGTGTATTGCAAAAATGTACCTTGTGAGCAGCCGCTGCCTTATAATGGTGACGGTGGGGCATGGACTTGTTCTAGTTGTGACCAGCAGAATACGGATGAGCGCGTGGGGCACCCAGGCCACTTCCACAGGTGGCTGACGCACTACCACCCAAATCCGGTGAGACGCATATCTTGAGCAGTCTTTGGAAGGAAAACAAAGAGAGAGAGACCTTTTTTGTATTTGGCTAAGGGGGGAGGAGCAGGATTCAAACTTGTAGAACAAAAGCCAGTAAAGATTTTTTTACTTCACATAGAGGGAAAGAAAAAAAAAAGAGCAGCCCCATCAAAATGGCTGAAAGCACATGGTCCTATTGTTTGTTATGTTAAAGCAAAGAGAAGAAAAAAAAGTACCCTTTAAACAAGAGTTTTTCTTACATTTATCAATTCTTTGTAAATAATTTAGTTTAAAAGTATGTGGATAATTTATGGCTTTTTGTTTTTATAACATCTAATGTCTTGAATCATCTTGAATCATCTAATTTTCTTTTGTATTTCCCAGAAGTGAACAAACTACAGTTCTGTCAGTATAGGGTAGTCTCACAGAGGAAAGAAAGATTACAATACAGAAGCCTAAATTAGCCCACAAATATAATTTACAGCAGAGACCTGTGGTTTATTATCCAGGTAGTCTGGACCTGTTACCAGAACTGCATTTCTTGTATCAGAGCCATTCCTGTGGTTCAAGCCAAAGCCACAGAAATCGTTTTCCATTACAAAGTTACAGTTAACATGATATTTATGGTGTTCTCAGTTACAATCAAGGCACAATGTGACTTTCTTATGCCCTAAATGTAGAACTCCAGTGCCACACAGTTTTGAATCCAGTTATGCTTTCAATAATGGATTCAAATTGGGGGGAAAGTTATGGAAATTCACCTATTTTAAGTTTTTAATTTGTTCACCGATTTTAAGTTTCAAGTTTTCTTTATATTTTTATCTCTAATGGAGGATACAGCAGACATACAGTACAGACCAAACGTTTGGACACACCTTCTTATTCAAAGAGTTTTCTTTATTTTCATGACTCTGAAAATTGTAGATTCACATTGAAGGCATCAAAACTATGAATTAACACATGTGGAATGAAATACTTAACAAAAAAGTGTGAAAGAACTGAAAATATGTCTTATATTCTAGGTTCTTCAAAGTAGACACCTTTTGCTTTGATTACTGCTTTGTACACTCTTGGCATTCTCTACCTCTTGAAGCTGATCAAGAGAATGCCAAGAGTGTAAAAAGCAGTAATCAAAGCAAATAGTGGCTACTTTGAAGAACCTAGGATATAAGACATATTTTCAGTTGTTTCACACTTTTTTTTGTTAAGTATTTCATTCCACATGTGTTTATTCATAGTTTTGATGCCTTCAATGTGAATCTACATTTTTCAGAGTCATGAAAACTCTTTGAATGAGAAGGTGTGTCCAACCTTTTGGTCTGTACTGTACATATATCTAATGATTGCTCTAATGCAACAAGAAGTGGCAGGGTTTGAACATGTCTCGAATGAGTCCATTGCTAATGCAGATTTTGAGTTTTTCCATAGATGGATCTAGATAACAAGATGCTGGTTGATTCTACACTGGATATGCTGAGGTTACACAACAAGAGCTAATAAAAGCTGAACCACTGCCTCCTCTCCCATCAGTATAGGAGGCAGAGATGAAAATTTTCAATCACTATAGTGCGTAAAGCGAAAATGGGTAAGATTGTCAAATGTGTATGTAGGCAGCAGATCTTTCTTAATGTCACATGAGAAATCTATAAAGACCGTAGTGTGCATATGAGCATGAATGGAGGCTCTCCTGTTATCAAATGAGCCTAGTATAGCAAAGATAAAAGTGAGCTGACACTAATGGAACCACAGGAGATGCTCACACAGATGTAGCTGACAAGGAAGAAGTGAACGGGCCTAGAGTTGAGAGTCTTTTACCAATGCAGACCAGTACTTCTGTGACTTCTCGTGTTCTTAAATCTCTACAGGAACAAGCGACTCAGTAAGAATAGATTGTGAGATGCAGGGAGTCAGCTTACTGAGGAAGGTCTGTGGATTAAAGGCGGTAAGCTTTTTCTGCCATGAGCTTTCTACTCAATGATGGCCCAGGTAACCCATGGACTAACACATCTGACAAAGACTGGTATAAGTGTGATGGTAGAAAAGGTATGGGTGGCACCAAGGTTCAGCACCCAGGTGGTCAGACACACACACAGTCTTGTGGCTAATACAAGGGAGAAAAACACAACCCTCGTCCACTCTACTGCTGCAGAGATTGCAGATTGATCATATACTGTACATCTACCATAAGTAGGTTTGTATGAGTTTGTGTGTGTTGTGTGAATTTCTTTTCAGGCTTGATCTGAGGCATTCCAGTGCAGAAAACTATGTTATTGCTAAAAAAAAAAAAATACCTTATGATGGAGGTGGTATGTAAAAATGGGGTTCCTGAAGTGGAAAAAGTGCATATTTAATAGTAGAGGTCATTAAGGAGATCTTACAGTTTCTGGGGATTCGCGGCTTTCCACACTCCTCACCCTCCACAGAGCAGTGAGAAGGTGGAAAGGCTGAACGGGACATTAACATGTAACAATCCAGAAGATAAACATGGAGACTGGTAAATAATGTAACAAATGCTTCTTTTTCTTTTCTTAATAAATAGGTCTCCATATAAGGTATTTTTTGGTTTAGCACCTAGAACATGATTATATTTCCCACAGATATTTCATATATAGCATGATAGCCTGACCAGTGATATACAAGCCTTATATAACTGCCTAAATAGTGTGATAAACAGGTGTATTCTCCAATTCCAGAACCTAAATCAATGTCAGGAACATATGGTCTCAATATAGGAGACTGGGTGATCCTAAAAAAAGACAAGTGAGAAAGAGCCATGAGCCAAGATTAGATGGGCCGATCTAGCTTCTCCTGACCACAGCTACTTCCATGAAGCTTGAGGGAAAACCTATCTGGATACACTGCAGCTGCTGTAAAGAGTCACAACACCAGCAGAATGAGGGTTACGACTCACAGTGCTGGAATATCTCACATAGGACCTTAGGGAGAATTTATAGATTGGGGTTGCTATATGGGAAACAGCCAAAACAAGGGAACAATGGTTATAGGAACACTACACAAATAAGGAAACATGGTGGGAAAAACATTATCTGACTTGAACCAGCTAATTAGTTCAAGAGTTTAAGTGACTTTTAAGAAAAACACACCTGTATATAACTGGTACTGTCTTACGTGTTGGTATTTGAAACCGTAAAAAGTGCTACTCTGTGTTACTGAACATAATCGGATCCATGTGTAAAGAAATCCTGTTAAATATCACCTGGTGGTATATTACAGACCTGAGACAAGAAGAGATCAATGAGTGTTGTGATACAATTCTGTGTATTCAGGGTAATTCAACTATTAGCACGCTCCTATGTACCTCCTGATATAGCCATAATTGGTCACAAAAGGGGGGAATGTGAGAGAACACAAGCCATTTTTTTCTTTAAGTTTCCATCTTGTCCTATAGCTAATGATGTAATAGGGTTCAGCTAACACTGATGGGCGGGAAGTTTCACATTTCTGTTCACACCCTATTGTTTCTATTGGTGCATATTTCAGATAGACAAGGCCTTTACTTGTGTGTGCCATACTATTCTGCATTCTTCAACAGGACTTCAACAGGTTGCAATTACCCAAGTAAGGGGGGTAGTCACGTTCTGGTGTAACACCACTGCACAAGTTGCTTCTTTCCAATTTGATTTCTGAAATGTAGTAAAATGCGACACACAATGAGCTCCCCAAATGGGCTGACCAGCACAGCTGAAGTTGTGACAACAATATAACAAATCTAATTGTTATGTCTGTGCTGGGGCAAGACCCCACTTAGGATCTGTTCCCTTAGGTCTACCCCCAAATGTGGAAGAATGCTTCCCGAGTCTGTTCACCAATAAATTCCTTAATGAATCGAATTGTGAAGAATGGAAAAAGAAGTAGCCTATAATAACAGAACACCTAACCCAGGTCAAGGTATTACCATGTACCCAGTAAACTACATGTGCCATACTAATGCAGAAGGCAGCATATTTTTGGGCAACTTCACAGATGGGTGATCAACCAAACCCAGTCTTGCTCAAGAAGCTGATTGTTTTATGGATAAAGAACCATTAGGCCCCCTCCAATCCTCTTCAGCCCCCGACTATGAAATTATCACAAGATAGGGTAGGGTGAGTGCATCAGACTCCCTTATGTGTAAAGTCTGTACAAAGGAGAGCAAAGGACTAGCACTGCTCGTCTAAAGGACAGTCTAAAAAGAGTTTGAGATGCACATTAGGGCTGATGTGTTAGGGGACCACAGTAGGGTCAGAAGGTTAATAAAGTATTTAGAGGGGACTGTGTAGGGGGTTATAGATAATTTCTGATGAAATACTTGATTAACCTTCAAAACAGGGATTGTGGGAGATGACTGATGAAATGCATTATTTACCTTATATGAAAAGCATTATTTGCGTCCATAGGAGTCCACGGCACATCCAGTGAGTTTCCCAAAAGTGCTTTATTTTAATTCCATGTGTGCATTAAAAGAGCAGGTAGAGAACTGGGTGCAGGTCTCTAAAGGACGACGGCCGTTTCGTACCTCTTGGTACTTCGACGGGTCCACAACTTAGCTTGTAAACTTAATCTGCCTTCTTTCCACGTGCACCGGAGACCCATACAATGGAAGGAAGCGACCAGCTCAATCCTCCCTGGCACCGCAAAGAGCTCAGCAAGGTAGTGCAGAACTGCATTCTTGTTGGATTGAAACGCATTATTTACCTCACATAAACTTGTTCAGGTGTATGCATGTGACACATATCTAAAATGGCATCTGCATCCTGCTGACTACACCCTACTATGGTATGCAAGGAATGTTCAGGTAAAAGAAGCTCACCAAATAAGGAAGCAATCCAGGACCAACCAATCACCAGAGGACACATCTACACTTGCTTGCTGAGCTGATACGTCTCCCTTTCCTGTCTATATAAACTGATGCTTTACTAAATAAAGCAGTAGGAGCTGCACCCTTCTCTGATCAAGGAGAGGTTTACATTAGACTATGTGTCTGGTGTAATTCTTCCACTCATGCTCTTGATCCATCTCAATTAGGCCAGGAGCAGGCAACTCAGGGACACCTGTAGTGTCCATCCTTACACTTTCAAGGTCTTCCAGAAAATTATTTGAGTTTCTCCGACTTGCATTAGGTTCATTATTTAGTATGAATACACGAATAATAGAAATTATTCGGCACAAAGAATCCAAACCGGGATATTTGACTTTTTGCCTATCTCTAGTTACTATAACAGTCACGGGTATACCAAAGGCCCCCATCGCTGCGTTTTTTAAAACATAAATATTTTTAAAAATTTAAAATTTAAATCGCCACCTTTTCCCACATTAAATACAGGGAAAAAAAGTTTTGTTGTTTTAAATAGATATATAATCAGTATATCTACATTCAAGAAAGTCCGGTCTGTTAAAGCATAATTAATTAACCCATTCAATAAAAACTGTAAAGAGAAAAAAATCGAAATCCCACCACACTTCCTTTAAAAGATAGAATGAAAATTGATCAATACGTTCTATCTACCCCGAAATGGTATCAATAAAGCCATCAGATAGCCACCCAAACAAACAGCTCTAAAACAGCTCAATTGAACAAAAAATAAAAACAATCAGTCTTATAATGTGGCAACTGAAAACAAATTTTTAAAAACTTATAAATTTTATTTCACAACTTAAATAAAAAATAGTTGATGAAAGTTTGGTATTGTACTAATTGTACCGACCTGAAGAATCCAGATTATTATACCTCAAACACCGTAAAAACAATCAAAAAATCTCTGGTAAAATTGCATTTTTTTACTACTTTTTTTCTTGATACTTAATACATTGCATGTAATGATGGATAAGCATGTTTGCCACTGCTTGATACTCGATCAAGAATCGGGGTACTTGGGCATGCCTGTTACTCAATTAAGTATCATGCTAAAGTCCCCGCTCTGCATGTTTTGCAGCTGTTTTACCGCCACAAAACATGCAGGTATTGCCTGTCAATCATGGTAATGCTGTAGTTATGTTGGCTACTGGCATTACTGTGATTGGCCAGCATCAGGTCTATATAAGGCACATTCTACCCCAGAAACAGTGTAGGCATAGCAACTGAAGGAGGGACAGGTTCGTATTAGAGACATATAGACAGGGATTATTGCCTTGCCCTAAAACCAAATGTTCTTTTTCAGAGCTACATCTATTCTATTCCCTATAAATGCCAATGTTTACTGCATTCAGTGTAGGGATAGCTGCTGGAGGAGAGATAGGTTTGGATTACAGACATATAGGAAGGGATTATAGCCTTACAGTCCAATAGTCCCTTGTCAGGGTGACTGCTACTCTATTCCGTATTAATACCACTGTTTGCTGCTTTCAGTATAGGGAGAGCTGCTGGAGGAGGGATAGGTTTGGATTACCAGCATATATGTAGGGATTATAGCCTTACAGGTCTTGCTGCTGAACCCTAAAACCAAAAGTCCCTTGTCAGGGCTACATCTATTCTATCCCCTATTAATACCGCTGTTTTCTGCATTCAGTGTGGGGAGAACTGTTGGAGGATTGATAGGTTTGGATTACAGGCATACAGTATAAACGGGGCTTATAGTCTTACAATCCTTGCTGCTGCAACTTAAAACCAAAAGTCATTTGTCCAGGCTTCATCTATTACATTCTATTTATAAAATTTGCAGATCATCTACCTAATTTAATATGCACAAGGTGTGTGGTAACGGATGGAGAACTGGACATGCAATGTGGGCCAGTTGAAGCTGTGCTTTCTGCGAGAGTACAAGAATCACACTCATCCACAAAGCCTATCTTCCATGAGTCACTATCCACGAGTCCCTCCTTCTAATTTTTTTAGCCCTTGCACATAGTGTTTCTGAGCATTCGACGTGCTCATTTCGAATATGGAGCACTTGAGCATGTTAATGCTCGCTCATCACTAATTGTATGGTAGCATGAATAGTTTAATTTGAAACTACAACTAATCTTGCAAAAATCAAGCCTTCATATGGCTATGTCAAGAGAAAAATTAAAAAATGTAACTTCTTGGAAGAAGGAGGACGAAAAAACAAAATTGCAAAATTACAAAATCAAGCAGTGTTAAAGGGTTAAATAGCAAATAACTTATTATAGGAAGGTAATCATTATTGAATAAAAATATCCGCTACAAAAGTCTGTCATGGAATGTTAAAATCACAGGTGCCTGTGAGCATGTACAGTAGGAATCTACACCCCCTTTTAGTGTAGTAATATGATCTCCCAGTAGATATATGATTGATCACACTGCTGTCCACCATATCTGCCTGATCAAACACTGGAGATACCAGCCATGCTGAGTTAAGAAGGGGCCACTTACACTGCTGTCCATCTTGTCTTTCTGATATACTACTGGAGAGTTGCTGAGATAAGAAGAGGCTGATCCCAGTTTCGTCCGCAATGTTTTCTGATCTAAAGGTAGTGTCACACATAGCGACGACGACAACGACGTCGCTGCTAAGTCATCATTTTCTGTGACGTAGCAGCGACGTCCCATCACTGTTGCTGTGTGTGACATCCAGCAACGACCTGGCCCCTGCTGTGAGGTTGCCGGTCGTTGCTGAATGTCCTGCTTCATTTTTTGGACGTTGCTCTCCCGCTGTGAAGCACACATCACTGTGTGTGACAGCAAGAGAGCAATGAACTGAAGCGAGCAGGGAGCAGGAGCCGGCGTCTGGCAGCCTGTGGTAAGCTGTAACCAC
Source organism: Anomaloglossus baeobatrachus (assembly GCF_048569485.1). Taxonomy (NCBI): domain Eukaryota; kingdom Metazoa; phylum Chordata; class Amphibia; order Anura; family Aromobatidae; genus Anomaloglossus; species Anomaloglossus baeobatrachus. Next base: position 523,289,337 of record NC_134354.1, read on the forward strand.
GGTAAACATCGGGTAACCAAGAAGCCCTTTCCTTGGTTACCCGATATTTACCTTAGTTACTATCGTCTGCCGCTCTCACGCTGCCAGTGCCGGCTCCCTGCTCCCTGCATACGTAGCCGGAGTACACATCGGGTAATTAACCCGATGTATACTCTGGCTAGGAGTGCAGGGAACAGGAAGCCGGCACTGGCAGCGTGAGAGCGGCGGACGCTAGTAACTAAGGTAAATATCGAATAACCAAGAGAAGTGCTTTCCTTGGTTACCCGATATTTACCTTAGTTACGCTTCCACGCATCGCAGCTGGCTGGAGGCTGGTGACTGGTCGCTGGTGAGATCTGCCTGTTTGACAGCTCACCAGTGACCATGTAACGACTCAGCAGCGATCCTGATAAGGTCAGATCGCTGGTCGTGATCGCTGCTGCATCGCTATGTGTGACACCACCTTAACACTGGAAATGCACAAAGTGTTGAGGTAAGATGAGGTATCTAACCTTGCTGTCCACTCTGTCTCTTTAATCTAATACTGGTGACACCAGGAGTGCTAAGGTAAGGAGAGGCTGCTCACACTGCTGTTCACTATGTGTTTCTGATCTAATTTTGTGGATACTGGAAATGCTAAGATAAAAGGATGACAATAACTCTGCTGTTTCCACTTTGTTTCTGAATGATAAGTGGCTGCTATTTTTTGGCAATGGCTTGGCAGTATGTGGTATCGAATATCTCTAGGTCACACAAATAAAGACATCTACTGTACATGTTCACAAAACCTGTCCTATTAACATTCTAAAAGATGTTTCTGTCAGTGTAACAAGACAGTCACCAGTTTAATTCTACAAAAATGACCTTCCTAGACAAAATTAATGTGATTTGCTAAATCTCATAATTTATGAATTTGTTTACAAATATATTTACTTACATTCTAAAAGAATTCATTTACGGGCTAATCTATTTTGTGCCTTCAAGCAGTTTAGTACTATATTTCAGAATTATAGATTTCTTAGACCTGACGAGACCAGTGCACTTACTGTAAAAATTCATTATTGGATGGCTGTATATTACATTTTTCAAGTTTTTCCTTCTGTAACTAAAACAAGTCCAGAGTCGATAGCCTGGGAGTAGGGGTTACAGGACAGATAAGAAACACAAAAAACATACAATTTTTATGTTCACATTTTATGAAAAAAATTGTAATACAAGTGTACAAGATTTATAAAACTTTGCATATACTTGGAAATATAACACTTACATGCATATAAACACCATACTGAGCTACTCGCATTCACTATAATACATTACAATAAACTCTTCCATAATTTATGTATCAAATTCATTAGAGTGTACTGGAAAACAAGCACATTACATAAATACGTTACCAGAACTAATTTTAGTACAAATGACTAAAGATGCCAAATACACCGGAACAAAATAACCCAATTAGTATTACAAAAGATAGAGGGTATATAACAAATTGTCAAAGAGTTCCATGCATGTAATATTATGGGCAAGAAAGCCCAGGCTGTATGTATAAACAAAACTGAAATTACCAAAAAACCATACAAAAAGCCATAAAATATAATTTTTATTAGATTAAAAGTAAAAACAAGGTGTAGACAAAGTGATTGATAAAACACCAACATGAACAGCAGGGGAGAAAGTGAGTAAGACAAATATGCCAGTACAACGCTATATATAGCACTGCTTTATACTGTCAAAAGGTTTAAGCTATAATGAAGCAAATACATGCATAGGCAGGCAAGATCATGAGTAACAGAGGGTGTAAGTAGAAATCAGGATTATGCCATCAAATCAGATCCATAGAAAATTGTACAAAGAATTACCTAATGGCATCTCCTCCTGCTGGTGCTGGCGTCCATCCCTACACGTGTTTCAGCATAAAGCCTTCATCAAGGGGCGTGGCGTCAGACCAGCAGAGGTTACGTTATATGCGCAGGACAGCCAATGGGCTGTTAGATGACATCACTAACCGGGATTGATTGGCAGCGCATGCATCCAACCAGGAAACCCCCGCGAACACACAGAGCCGTATCATCCAAAGAGCAAGGACGTGACGCGAGCAGGCTCCGACCATGTGACCTAGCATGTGATCGGAGTCCGGTCACGCGACGCCGCCCCTCCAGGATGCTGACGCGGCAGCCAGTGACCGCCGGAGACCCAGTCAGACGCATGCGCATAATCCCGAGTGGAAAGATCCTGCTCTGCGCATACAAACAATGATAGAATACAATGGGGAAGTAAAATGAGAAGATATAGTAAAGAAATATATATAGACATCAGTGCAGGTAGTCCATAGAAGGAATATGAACATAAAGTCATGTGTATATATAAATATGCATAGCTATATATATTGAATATGTAAATAAAGTGCATAGTGCAATAATATATAAGGGGGAATAAATTACCCGATGCATATAATATTATAAAGTGAAAAATACTGAATGGAATGTATTTAAAAGAATTTTTATATATATATTTCAATGTGTATAGCGTACATATATATACACATATATACATATACGTATATACTAAAATACATATATAGTAAATTATAGCAAAAAACATGTAATATATATATTTATTCTGAATAGCTAAAAAGTGATATTTGTAGAATATTAATTCCAGAATGTAAAAGAATGAAAGTGCTCGTGCTACCAAAATGCATAAACACACCATGAGTATTCAAGCCTTCAAAATAAAGGAAGAGAATTTCCCATAAAAAAATGTTTAAAAATCTTTTACACATAAAAAGGGGGGTTTCTCCTCTGAGAAAATATATATTTGCGCAAAATAGTGAAAATATATAGCTATAGATACATATAAATATACTCAATGGATAGAGTTATCAAAATACGGATTATATATCACCAACAGAGAGAATATAATAATGCATGCGCATACACATAAATTATATGTGCGTACATAAAAATCTCCATATAATAGGACAATTTTAATTTTAGTACAATAATACAGTATTGGAACACAGTTTGTTATATACAAATACTACATGGGAATCAAGCTTAGTTCATGAATAGGGAATGCATAAGAGGAACTAAGCTTAATTAATGAATATCGCACCAAGATATACTCGATACATATAAAGGAACAGAAATAAGCTGAAGGTATGCATAGTACATAAATATAGGAAAAAAAGAGGGGAGGATTTAAACACCGGGCAAAGAATAAACCGAAGTTACTACAGGAGGAGACAAAATTACTAAATGAGGAGGATTTTACAGTGGTAAATCTATCTGCCTGTATAATCATACAACATCAGCTGGAATTATTGAGAAAAGGACTTACCGTAGTTTTGTGCCTGACACTAGGTTTAATCTGTTTGACACACTATTGGATGTAAATAAATTTATGAGGAGATTAACGGTTAAAAAACATTTTCATCAGGAAGAAACACTGAAAATAATTTATCCTGTCCTTCAAGTCAAAAAGGAGCAGTCTCTTCTACAATGGTCCATACACAGGAAAAAGAATATTCTGCTATTACAGGACCAGTTCCTGGACAAAGAGAAGAATTATCTATAGTCATGAATAGTATTGATGGGATACAAGAAAAAGAACGTTCTGTTTTTTGCATCGTCTCATGAGGGACAAATGGAGGAGCCACTTATATCTGCAAATAGTGTTGATAAAATGATCTTTTCCTCCTTTAATGAACAAATGTCTGTTCCACATCTTCGGGACTTGTCTGATAATGATGGAAAACTAATGCTTTTGTGTGAGGCTAGGGCCCCACTTTGCTTTTTACCTGCTTTTTACCTGCTTTTTATCTGCTTTTTCAACTGCAGCGTTTAATGCCAAAATGGATGTGCTCTGCTTTTCAAGCAAAGTCTATGGGAATTTGGGTTTCTAAACCCCACTATGCAGTTCAAACTGCAGCCTTTTTGTGGCAGAAATTTGGGCAAAAACTCTGCTTTTCAGTTCTAAACGCAAATGGCAAAAACAATTGACATGTCAATTGTTTTTGCCATTTGCATTAAGATTACAAACATTAGCACAGAATTCTCCAAGTTTTTTACAGGATTCAAAACATGTATTAAATGTGATGAATTATGTCCGATAACAATTACAGATGGATAACCTGTGATCTACAGTCATTAATACTCATCCATTCCTTACCATATTGCTCTTAAACACCAGCTAGAAAGATATAGTAACTATTCGCCAGATTTGCAGGAATTTATCCTAACTGCCACAAAATTTTTGTTGAAAAATATTTTTTTTATGTTTTCTGACAATTTTTATATTCACAATAGAGGATGTTCCATGGGAGCTAAATTCTCCCAGTATCTGGCGAAAATGTATATGAGCTGGTGGGAAGAGCAATACATTTTTGACATTTCTAACCCATATAGTGAAAATATTGACATTTTTCTGAGATGTATAGATGATGTACTCGTTATCTTGCGTGGTTCTGAAGAGGTTTCTGACTTCATTGATTACATTAGCAACAACCCTTGCAACATTTTTTTTACATTTGAACAACATAAAAATCGCATTGCGTTTTTGGATACTTTTTTGGAAGGCTATTCAGTTGACAATTTGGTGGAATGCAGTCTATACTGAAAAAAATCAGCAAGTAACTCTTTATTGCATGTTAAAAGCTGCCACCCAAAGCACATCACCACTAATTTACCATCTGGTGAATTTATACATGTTAAAAGATGTTGCACAAGATCCAAGGTTTATCAAAGTGAATGTGACACAATTAGTAGAAGACTACAAAATAGAGGCTATTCTAAAGAGAACATAGAGAAAGCAAAAATACAAACTGATTTGAAGTCAAGAACCCAATATTTAGAAAATAAATCCCAGCCTGAAATGGACAAAAATGGCTCTAGAAATACTATGGCAGTTTTTTCAGCGAGATACAGCAGAAATGTTTATGATGTTATACACATCATAAAAAGATTTCTCCCCATCCTGTCGGTTGATCCCACTCTAAATAAAATACTTGACCCGGGGGTCAGATTTGTTTCCAGAAATAATAAAACTTTATGAAACATCTTGGCCCCAAGTCATCATAATGCGAGATCGTATAATTCTAATATTGTGAGCGATTCCATGTGGTTACCAACCACTGGATCAGTTAAATGTGGCCAGTAAAATTGCAGTCTATGTAAATTCATGCATAATATGAAACACATTGTGTCTTTTGCGATGGGTAAAGAACAGTTATAACATAAACTCGTTAATTAATTGTGGTACATCTAATTTAGTATATCTGATATCACGGGATTCATGTAAAAAACAATATATTGAGAGTACTTTAAGAACCATGAGACATCGCATATCAGAACATGTATATGATGCCGCAAATACAACAACTAGAAGCCTGTCAGGAGCTTCACAGCATTTTTTAAGGGAATACCTTGGGGATTGTAGTAGTTTAAAAGTTAATGCCATTGAAAGGGTTAACCTTCCTAAGACAGGTGGTGATATTAATAAAATATTACATTATCGAGAGGCAAAATGTAACTATTATATGCATACGAGATATCCAGCAGGCATGAATCTTAAAAACGATATACTATATTTATATTGAGTTGATTTTGTTTTTCATTATATATTTTGAATAAGAGATAAAATTAATTTCATGGTGTGTTTTTTTTTTTTGCGGCTCATTAACATGTGATGTCATTTCCTGCCTTTTTTCTTTCCCCACCCTTGCCTTTTAAATGAGTCATTGATGTTAATTTGTGTAGGACTGTGAATGAAGAAGCATATTCTGAAACGCGGCCCTTGTCCAAATTTTTAACCCTTTTAACATGGATTAATAAAGAAGAAAAATCTTTTTACCTTAGATGTCATGCTGGACCTTCATGTTTATATCCTCGTGTCATGGCCAAGATATATTTCGGGTGCACCATCTACATGAACGTCCATCTTACTGGTGAGCTGTAATTGAGAGTTTACTCTCCTTTTGTTTCTTGTTACATAATTATAGGGTATCATAAACCAGTTTTGTACAGTCCATAAATATTTTACCAGAAGTCCATATAGTGTCACAACCAAGCACATCACATGTATTAATAAATGAGGACCAAGAAAAGCAATTAAATTTGGTACCAAAAGTAAATTCAGTTGAGTGAGGCATTGTGATGTTTCTTCCATGTCAAACATCGACATCCTCTCCCAAGCAGCATTCCCTGGTCCATGCAATCCTGGCAACTCTCCATAAATTTCCTGCACATAAATCAAAGGTCCAAGGCTCCAAACTTTCTCCTCCAAAGGATTTCTTTATTAGTTTCTACAAACAAATGGATAAAAAAGTGACGTTTCTGTGATGCCCTGGCCTATCAGGTCATCACAGGGTATTGTGAAATCTGCCCTTCAGCACAGTATCCACTCCTCCTTGGTTACAGGTCCTGGTCCTTTGGTATTGCCAACAGATGAGCCAATCAAAACCCTAGGAACACTTTGCACTGTACCCACCAGACACACCATTGGGAGGCCTGAAGGGAATAGGGTCGGCCACATAGGGGGTTGGTGAGGAAAAGTGAGGAAAGTGACAGTTGAGCTTGGGAAGTTGAGCTTGGAGGGTGAAAGGAGAGGAGGTGGAATGGTGACTCTCGTGAGGAGAGGCCACGGAGGATAGCTCCTGTGTACTAGGTGGCAGATGTTGGTCTGGGCCTGGTAGGAGCTGGAACCCCGGTCGCAGGGGACAGTGTCAAGGGGCATGGACTGCCGAGGAGTGTGGCCGGTGGCCTTGAGCTATCACTGGGAAGGGGCCAGGGCACGACGGGGTACATGGACCCTAGGCCGGAAATTATCTTCACGCGTTCCGGTAATTTACCCGACGGGGGTAAAGACTTCAAATGTGATCCCCAAACTGCTCCAAAATCGGGGTACTAGCGCACCGATGGGATAGGACTTTCCCAATACAGTACAAAGAAATCCTACGCGTGAACCCTGAGAGCAAGCTCACTCCGTTAGCCACACGGGTGAGCGGGACCCAAAAAGTTTCAGGCTTGAGGGTCCAAAGAGGAAAACACAGGTGCCAAGGAAAAGGTCACAGACTAACCACAACACCAAGGACACGGACCCAAGCGTACTCCCTCCCAGCCGCAGTGGTGCTCAGAACTCTGGTTTACAAGCTGTCGGTGTGATTATTTCTGGACTGAGTGAGTACACTGAGAAACCCTTCTCCTGCCCCAATGGCACCCCCACTTCTCCATCATCGGGCCCCGGGGCACAACCCTCTAACCACAGAGGGGTTAAACACCTTCCTGCTATACCACTGCCACTGGGCTCCCCCACCAACAGCAGCGGTGGTACACCATGTTATCACGCACCGTGGGTGGCGTCACAAACTTTCCTAATCCCCTGTACATAATCCCCCTTTCATTGAGTGGCCGCACAACCCCCCGGGTCCGGAGACCCCTCGAGCCACCGCAGTTCCGGATCTGAGAAGCCCGGCTGCTGGCACGGGGGCGGCACACCTCATAATTTCTGGCGTCACGAACAGGATACGAGCAGGAACCACTTACCTGGGTGACATGCGCCTTGAAAACCGAAGACCGCGAGTCAAAATTCTGTTTCCCGCCAAGTCCGTCATTTTCTGCCATTTTTTGACGCCAAAATACCATCTTCTCCGAGAAAGCGCGCTAAGCGGAAGTTCCCAGAGGGCCACGGTCAGCGACAGAGTGCTGCGAAAAGACCGAGGGGGCGGGCCAGAAAGTGTTACTAGCGGAAGTGGAGCAGGGATGCCAGGATTCTGCGACAACGTTCCTGAAAGGCACAGTGGCAAGATGGCGGAGCGAGACTGGTCTCCAGAGCGTGCTGTCCCTGGGACCGCGGCATGGATAGAGGAAGAAACAGAGCAGTTGTGCCGGAGGATGTGGACGCAGTTCCTCTTCATTCTGAACCACTGGAGGGAAAAGATGAGAAGCCTGGCAGTGGAGGTGCGAGCCCGTGAGATTGAAATTCCACGTGAAGAGACGGTTGCCCAGTCCCTGTTGATTGCACAAATCCGGACAAAAGTGGCTGAGGAATCCGGACTGTCCCCGCTCGCGGTGAGCACTCCACTACCGACTACCCCGTCCTCGGCTGTCCCCACCAACTCCAGCAGCGAAACCTTCAATCCATTTATCAGAGTCTCCAGCTGCAGAGATCCAGATCAAAGCCCTCACTCCAGTCACGGCAGCAGTCGCCCAGACACCGGCCAGACCAGACCCAGCCACATCACCGGGCCCGTCCTCAGAGGCGGAGCACCCAGGCCCTGCAACCTCGGCAGCGGAATCAAGATGTCTACCTGTTCCGTTACCGCGCGGCATCCCGACGGCTGTTGGGGCCGCCAGAGTCCACGTGAAACCAGAGCCAGATAGGGAGCTGAAGCCGGACGCTGATGCGCCCTACTGGAAGCGACAACAATACCAATTACAGTCAGAAATTGCAACCTGAGACCGGCGACAACGAGAACTTGCCGCCCGTGATCGAGAAGAAAAGGAGCAGATAAGGAGCGCTGCTTCCCGAGTAAAAGGGCCGCGGTGCCATGGCCTTGTGGAGCGGTTTGACCCTGAGCAAGGATGGGGGTTCATCCTCGAAGCAGGTCTAACAGCGGGGGTGCATGTGTCTCGACGAGATGTGGCAAAGCACCTTCCGTGGGGCCACCAGGAGCGTAACCTTCAGTCTGAAGAGATGGTTACCTATACCCAGCATTACGGAAAGCGGGGCTGGTATGCCCTGGAGATAACCAAACATGTAATGTTTGAAGAAGGGTATGTGTCGGCATCAGTAGCACATAGTCACAAGGAAGCATGGCTACGGGACCCGACAGTCTATTATTAGAGTGTTAAAAATGTTACAGTACCAGTAGTAACTTTCCTAATCCCCTGTACATAATCCCCCTTTCTTTGAGTGGCCACACAACTCCCCGGGTCCGGAGACCCCTCGAGCCACCGCGGTTCCGGATCCGAGCAGCCCGGCTGCTGGCACGGGGGAGGCACACCTCGGCTACACAGGACCTTTTTCAAGACAACTACAAAGAGAGATGTGAATGAAATTACATAAGAACACAGTGCTGTTTATAATGCAGAGGACACCTCCTCCAACCTCCATCACCATAGAAACACTATACACAAAGCAAAACCAAACAGAAATAAAGATTAAAACATAAAATAGCATCAAAGGTTACAGGTGGAATGTAAAGGTCCCTAATTTGTGATACAATAATCTGATCATATTTGCAATCTCATGTAACCATGATTAAGGCATAGCAATATGCACTGCCGAAATGCGTTGGTTTGTAGGGGTATATACTGTATTTTGTCAGTGTTTGGACACTGCTGCCTTGTTGTGTTTTTTTGTATTGAATAATAAATCTGGAATTTTATACGACTCACCACTGGCTTTCTTTTTATCACTGGAATCCTTCTTCCATTGCATTTTACATATAGCCCGGACTATCCATGCGGATCAAGGAGCAGAAAGACTTGACGGTGGTATGGTGAGCTGAATTTTTGTGTGGTGTATGCGCAGTCTATAAATACAGGGGATCTTTTTCCTGTCTCTGTATAGAATTTGAGCTGTCTACTATTTTTTAAAGCTGGAGGAACTGGTGCACATCATGGTAGTTGTAATTATCATTGTATGCTCAGATCAGTATGCTAAGTTATGTTTATTTATTATAATTATATATTAATATTTATTATATTTATTTGTTATTGTTTTGAGTGTATCCATAAAGATGTTGGCTGTCTGTGATTGGACACTTTAAACTGCATATCTAATTTGTGGAGATCTAAGCTCCAGATCAGTTGATATGAGTTAAATGGGGCTTCTCCCGATCCTACTCCAAGTGATTAACAAGTCTCTTCTGTGTGTGTATATAATAATGGGAGAGACTTGTCAATCAAAAAGAGCGTTTAGACTCATCTCATCTCTCCAAACTAGATCTTTAACCCTTTAAGGACGAAGCCAGTTTTGTACGTAATGCCCAGGCCATTTTTTGCAATTCTGACCAGTGTCCCTTTATGAGGTTATAACTCTGGAATGCTTCAACGGATCCCAGTGATTCTGACATTGTTTTTTCGTGACATATTGTACTTCATGATAGTTATAAATTTAGAACAATATTTTTTGCTTTTATTTGTGACAAAATCGGAAATTTGATGAAAATTTTGAAAATGTTGCAATTTTCAAACTTTTAATTTTTATGCCTTTAACCCAGAGAGTTATGTCAGACAAAATAGTTAATAAATAACATTTTCCACATATCTACTTTACATTAGCGCAATTTCTGAAACAAAATATTTTGGGGTTAGGAAGTTAGAAGGTTTCAAAGTTCATCAGCAATTTCCTATTTTTTCAACCAAATTCACAAAACCATTTTTTTAGGGACCACATCACATTTGAAGTAACTTTGAGAGGCTAAGATGAAAGAAAATACCCAAAAGTGACACCATTCTAAAAACTGCACCCCTCAAAGTACTCAAAACCACATCCAAGAAGTTTATTAACCCTTCAGGTGCTTCACAGGAACTAAAATAAAGTGGAATGAAAAAAAGCAAAAAATAAAATTTTACCTAAAATGTTGCTCTACCCCAAATTTATTCACTTTTAGAAGAAATAACACAACAAAATGGACCCCAAAACTTGTTACCCACTTTCTCATGAACACGCCAATACCCCACATGTGGTCAGAAACCTTTGTTTGGACAAATGCGAGGGCTCAGAACAGAAGGAGCAATATCTGAATTTTGGAAAGCAAATTTGGCTGAAATAGATTGCGGGCACCATGTTGCATTTACATGTCCGCTAAGGTACCTAAACAGAAGAAACCCCTCACAAGTGATGCTATTTTGGAAAGTAGACATCTCAAGGCTTCTATCTAGGGGTATAGTGAGCATTTTGTACCCACAGGTACTTCCCAGATTTTGATAACGTTACGTTGTCATATTGAAAATTTTCATTTTTTTCTCAAAAATGTTGTTTTGCATCAATTTTTTCACTTTTTCAAGAAGTAATTCCAAAAATTTGACTCCAATGTTTGTTACCCACTTTTTTATGAGCGCGGTGATACCTTACATGTGGTCTGAAACCTTTGTTTGGAGAGATGGGAGGGCTTGGAATGGAAGGAGCAATATTTGAATTTTTGGAAAGGAAATTTGGCTGAAAAGGATTGCGGGCACCATGTCGCATTTGGAGGACCCCTAAGGTATGTAAACAGCAAAAAAAAAAACAAGTGACCCCCTATTGGAAACTAGGCCCTTCAAGGAATTTATCTAGATGTTTGGTGAGTATCCCCTGATGCTTCACAGAAGTTTATAACGTTGAGCCATGAAAATAAAAAAATAAAATGTTACCACAAAATTGTTACTTCAACCAGGTAGCTTTTTTTTCACAAGGGTAACAGGAAAAAAATCACCATGAAATGTATTGTGCAATTTCTTCTGAGTTTGGTGATATCTTGTATGTGGTGGAAATCAACTGTTTGGGCACACGGCAGGGCTCGGAAGAGAAGGAGTGCCCTTTGACTGCAAAATTGGCTGGAATCAATAGCGGACACTATGCTGCATTAGGAGAGCCCCTGAGGTGCCTAAGCAGTGGAGGCCCCCCACAAGTGACCCCATTCTGGAAAATAGACCCCTCAAGGAATTTATCTAGATGTTTGGTGAGTGCCCTGATCCCCGAGGTGCTACACAGAAGTTTATAATGTTGAGCTGTGAAAATAAAAAAAATACATTTTTACCAGAAAATTGTTACTTCAACCATATAGCTTTTTTTTAACAAGAGTAAAAGGAAAAAAATCTGCATAAAATGTATTGTGCAATTTCTCCTGAGTATGCTGATACCTTATGTGTGGTGGAAATCACCTGTTTGGGTGCACAGCAGGGCTCGGAAGGGAAAAAGTGCCATTTGACTGAACAATTGGCTGGAATAATTAGCGGACGCTATGTCGCATTTGGAAAGCCCCTAAGGTGCCTAAACAGTCGAGGTCCCCCACACTGACCCCATTCTGGAAACAAGACACCTCAAGGATTTTATCTAGGTGTATAGTGAGCATTTTGAATCTACGAGTACTTCACAGAATTTGATAAGCTTAGGGTGCCATATTAAAAATTTTCATTTTTTTCACAAAAATGTTGATTTAGCATCAAATGTCTCACTTTTTCAAGAGGCAACAACAAAATGTGGACCCCTCAGGTTGTTATTCAATTTCTTGTGAGCGCAGGGATACCCCACACGTGGCCAAAAACCTCTGTTTAGATAAATAGGAGTGCTTGGAATGGAAGGAGCACCATTTGAATTTTGGAAAAGTTGAAATAAATTGTGCGCACCATGTCACATTAGCAGGGCCCCTTGGGTACCTATACATCAGAAACCCCCCACAAGTGACCCCATTTTGGAAACTGGACCCCTCAAGTATTTTATTCAGGAGTATAGTGAGCATTTTGATTCCACAGGTACTTCACAAAAATGTTGCTGTAGCAACAAATTTCTCACTGTTAAGGCCGCTTTACATGCTGCGAAATATCGTGACCGATATCGCTAGCGTGGGTACCCGCCCCCATCAGTTGTGCGACATGGGCAAATCGCTGCCCGTGGTGCACAACATCGTCCAGACCCGTCACACTACTTACCTGCCCTGCGATGTCGCTGTGACCGGCGAACCGCCTCCTTTCTAAGGGGGCGGTTTGTTCAGCGTCACAGCGATGTCGCAGCTGCGTCGCTGATCCGCCGCCCAATAGAAGTGGAGGGGCGGAGATGAGCGGGACGTAACATCCCGCCCACCTCCTTCCTTCCGCATTGCGGGCAGGAGGCAGGTAAGGAGAGGTTCCTCGCTCCTGCGGTGTCACACATAGCAATGTGTGCTGCCGCAGGAACGAGGAACAACTTCGTTACTGCTGCAGCGACGATATTAGAGAATGGACCCCCATGTCCCCGATGAGCGATTTTGCACGTTTTTGTAACGATGGAAAATCGCTCAAAGGTGTCACATGCAACGGCATCGCTAAAGCGACCGGATGTGCGTCACAAATTTCGTGATCCCAACAAGTTCGCTTGAGCGATGTCGCAGCGTGTAAAGCGGCCTTTAGGCTATGTGGCCATGATCCAGCAACACGGCGTCTAGTACACAGTATCAGGCTTCCTGCAGAGATGTGAGTGTTGTCCACGGGAGAACGCAGCTGCCCATGCCCATTATTTGAGTTCAGGCTGCTGTGGACTTTAGCTCTATTCTACCTGCAGAGAACACTCTTGACTTCGCAGCATAAATTGACATGCTGAGGCTCGGGAAGCTGCACCACAGGTCGGTTTATGCTGCGGAGAAAAGAAGCACAATGGGCACGGGATTTCTAAAAATCCTTCCACTGTGCTTCTACTGCACAACGCAGCGTTATGGATGCAGGGTAAACACACTCTGCGCACCAAATGCTGCAAACCCTGATTGTGGGCACACAGCGTAAAATGCTACAATGGATGAATGGATAGATGTCAAACATATATAACATCCCACCCCCCTGCATATTCCAAGCTGGCGCCCTTTAGTGCCTTTCATGTGGCACTAAAGGGTGCCTAGCCTTGTATTTAGCCAAAAAAAAAAGTAATTAAAATAAATGACGTGGGGTCCCCCCTATTTTTGATAGCCAGCTAGGGTAAAGCTTTCTCTTGGCTGGTGATCAATTTGGAGGGCTCCCCAAGCTGTTTTTTTTGTTTGTTTTTTAATGATTTATTTATAAAAAATTAAAAGACAAATGTGGGGTACCCCCAAATTAGATCACCAGCCAAGGTGAAGCTGACAGCTGGGGTCTGGTATTCTCAGGGTGGCAAGAGCCATGGTTATTGGACTCTTCCCAGCCTAAAAATAGCAGGCCGCAGCCGCCCCAGAAGTGGCGCATCCATTAGATGCGCCAATCCTGGCGCTTCGCCCCAACTCATCCCGTTGCCCTGATGCGGTGGCAAACGGGGTAATATATGGGGTTGATACCAGATGTGTAATGTCACCTGGCATCAAGCCCAGCAATTAGTGATGTCACAGCGTCTATGTGATACCAGAAATAACTAATTGACAGTAATAAAAAAAAATTGACAACAAAAAAAAATTATTTGAAAAAACACTCCCCAAAACATTCCCTCTTTCACCAATTTATTGAAAAGAAAAAAAAATTGGGTCCCCTGTAATCCATTTTGAAAGTCCCATGACGATTCTGGACATTCTAGAATATGGGGGGCACATTCAGGGAACGTATCCCCCATTTTCTAGGAGTGCAGACCCTCCATGTGAGGAGATTGGGTGCAAAGAATCTGCACCTACTCTCCTCGGGTCACAGCTGCAGAGTCCGTGCAGACAGCGCAGATCTCTCTGAACACAGGAAGCTCAGCTGTCAGCTGCTCTGCACATGTGACCAGCGTGCAGTGTGAAGGAGGAGGGATCGCGGTGGATGAAGGCTGTAAAAGGTACGGGGGACACTGGGGAACACCGGGGGGTATAGGGGTTGACCTGGCAGGCCTGGGGAGCAGTTTTCTCTCACATGTGTCATGGCACATGCGACAGAATTCAGAAGAAAAGGGTAAATGCGTCCGGCGCGCTGCTGTGCGCGCGGCCATGTTGGATTTTCGGGAGGGGGTTGGGGGTCGGGGGGGGGCACTTTGGCGACACCGGGGGACCGGAGGGGACCGGGGAAGATATTTATCTCCCATCTGACATGTTTGATCATGCCAGATGGGAGATAAATCATTTTTTACCGGCGCTGTCATTTGCTATAACGTGATCATCGGTATACGGTGTATATCGGTGATCACGTGACTGGGGACCGGAAAAACCATCCCGAATCATGATCTCCAGGGTCTCAGCTACCCCCTGAAACCCTGGAGATTTTCTGATGCTGGGGGGCGCTATTTACCTTTTTCTGACCGCCGTTTTAAAACGGCAGAAAGGAATAAGTACCCTTTTTTGCTGCCATTTTAATACGTAAGGCTGTCATAATGGGGTTAAATAATGTGTTCTCTGTAACGCCTACTCTTTAAGAACATTAGAGTTTACCAATTGAAGGTAGCAAATAAAAACTTTATATTAACCCTATTGACTATTGAGAGCAGGTCCACCAACGTGGGTGTAAATTGAAGTGTTGACTTTATAGTGTTCTGTATAATAACTAATTGTTCCCTGCTACATCACATTAAATAGCACTGGGAATCGGTAACTAAAAATGTTCTTTAGCCAGATGTTCTAAATCTTCATGCACAGATAACTGAGCATAATAGTAAATTAAAGTCCTAAAGTCAAAACAATAAATGCAGTAGAAAATCTATTACACAATGCTCTATATTGGAAATTAGTTTGATGAGCTCCAGTGGGGTGTCTTTGGTATTCCCAAGTGCATCTTTGTCTGTGTATGTCCTTAACCCAGGTTTAACCATCCAAACTGCTTAATGCAGAAAGCTAATGCTTTGAGATATCCCTGCAAAGGGCAGATGCTAAAGAATTGACTCAGAATGTGCTAATTTGCATGAATGTGTCCAGAATCCTGATTACATCTGCAGTTTAGGCGCTATGTGATGTCTCCTAGTCAAGAATAAGGCAATATAATATGCTCTGTAAAGCAAATTCAGGCAGAATGGAATAAGAATACAGCTATTTTGTAGGAATTCATCTTTTGGATTTCTGCAATTTCGTATCTGATCTAAAAATCAATATTAATTAATACCAGGTTCAGTTCATTTTCAAAGCTTTAGGGTAAAGAAGAAAATTTGGGTGACGGAATAACATATATGTGGATTTTTTAAGGGATGAGAGATTTTCAAATAATCTCTTTATATTTATCTTTTCAATGGGAAATTATTGAGACTGCAATCTTTGGTGATAAGATGAAAGATGTGTTTTTGTGGCTTTCTGCAAAATGAAAACGCAGATTCTAACATCTATGTCAGTTTGAATGACATGGTGCATCTGTCACCCTGTGCCTTGCAGACTTTTAGAAGCTTGCTACAAAGAAAGAATTAAAATCAGTGAGAATCTTTCCCAAATCAACTTCTGTAAGTGGAAGTATTAGGCCGTCTAAAAAGATTTGATTTTACCTCAAAATTACTCCTTCAGCTAGTGTACCACTCTTATTAATAAATGCATATATATCAACTTCTATGGCTAGGTTCATATCCATACAGTGTTCTCCACCAAGCACTATATAAGGGCTTATGTCAGAATCCCTGAAAAACAGTATTCTAACAGGAACCCTAACAGAGCCATATTGAAGCCTTTCACTTGATTGAAGCTGATGGAGTCAATGTGTACACTATTGGGCCTCTGTCCTGCCAATATTCGTCTTTTGTAGACATGCGCAAAAAGTTTCAGGCCATGCGGTTATGCATGTTTGAAAAAAATGAATACTGCCAGATCTGATGTCAAATTACCTAAAAAGTGACCACAATAATAACATTGGCTTCCTTTAAATTAAAGGGAATCTGTCACCAGGTTTTTCCTATGTAAGCTGATGACAGCATGCTGTAAGAGTTCAAAAACAAAAAGCACGTGTGCTTCTCTTATCAGTGTGTGTGTGCTATTGTTTACTTAAACTAAAGCATTTACTAACCTGTGATTTCCATTACAGGACTAGAAACACACAAGCACAGCAGTCCGACACTCCCCCTGCTGTGATTGATTCCTCACAGTCAATGCACAATCTCTATGATGAGGGGAGGTGTGACGCCCTGGCAAAACCAGGTAGTCACAGGTAGGCCTCTGCATAACACCTTCCCTCACTAGGAAACACACAGCCGACCAGTAAACCCTAGTCACCCCCCTCAGGGAAAGATAGACACACCAGTGGGCATGACCAGGCAGTTGGGACACGCCCACCCAGGGGTCCAGACAGTCCGAGGGCGGGAAAACAAGTCAGTAAGCTTTAGAGTTCAGTTTGGAGAGGAGTGTGGGCTGGAGCTAGGGGTAGCTCCAGCAGTGAAGTCCAAGTTGAACGGTACCAGGGTAGGAGCCCTGGTGCCACTGGCTAGGAGGCAGACGATAGTCTCCGTCAGCAGGAGACGGGAAGATGGCTTGGCAGAATCGAGGTGGACCGGGATAGGGTTGTAGCCCGCCGGTACCGACAAGGGGAACCGACCCATAAACCGTAGCACAAAGGGGGTACTCTGACCCTGAAGCCAGAAACCAGAATCAAATGGAGCTGGTTAATTAAACAATTGAGGCCAGGACTAGAGGTTCTGTCGCACCCAAAGTCCCTCATAGAAGACAACAGCCCACCGATTAGGGATCAGAGGTCATCACCAGGGCCCATAGATCCCACGGGCCAGCGTTTGCGGGCACGGCTCCTTAGGCCACAGACAGCCGGGAGCGGACTCCTACATTTCACACTGGGAAGTCATTTTCTACTAAAAACGGTGCAGGGAAAGTATAGAGACCACCAGCCGGGTGGGAGATCCAGAACGCAAACGGCCGTGGCATCGGCCACCACCACCTTGGTTTACGAGAGACTTGTGTGTTTTACTAACTGTGAGTACACCAGCACCCCCTGCGGTTGCCATCCCCTGCACGCACCAATCGAGTCCCAGGGCCACCATCCCTGCCCACGGAGGGGTTAACATCTTGCTGCACAACATCTCCCGTGGGTGCCTCATAACAGCAGCGGTGGTGTCCCACCTCACCACACACCGTGGGTGGCATCACAAACCTATTACGGCCTAGCCCGTACATCTACGTCCCCATTGTTATTCGGCGTGTCCGCGAGACCCCCGGGTCCGGAGACCCTCAAACCAGCACACCTGAAGGTCCAGATCTGAGCAACGTCGGCTGCTGGCATGGGAGCGGCACAGAGGGGGGTTGCTATCTCAGCCCTGCTCTGTTTCTGAATCTAGATTCTTTGTTTCAGTAGAGTTTCAACCAGTAATCTAAGTGATACACCATTGAATTCAGAATCTCCAGATGAAGTAGCAAAAACCTGTTGACAGATTCCCTTTAATGGCTCATTTCAGACTCTGTGTTCACGTCATAGTACCGTTTTTAATTTATTCTGATAGATACCATGGTGTAATGCTCACCGGAAAGAATTGAATTAATACGTTCCTAAAAAATTTTTTACAATTCTGTGCCACATTTTGGATAACTGTGCAGTATTCAATATGTAGATACATTAGAAACAGTTTCTTAATACAAACACTGGAAAGAAGGTGATATTTCAGACAGTACAATATAAATAGTAACATCTAGACATAAGAACATTTTTTTTTTTATTTTAAATGATAAGGTGTCATACATATACATTTTTCAAAGATAGAAAAAAACTCTTCAGCTCACCTGTGTATTGCAGAGCTCCCAGACATCAGATCATGAGACGGTGCAAGGCAGTCAGCTCCAACTTCCAGGAAGCAAGGTAATCAGCACAAGATGATCAAATTCCAGCAACTTGTCTCAAAGGTAAAACTAAACTTTATTGTATTAACTGACAGCAAAGAAGGGCAGCAGTTGTACATCGCCCAGGCCAAAAACTAATATTCTAGCAGGATGCAGCTAAGCCCCCACTAAGTGGAGGCATCACAGATGCAGGAAGAGCAAATCACACACACTTCCAAAACATAGAGGGGTGATTTCTGGATGATAAATCTGCACACGGATGGCTGTGTGTGTGATTTGCTCTTCTCTTCCTGTACCTGTGATGCTTCCACTTAGATGAGGTTTGGCTGCATCCTGCTAGAGTAGTAGTTTTTGGCCTGGGCGATGTACACACTGCAGCCCTTCTTTGCTGCAAGTAAATAATTTTTGGAGGATATTTATTTCTCTTTATGTTGCTATTTTTATAACTAGTGTAGTGACCTACAAGCATGAGGTCCCGTTACGAGGGTTGTAGGCTTCCGTATTCTGGCCATAATACCAACTAAAACCTCATATTTTTTATACAGGATGCAGCCAGGCTCCTTTCTGTAAGGCCTTGCATTTTAGAGTTCCTGTCCCTGTATGTTGCACAGATGGAGTATGGCTTGGTAGCCCACCTGATCTAATAGTATGGGCATCACCTAATAGGCTGCAGGCTTGTGACTGTGCATCTGCATGTGTGAACAGCGCTCTATGCAAGCCATGAGTGTGCAGTTTTATCATCCAGCAATCACCCCCTCCATGATTTGGAAGTCTGTGTGATTTGCTCCTCCTGCAACTGTGATGCTTCCACTTAGTGGGGGTTTGGCTGCATCCTGCTAGAGTACTTGTTTTTGGCCTGGGAGATGTACAACTGCTGCCCTTCTTTGCTGTAAATAAATACTTAATTTTTGGAGGACATTTATTCCTATTTATGTTGCTATTTTTTATAAACTTTATTGTGTTACGTTAAAATCATTTACATGTCAGTTGGACATCCAAAAAGATGAATAGCGTCTTACGCATTTGAAACCCAAGGGTTCTTATTCATAGACATGCTGGAATATACATTTTTCAAGTACATGTGTACGGCAACCGAGCCGCTCGGATCCGGACTTGGGGGCGGCTCGAGCGTCTCCGGACCCGAGGGCCCTGTGGTCCAATTCGATCTGAAAGGGGGGCTGGCGCTTTAGGGGGATGTAGGTGTACGGCCGGAGCCGTGTTTGAGTTTGTGACGCCACCCACGGGTTGTGGTGAAGGTGAACACCACCGCTACGTTTACTGGGCACCCGGGGGAGATGTTGCACAACAAGATGTTAACCCCTCCGTGGGCAGGGATGATGGCCCCGGGACCCGTTGGGTGTTGTGTGGTTGGGCGGTGCAGGGAGGTGCGCAGCCTGAAGGCACTGTTGTACTCATGATTAGTAACACACAAGTCTCTGGTAAACCAAGTTGATGGTGGTCAGTGCCCGCAGCCGGCTGCGTCGGGTCCCCCACACGGTTGGTGGTCTCTGCCTTTTTCCTGCACCATGGTGTGTATCTGTGGACTGCCTGCGCTTCAGCGACGGGAGTCCGCTCCCCGGCCCTGTGAATGTCGGGAGAGCGCTTTTGCCCGCAGAAGCTGGCACGTGGGATCTCTCTGCCTGTGCGGTGGCTTTCTATCCCCCTCGTTGGGCTGTTGTCTTCAGTCGGGACTTTGGGTGGGAAAGGACCTAAAGTCCAGGCCGCAATCAGTTAATTAACTCGGTCCAGTGGCTTCTGGACCTCATTTCAGGGTCTGAGTACTCCCCTTTGTGCTCCGGTTTCCAAGTCGGTTCCCCGGGTCGGTACCGGTGGGCCACTACCCTGTCCCAGTCCACCACGGTTCCACCGAGCCATCTTCCCGACTCCTGCAGGCTGAGGCTACCGCTTGCCTCCTAGCCAAGGGTGCCCGGGCTCCAACCCTGGCACCTGTCAGACAGCTGCAGACCTGTGTCACAGGCCTGCTTCCACTCTCCTTCACTCCTGTCCACTACACTCTCCAAACTCATCTGCCGTTTCCGCTCTGAACTCCTCGGTGGGCGTAGCCAACCACCTGGCTCCACCCCCTGGTGTGATCATCAAGCCCTGAGAGGGGTGACTAGGGTTTTACTGGTTGACTGGTGACACCTTATTAGGGGACAGGTGTTGTGCGGGGCACTATCTGTGACTACCTGGCTAGTCCAGGGCATCACACATGCATGTTCTGTGGGGAAGGGGGGTTGTAGATAGAACAAAAATTAATTATAGCCTATGCTACTTGTCATGTCCATTTTTTTGCAGGCTAAGAGTCCACAAAAAAAACATAGACATGTCTAATACGACTCCTGGAGCAAACTCCTCCATTCAAATTAATAGGTTTGTGAAAAACACCAGACCCGAATGCCATCCATGTGTCGTCCAAGTGTTGTCCATATTTTGTTTATAGGTACTGTAATAGAAGGGTCTTTTTCCTTTTTTTGTACATGAAAAAAAAAGAATAAAAGACCTTTTGTAAAACTGTAAATATACACTGTACTCTAAGGAAAATCTGATCCAACACACTGATGGAAATTGGTCTGATAGTGGAAATAAATAGTTAGTAGTTCGATTACCTCTTTAATCATAGCTAGAATTCATCTTCAAAAGATCTGATTTTACTATTTGTTTTCTATGGTATCTGCCTTGTCTAGGAAAGTGTTTGGGAGGGGAAATATTAGGAGGATCACTTCGAATCAGATGGAACCTGCCAGAAAAAAACCTAAAAAAATCAAAACACGTACAAAAGGCAGAACAAATTGCACTGCAAATTATTTTGACATTGCTGTGTATATGTTTACTGTTTTTGTCATTTTTTAGAGCTTTTTCAGGTGGCTTCCATGGAATCCCCTGAATAAGACATTACGTTCACACACCCTAATAATGACAACATAATTAAAGTAACTACACAGCACCTATTATATGAAAATTTGTCTCTCATGCTAAAAAGTCAGTCCAAAGAAAAAACAGAGTGGTATTAGGAGCTCCACTAATATAATGATTATCATTTAGTAGCTATATGGGCATCTTCTTTGTTCTTTACCAGAGGCTCTCCAACTTTTTAGCATGATTCTATTAAAAGGAAAAAGCGCACATAGGGTCTTATCATAAATCACACAGTGGGTAAAGAATCGTCAGATGCTCACCCCTGTGGTTGTGGGAAACACAACCAACAGACAAGCATAAGACAAGCAGCTGCAGCCACTGACAAGGATCCAGTCCAAAGAAAAAACAGAGTGATATTAGGAGAGCCGCTCTTGCCAGTAAGAAGGTCCAGACTCCAGTAAAGGAACAAGATCTTTGTTCTCCAAGTCACCACACTACGCATTTCGGGGAAATGCGCTTACCACTTCATCAGGTGTTTAAATGACCATGATGGTCATTTAAACACCTGACGAAGCGGTAAGCGCATATCCCCAAAATGCACAGTGTGGTGACCGGAAGAATAATGATATTATTCCTTTACTGAAGTCTGGACTCCTAATATCACTCTGTTTTTGACGATTCTTTACCCACTGTGTGATTTATGATAAGACCCTATGTGCGCTTTTTCCTTTTAATAGAATCATGCTAAAAAGTTGGAGAGCCTCTGGTAAAGAACAAAGAAGATGCCCATATAGCTACTAAATGATAATCATTATATTAGTGGAGCTCTTTCTCGGTAAGCAAAGCTGAAAAACATAACCTTGAAAAATAAAGTCCATATTTTTCACTTTATATGACATACATTGTCAGTGGGTCACAAATTTGTTTACTTTCTTTGAAAATAAAAGTGCATGTAATGTTACATAGTGAATGAATGCATTACAGCATACATAACAGAAAAGCATATAAAGTAATCTTATTTTTGTCGTATTCTCTATACAAATTACATTATAACTCAATTTTCCATGTACCGTATAAAAAACATGCATTTTTCTTCCCTTTACTTATGTACAACTCCTGGCATAAGTAGTAATTTTTCAGACATTCAAGACTTCAAAAAGACTCGTAGCTCCAAATTCTTCCACATTACACATTCCATTCCTCACTGAATTTACTCTCTTAAAACTGTTTTAGCAATCATAGCATAGCATATTCAGCGATGTGTCTGAAAAGAGGAGCCAGTACTAGTGCTTCACTTGAAAAAGAAGCTGAAAAATAAATAAAAATACTAAGAGTGACCCTTTATTCAGCACAGTATAAAATATAAGCTTACCTTTATCAAGAAAATAATAGCATCAAGTGCCAAATTCTCCATATTTTCAATAAGCAAATGATAAATATTTAACTTTTTAATACAAAGTTCCTAGATAGGCATGTAGGGTAATATTTATTGTGTAAAATGATACCGATACATAGGGAAAAACCCAAATATAAAAAAAGAGAACAGTTTCAGTTACGACAAGTAAGGGATTATTATGTAAAGGCAACTTTACACGCTGCGATATCGGTCCCGATATCGCTAGCGTGGGTACCCGCCCCCATCTGTTGTGCGACACGGGCAAATCGCTGCCCGTGCCGCACAACATCGCGCAGACCCGTCACACATACTTACCTGACCGGCGAACCGCCTCCTTTCTAAGGGGGCGGTCCGTGTGGCGTCACAGCGACGTCACTGAGCGGCTGCCCAATAGAAGCGGAGGGGCGGAGATGAGTGGCCGGAACATGCCGCCCACCTCCTTCCTTCCTCATAGCGGCCGGGAGGCAGGTAAGGAGAGCTTCCTCATTCCTGCGGCATCACACATAGCGATGTGTGCTGCCGCAGGAGCGACGAACTACATCGTTACTGCTGCAGTAACGATAATCGAGAATGGACCCCCATGTCACTGATGAGCGATTTTGCACGTTTTTGCAACAATGCAAAATCGCTCATCGGTGTCACACGCAACAACATCGCTAATGCGGCCGGATGTGCGTCACAAATTCCGTGACCCCAACGACTCCGCATTAGCGATGTCGCAGCGTGTAAAGCCCCCTTTAGTCTCATCGTTTCCATTGATTTAGACTTAAAGAGTATATCTGAGACTTTAACTACCCCCTCCCCCCAAAAAAGTGCCTAAGCACTAACAGGCAGGTAGTTTCTACTTACCTGCCTGTTGTGCCCATCGCCATTCTTCGTCGGCACAAAGTGGTCAAAGTGGCTTCATCAACAAAGCGGAGGGCATCTTTTCCACTTTGCTCCATAGACAGTTCAGGACAGTTGGCTCCCTGCTGCCTATCTGGAGGAGCTACTTGTCAATCAGCACAACGTTCGCGGAGACGCCTGTCTACAGAGCAGAGCGAATGAAAAGCTGCCGCCTGTTGACACAACATCAGTGAAAGCAGCTGAATCGCCACTTTGTGTCAGTGAAGAATGGAGCTCATAGCAACTACATGCCTGTTAGTGCTTAGGCACTTATTTTCTGTGTAAAGTCCTGAATATACCCTTTAAGTATTGTGCACATCCAGCTGAAATTTATTGCAGCACAGAGACCTGTGGGGTCCCTGCACTGCAAATTGAGGCAGTGCAGGGTCACAGGAGGGACCCAGTGCAGGGTCACAGTGCAGGGTCACAGGAGGGACAGGAGGGACAAAGCAGCCAGCTTTGGTGTTAACATGCTGCTGCTTCAAAAAAAATCATATTCACTGCTCTCCATGCCCATAATCTCACCCACCTCTTTGTACTGAACCCAGGCTGAGAGGTGGGCAGGCGTATGGGCGGAGAGAGCAGTGAATATTCATTCTCTTTAATAGCAACACAGTGATCATCCAGGATCTGGCTTCCTGCAGCTGCTGGGCGATGGTGTGCTGCTATTAAAGAGAATGATTATTCACTACTGTCCTGACAAAGTTGGTCTGACCCACTAGGAAATTGGTGGATCCCTGCTGGGCCCCTGACTCTGACATTGTCTCTCCTCCAGCATACAGCACATATGCTGTATGTTTGATTTAAGCTCTGCCCCTCATCAGATGAGGTGGGAAAAGCTGAGCTTTGCCTATCCTCCTCAACAGAGCCATTGCTTGCATTGCACTCACTGCTCCCAATACCTCACAGCAGTAAGCCTCATCTGCCACCAGTAAGCCTCACCCACTGGCATGGACCTGCTGTGAAGTTTCAGGCCTGTGCAGTGAGTGCTGCAGAAATAGAAGAAACTTCTAAGGAGATGGTGTCCCTCTGCCCTGCACCTCCATAGCTCTGTAGTCAGCACTAGCAGTAGTGGGAGGCTCCAGAGGAGCACAATGTGACCTGAAGTGAGTACTGGAGCTTCGTGAATGATGTCTCTAGCCCCACTACCCTCTTCTATCCTCCACCCTACCAAAAGCTGCTTTCTCCTATTTGCCTCTCACAGCTGCACTTTCCTGTCCCCTCCACCATTACCCTGTAGTTGATGATAAAAAATTCCTCACTGCTGTCCTGTGATGGTGACAGGGTGTTAAAATCTTCAAGGACTTAGCTGTCAGACAACTTTCTTATTTCTTTGTGTATACAGTATGTACCAAAATGCACACAAATACAATACATGAAAATAAATCTAGTGTATATGTCTGCATTTGTGTGAATAAGTTAATGTGTACATGTGACATTTTTAGTGATAAAATGCAGACATTAAAAAGCTTAATTAATACTAAAAGCACCAAAAAAACCTTAAAAATGCCAAACCTCGTGTACCATTAAAAAACAACTATCATTTTTATATGCAAAATGAATAAATCTATAATGTTAGTTATAGCACAAATATAATGTACAGCAATAAAAAATGGATGGGGCTATATACCAGGATGGGGGACAAAGATACAATGGATGGTAAAGTTGCTTGCTGAGGCAAAGAGGCTCTTTTCCTCAGCACCCAGCTTTCCCATGCTCTGCTATACTTTTATCCCTCAACACCAATCTTTCTCATGCTCCAATATTCCGCTTTCCCTCAGCACCCTGCTTACCTATGTTCTGATATCCCTCTTTCCCTCAGCACCCAACTTTCCCATGCTCTGCTATATATCTTCCCCTCAGCACTTAGCTTTCCCATGCTCTGATATGAAGGGTAAGCTGGATGCTGAGGAAAAGATGGATAGTAGAGCATAGGAAAGCTAAGTGCTGAGGACTAGATGGATATCAGAACATTTGAAAGCTGGGTGCTGAAGGAAAGAGGGATATCGGAGAATGTAAAAACTGGGGTATGAGGGAAAGAGCCTAGTGTCAGTGTAATTATCCTGTATCCCAAGGTGGAAGGGAAGAGGAACGGGGGGCAGGTCCAAATTTTGCAACAAGGCCTATCGAACTCTAGTTACGCCACTGGCTATATTAAAGTAAACAACTAAATAATAGTAGTACATTTACATAACATAGGGCACTTGGTTTGCACTGTTTGATCAAAAAGTGTAAAAGCTACCTTCACCTTCATTGTATTTTTGGAATTCTTGTTTTAATTGTCTACTCTAGGTACTATTCACCCTGTAACTATATTGCCATTGTGACCACATGTTTACTACTTGTCATGAACCTAGCAAATTCATAATGTAGTATTTTAGATTTCATTAACCCCTTAACGACCGCAGGCAGTAATATTATGTCCTAAGCAGTCAGGACTAGCAGCCGGCGGGGATTTGTACAGCTGACATGTGTGCCTCGCAGGCACGAGTGGAATCACGTTCCGCCCATGCCTGTTAACCTCTTGAATGGTGCTGTCAAAATGGGACAAAGCCATTTAAATCCCCGGCTCAATAAATTTGTACCCACCGGCGTCGCAGTGACGTGATCACTGTGAGCCGATGGTTGTCATGGTAGCACAGGGTCATGTGATGAGTCCTGCAGCTAACATGATTCACTTCCTATTTCACCTGGCCGGCTGATGCCAGAGACAAGAGGTGACTTTTTCTGCTGATCTGTGTAGCTGTGATCAACAGAAAAGAATGAGCGATCAGACTGCTAATCCTTATAGTCCCCTAGGGGGACTACTAAAATTAAAAAAAAGTAAAAAGAAAAGTTTTAGAAAATTAAAAAAATAAAAGTTCAAATCTTTTACCCCTATTGCCCCATTGAAAACTAAAGATTTAAAAAAGTAAAAATTATACACTTATTTGGTATCATCGCATTCAGAAATACCTGATCTATCAAAATATAAAATCAATTAACATGATTGGTAAACTGCGTAGCAGCAAAAAAATCCAATTGCCAAACTTACGTTTTTTGGTAGCCACAAATTTTGCGCAAAATGAAATAACAGGCTATCAAAACGTAACATCTGCGCAAAAAAAGGTACCAATAAAAATTTCAGCTTGAGACGTAAAAAATAAGGCATCAATGAGCAATAGATCCCAAAAAATGAAAATGCTACATGTTGCAGAAAATGGCGCAAAACGTGTGCTACTTTTTTGGGCCAAACTTTTATTAACCCCTTAGATAAAAGTAAATCTATACATGTTTGGTGTCTACAAAATCATACCAATATATATATATATATATATATATATATATATATATATAGTGAACACGGTGACTAAAATGTCTCAACAACAATCATTCAATCGCCCTTTTTTGTAATTTTTCTGTACTTGGAATTTTTTTGCCATTTTCCAGTATACTATATGGTAAAACTGATAGTTTCATTTAAAAGTACAACTTATTCCACAAAAACAAGCCCTCACATGGCAAGATTGACGGAAAAATAAAAAAGTTACGGCTCTTGGAAGGAGGGGAGCAAAAAAAAAAATGAAAAACGGAAAATTGGCCGGGGTGAAGGGGCTAAATTATATTGCTTATTAATTGAACATCATTATTTTAAAAAATAACAAGAGGTTAGGGATTTGTAACTGTTTGGCTAATCACATTTAACAATCTTAGGTGCCCCAACGATACTGTTGGTTGTTGCCACAAATTACTTTCCGTTTATGTACGTACATAGCAACCGTTTTATTTAAGGTTAAGATTTTTTTGTCAAAGATGGAAGAATTTTTAACCAAAAATGAGTTAAGGTTGTTAATAAAGTTAATAAACAAATTAAACATTGTTCTTTTTGTCCAAAATCAAAACATGATATTGGCAATAAATGTAATAGCGTGATAGCAATAAGCTAATATCACAGATGAGAATGTGGTTGTTGCCAGCAGCAGCTCTGTGCTGGGACCAACTACTGGCCCGGCAGTAATAATAGCAGACACAAGTGAAAATTTGCCTCCCTTGCCTCTGTGAAGCGTTTTAGCAGGAGGAAGCGGAGGGCACTATGGATTATATGACCCATCCCTTATCTCAATAACCGTAGGATCAAGTAGCCTCTGACATTGACTTCATCAGCTGAAGTCAGTGTTCTGCACCGTCCACCTCTTCCACCATCATCAATACACCATTAATACATGTTGTACATGAAGTATTTTCCAGTCATCAATAACACCTGTTACTATTCTTCCCCCAAATCCCCTAACTCACAGGACCCTGTTGTCTAAGGAATATACTACACCAGAAAAACTTCTTTCAGTTGATATTTTGGAAGACCCGAACAGTCAGCTTTTGTTCTCAGGATACATATTGCCATACAAGTTGGACAACGCAATTCTAATATCAATCTGTGTTTCTCTGCAAGCCCAGCTGGTAGGGTCAATGTCAACGATAGTAGCACTTTGAGCCAATGTGATCCTCAGGGTAAAAGCCATGAAACCTGTCAGCGAACTCATGGATGATAATGAAAATGATGATATTGTTTTGGGTAAAACATGGAAACCAGACTGGGGGCATAAGGAGTGTTGAGGTAATGAGTGAAGGAGGTTGCGGGAATCAGCGATACACAGCTCAGGCAACGTGTCAAAAACATCTCATATTGCCAAATCAGCTTTTTTTGTACTCAGCTCTGGAATAGGTAATGTCGCGCGCTCTGTTTGGTGGACGAAACTTTACAGTGCGTGAAAGATCTGATGGTGGTGCTAGCGAGTCAAACATATGGGTTTCCCATTTATGGATCAATCTATTGCATTGTGTGCTCTGTACTGTTGGAAAATAAGCTGACACACATTGAATAGGAATTTAATCTCTATATCAGCACATGAAAGGGTATCACCTGCTCTTCTGGAGAAAGCAAACTGACCTGTAAGATGAAGAAGGCTCAAGCTCTCCTCTTTCCACTTCTCATAATTATCTGGTAACCTGTCTGTACCCTCAGTATTTGTTTTTTGTTGCCATCAGCCCCATCATCATTCTCACCTATTGCTTTCTATACACTTCTTTTACCTCAATTGCATCTACAGTTGTCTTTTGTGTGCCCAAGAAACATACATTCAATTATTCAATTACATGGAAATCATACTCCCTTGTCCAAGTTCACCACAATTGATGCCATACCAACCGAATTGAATAATTCTTTGCGAAAGAATTGTGTGCATTCAAGCTCACTGGATGAAACCTTGTCATAATTATTTATTGTAACCAAATGCAACACCTGTCAGCTTTGGGTACAGAATGCACATTTTTTTTTAAAAGGAACCTGTCAGGTACAATATGCACCCAGAGCCATGAGCAGTTCTGGGTGCATATTGTTAATCCCTGCCTAACCATCCCTGTATACAGTAGCATAGATAAAGGGATCTTTAGAAAAAGTATTTCTAAAGATCTTTTACCGTATGCTAATGAGCAAGGTGACTAGTCCTAAGGGTGTTTCTCTCCTTAGCTAGTCGGCCTGCATAGCAAATTAGCACGCCCCTGTGGGCGTGCTAAAATGCTAATGAATATGCAGCGACGCGTCACATACCTCACTGTTCATAGCGCCTGGCAGAGGATGGATGGATGGTGCAGTGCTCATGATCTGGAGTACCCGAGGCTTCCGATCATGCGCCCTAAACTGATACCGGGTGTAAGCTTCCCAACTTCTTTAGCATGTTATTACACCCACAGGGGCATGCTACTGATCAGAATTGGGAAACACAAAATTGTTGAAAATTTTCCAACATACCCTTAATGTTTTCAAAAGCATACAACACATACTGTTGGTTTTGCAGTTGTGTTCATGTACAATATGTTATACCGCACCAGAGAACAGTTTGTTTTAATATCTAATGTCATACAGATGTTCTGCTATACATTTTATCAAACGTAATACATATGTTACATTTATTACAATAAAACAACTTGGTTTATCGAACATGATAAAACTATAAATCGCTACATGTGATCTGACAATGACTCTTATTCTGCAATATCGCAGGCTATACTCCACACCTAAAAAAAACCTTGTTGTCACAGTCATATTGTGTTTTTATTTCTATCTTTATGCAAGCTTGGTGAAATTGATTTGAGTTATTTATCTATTTCCTTTTTCACACCTTTATTTTTTAAAAAATAATAATTGTGCCGTCCTGTGTTTTATACTGACTAACCGTGTGACGTCGCCGTGACGCCACACGAACCGCCCCCTTAGAAAGGAGGTGGATCGCCGGCCAGAGCGGCGTCGCAGGGAAGGTAAGTCCGTGTGATGGGTGTTAGCGATGTTGTGCATCACGGCCAGCGATTTGCCCGTGACGCACAACCGACGGGGGCTGGTACGCTTGCTAGCGATATCGGTACCGATATCGCAGCGTGTAAAGTACCCTTAACTCTTTGGATGGAATCAACTTTAACATTTCTAGAGGATGGCAACACCTTTCTTCAAAGTGTTGCCCAACATTGGTTTTCAACCCCCATAGCATTCGTGTTCACAACTTTTGGTTGAGGAGAAGTTACTTTGAAACCCTCTATTGGGGGTGATGTAGGCTGTGTGTCTCTCACTGAAGCCTTTGAACAAGATTTGTTACAAGCAGCTACTGTGTAATCAGCACACAATCATGCAGTAAGGAATGGAAGATGAGCAAATTCCAAAATTTTCATTCTGCTCTTTGTCTTTTGATATAACATTGTGCTTCCAAGTGTTTTCTCACCTACGATACTGTATGGCCCAACCCCTGCTGTTTCTCATTCTCTTATTAATGTGCTTCATATTCAAGTTCTTTGGGTGTGGTGGTGAAGACCATTAACCAAACGAGGAATTTAATTTCTACGCATCCCAAACTGTGTTTTTGTAAACTCCTAAAAAAGAAAGCCTTTGCTTCCATGATTAGTAATACCATCATCTGCAATTATGTTGAATATGAGGTTCTGATTTGCTTTCGAATTCCCTGGTTTGGACTTGGTCAGTGTCAGAATCATCGTCAGCATCAGTTACTGTTCGTCATACTTACTCTACTCCTCCCCATCCTTTATTTAAACAAAAATTAATGTACTTCAATAGTGTCTATTTTATTTTTACCTTCATCTGTGCTTGGGGTAAACATGTCATCTGTCAACTGGAATGGCACACAGAAGGCCTAGACACAAAATGCTAATGCGCCTCCCCCGTGCCAGCAGCCGGGCTGCTCGGATCCGGATCCGCGGTGGCTCGAGGGGTCTCCGGACCTGGGGGTCGTGCGGCCACTCAATTTAAAGGGGGGATACTATGTACAAGGGGAATTGGAAGTTCGTGACACCACCCACGGTGCATGGTAATGTGGAATACCACTGCTTGTTGGGGAGGGGGGAGCCCGGTGGCGATGGTGTAGCAGCAAGGTGTTTAACCCCTTCGTGGGTAGGGGGTTGTGCCCCGAGGCCCGTTAGGTGTTGGTGACAGGGTGCTGCTGGGAAGAGGCAAAGGGGTTTTTCAGCCTACTCACTCAGTCCAAGAATAATAACACCGGCAGCTTGTAAACCAGAATTCTTAGCACCACTGCAGCATGGAGGGAGCACACCTGGATCCGTGTCTTTGGTGTTGCTCGTTAGCCTGTGGCCTTTTCCGTGGCATCTTCTCACAATTGAACCCTCAAGTTTGGAACTATTCAGGTCCCGCTCACCCATATGGCTAACGGAGTGCACTTGCTCTCAGGGTTCACGCGTAGGATTTCTTTGGACTGCAGTTTGGGAAGGTCCTATCCCATCGGTGCGCTAGTACCCAGATTTTGGAGTGGGTTGGGGATGAATCTTGAACTCTTCACCCCCGTTGTGTAAATTTCCGGGACGCGTGAAGCTACTTCCCGGCCTAGGGTCCACGTACCCTGTTGTGCCCTGGCCCCTGCCCGGTAATGGCTCAAGGCCACCGGCTGCCCTCCTTGGCAGTCCGTGCCCTTTGACACGATACCCTGTGACAGGGGTTCCAGCTCCTACCAGGCCCAGACCAACATCTGCCACCTAGTACTCAAGGAGCCCAGCTCCTAACCTGTGACCTCTCCTCTTGAGAGTCACCACACAACTCTCCTACTCCTCTTTCACCTTGTCACTGTCCCCTACCAACCCCCATATGGGCGACCCTATTCCCTTCAGGCCCCCCAATGGTGTGTCTGGTGGGTACGGTGCAAAGTGTTCCTAGGATTTTGACTGGCTAAGCTGTTAGCAACACCAAAGGACCTGGATCCGTAACCAGGGAGGAGTGGATACTTTGCAGAAGGGCAGATTGCACAATACCCTGTGACAACTTGATAGGCCAGGGTGTCACATTAATGTTTGTTACTAAACAAATTTCTACTATTTCTATGTCTTCCGGTATTCAAATTTTTGGTACTCCGCATCCTCCTTATTTTTGGAGAAATTAAGTTTTGGAGGGCAGCATCTGGGCTAAATTTCCCAGGCAGGACCCTGAGTAGGATTGAGTCCCTGGCAGGTATGGTCACAAAGTACAGTAAAACATTTCAAAACAAACTTTTTTGTCTTCCGTGATTCAAATTGTCAATATGTCTCATCTTCCATCTCAATTTTAGGGAAATTCATTTTGGGGGGCAGCATTTGGAGTTAATTCCACAGGTAGGATACAGAGCAGTAATTAGCATCTGCACAGGGATGAGTGCAAATTGTCATTAATAAAATTGTTGACATAATGTTATGGCTCAATTTCACAACTTGATCCTGTGACCTTCTGCAGCATGGTTGGATCCCCCTCTGTTGAGCTACAGCCCGTTTCGTCATTGTCCAAATTCTGATGGCTCTATTGTCCTTGCTTTCCTTTTATTGGTTGCTTCTCTTCAGGTGTTTTCTATTTTGGTTCTATCCCATCATATTTTAGGATGGGCTTTTTATACTCACACTTCTCCTACCTTCTTTGCTGACCTGGTGAATAGGTGGTTGGAGTTACAGCCTCTAAGCTAGGGGTTTATCATGCAATGTAACCACCAGTTGTTTTCCCCAAAAAGAACCTGTGAGTCACTCCCCCTCCCAGCACCTCTTCTTTGGATATCTAGGAGATACCAGAGAGGTAAGCCTTCCTGTGTGTGCTAGTTTCTCATTCTGGGTACTCGTATCTCCTGGCACACTTCTCTCTCCCTTTGTTAGGATTGAGTCTTAGCCTTCCTTCTGATTCTTCAGGAGGTATGAGAAAACCCTTGACGTCTTTTTAGGGAGCCAGGTCCGAGTAAGTATTGTTAGGTATGATATCAATTCCGAGACCCAAGAGATTAAGTCTTGGGATGGCTCCTGCTTTTTTGGATGCCTGTCAAGATCCTTGTGTTCTTTAAGGTGTCAAATTCCATGGTTCATTCAGCATTTCGGTGATGTATTTTCTGAGACTGTGTGATGTTCTCCCACTGCATAGGACTTATCATTGTGCAATCAACTTCATATCAGGAGCTAACATGACAAAATCTTGTTTGACTAACCTCTCTCTGACTGAAAGGGAGGCCTTGAAAGTTTATATTCAAAAGATTGTGGCTAGGGGTCATATACGGCTATCAACCTGTTCAGTTGTCGTGGGGTTCTTTTTATGAAAGAAAAAAAGATGTAGGGTTGTGTCCATCCTTGGATTTTAGAGAGATTAATAAGATTATGGTTTGCAATTCCTATCCTTTACCCCTTATATCTGAATTGCTTTATGAGGTTGCTTACGCTAAATGGTTTTCCAAACTTGACTGAGAGGGGCATATAACTTCATAGAAAAAAGGAAGGTCCAGCACCAAAATTTTCCATAAAAAATTCTGTCTTCTTTATTGACCATCACATACATGATAAAATCAAATATGTCCCATGATGTGGACCTAACAAGGCCCTTGCCGTACGCATTTCTCCAAAAGTTGAAGCCCATTTTCTCATAAGTCAATACTTATGTTAAGCCTATTATAATCTCTTACACAGAGCGGTTTTTCTTTTTGTCTGGAGTCGCCCCTGTAAGGTGTTGTGGGTTTTTTTTATATACCCATGTTCAGGGTAATACCCCAAACATTTTTTATTTCCAGGACAGTTGTAGGGATCCATAAATGGGAACGGGTGGATGTGGGATCTTGGGAAATGTATTCATAGGCATATATATTTGTTTAGTGGGCAATAATTTCTAGTACATCGTGGCTTACAAAGGTTTTGAAAATATCTATTTTTTTAACCCTAACCCTACTTTGAAACCATAACCCTAGTTTGTAACCCTAAGGGCGGCTTTGCACGTTGCAACATCGCACGTGCGATGTCGTTATGGTTAAATCGAAAGTGACCCACATCCGGCGTCACTTTCGACATCGTTGTGTGTAAATTCTAGATGATACAATTAACGAGCGCAAAAGCGTCGTTATCGTATCATCGTTGCAGGCTCCGACTTTTCCATAATTATTCTGCCGTGACAGGTACGATGCTGTTCCTCATTCCTGCGGCAGCACACATCGCTGTGTGTTACGCCGCAGGAGCGAGGAACTTCACCTTACCTGCCGCCAGCGGCTCTACGGAAGGAAGGAGGTGGGCGGGATGTTTACATCCTGCTCATCTCCGCCCCTCCGCCGCTATTGGCCGTTTGCCGTGTGATGTCGCTATGGCGCCGCACGACCCGCCCCCTTAGGAGGGGGGTCGCCGGCCAGAGCGACGGTCGCAGGGCAGGTGAGTGCATGTGAAGCTAGCGTAGTGCTAATTTTCGCTACGCCAGCTATCACAAGATATCGTACCTGCGATGGGGGCGGGGACTATCGCGTGCGACATCGCAGCATCGGCTTGCGATGTCGCAACGTGCAAAGCCCGCCTAACTCTAGCTTGTAACCCTAACCCAATCCTTAGTTTGTAACCTTAAACCTAGATAAGGAAGAAAGGAAAAAAAAAATAATTATTGCATAATTTATATATTTGTATCTAAGTAGGGCATGACGGGGGGAATGATCAAGGGGGTGATTTGGATATTGGGGAAGGATTTATTGCAATTGATCACAACTTGATTTTTTTTTCTTTACTGAAGCACGTGTAGTGTATCTCTCTTCTCTCCCAGAATAACTACAAGGAGAGAGGCACACCCAAGTGCTCCCAATATTTTCTAAATATTCGGGTTTTGAAAACTGATATGATCTATCACAGTATTCAAATGTCAGGAGCCAATAAAATTGGTTCCTGACTTGCTGAGTGCAGTAGGTAGATCTTGACGGGCATACAGTACATGCGTCACACATTTTGGAAGGGAAAAAAGAAGAACGGGTGGGAAAATTATTTTTAAGCTATGTGCGCATGTGTGCGTATTACATGCAGTTACGCTGCGATCTGCAGCGCAGCGTAACTGCATGCGTCCTGCGTCCCCTGCACAGTCTATGGAGATTGTGCAGGAGCCGTGCGCACGTGGCATATTAGAACGCAGCGATTCGGCTGCTGCCCGAATCGCTGCGTTCTAAGAAGTGACATGTCACTTCTTCCGTGCGGTTTGCATGCTGTCTATAGGGAGAGGCAGCATGCAGAGCGCACGTTCTTTGCCGGCACCATGCGCTTCAGAAAGGAGTTTTTCAGCTGCGCTCTGAAGCGCACCTTTTAGGTGAGTTGCAGAGCGCACACGTGCGCACATAGCCTTACGGTATTAAGGTACCATGAGGGACTTGGGTACACCTTTCCTCTCTCATCTCATATTTTAGATCATGTCAAATGGGAGAGAAATTACTTTTTTAGGAGATGTCCCTTTTTAATGTGATCGCCATTATTATCACGTAGCTGGGGACAAAAAAACAAACCCTAATTGTATTCTCTAGGGTTACAGCCACGCCCGGTAACTGAAACCCCAGAGATTTTCTGACTCTAGGGGGCACCATACACTTATATCTTACTGCCAATTTAAAATGGCGGTAAAGAATAAGTACCTTTAATGACCACTATTTTAAAACGTATTGGTGGTTGTTAAGGGGTTAAATATACAGCTCTGGCAAAAATTAAGAGACCACTGCAAAATTTTCAATTTTTTTGATTTTTCTTTTTATAGGTATAATAGCTGTAGTACCTGGCGTTGCCCGGGATAGTGACTGTCTCTCTGTCTCTCTCCCACTCTCCCTCTCTCCCAGTATTTGTCTGTCTCCCTCTCTCTCTCTCTGTCTGTCTTTGTCTCTCTGTTTATCTCACTCTGTCTCTTTGTCTGTCTCAGTCTGCCTCTCTCTCTTACTCTGTCTCGGTCTGTCTGTCTCTTTGACTGGCTCTGTCTGTCACTCTCTATGTGTCTCTGTCTGGCTCAATCTATCTGTCTCCTTCTGTCTGTCTATCTCTCTGTCTGTCTGTCTCTCTATCTCACTGCCTGTCTGTCTCTGTTTGTCTCTGTCTGTCTCTTGTTTTGTCTGTTTGTCTCTATCTCTCTTTCCGTCTCTCTGTCTGTCTCTTTCCCTGTCTGTCTCTGTCTGTCTCTTTGTCTGTCTCTTTGTTTGTCTCTTTCCCTGTCTGTCTCTTTGTTTGTCTCTTTCCCTGTCTATCTCTTTCCCTGTCTATCTTTTTCCCTATCTGTCTCTGTATGTCTGTCTCTTTCCCTGTCTGTTGTCTGAACAGAAGTAAGCAACTGTTTTTCCAGGATTACCTTGTATGGTGCTTGATTCATACGTCCTTCACAAAGTTTAAACTGCCCAAATCTAGCCTTGCTGAAGTATCCCCAGATCATCACCGATCCTCCACCAAATTTCACAGTGGGTGCAAGACACTGTGGTTTGTGCACCTCTTCAGGTCTCCATCTAACCATTAGATGACCAGGTGTTGGGCAAAGCTGAAAATTAGACTCATCAGAGAAGATTATCTTACTCCAGTCATCTATGGTCCAATCCTTATGGTCTTTGGAAAACTTCAGCCTTGCTCTCCTTTGATTCTCATTGATGAAAGGCTTTTTTCTAGCTTTACATGACTTAAGCCCTGCCTCTCGAAGCCTGTTACGAACTATTCTTGCTATGCACTTCACCTCAGCTGCCATTTGCCATTCCTTTTGTAGGTCACTGTCATGGCGTGCCCAATCTCCAGACCTGAACCCCATTGAAAACCTCTGGAATGTAATCAAGAGGAAGATGGATAGTTACAAGCCATCAAAAAAAGAAGAACTGCTTAAATTTTTTGTGCCAGGAGTGGCATAAGGTCACCCAAAAGCAGTGTGAAAGACTGGTGGAAAGCATGTCAGGACGCATGAAAGCTGCAATTAAAAATCATGGTTATGCCACAAAATATTGATTTCTGAACTCTTCCTGAGTTAAAACATTGATATTGTTGTTTCTAAATGATTATGAACTTGTTTACTTTTCATTATTCTGCAGCAACACTTGGAGAGAAAAAAAAACACAGTGTGAGCACAGCATTTTGATTTTCTCATAGATTTTGCTGGAGAAGGACTGCAGAAAGGTTATGAACAAATTCTGCAGCTTTTCTGCAGCAAAATCCGTGGCAAAAAACGCAGTGTGTGCACAGGGCCTAATAGGGGATTTCCCAGATAGATGGGGCAGAGGTGGATTAATTTTTTCTTTGAAAAAAATCATGTGATACTGATTTTTTTCAAAGAAAAGGAAAATCTATCTGAGGTAATACTAGCTGATTTTTTTAAATAATACACATTTTAGTTGAAGCATATACAGTTTGAATATTTAGGAACAAAAAGGTCTAAAATTAATACAATATAAAATTGTCACGTTCGTCTCCCTGCACGTAGATACCAGTGACAGCCTTTGGACTGGAGCCTCTCATCTGGCTCTCTACATTTAAATGGCTTTTGTTTCTCTTGGCACTGATGTGGTTCAGTGTCAGTTTTCTGTTGCAGCCTTTCCAATCAGTTCTGCAGAGTGTTTTCAGCTGCACTCACTTTGTTATCATGCCCTTCAGCTTAAATAGTGGTGTATCCCAGCAATCCCTGCTGAAGATACAAAGCCATTTGTTCTCTGGCTGCATTGGTGAAAGGACCTGTGAAGGCTTGTTCCAGCATTTTGACTTTATCCTTTGTTGTTTTCCCCCGTTTGTCTTTCCTCTCCCTGTGTGTATTAGTGCAGCGGTGGAGCTAGTATCTGCCACCAGCCAACGCACTAGTCAGGACCACTAAAGGGTTTTTCTTAGGGCCTCAGATTCCTGTTTGGTGACAGTTGAGGAGACTGTATAGACCCTGGTTAGAAGCAAAGGATCAGCTTCAGGTGAATCCAGGAGGTGTCCATCTACCTCACTTACTAGAGCTAGGGTCCACCATTGTTATTGTGTCCCCAGTGTTCCCCCCAACCTGTTGTACTGTTTGTACTTTTATCCTGTGTCCAGACTTCAGTTGGTCTGTACGCGCCAGCTACGTGTAAAAGCATGACAAAAATGCTGCAAATACCATTGTGCAGATCATCTGAACTACATTCTGAAGTATTTTAGGCAGGTTTATACTATAATAGTTGGTTTACAGTTTGTAAATTGTAATATTCATTGTTTAGAGAAATGAATCCACATAATTTATTATTATTTTACCATCTTTTATAAGCATTATGGGGCAGATATTTTTCAGATCTTGAATTCCAGCAGCCCCAATAAAGCCTTTCTCTCTTTCTCCTGGACATGTCTTCTCCAAGATAGATTACATTCATTTGCACTGTAAATGTAGGTAAGATATATTGCACTTAAGGTACTTTGTGTCCATTAGTATAAGCATCCCTGTCTGTTTCATAAGAATTACTAACACAATACAAATTTACCTTACTAATTCAATTTACAATCCTCAAAACTAAGTGATGTCGTATTCTTTGTGATGTGTACAGTTTAGGTACAAAAGACAGCAATAATTAATTAAAACAGGTTGGTGTAAAATATGAAAAACCTGGCATAGTAAAGCGCACCGCCAGTCTCTGATTAATATTGTATAAAATAACATGTTTACAGTAACTGAACACTGAAATTAAACATGATTATGCACTTTGTGAGTCTTAGCTGCTTATGATTCATCTAGTGCAGGACTATAAATTAGCGGTGGAAAAAAACAGATTAGCCGCTTGCTTGAAATCCATCTACTAAGGTGCCCCAAAGTGACTGCAGAGATAATAGGCACAAATTAGCAAAACAATATCCATACAAACATGAAAACCTTCTAAATTATCCTGCAAGAAAAACTGTTATTATAACCTAAGCTCTAATGAACATTTCACAAAGTATCACAGCATTGAAAACGTATTGGCCTTGTTAAATATTGTGAACTGTTAATATTACCGAACACTGCTATTTCCCATTTAAAGCAATATGAAACAAAAGACTCAGTTATGAAGGTTAAAAATAGCTTCACTGGTGGTGGTTAGAAATTCCCAAATCCCCGGGCAGCACTTGCAGCCAATAATGATAAAACCAAATGAAGGCATTCTTATGCAGGAGGAATATAACACAGCATCTACAGACTGAGTACAGTAGCAGGGCTATAAATCTTCCAGACTTTCAAAGAGCTATTAATGTTTGTAGACACTTTAAGTGATGATTTCATAATGGTTTCCCATCTATCTATGGCTTTGCTGTAGATGAGGGTCGTTTGGTTAATCTATGTTTCAGTCTTCATTGCCTTTTAACTAGCTTTTAATCAGTAATTATTGCAGAGTTGCAATGGTATGCATACTCCTGCACTCCGATCCCCGGAATTGTGCCAGTCAATATGTCATGTCAATTAGTTTGTGGTGTGTGGGTGGGCAAGTGGGGGTGCCACTTGTATTTCTTGTTAAAAATATAGTGCTTTCTACTCAACAGCCTTTTCATATTTCCATTTTTAAATCTAAAGGAAGTTTTTGGTGTTCATTTTCTAATTCTGCTCGTTAATTTCCAAACTTCAGTGTTGTGTAAAAGTTGAGCACATGAAAATACATAAAGCAAAGATGGTTTCGATACTATATATATATACATATCTATCTATCTATCTATCTATCTATCTATCTATATATATATGTATATATATATATATATATATATATATATATATATATAACAGTAAATATATTTATAAAGGTACTGTTGACATGAATTCTCACCAGACATTGATAACCCATCCAATCCACACAGGCAAGGGAATCAAACCATAGATGTCCATAGTTATGTGTAATAATGAGAAATGATACAGGGAAAAAGTAAACTATAAGAAGTCATGACACCACTTGAAATTTGTCAGTAATTAGAAAGCAATCCATGCCACTTAGTGAAAAAATATCATCTATGGTTTTCTTTATTTATCTGTGTGGATTTGACAAGCCTACAATAACCCTCAGTCCAGTACACCACTGTGCAACCAGCTCTGTCCTTACCTATTGTACCCTCACGCATTCCCTGTAGACTGTGAGCCCTCGCGGGCAGGGTTCTCTCTCCTCCTATACTAGTCTGTTTTGTATTGTTATGATTCTTGTACGTATACCCTCTTTCACTTGTAAAGCGCCATGGAATAAATGGTGCTATAATAATAACTAATAATAATTTGATGAGTTGTTACCAACATCTAGTGAGAAATACATGTCAATAGCCAATTTTGAAATATATTTAAGTAGAAAATTGGTGACGTGTTCAATACTTGTTTCACCTGCTGCATACCCACAGATGTGAACAAAATTGTTGGGTTCCGTCTGTTAAAGTAAGAAAACCCACAATGGTCATTAAAAAAACTTGAAACTGGCAAAAGTGATTCTCAATTTATATTTACTGAATATCAATTAATGAAAATCAGACATTGCTTTTGAATTATCGTTCAACAGAACGAAAAAAAACTAATAAAAATGGCCTGTACAAAATTTATGGTACCCTTAACTTAATATATTTTTAGCACAATGTTGTAAGCAATCACTACAAACAAATGATTTCTGTAACTCTCATTGAGACTTCTGCACTTGTCCACAGGTATTTTGGCTCACTTCTCATGAGTAAACCTCTCCAGCTGTCTCAGGTGTAATAGGTGACTTCTCGAGACTGCAAGTTTTAGCTCCTTCAACAAATTGAATTAATAAGATTTAAATATGGGCTCATAAAAGGCAACTTTAGAATAGTCCAGTGTTTGTTTTTAGCCAAGTCCTGGAAGTTTGTAGCTGTATTTCATTATAAATGTATAAATGTATGTCAGGATCCATCACTAGAGAGCCAGGCCAAGCTTTCATACACTGGGCAGAACATTTTGCTCCAGAATGGCTTAATAATCATTGGATTTCATTGTACCCTGCACAGATTCAAGACACCCTGTGGCAGATCCAGCAAGGTAACCCGAAGGCATAACCGAGCCTGCTCCATGTTTAGATACAGCTGTCTTTTATTTGCATGCTTAATTTTTCCATGTGTCAATATATAGCAGATGTTACTTGACAAAAAGGTCCACTTTTGCCTCAGCTGTCCAAAGGACATTCTCTCGGAAGCTTTGTGGCTTGTCAATGTGCATTTTGGCAGACTACAGTCTCCCTTTTTTATGATTTCATTTCAACAGTGATTTCCTCATTAGTGGTCTACCATGAAGTCCACTTTAGCCAAGACGGTGATGGATGGTGCGATCTGACATTTATGTACTTTATGTACCTTAGGGTTGGATTTCAATCTCTTTGGAAGTTTCTGTAGGATGATTGGCTACATTCGTATTATTCATCTTTCAATTTGTCATCAATTTTCATTTTTCAATCACGTCCAGGGAGGTTGGCTGAAGTCTCATAAACCTTAAACTTCTGAATAATATGTGCAACTGTAATAACAGGAACATCATACTGTTTGCAGATGGTCTTATGGCTTTTACCTTTGCCATGTTTGTCTATAATTTTCTTTCTGTTCTCCACAAGACCACTCACTCCTTAATTTTTTTGGTCCATGTTCAGTGTGATACACATAAATATACGAAACAGCAAAGTGACAATTTTTCACCAATTAGACAGGCAGACTGATTGATTAAAACATTATAGGCACCTGTGATATTAATAATTTGAGTCCTCTTCGTTTCACATGTACCTATAGATAAATTATCTTTAATCTTCTGTAGGAGTACCATCAATATTATATTTTTATATATATATATATATATATATATATATATATATATTTGTTTTTAATTGAGCAAAATATAAAAAACTATTTTAAAACTTTGATATTTTCCACTCTTAAACACAGGGGGAGCAGCTGCTGAAATCCTACTGTGCAAATAGCTCACATTACAGCTGCAGTAAAAGTGTGTGGAGTCTGCTCTCATGTGTGTGATGTCACACCTCCCCCTCCCGTTCTGGGTGTTTCCAAAAGGATAAGGGAAGATGAAGTTTAGGATCACAGTGCGGAGCCATTTTGTTGGTGATCGCAAAGTGATCC
Source organism: Anomaloglossus baeobatrachus (assembly GCF_048569485.1). Classification (NCBI taxonomy): domain Eukaryota; kingdom Metazoa; phylum Chordata; class Amphibia; order Anura; family Aromobatidae; genus Anomaloglossus; species Anomaloglossus baeobatrachus. Next base: position 523,331,132 of record NC_134354.1, read on the forward strand.
TAATATGTCTAAAGTGTCACTAAGGATAGCTGTCATAGTGCCCTACTGTATACAGCACAGCACTGTATACAATATCCCACAGTATACTATGGCCCAGTGTATCCCGCACCCCACTGTATACAATATCCCACTGTATCCCATGTCCCACTGTATCCTGCCCCCATATACTGTGCTGCTGGCCAGGATTGGAGGTTCAAGTTAACATGCAGCGAGGAGGGGTGATCTGCAGCCTGAGCAGCACTGCACTACAGATGTCACGCTGCGATCACAACTCACAGCCGCATGCACTCACCTCAGACCTCCATCCCAGGAGCCTGTCCTGTCAGCCTGGTGTCTTGGCTGTTCCTCCTATCAGCAGTCAGAGCACAGAGCAGGGAGGAAAAGCTCTCAGTGCAAATGCCCGAGGTGAGCACACGCGTGGGAGGGGGGTTGAGTGGCGGGGGAGGGGAGTTGAGCAGCGTGGGAGGTGGGTGCACAGGAGGGGATGGGGTGAGCGGCAGGGGAGGGGGTGAGAGGAGGGATGGTGGTGAGTGGAGTAGGAGGGTGAGTGGAGCGGGGGGTGTGCAGCACGCCAGGATCAGTTACGGTGCAATCACCGCTGCCCGGCACCGGTAGTCACCCCAGCCAGAGCGGGTGACAGGGAGAAAGTGCAGCACACAGCATATGCTACGGGATCCACAAAGATGACGGTGATCTCCTCCCTCTGCTGTAATCTGGACAGCTCAGGGGGCATGTCCCGCTCACAGCAGGGAGCTTTCAGTGTTTAAGTATAGGGTTGGCGTCTCCATCTATCAGATCCAATGCACTGAGAGCTGCCATAAATGAGGTGAGTAATAGTGATGAGCGAGTACTAAAAAGCTCGGGTGCTCGAAGCTCGGGCCGAGCCTCCCAAGATACTCGTGTACTCGGCCCGAGCACCGAGCCCAATGTTATCCTATGGGAGACCCGAGTATTTTTGTGAAATGACCACCGGCAGCATGTAGAAACCCTAAAAATGGCACAAAAGTCTCCGAAGAGTGCTCAAATGACATGGCAACAGCATGGGGAAGACCCCTTGAAGCATTTATCACTCAAAAGTCACAGCTGTGAACAATTTTGTCCGCGTTTTACGCCATTTTTACGGACTCACCAGAAAACCTTCCAAAATGACACCAAAATGATTTTTCATGGCGGAAATGTTAAGGGCACATACCCAATAGTGAGATAGAGCTAATGTATGTTACTTTTTGAGATCAATACATGAAAGATTTTACGAAAAACATTGTGTGGCACTCCGATGTCCCTGAGAAGAGACATACATAAAGGCCTCTGAGTCTAATGTGCCCATTTTGAGGAACTGAGTCTTTGTAGTATTTTCCTTTGCCAGGGCAGTCCAAAATTGTGAGGTTCACCAATGCCCCTGCATACAGACGTGCATGATGGCCTGTAAACCTGAAGTGCCCATTGTAAGGAAGTGGGTCTATTGTAGTATAGCCCTTTGGCAGGGCAGCCAAAAATTGGGAGGCTCCACGTTGTCCCTGGATAGAGACGTGCATGAGGGCCTGTAAACCTGAAGTGCCCATTAGAAGGAAGTGGGTCTTTTGTAGTATAGCCCTTTGGCAGGGCAGCCAAAAATTGGGAGGCTCCACGTTGTCCCTGCATAGAGACGTGCATGAGGGCCTCAAAACATTGTTCCCATTGCAAAGGAGCGGGTCTCCTGTCGTTGTAATGTCCATTCTGCAAAGAATGGGCGAAAAAATTTACCACTGGGGGTATACCTGAAACAAAGGCCTAACTCTTGTAACGGTCATCGTGGTGGCGCATGAGGAGAAGGAGGAGCAGTCCAGCGATTATCCAAAGTCCAGAAGTGTGTACCCATGGGTGACTGGAGGTACATGGCAAATTCCCGTTACAAACTTTAAATTCCGCTCTCATTTGCTGGTGGTGTGGTGAAGTCTGGCCCAATCCAACCCTTGTTCATCTTGATCAGAGTCAGCCTGTCAGCATTTTCAGTTGACAGGCGGGTGCGTTTATCTGTAATGATTCCACCTGCGGCACTAAAAACACGCTCTGACAAAACGCTAGCGGCAGGGCAGGCCAGGACTTCCAAGGCGTAGAGAGCCAATTCATGCCACGTGTCCACCTTGGATACCCAATAATTGTAAGGCACAGAGGAATGTCGGAGTACAGTTGTTCGATCTGCAAGGTACTCCTTGAGCATCTGGGCAAACTTAGGATTTCTTGTGGCACTACCCCGCACCTCAGGGGCTGTGGTACGTGAGGGGCTGAGAAAACTGTCCCACATCTTAAAGACTGTTCCCCTACCTCTGGCGGATTGGACTTGTGCCTCTCTCGGCTGTACGCCTTGGTTGTCCACTGATTCCTGACCTATGCCGCTAGCGTTTTGTGAGGGGAATGCTTTGCCTACTTCCGTGACTATGGCCTTCCGGAACTGCTGCATTTTGGTTGACCTCTCCGCCTCGGGAATAAGAGACATAAAGTTCTCCTTGTAGCGTGGGTCTAACAGTGTTACCAACCAGTAATGATTGTCGGCCAAGATGTTCTTAACGCGAGGGTCACGAGACAGGCAGCTTACCATAAAGTCAGCCATGTGCGCCAGACTCTTAACAGCCAGAACTTCAGTAGCCTGACCAACAAGATGACTGAACATGCTGTCCTCCTCCTCCTCCTCCTCATCTACCCTGTCCTCTGGCCAGCCACGCTGAACCGAGGATATGACTGGTGTGCATGTCATATCCTCAATTTGGCCGGAGATTTGCTCCATGTCTTCATCCTCCTCCTCGTCATAGTCCTCCACTGCACGTTGTGATGAGACGAGGCTGGGCTGTGTGTTATCACCCACACCCACTACTGTTTCTTGCTGCAACTCATCGCGCTCCGCCTGCAATGCATCATGTTTGGTTTTGAGCAGAGACCGTTTTAGAAGGCAGAGTAGCGGTATGGTGATGCTAATAATGGCGTCATCACCACTCACCATCTTGGTGGAGTCCTCAAAGTTTTGGAGGATGGTACATAGGTCGGACATCCATCTCCACTCCTCAGGTGTTATGTGTGGAGTTTGACCCATTTCCCGACGGCTTAGGTGATGCAGGTACTCAACAACTGCCCTCTTCTGCTCACATATCCTGACCAACATGTGCAGAGTTGAATTCCAACGCGTGGGGACATCACACACCAGTCTGTGAGCCGGAAGATGCAAACTGCGCTGAAAGCCGGCAAGGCCGGCTGAAGCAGTAGGTGACTTTCGAAAATGTGCAGACAGGCGGCGAACTTTTACCAGCAGATCAGACAGCTCTGGGTATGACTTTAGAAACCGCTGAACCACGAGGTTGAGCACATGGGCCACGCATGGAACATGTGTCAGCTGGCCTCGCTTCAAAGCCGCCACCAGGTTCCGGCCATTGTCACACACGACCTTTCCTGGCTTTAGGTTCAGAGGTGTGAGCCAGTGATCTGCCTGCTGTTTCAGAGCTGTCCACAGCTCTTCTGCATTGTGGGGTTTGTCACCTATGCAGATTAGCTTCAGCACAGCCTGTTGCCGCTTCGCCGAGGCAGTGCTGCAGTGCTTCCAGCTTGGGACTGGTGTGGAGGGTACAGTGGATGAGGATGCGCAGGAGGAGGAGGAGGCTGAAGACCATGACATTCCGGAGCTGTAGAGTGTGGGTGAAACACTGACTGAGGTAGGGCCTGCAAACCCTGGTGTGGGAAGGACGTGTTCCGTCCCTCGCTCAGACTGGGTCCCAGCTTCCACAATATTAACCCAGTGTGCCGTCAACGAGATGTAGCGGCCTTGCCCACAAGCACTTGTCCACGTGTCTGTTGTTAGGTGGACTTTGGGTGAAACAGCGTTGTTCAGGGCACGTGTGATGTTTTGTGACACGTGGTTATGCAACGCGGGGACGGCAGACCGGGAGAAATAGTGGCGGCTGGGGACCGAGTAACGTGGGACAGCTGCCGCCTTCAGGTCGCGGAATGCTTCTGTCTCCACCAGCCTAAAAGGCAACATTTCCAGCGCAAGCTGTCGCGAAATGTTAGCATTTAGAACTGTGGCATGTGGGGTGTTGGCAGTGTATTTGCGCCTGCGTTCAAAGGTTTGCTGAATGGATAACTGAACGCTGCGCTGGGACAAGGACGTGCTTGATGATGGTGTTATTTCTGCGTAGGCAACTGCAGGTGCAGGACCGGAGGAGGCTTGTTCGCAGGCAGCATGGACAGGGGATTGGCTCGCATGCACAACCAGCGAAGACGTAGCAGTGACATTAGCAAGCACTGCTCCTCGACTCTGTTGTACTTCCCACAAAGTCGGGTGCTTGGCTGACATGTGCCTGATCATGCTGGTGGTGGTCAGGCTGCTAGTTTTGGTACCCCTGCTGATGCTGGCACGGCAGGTGTTGCAAATGGCCTTTTTAGAATCATCTGGATCCAACTTAAAAAACTGCCAGACTCGGGAAGACCTAACATTTGTACAGGCACCTTGTGTCGTGTTGTTGTTCCGGGGAATGGTTGCCTGACTTCTGCCTGGAGCCACCACCCTGCTTCTTACTGCCTGTTGGGATGCTACGCCTCCCTCCCCCTGTGCACTGCTGTCCTCGCTCTGCATATCCTCCTGCCAGGTTGGGTCAGTTACTGGATCATCCACCACGTCGTCTTCCTCTTCCGCACCCTGCTCCTCCTCCTGACTTCCTGACAATTGTGTCTCATCATCGTCCACCCCTTGTTGAGACACGTTGCCAACTTCGTGAGAACGTGGCTGCTCAAATATTTGGCCATCTGTACATACGATCTCCTCATGACCCACTTCAACATGAGCTGGCGACAGGCACGAATGTGCGAATGGAAACGTGAACAGCTCTTCTGAGTGTCCAAGTGTTGGATCATTAATGTCCGAGGACGTGTACTCAGCCTTGTGGTAGGAAGGAGGATCAGGTTCTGAAATGTGCGGTGCAGTATCACGGCTACTGACACTTGACCGTGTGGAAGACAGAGTGTTTGTGGTGGTGCCAATCTGACTGGAAGCATTATCCGCTATCCAACTAACAACCTGTTGACACTGATCTTGGTTCAAGAGCGGTGTACTGCTGCGGTCCCCAAGAATTTGGGACAGGACGTGCGAGCGACTAGATGTGGCCCTTTGTTGTGGCAAAATTAGAGCTTGCCCACGACCTCGGCCTCTGCCTGCACCACCATCACGTCCACTTCCTTGTTCCTTGCCAACGCCCTTGCGCATTTTGCAATGCTGTGCTGACGTGTATTCACTAGACTTGGGCGTTATATCAAAGTTTGTGCAAATCGTGCACCTGTACGCTGCCACGGACAGGCACACACATGCGGTTTTTAAATGCAAGCACGGACGCACTAAGAACCTAACACAGGTTTTAGGAGCAAAAATTAATGACGAGAACTCTGACACTATCAGCCACTGCTGACTGACGTGTATTATACACTACACTTGTGCGTTATATAATAGTTTGGTAAAAACGCACACAAGTGCACCTGTACGCTGCCACCGACAGGCACACACGTGCGGTTTTTAAATGCAAGCACGGACGCACTAAGAACCTAACACAGGTTTTAGGAGCAAAAATTAATGACGAGAACTCTGACACTATCAGCCACTGCTGACTGACGTGTATTATACACTACACTTGTGCGTTATATAATAGTTTGGTAAAAACGCACACAAGTGCACCTGTACGCTGCCACCGACAGGCACACACGTGCGGTTTTTAAATGCAAGCACGGACGCACTAAGAACCTAACACAGGTTTTAGGAGCAAAAATTAATGACGAGAACTCTGACACTATCAGCCACTGCTGACTGACGTGTATTATACACTACACTTGTGCGTTATATAATAGTTTGGTAAAAACGCACACAAGTGCACCTGTACGCTGCCACCGACAGGCACACACGTGCGGTTTTTAAATGCAAGCACGGACGCACTAAGAACCTAACACAGGTTTTAGGAGCAAAAATTAATGACGAGAACTCTGACACTATCAGCCACTGCTGACTGACGTGTATTATACACTACACTTGTGCGTTATATAATAGTTTGGTAAAAACGCACACAAGTGCACCTGTACGCTGCCACCGACAGGCACACACGTGCGGTTTTTAAATGCAAGCACGGACGCACTAAGAACCTAACACAGGTTTTAGGAGCAAAAATTAATGACGAGAACTCTGACACTATCAGCCACTGCTGACTGACGTGTATTATACACTACACTTGTGCGTTATATAATAGTTTGGTAAAAACGCACACAAGTGCACCTGTACGCTGCCACCGACAGGCACACACGTGCGGTTTTTAAATGCAAGCACAGACGCACTAAGAACCTAACAGGTTTTTAGGAGCGACAATTGCTGAGAAGTCTGACACTATCAGGACTGTTTTAGACTGTGTACCCCAGCCCCAGATATGATGAAGGCTGGTATACGGTCACCACTAGGAATGGCTATATACCCTGCCTGCCTGCCTGCCTGCCTGCATACTGCTACAATAGTCCTGACAAGGACTCTTTTGGTCACTAGCCTGTATTCCAACCTGGCTATACCCTGCCTGTATACAGCAACAATAGTCCTGAGAAGGACTCTGCTACTGTACTCCGACCTGGCTATACCCTGCCTGCCTGTATACAACTAGAATAGTACTGAGAAGGACTTTTGGTCACACTGTTTGCAGCCCTGCTACGGAAATAGCTATAAAGGGCCGCAAACCTTTCCCTGAAGCAGCGACCCTCTCCCTGCACTGACTGTCTGGATAGCTGTGAGCAGAGCACAGCGCGCCCGCCGGTATAAAGGCTCGGTCACGCTGTGCAGGCCGGCCAATCACTGCAATTCCACAACTAACAGGGCTGTGGCATTGCAGTGGTCTGCCATCCAATCCCTGCATGAGGGCTGGCTCTCAAAAGAGCGCCAACATGCAGGGATGAAGACCACGAGTACAGCATGAGTATCGCGAGATTACTCGGTCCCCGCCGAGTAGACCGAGTACAGTGATACTCGTGCGAGTACCGAGTAGTAACAAGCATGCTCGCTCATCACTAGTGAGTAACTGTCGCTACTCCAAGATGGCAGCCCCCCGTGTTTCAGTAAAAATAAAATTAAATAAAACAAAACAAACAATGAATTTAATTTTGTATTAAAAATAATTGACTCAATAATCACTATTTTAAATACAAAAATAACAAAATGTGACACCTTACCTTTAGACTAAAAAATTATATCACACAAAATCATTAATAATTAACATATGCCACATGCCTATTTTACATAAGTACCATTTTTGAAAACTGTTTGTTTTTTTGTGGGGAAGTTAAAATTTTACCACCAATTTCTTATTTTTCCAACAAAATTTACAAAACAAAATTTTTTTAAAAAAGCCATTGGACTTTTGGAGCACTAAACCTAAGGAGGACACTCAGGTTGGGACAGTTCAGTCACCTGTTACAGACTTTGCAGACCTCAGACAGCTTCCTAAATCTGGCACTATTCCTTTCTCGGTGGGTGCCCTCCAAAAGCGGGGTGCTTCTGGATTGGAGTAAGCGGCCCTGGAACCTCTGAGGCAAGGACATTCTAAATCCCTGGTGAGCCAGAGGAAGGGTGAGACTCTGTTGCCTGTTACATTTGTGTGTTTTGCTGGTTATGTGCCGTTAATATTTTGGGGATCCAATAAAGTCTAATTATTGTGGTTCCCTCACCCTGTGTTGTCTGAGTAGTGTTAAGCCCACGGTTAAGGAGGCCGGCGTTCAGTTGGGATGAGCCCTGAGCCACGCTGTCTTTCTAAAGGCGGCGGGTTTTAGTGGACGAGAGCACCCACTGAGCCCCGTGTCTCCACATACCCCATCATTGTAAATGTATCTCATCCTGGCATGTTCCCCCATGCTGTTAAATGACCCCATCCAGGTAAATGTACCTCATCCTGGCATGTTCCCCCATCCTGGTAAATGTACCCCATCCAGACATGTTCCCTTATTTTGGTAAATGTCCCCTTTCCTGGTAAATGTACCCCATCCTGGTAAATGTCACCCATCCTGGTAAATGTCACCCTTCCTGCTAAATGTTCCCCATCCTGGCATGTTTCCTCATCCTGGCATGTTCATGTACCCCCATCCTGGCATGTTTACCCCCATCCTGGCATGTTTACCCTCATCCTGGTAACTGTATCCTTCATCCTGGTAAATGTATCCCCTCATCCTGGTAAATATATCCCCCCATCCTGGTAAATGTATCCCCCATCCTGGTAAATGTTCCCCTTCCTGCTAAATGTACCCCATCCTGGCATGTTTCCCTCCATCCTGGCATGTTTCCCTCATCCTTGCAGTCATGTGTCCCCCCATCTTTGTAGCCATGTTTCCCCCCCATCCTTGTAGCCATGTTTCCCCCCCATCCTTGCAGCCATGTTTCCCCCATCCTTGCAGCCATGTTTCCCCCATCCTTGCATGTTTCCCCCCATCCTTGCATGTTTCCTCCCATCCTTGCATGTTTGCCCCCATCCTTGCATGTTTCCCCCATCTTTACACGTCTCTCTCGATCTTTTCATGTTTCCCCCATCCTTGCATGTTTCCCCCATCCTTGAAGCCATGTTTCTCCCATCCTTGCATGTTTCCCCCAATCCTTGCACGTTTCCCCCCATCCTTGCCCATTTCTCTCCATGCTTGCATGTTTCCCCCATCATTTCATGTTTCCCCCATCCTTGCAGCCATGTTTCCCCCGTGCTCTTCATGTTTCCCCCGTGCTCTCTATGGTTGATCCGTGCTCTCCATGGTTGTCCCGTGCGCTCCATGATTGCCCCGTTCTTGCCATGGCTGCCCCGTGCTGGCACTATCCCCCCACACCTTGGCACAGCCGCACACAGTTTAACAAAAAAAAAAACCTCACCTTCCAGCACCCTCTCCACCTCTGCGCGTCGCTGGGTCCTCAGTCAGTTACCGCGCGGCCACAAGATGCCAGCGTCGCTTTCTGAAGCTCCGCCATCTCCTAGGCAACAGGCCTGCGGCCTAGGAGAGGGGGAGTGTCAGAGGGAGGAGAAATGTCGCCGAGGCTCAACACAACTATGAACTGCCGGCGCGACCACACTGACAGTTCAAAGTGGCTGAATGTGCCGACAGCGCACGTGGCGGCAGAAAGGGTTCTGCGTGCCCAGTCTGGCATGCATGCCATAGGTTCGCCAACACTGCCCTAGGTGCTTCACAAAACTTTTGTAATGTTGACCTGTAAAAATCAAAAACTACATTTTTACCACAAAAATGTTACTTTAGCCACAAATTTTACATTTTGAAAAGGGTAACAGGACAAAATGAACCAAAAAATTTGTTGTGCAATTTCTCCTCCGTATACCAACACTCCATATGTGGTGGAAAACTACTGTTTGGGCGCATGACAGGGCTCATAAGGGATAGAGCTCTATTTGAATTTTGGAATGCAAAATTGGCTGGAAAAGAATGCAGAGACCATGTTACATTTCAAGATTTCATGACATGCCAAAACAGCAGAAACATTCCATAAGTGAACTCATTGTGGAAACTACATCTCTCAAGGAATTCATCTATGTGTGTAGTGAGCAATTTTAACCCTCCGATGATTCACAACATTTTATAACATTATGATGTGAAAATAAACAATTCCAATTTGTTGAACTAAAATATTGCCTTAAATCATAATTTTCCAAAAGGGTAATAGGAGACAATGGACCATACAATTAGTTATACAATTTTTCGTGAACTCGCCAATACCTCATATGTGGTCAAAAATACTTTTGAGACACATTTTAAAGCTCAGAAGGTAAGGAGCACCAAATTGGTGTTCAGATTTAGTCGGATTGATTTGAGGGTGCCATGTCATACTGTCAGAACCGCTGACTAGAGATGAGCGTTGTTCGGATCGAACCGTTCGCCAATTACAAATTCAAGTTGTTTTTGGTGATGTTCGTGTCATTCGACGAACTCGAATGATTTGCTTAACGATCGACCGTTCGAATTACTGTTCAATAACGGTTCGATCACCAAAAGCGTAACTGTAGCTTTTTACAGCTACATATGCAGGGAGCCAGCGCTGGCAGCCTGTGGTAAGCTGGTAACTAGGGTACATATTGGATATCCAAGCAAAGCGCTTTGCTTAGTAACCCGATGTGTACCCTCGTTACTAAGAACAGCGTCGTTACATGGATCGCTGGTGGCTGGTCGCTATGGTGATCTGCCTGATTGACAGCTCACCAGCGACCATGTAGCGACGCACCAACGCTCCCTGCCAGGTCGGATCACTGATCGGATCGTTGGTGCGTCGCTATGTGTGATGGGACCCTAAGCGTTTCTATGACTATAAACACAGCTATAAATGCAAGGGGTGGGTAGTACAATCACGTGTACAGGAAGAGGATTCCTTCTGTTGGTAAACGCAGAAGAGTGGATTCTCCCGGTACCGCCACCCCTGCTTCCACTTCCCGTCCGGCGCCATGTCTGCTCCCGTGCGGCGCCATGCCGGACGGGAGGTGGAAGCATCTGTGAAATCAATCACGTCACCGCTTACAGCCCGCAGCCTCTGCTCACTCTCACTGAGTGATTAGACTGCTGTCTGATGTAGCAGAGCTGCATGGGTTGAAGGAGATAGAAGACAGAAGACCAGGATCGTGGAGGGATGAGAGGGAGTAATAAACATGGAGTCTCTAAGTGTGTCTGTGTATTTATTTCTATTAAAGTATTTTTTCTCTGTGTGGTGTCTTTTTTTTTAACCCTTTATTGGAGATTCTTAATGGCCGGGTCAAACATGCCTGACATTAAGAATCTCTGGCTTAATAATAGCTAGTAAAACAAAGCTAGTATTAACCCATTATTACCCAGCAAGCCACCCGGCTTCAGGGCTGCTAGAATAGTTGGATACAGCGCCAGATGATGGCGCTTCTATGAAAGCGCCACTTTCTGGGGCGACTGCGGACTGCAATTCGCAGCAGAGGGGCACAGAAAGCTCGGGCCAACCTGTACTGCGGATTCCAATCCCCAGATGACTAGTTGTACCTGGTTGGACACAAAAATGGGGCGAAGCCCATGTCGATTTTTTTTTTAATTATTTCATGAAATTCATGAAATAATTAAAAAAAGGGCTTCCCTAATTTTTTAGTTCCCAGCCGGGTACAAATAGGCAGCTGGGGGTTTTGGGCAGCCGTACCTGCCTGCTGTACCTGGCTAGCATACAAAAATATGGCGAAGCCCACGTCATTTTTTTGGGGGGCAAAAAACTCCTGCATGCAGTCCTGGATGGAGTATGCTGAGCCTTGTAGTTCTGCAGCTGCTGTCTGCTCTCCTACATACACTAGTAAATTGAGCATGCTGAGCCTTGTAGTTCTTGTTTTTGTATGCTTGCCAGGTACAGCAGGCAGCTACGGGCTGCCCCCAACCCCCAGCTGCCTATTTGTACCCAGCTGGGAACCAAAAATATAGGGCAGCCCTTTTTTTTAATTATTTCATGAATTTCATGAAATAATTAAAAAAAAAATGACGTGGGCTTAGCCCAATTTTTCAGTCCAGCCAGGTACAACTAGGCAGCTGGGGATTGGAATCCGCAGTGCAGGGTGCCCAAGCTTTCTTGGCACCCCGGCTGTGAATTGCAGTCCACAGCCACCTCAGAAAATGGCGCTTTCATAGAAGCGCCATCTTCTGGTGTTGTATCCAACTCCTCCAGCTGCCCTGGTGACGGGTGGCTCACTGGGTAATAATGGGGTTAGGGCTAGCTGTATATTATCAACTGGCCCTAAGCCCAAAATTCATGGTGTCACGCCAATATTAGACATGGCCACCATGAATTTCTAGTACAGATAAAAAAAAACAACACACAGAAAAATATTTTTATTAGAAATAAAACACAACACAATTAGTGACTCCATCTTTATTGAAATAAAGAACCCCCCTCTGAAGTAATCCTAGGTCAAGGGTCCCGCGCCGTCCAATCCGGATCCAATATCATCTGATCGGTTTGCTGTAAGGCAAAGCGATCAGATGATGTGTCAGGTTCAAGGGCCTTAATCACATGACACAGCAGCTGATTGCATAAACGGCTTTTAAAAAAAAACCAAAAAACTACATAACGGCTTTTAAAAAAAAAACCAAAAAACTACACACTTCTGTGCAGACTCCTGTCTGACAGCAGCAGCAACTGATAGTTTAGCCGGCCGGGCGGTAAAAAGCCGGCCTCACCGCTCGACTTTTAGTGTCATCTGATTAAGTCAGGTGACCGCATCAGGTGATCATCGCCAGGTCTGAGAGAGAGAAAAGAGGGGAAAAAGAGAGAGAAAAGAGAAGAGAGAGGGAGAGCGAGAGAGTAAAGAGAGAGGAGAGAGAAGAGAGAGAAGAGAAAGAGAAGAGAGAGAAGAGAGAGAGGAGAAAGAGAGGAGAGAGAGAAAGAGAAGAGAGAGAGAAGAGAGAGGAGAGAGGGAGAAAGAGAGAGAGAGAAAGAGAGAGAGAAAGAAAGAGAGAGAGAAAGAGAGAGACAGAACACAAGAGAAAGAGAACAAGAGAGAGAGAACAAGAGAGAGAGAAGAGAGAGAGAAGAGAGAGAGGAGAGAGCAATGCAGCCTCATTCCGTGATTTGCTTCGATTTTAGAGGTGTGGCCCGCGGCTCACAGCTGATGTCCGGCTCCTCCCCTCAGTGCATAATTAAATTAAATTAAATTATAATTATAAATAAATAATAATTAGAATTTAAAAATAAATTAAATTCTTTACCGGGGCGGCCGGGACTTGAATTCGTGAACTAATGCTCTCTAGGCAGTAGCTCTAACCATTGAGCCACTGCCTCTAATAAGAAACATAGGAAGATTTGGTTATCTTGACCTCTACATTGCAGAGTGAAGTCTCCGGTGACAGCGCGGCTCACTTCAGGTGCTGCGTGGAGAGGACACAGAGTGCTCGTGTTCTATGAGGCTCCCTGTCATCTTCATGTAGCAGGGCTGAAAGAGTCGTGTGGATTACGTCGGACCTGGATTGTTGTTTGGGGATTAATAAAGAGGTAAAGGAGGGGTTTTTTTGCCTTTTATTCCAAATAAAGGATTTTTTGTTGTGTGTGTTTCTTTACTTTCACTTATAGGTTAATCATGGAAGGTATCTCGGGGAGACACTTGTCATGATTATCCCTGTTATTACCCCGATTTCCACCACACCAGAGCAATTCTAATGGATGCGGCAACTCCGGGCGGCTGTCTGCTGATATTGTTAGGGTGGTGGGCTCCCCATAACGTGGCGCTCCCCATCCTGACAATACCAGCCTCCAGCCGTGTGGCTTTATCCTGGCTGGTATCAAAATTGGGGGGAACCGCATTCTTTTTTAAATTATTTATTTATTTATTTTACTGCACGATATAGACCCGCCTACCAGCGGCTGTGATTGGTTGCAATGAGACAGGTGTCACTCATCATGGGGGCGTGTCTGACTGCAACCAATCATGGGCGCCTGTGGGCGGGGAAGGCACAGAATACCTGATTGAATAATAAAGCGGCAGCCCTTTTCAAAAGAGGAAAAGCCACCAGAGATTTGTGACAGCCGTGCAGCGAGGCGCCAGTGATCAGTGAGTAGGAAAGAGAGAGGGATTGTGTTGGCGACACAGGATGCATGCAGAATCGCAACGTGCGCACATACTTACTGTGAAAAGCCACGCTTTTGGTGATCGAACCATTCTCGAATGGTAACTCGAACTGCCGGACTTTAAGCAAATCATTCGAGTTCGTCGAGCGACTCGAACACCCCCCAAAATCACTTGAACTTGAAATTGGCGAACCGTTCGACTCGAACATCGCTCAACTCTAGTAGTGACAATTTTGTGGTCTAGAAAACAGCCATGGGTCAAATGCAGTGAATGTTGCTGAAATGAAAATTGCAAATACCATAAAGTCATGTAATGTCCAATACATTGTGTGTACAAACATCTATGAAATTAAATGTCTCTCCTCACTACAATTATGCCAAACATGTGGACGTTAACTGTGGTTTAGGCACATTGTGGTGCTCAGAAGAAAGGGAGGCATTTGGATTTGAGAGTGCATATTTTGCTGGATTTCTTTTCGAGGGAAGCTATAGCGTGGAAGTGGGGACATGTTTTTTTTTCTGGGTTGAGTTAAATACTAGTGGTAGCAATTTGGGATACAGAACATTTTGTATCTATGACATTGTTGATTTTTCCTTTGTCCTGATGAAGGAGGCTCTGACCTCTGAAACGCATAGACCTGTAAAATAAAGAAGAATTGATTAAACCAACAGTCTATTACTTCAGCAGCAGCGCAGCATTAACCCCATTTCTCCTCTCCGGCATTGAAATACACCGGAATTACAATGGATTATACCTGTCAGTGCTTCACTGTCAAAACATTTGTTAGACCATGCTGCTGCTTTCATAGTCTAACATGCTAACCATAACCAGGTAACCCAGAGATCATCATTTGACCTCAGATTACCATAGCATACCATAATGAATTCCATTCACCTGCATTGGATTCACATGGTTTCCATTCTTTTAATGGAACACATAGCATAGCAGATTGAGTGTGAACAGAGATTTAAATCAGAATAATGCACAGGAATATAACATAACAATCACCATCTCATCCCTTGAATTTCTAACTTAGATGCTTTAATGCACTGCTCTTTGGTAAGGAAAATAGGAAAATTCAGATGAATTCTAAATTTGTCTTTAACACTAGAACTTCCAGAGAGGGGTCATTTAACATTTCTACCATTGGAACCCTATGGAGCTCGAAATTTCTGGGACTTCTAGTGTTAAGTCACAAAACTAAATAAAATTGCATAAAAGTGATTTGACATAACGTTGATCATTTTTACATTTTAAAATGCATAAAAAGTCTGTCAGTGGAGTTTGTCATTAACACTAGAACTACTGAGGTAGTAATTTTGACTACTTTGCACCATGTATTTCTATAAAGGTGTTACGAGTCCAGTAGTTCTAGTGTTAAACAGGTAGAAGACCCGTAACCATCAGTTTGACCAAAGGTAGAAAAGTTTCGGTCCCTTTGAAATTACTTAAACTGCGCTTCTTGAAAGGGGTGTAAAACACATTAGGCGATCTCAGAGTGTTGTAGAAGTCTTATCAGGGCCATTGGAAGCTTTGCTTGCAAAATTGTAGGAAATTATCTGCAAATCAAAATTAAAAATAAAATTGAATGAATCTGTGGAATTCAAGTTTTTTTCCAAACGTTTTTATTGATTTTCCAAATTTTATAAAAACCATAACAAAATGAGTATGATTAATGGGAAGGACAATCAATTGACAGAGTATGGTATAGAAGAAGAAAAAAAAGGGGTACAACCCCCTCTTGCTAGTCCAGATTATTCTTCCATAAAAAATGACATATAATGAAACCGAACTAGAAAGTCAAAATAAACCACATGTAATATAGTCCCTTAAACCCCTGTGTCATTCTCTAGTAGTTCCAAAATCAATGATGTGTCTTACTTCCTTGACGTCTCGCCTCCTCCTTCGTCTCAAGCCCCCGCTAAGTGAGCCTCAGGTTGCCCAAGCTATCCTGGATTTCATTCAGGAGATACCACTCCGTGTGTATGAAAGGTGTCACCAAGTTATTTATTTCTACCCGTGTGAAGTGGTGTTCAATAAAATTTTTCCATCTCCCAAAGAACGTGGCTGTCTTTTGATCCTTATCCCTTTCCGCTTCCAATTTTTACAACTTCAGAAGAGCATGCAATTCCCCAATAACCTCCTTTATAGATAGACCCTCCCTCTCTATCCAGTGTCTTAAGATACACCTTTTAGCTATCATGGCCAAGTCATGTATGATTGCAAATGTCCTTTTATCCTGAGTATTTCATCCCCCTTTGACTCCACCCTCAAAGAAATGGAAAATCCACACCATTAATTCTGGTCTGCAATATATCCCCCATGTTGTTTGGGCCAACATTCTTACTCGATTCCAGAACCTCTGCAGTTCCTTACATTCCCAGAGTCCATGTAGCATATCTGTTTTCTCTGCTTGACATTTTGGACAACGTGCATCTCTACCCGGAATATTGAAACCTACAATAGCCCTATGTGAAATCCTAAACTGGGTGTCTCTCCAACCCTCGTTGGTGATGTTTCCGCATTTGGACCCACCCTTTCAATATATTTCCCACCACTTCTTGACCTTTCAGCTGTTTCTCCCATGCTAATAAGGTACGACTATCCTCCCGAGATATTAATACCTCCCCAAGTGTTCGGTAAATTTGGGATACATTTACATTTGTAACCTCACATTCCAGGAGCTCATCAATCAGACTTTTGTTCAGTTCCCTTCGAATCTCGCCAAGATCTCTGATTACTCCAAACTTCAATTACTCATACTGGATAATGTGAATGTTATTGAGGTCATATTTATCGAGCACTTCCCTTCCTGTCATCCACCGTCTCTCCTCCACATTCATAACATCTTGCATTCTCTTGATGCCCTTCTCTTTCCATCCCAGAAATAACTTGTTGTCTCGTCCCTGAGGGAAATTTGGGGATGTCCAGGGATTTAAATACTTAGACACCTTCCAGGAAAGTCCCAGTTTCTTTCTAACTAGTCTCCAAGTTAACATGGTATCTCGGAATATGATTGAGTTTCTTATGTGGCCCTCAGTCCTAGACAATGGGGCATGGAGAATGGACTTCAGGTCCCATGGTGTTGCGTATTTGTTCTCCATGTCATGATCTGAGTGTCTACTTGTTCCTCTCAACCAGTCGATCACGTGTCTCATAATACACACCAGGTTATACCCCCTAACGTCCGGGAAATTGATTCCTCCCTCCTCCACTGACTTCATCAATGTGCGTAATTTTATTCTGGGTTTCCTTCCCCTCCACACAAAATCCGCATATGCTGCGTTGAGTCTGTTAACATCTTTTAGTTTTAATAGTAGTGGAATTGTCTGAAAGGGATACAGCAGCCTAGGAAAGCTCATCATTTTTATCAAGTGGCATCTTGCCAGCAATGGTAAGGGTAAGCCTTTCCATCCCCTTAGTTGTGTTATGATTTTTCTGATCAGCGGGCCATAATTCATTTTATAAATTGTTTCCACCGTTCTCCCTATCTGCACTCCCAGGTATTTGATTGATGTCTGTGCTATAGGGATCCCACATATACAACCATCTCTCAGATTTCTCCCAACACTCCCATGACTTCCCCTGAAAAACAAGATCTCGCACTTCTTTTTGTTTAACTTAAAGCCTGAGAATGATCCAAATTTTTCAATCATGTCAAGGGTTTGCGGTAAGTCCATGCCTGGGTTTCCCATATACAGTATCACATCATCAGCGAAAAGCGCTATCTTCATTTCTGCCCCCCTTATTTTGATCCCTTTGAAGATGTTAGGACCCTGGAGAACTCTAGATAATGGCTCAATTGCCAGGTTAAATAGTAGGGGGGAGAGCGGGCAACCCTGCCTCGTCCCCTTCATCAGGGGGAACACTTCCGACAGGAAGCCCGGGGTATGTATCCTTGCTCCCAAGTTGGCATATAAACTTCTCATGTAAAGTCTCATTTTACCGGTAATTCCTTTGGCCTCCATCACCTTATCTAGCCAGTTCCAATTAACATTATCGAACGCTTTCTCAGCGTCGAGTGTAACTAAAGCAGGTTTTGCCCCTCCCTCAGTGCGCCCCAATCTAACTGTATCTACCACTAAGATCGTCTTCCTGATGTTGGTAACCGCATTTCTCCCTTTGATAAACCCTACCTGATGTTCGGGGATTATCCTAGGAAAAATCAGTGCTAGTCTATCGGCCATGATTTTGGACATTATTTTTAAATCCTGATTAATGAGCGATATGGGTCTGTAACTAGAGGGATCATCTAGGTCTTTGTTGCCCTTCGGGAGTAATTTAATGTATGCTATGTTGGCATTTCTAGGGATTTCTGTTTCTCCCAGGATTGCATTAAAAACTGAGGTTAAGTCCGGTGCAATCAGATCCCTAAGTGCTTTATAAAATTCGCTATTAAAACCGTCAAGTCCTAGCGCTTTATTGGTGTTAAGCTCCCCGATTGTTCTTGTTACCTCCTCCACTGAAATGTCCGCATTTAGGGCTCCCAGCTCTTCCTCCGTTAAGCTAGGCATTTGAGCTTGTCTTAACCAATCGTCCTCGTCAGTGAAATCATTGTTTCCTGACCCATATAGCTTTCTATAATATTCCCCCAGCACCTTGTTGATATCTTTGGGATCTGTAGTTACCCCCCTCCCTTTGTTTTCATTTTGGAGATTACCGTTGTTTTTCTGCTACCCCTTGCCAAATTTGCCAACATTCTCCCTGCCTTATTGCTGAATCTATGAAGATCAGCTTCCTTGTGAGACCAAAAGAGTTGTTCCTTTTTTTTGGCCCACTCGTCAAAGCCCCTCTTTGCCTCCAACCATCTGTCCTTTGCCGAACTAGACCTATCTACCAGATAATTTGTATACGCTAGCTGCACTGCTTCACTATGGGAGTTATATTTCTCGTTCGTCCTCCGTTTGATCATGGCCGCATATCCCACCAAATGTTCCCTCAGAATCACTTTTGCCGTTTCCCAGAACAATACTGGAGTCTCCCTGTGTTCCTTGTTGTCCTCTGTGAACTCTTCCCACCACTCTCGCAGTATCTTGTGAAAATTATCCTGTCTGAGGAGGAACGACAGGAATCTCTATATAATGTCAGAACCTCTCCTGAAATTCTCTCTGATGTTCACTCTCACCGGACTGTGATCAGAGATCACCATATTCTCAATCACGCAGTTTTTTGCTCCATTCACAAGATCCCGAGACATCCAAATCTGATCTATGCGCGACCAACTGTCATGTGGGTAGGAGAAGTGTGTATATTCCCTATCGTGTGGGTGGGTTAGCCTCCATATATCTTTTAGCCCTATATCTTCTAATGATACATCCCTGTTTACCATTCTCTTGTCCCCGGGACCCTTCTCCCCTACCCCCTCCCCTCTCCTTCTGTCTTCAGCCGAGTTCGGTACTGTGTTGAAGTCTACCGGCACTATGATGTTGGGTGCCTCATCTGATAGTATGATAGCTTTCATATTATTAAGAAACATGATCTGATGCAAGTTTGGACCATATACATTGTAAATACTGAGTGTGCCCGCTGGACTAGTAATTGTTAGATGTTGCCACCTTCCCTGATCATCCTCCTCATGAGACACTACTTCATGGCTGAGCTGTTTGTTTATCAAAATCAATGTGCCCGCCTTCCTACCTTGCGCCGGTGCCCCATAAACTGAACCTACCCAGAATTTCTTCATGCGAAAAAAATCCTCCCTCCCCAAATGGGTTTCTTGTAGTAGAGCAATATCGGTTTTTAATCTTTTCAGGTGCCTTAGAATCATTGCTCGCTTGTTGGGTGATCTTAGGCCCTTAACGTTCCACGTTGTTAATTGTACCATTTTTGCCTAAGTAGACCACTCTTACCATTTCCATCCCTCAAGACCCCAGCATCAGTGGAGACGAGACTGCTAACTCTAAGCTCACAGATGGCTCCTCCAGAATGACACTTCCTTTCCCCAACTTGTAAATATAACCCAGAACAACAAAGAAAAAACAAATAACGGACAATTATGCAACATGTTGTCCCTTTTGAGGGACTGTCGGCGCTTTTCGCCATGTTAGTGACTTCCCCTTTTCCTAGCCAACATATGAAGCTCCCTAGTCACCCCCCATAACAAACATATCCTGTATTTTATCCCCCGCATAACATGCATTGACCGCAAATACTATGTCAGTATTAATGCAATATGGTAAATATGGAAAAACCTTAGTGAGATATTAACAATCGGGTCAGTCTTGAAATTGGGGCACTGTCCAGCCGAATGGACCCGATCTGCTACGCATGGATCTAGTAAGCAATCCAGAGAGAAAAAAAAGAGACGGGGTAGAAGCAAAGAAGAGAAACAAAAAAAAAAAGTTTAGTAGGACCTCCTTCCCTCCTCCTTGTGGCATCTCTCCCCTCTCATCTTAATGCAATAATATCAGTGTCTTTCCTTGGTTGAAGAAAACAAAAAAGAGAAACAAAAACAGGGTGAACCCACTCACAAATCATGTGTCCAGATTCTTCTCCAGTCGCTGGTCCCTGAGACCCGACCTAGGACTGTGCTGCTGGATTGGACTTAGTCTCCTCTCTCCTCCGACCTCACTTTGTACTTGCCCTCTGTGTTGTTCCTTCTCTCTTCCGAAGCTTGTGGGGTATCCTCTTCTGTTGGTGCCTCCTCCGCTGGATCATCTGTCCTGTCCTCCCGTCCGGTTCTTGTCTTGCTCTGACATGAGGGTGTTTTCCGCTTCTTTGTGATCTTTATAGTATGAGAACGAGCCATTAGGGTTTCTGACTTTTAGTATAGCTGGGTAGAGCAGCTGGCATTTTACTCTTTTGTACAAGAATGTGCATATTTTACTGAATTCCTTCCTTCTCTTAGAAACATCAGCAGAGTAGTCTCCGAAGATTAGCAGTCTGTTGCCTTCGTATTGTAATGGGCGTTTTCGGTCTGTGAAAGCCCTCAGTATTTCCTCTTTGTGTTTGTAGTCGAGATATTTGACTATCACCTGTCTGGCTCTTGGTGCGGGTTTATTACTTGAATTTTGTCCATCCCCTTTGTTCACCTCCTGTTGCCTCAGTGGTCCCACTCTGTGGGCCCTCTCCACGCTAAACTTTGCTTTTATGCCTATGGCCTGTGGTAGCTCCTGCTCACATATGCTGTCTAGCTGTCCCACAGATACCGATTCTGGCAGCCCCACAATACGCAGGTTCTTGCGTCTTGATCTGTTTTCTAGATCTTCTGCCTTGTCTTTTAAATATTCATTGGATTTCACTAAATTTGCAATTTGCTCCTGCATGCTCTGGATTACATCCTCAGAATCAGAAATTCTCTGTTCTGTGTCTGTTAGTCTATTAGCGTGGTCGTTTAACTGCTTTTGTATATTGGCAAGTGAATTTTTATTGCTGCCTCAATGGCCACTTTTATTTCTTTAGACAGGTGATAGGCCACTTCTATTGCCACTTTTTTTTATAATCCACAGTGAACTCTT
This sequence comes from Anomaloglossus baeobatrachus, assembly GCF_048569485.1. Lineage (NCBI taxonomy): Eukaryota > Metazoa > Chordata > Amphibia > Anura > Aromobatidae > Anomaloglossus > Anomaloglossus baeobatrachus. Next base: position 523,352,169 of record NC_134354.1, read on the forward strand.
GCGGTTGCTCATTATGAACTGCAGGTGGTGCTGTTGCCTTATATTGTTTTGTCTGTGCTGATCCTCTGTCTCCTCCCAGTAATTTTCCAGATTGTAATAGCTTTATGCTTGCACGTTTTTTGTTTCCTTTAAAAGGGGTATTAATGATTTTATTTAACTTTTGGGAAGCTTGGCCAGATCTGTTCCCACTACACTGCTGGCCTGCATTTTCCTCCTGCCCTCCTAATCCTCCATGCACCCGTTCAGCTCCACCTTCTTGTTCCTCTCTTTCTCGTTCTATGTCTCCTTCATTCTCCCATTGCGATCCTCCCTCTTCTGACCCCTGCATCCACTTCTCTGCAGCATCAGTGATCTCTGCCTCCTCATTTACATCCTCCATTTCTCTCCCTCTCAGGCCCAGTGTTGCTGTTTCTCTTGCCTTGTTTTCTGGCTCCTCCCCCAGCAGACTTGCCGGCACCATGCTGATCTCCTCCATGCCCTGCAGACATTCAGTGTTGCTGCTCCTCCAGGATCCCTCTCCACTGCTGGCACTCCGTAGCAGGTATCGCTCTATGCCTGCCGACCTCCTGGTCCCTGCTGTGTTACTTGCGATGCGGCCACGTGAACGGGGAAGCTTTATTCTGACTGATTCCATGGGAGGTGGCAGGAGCTTCTTCTTTATGCCTCAACCTCAGCCAGGACCGGATCCGGAAGTCGGAATTCAAGTTTTAAAAGATTTCCTCATCTCTAATATCAAGAATCCAAAGCACCAGCTCTTGACATTGTGACAAATGTAATTCAAGCACGGTATTTTTTATTTATTATGAAGAAGATATTGCCTGGAAAGGTACAACGTCAAGTGATCCACATGATGCACAATTGTAAAAAAAATAATCAAATTGTATTTTTCAATTTTTACATTACAAATATGCACAAATAACATGAAACTATCAGGCTGGTTTCACATAACCATAAAACATGGACTGTGATCAGATCAGAAGACCCAGTCAGACCATGTGATCTCCTGACCTGAGCTAGTGTCAGGTTTTTCTGAAGAATGGATCATATTTCATGGATGTAAGAAACCAGCCTAAGGGCAAAATGTAAATAAACGTATTAAACGTGCGAGTGCTGTCAGTATGTAAAACTAATAGCATATGGACAGCACGTGGATCCATGCAAGCCAATGTGATAGTTCAAATAAAATTTTTTACACATGGCTCAATGCAAAAAATTGCAAAATGTGCTATTTTGATCCATATTTAGTAATGCTACAGCTATGGGAGTCATAAATCCATCAAAATCATAAACATATGTAAAGTTTATTTATATAGAAATAGACTTACAAAATTAAATAAAACATGGCAGTCAAGGTGAGGCAACAAGTATGGTAGGTATCACATAGCATGGAGGGGTATGTACTGTATATTGTACCACTTCTAGACATAGTACAGTATGTCCAGATAATGAATATTGAGAAAAATACTGTAAAACAAAACCTGCCTTGTTAGAATATAAATGAAAGACAATACAAGAAAAGTATACAGTGATGCTAACAATGCTTCCCTATCACTCCCTTAGTGAAAATCTGACACCCGAACAACCCTGATGTGCGTTTTGATTGGGTTTCCCTGGGGGTCTGCATATCATGTGTATCTATCCACTGATATAAAGGTAGTACTTCATGTGTCCAGGATTACATCGCCATAATTGGCGCCCATTCAGTCTCAGGAAAGCGCATGTGCAAAGCAGAGTAACCATTATGTGCGACATGTCGGGTAGGGGGAAATCCCTCATGATGTAAAGTACCCATCCATATTGCTACATAAAACTGTCAGTGCTGTGCATGATGATGGGAGAAGATTGAGCATGCGCATTGGCAGGTGCCATTTTGAAGAAGATAGTGCTCTACATTCCTTCAAGATAGAACTGGACATACACGACTACAGGTGCCATCTTGGAGAGGATGGAAAACAACTGGGCATACGCGCTGGTAAGCCCCATTTTGGGAGAGATCATATTTTACATAATCATGAAATAAGATTGGGCAGGCGCCGTCTTAGAGAAGGGCATACATTGCTGGCAATTACTGTCAATGAGGAAAGACTAGAGAATAATATGAGTGACAGGTTACTATGGAGCTAAACCATCTCAGATGGCGCAAGTAAACAAAAATGGGTTTGTTTTCCAAATGGGGAGTTCCTTGGCTGTAAAAATATACTTTGTGCAACCAAATTTCAATCTGGTGATGCTTCAAATGAATTGAAAAACACAGATTATATGGTATATTATGTAATACCTCTCTTATGTCATCTGTTACGATACTTGCACAAGTTGATATATGTTTGTCTCACTTCAAGAGATATTTCGGACCCGCAAACATATACCTTAGCCGTCCATGATGCTGAATATATAGCATCACTTAAAACTATCCCCAGTTACTCTAAGGGCGGCTTTGCACGTTGCAACATCGCACGTGCGATGTCGGTGGGGTCAAATCGAAAGTGACGCACATCCGGCGTCACTTTCGACATTGTAGTGTGTAAATTCTAGATGATACAATTAACGAGCGCAAAAGCGTCGTTATCGTATCATCGGTGCATTCTCCGACATTTCCATAATGCCGGTGCAGCGACAGGTACGATGTAGTTCCTCGTTCCTGCGGCAGAACACATCGCTGTGAAAGAAGCCGCAGGAGCGAGGAACATCACCTTACCTGCCGCTGGTGGCTATGCAGAAGGAAGGAGGTGGGCGGGATGTTTACATCATGCTCATCTCCGCCCCTCTGCTTCTATTGGCCACCTGCCGTGTGACGTCGCTCTGACGTTGTACGACCCGCCCTCTTAGGAAGAAGGCGGGACGCCGGCCAGAGCAACGTCGTACGCCAGATGAGTGCATGTGAAGCTGCCGTAGCGATAATGTTCGCTACGGCAGCTATCACAAGATATCGCTGCTGCGACGGGGGCGGGGACTATTGCGTGCGACATCGCAGCATCGGCTTGCGATGTTGCAACGTGCAAAGCCCGCCTAAGATCTGTTATGGCTACAATGCAAATCATCTAAAAATCTGTGGCATCAATCATCTACGGTATGGTTCAAGTGGGGAATGAGAAGACATAAAACATCTCCTTGCCCAACTTGAGTGTCTCTGGCACCTTGTGCTTTGAATGAAAAATTAAGCCTTGTCCCATTTCTGTGAATAACCTCCTATTTTTTCTTGTCATAAATTGTTCATGTAAAAAAATGGATGTACAAAATGGACGTACAGATTGCATACGGGCATTGAAAAATCTACAGTATATTCTTTATCTGGACATAGTATGTCTATAATTGGTGCAGTATACATGCCCCTCCACACTATCTGATACCTACCATGCATTTTGTATACTTGTTTTATATACAAGTTTTATCTAATTGTGAATGTCTATTACTACAGAAATAACATTTACCTATTTTTATGATTTTGGTGGATTTATGAATTATGACTCCATAGCTGTAGGATTAATGATTAGTTTAGAGTATCTGCCCCTACATTATCTGCTTTAGTGTATCTTGGTCTCCCATGTATAATTATAGGTGTTTCTGACCATGACAGTTCAGATGTTGTTGAATTTTGTTCAAAGTTAGTATCAGACTCATCCATTATAAGTTAATGGGTGCAAAGAAAAACCCCATATCACATACAGGTTACCATCTATATGTCATTACAATTCTAAAGATTGGAAAACTGCATTTGACCTTTATTACTTACTAGCTGTAGTACCAGGGCGATTCCCGGGATAGCAACTGTCTCTGTCTCTCTCCCAGTCTCTGTCTGTCTCTATCTGTCTGTGTCTGTCTGTCTGTATCAGTCTCTGTCTGTCTCTGTATAGTCTCTCTGTCTGTCTCTGTATCAGTCTCTCTGTCTGTCTCTGTATTAGTCTCTCTGTCTCTATCTCTGTGTCTGTCTCTCTCTATCTCTGTGTGTCTCTCTGTCTCTCTCTATCTGTCAGTCTCGTTCAAGGTCTGTCTCGTTCCAGGTCTGTCTCATTCGAGGTCTCTCTCGTTCCAGGTCTGTCTTGTTCCAGTTCTGTTTCTTTCCCCATCTCTCTTTCCCCGCCTGTCTCTTTCCCCGTCTGTCTCTTTCCCCATCTGTCTCTTTCCCCATCTGTCTGGTTCCAGGTCTGTCTCGTTCCAGGTCTGTCTCTTTCCCCGTCTGTCTCTTTCCCCGTCTGCCTCTTTCCCTGTCTGTCTGTCTCTGTCTGTCTGTCTGTATCAGTCTCTCTGTCTGTCTCTATCTCTGTGTCTGTCTCTCTCTATCTCTGTCTGTCTGTCTGTCTGTCTCTATCTGTCGGGTCAGTCTCGTTCCAGGTCTGTGTCATTCCAGGTCTGTCTCATTCCAGGTCTGTCTCATTCCAGGTCTGTTTCTTTCCCATTCTCTCTTTCCCCACCTGTTTCTTTCCCTGTCTGTCTCTTTCCCTGTCTGTTTCTTTCCCCATCTGTCTCTTTCCCCATCTGTCTGGTTCCAGGTCTGTCTCGTTCCAGGTCTGTCTCTTTCCCTGTCTGTCTCTTTCCCTGTCTGTCTCGTTCCAGGTCTGTCTCGTTCCAGGTCTGTCTCGTTCCAGGTCTGTCTCGTTCCAGGTCTCTCTTGTTCCAGGTCTGTCTTGTTCCAGGTCTGTCTCTTTCCCCGTCTGTCTCTTTCCCCATCTGTCCCTTTCCAGGTCTGTCTTGTTCCAGGTCTGTCTTGTTCCAGGTCTGTCTCTTTCCACGTCTGTCTCTTTCCATGTCTGTCTCTTTCCCCATCAATCTCATTCCCCGTCTGTCTCTTTCCCCATCTGTCTCTTTTCCTGTCTCTTTACTTGTCTCTGTCTCTTTCCTTGTCTCTTTCCTTGTCTCTTTCCTTGTCTCTTTCCCCATCTGTCTTTTCCCTGTCTGTCTCTTTCCCCGTTTGTCTCTGTCTCTTTACCTGTGTCTTTGTCTCTGTCTTTTTCCCTGACTCTTCACTTGTCTCTGTCTCTTTCCTTGTCTCTTCCCTTGTCTCTGTCTCTTTCCCCATCTGTCTCTTTCCCCATCTGTCTCTTTCCCCATCTGTCTCTTTCCCCATCTGTCTCTGTCTCTTTCCCTGTCTCTTTACTTGTCTGTCTCTTTCCATGTCTGTCTCTTTCCCCATCTGTCTCTTTCCCCATCTGTCTATTTCCCCATCTGTCTCTTTCCCCATCTGTCTCTTTCCCTGTCTCTTTACTTGTCTCTTTCCTTGTCTTTGTCTCTTTCCCCGTCTGTCTCTTTCCCTGTCTATCTCTTTTCCCGTCTTTCTCTTTACCTGTCTCTTTACTTGTCTCTGTCTCTTTCCCTGTCTCTTTACTTGTCTCTTTCCTTATCTGTCTCTTTCCCTGTCTGCCTGTCTCTTTCCCTGTCTGTCTCTTTGATTGTCTGACTCTCTCTCTGTCTCTTTCTGTCTCTCTCTATCCGTCTCCCCACTGACATGTTATTACCTCACACATAAGTTAAGAGAGTTAAATTTTCCCGTCAAAACATAGTCTATGACGTTCACTGAGTCACATGGGGTGTCTGTGCAAAATTTTGTGATTGTAAATTCGGCGGTGCGGATTCCTTTAGTGGACATACACACACACACACACATACATACATACACTCAGCTTTATATATTAGCGTAAATTGTTCATGTAAAAAAATGGATGTACAAAATGGACGTACAGATTGCATACGGGCGTTAAAAAATTTGACACAGATGGCATACAAATTGTCAATTTTATATACACTTGTGTGAAACCTGCATAAGTTTTGCTTTATAAAGTAAAATCATAAAAAAAAGCAAACGTCAGCTAACTACCATAGAAGAATTCAACAACACATTAACATATGAGAAGATAAACATTATAATTTTTTGTTAACTTTCAAAAATCCCTTTAAACTGGACATACACAAAATATTCCCTAGAAATAATGTAATATGATGTATATTGGGGCAGTATGACTGTCTTGCAATATATCCAGATGAGGATAAGCAAAGTTCAGCCATGGATTGGATTTTAGACTGTTCCTATAGTAAGTTTTAACCAAAGGTACATGACCAAATGATTGTTTAGCTGCTATTTATTTTTCACATATCCATACATTATTATATTGTTATTTAATAAACCTGTATAAGTTTACATTTTAAGGGCTATGTGCAGACATTGAGTATTTGGTTTCAGAAATTTCTTCACCATTTCTGCATCTCTTGGCAGGAAAAAAGCAGCGCAAAAAACACTTGTTTTTGCCGCACCTTTAATGCATTATTTTGCATGCGTTTTTCAACTGAATTCAATGGGTGAAAAATGCAGGCAAAAAGACTGAAAAAATTGAGATGCTGCAGATTATTTTCTGCATCAAATCTGTAAGGAGAAAATATTCAATGTATGGAAGACTGTCACCGCTGTCTCTCTTTTACTAGAGACTCTCTCCAGAATCTCTCTTTGCCATCTGAGACTCCTCACATTATACGTATTCCCTTTCCTTTGGTGCTAAAAGGGTTAATGTCAGTTTTGCTTTCCAGCAGATTCTGACTCCAGACCTCAGGTGTTTCCAGTTGGTGACCACTGCCTTCCCCTATATATGGTCAAATCTCTCAGTGAGGGTTCTGGTTATTCAGATTCCATTCTGTCACTAGGCCTTGAGGTGCAAGGAGCTGCAGGAGCTCTTGTTGCAGTGAAGCGGTGTAGGCTGCAGTCCTGGTGTCTGACTGCAGCCGTGAAGCTGGACTTATCCTTTACCCTTTTGTTGTTTCCCTTGTTTTTCGTATCTTCTCTCTTTGTTGTATTAGTGCAGCAGTGGGACTAGTGATCCTTACCTGCCAGCTTACTAGCAAGGGTTACTACAGGGTCTGTCAGGGTTTCATGTATCTTTCTCAGTGATCCTGTGTAAGGACTGGATGGAGTGCAGGGTGAAGGCAAGTGCGGGAGGTACCCCGTTTTCCCCCTCACTAGCACCAGGGCTCACCATTGTTAAAGTGTCCTCAGTGTACTCCTTATCTGTTGTGGTGAAACCCCTGTTTGTTCTATGCCTTGCCATACACCGAATTTTCCTTAAGTCCCTGCATGAGAAAGACACTTTAGGATTCTCATTGACTTTGTTCACATTAGGATTTGCTTGCAGTTTTGTTCCAAAACTGCACTCAATGATGCTTAAAAAAATCAATATAAACATATGAAATATTTGTGTAGTAAATAAATTCTAAATTGTGTAAATTTTTGTGCACATTTGCTGCTGAATAGCCTTCAGAAAGCAACAACATAAATAAATATATTATATTTTTAAAACCAGTATGTTTAACACTAGGCTGCCTGGACCTGCAGCCTTCTGATCTCAGCACAACCATCTCACCCTAGCTGACTGATCTAGATTGCCACGGAGGTGAGCCTCTGAAGTAACAAGAGCTTTTATTATTTTGTTTACTGCAGATTTTGACTTCCATTTTAAACTCAATAGAGGATATACACAATTATGCACAATGTTCAGTAAGTGGATAACTAGTGGACTGCTTCTCACTGGAGGTTTTTTTTTCCAACGCGTGTAGTTAATATTTGGTGAACTCTTATCCAATTTACTGGTACTGTATTATGCTGCGGATATAGACCTTCAATTCCAGATGGAAATCTTGTGACAGAATACATGCCATTTTGTATTCTATAGAAACCATCTTGTCGTATAACTGAATGATGTCATAGGGCTCAGCTAACAATGATGGACGGGGAAGTTTCACATTTCTACACACACCCCTGCAGCTCTTATTGGTGCATGGTAATTTCTTTGTTTGGGATACTATATAATCTGGTCACATGATGTATCAAAGCACAAACTCTCAGTACACCATACTTGTCTGTGCTGTATTGATTTCTCCAAGCGCTAGTAAAACAAATCTTATTAATTTCGAGTTCCAAGGGCATAGAAGCAGAGTATAACACTCACAATCTACATACCACAAGCCTAGATTTTTATTTTTTATTTTATTTTTTTAACATATTTTGAAAATTAAAATCAATAGAAAAATTATATTGCTAGAAGCTACATATGTTAATAAAATGGCTCTTATTGTGCTTAGTCAGAAGATGCACAAAAACAGTTGATAAAACAGCGATACAATAGTGTTATAGTCCATTTATCTGATTTTTAAGTGTCGTATGAACAATTATCCAAATAATTGTCTCAAACAAAACCTTCCCGCCAGCTAATTGATTTCCTGATCGCCTTCATAGTAAAGGAAAGCAGGGTTTGCATGTTATGTTCAGTAATCATACTATAAATATCTTTACACCTTTTTTGGCACTAAGCTGTGCCAACACTTGTATGGCAACATTGCCGCAATCTTTGAACAACAGAATCCATACACTTGACAAATATCTCCTCAGAGCTGTTTATAGCAATGAATCTATCAACACAAGAGGAAAAGCTCCTTCTGGCCTTTGCAGATGGTCTCCCCACATAAGATAACAAATCTACAAGATAAGAAAAAACATACGGCTTTAAAATGCAAATTAGCAGCCGTTCTAATGGTTTCAGTTGACTAATGGAGCCATGATTATTTTTTCTTCTTAGATGCTGTGCAGTAATTCTTTGCAATCCTGTTTACATAAATAAACCGCTCATGTTTTCAGACCTTTTCCACCATCTCAACAGAACTCTTTTCTCAAATTGTCAATGACACATACATACCCTTCAGCATTTTTTCTTAAACAGTTGCTTAGCAGATATAAATGTGACTCTCCACCATCTATTTTTTTTCTTTATGGTCAACATATGACAGACGTTTGGTCATCTGTGAGCAGCAAGATAAATTGCAAATAGGACCAAGTGCCTCACGCATGACATTTATGTGTAAGAAATATGTCGCACAATACTACAATACTACAAATATAATGTAATGTTTTCAAGTCAGGAGATGTGATTTTTCTAAAGGTTATACATTTTAAAGTCAGCACAGACCTCTGGTAGGCAACCAACCAAGTGATTGCAAAGCTTGAAGTACATAAATTGCCACAGGTCCTACATCGTGATTGCAGTTTAAAAAAAAAGGCCTTTCTATATAAGTTTCTTTGAAAAGTATTTTATTAGCATTATTATAGGTTTAGAGTGGTTATTCTAAGCCTAGAGGTCTAAAACAAAACTTAAAAAAAAATATATATATATATTTCTGTGCACCAGGGAAAGTTACGAAACTTTGCAAATCACTTTATTTAAAGGATTTATCTTAATACCTGTAAAAAAATGCATGTATGTGCTTTTGCACTGCCTTTATATAAATTGATATCAGAAAGTACTCCTATGGAGTACTGATGCTGGCAGTGAAAGATTTTTCACCTGTCTACTCCTATGACTGTTTTCCTAAAGCAGCTTATTCCAGGAGTGAGGCCACATTGAGGCTGTTCAGGAGACCTGTGGCCTGTCCATTAATTGCTATTTGTACTCACACCATGGTACACAGATGTATGAATACACCCTGAGTGAGACACAGGTACTTTATACTGCAATATCAATACTCAAAATCAGTACGTCCTGGCATGAATATTGACTAGGAAAAAACAGGTGTTTAAAAGCCACTTACTTGCAATTGTTTTACAGTAACAAAAGATAAATCATTAATAAAGTAACTTGTAAAGTTTTATAACTTTGTAAGCTAGAGAAAATTATTAAAAAAAGTTGAATCACTCTTTAACCTAAAAACATGAAAAAATCCCCTTAAATAAGATGTAATAAAATGCAATTTTAATAGATATTTTTTTAAAATAATTGATTATCAAGAAAGATTAAAATTGCACTTTGCCCTCTTGTTACCCTCAATAAACTGACAACCTTTCAACCAATGGAGGAGTTTTACCCTAAAGCATATTGGTGCCCCCGTTCCTCGACGGCTATCCGTAGCTCTCCCAAGTAAATTCTAACACTAATATATACAAAATATGTCAGGTGAGCCTCCACCACATCAGATGGAACACAAAGTGTCCAAATAATTTCCATGGCAACCTGAGGTTGTCATGACAACTATCAGGTTGTCATGACAACCATCAGGTTAGCCAGCTACAGCAAGCCTGTTAGACCATGCCAGGAGCATGGTCTAAGAGATTTCTGTCAGTATAACACTGACAGGTTTAATGTATTGCAATACTGTTGCATTGCAATACATTATACCAGTGAACAAACTAACTAAAGTTAATGTCCCATATAAAATTGTAAAAAAATAAAAAAATTCAGAAAAGGCAAAAAAAACCTCCAAAAATAATTACACCAATGAATAAATATGTTTATGTAAAAACAAATATAAAAAGTACACATATTTGGTATTGCCGTGAATGGAAGAATCCAATCTTTAAAACTGTCACACAATTTAACCCCTTCAGTGAACAGTGTAAAAAAATAAAAATCTACTAAAATCTACTAAAACAATGTCACTTCATCATAAAGCAGGCAAAAAAGTGGACACTGTTTACCACCATCTCCTTCTCTCTATGCTCCATTCTATCAGCCTAAAGGACACTGTTCTTTCCTGGTTCTCTTCCTATCTTTCTGGCCGCTCATTCAGAGTATCATTTGCTGGCTCCACATCTTGTCCTCTTGCTCTCACTGTTGGGGTCCCTCAAGGTTCAGTCCTCGGCCCTCTTCTTTTCTCCCTGTGCACTGCCCCAATTGGAATGACCATCAGCAGATTTGGCATCCAGTACCATTTTTATGCTGATGACACACAGCTATACACCTCCTCCCCTGAGCTCACCCCCGCTGTACTACAGAACACAAGTGACTGCCTCACTGCAGTTTGCAACATTCTGTCTGCTCTCTATCTGAAACTTAACCTTTCCAAAACTGAACTTTTCCCTCCATCTCCCAACCTTCCTAAACCTGACATCTCCCTCTCTGTGTGCGGCACAATGATAAGTCCTAGGCAGCAAGCCCACTGTCTGGGTGTTATACTTGACACTGATCTCTCCTTCACCTCCCACATACAATCTCTTGCCCGCTCTTGCCACTTGCACCTCAAGAACATCTCTAGAATCCGCTCCTTTCTCACAATGGAAACAACAAAAACCCTCACCGTGGCCCTGATCCACTCTCGCCTTGACAACTGTAACTCTCTATTAATTGGTCTCCCCCTAACTAGACTCTCTCCTCTACAGTCCATCCTTAATGCAGCAGCCAGGGTCACCTATCTGGCTAACCGCTACTCGGATGCCTCTGCTCTGTGCCAGTCATTGCACTGGCTGCCCATATATCACAGGATCCAATTCAAACTGCTTGTTCTCACCCACAAAGCTCTCAACACTGTGCAGCACCCCCCTACATTTCCACCCTCCTCTCTGTCTATCATCCCACCCATTCTCTACGCTCTGCAAATGACCTTCGACTAACATCCACACTAATTCAAACCTCCCACTCCCGAATCCACGACTTCTTCCGAGCTGCACCAAACCTCTGGAACGCTCTACCCCAAGAAGTTAGGACAAATCACAACTTACTCAGCTTCAGACGCTCCCTAAAAACGCATCTTTTTAGGGTGGCCTATCACACTCCCTAGCCAAACTAATTTCACCTAATCCCTCTACAACTTCTCAGAACATAACCCCACGTCAAACTCCATGGCACCCAAATGCATCTCAAGGCTCTGGCCAACTGGTCCAGGAAGCTATTATCCCCCATTTCCTTGAGATGGCTGGATTGTCATTGTAAATAAGCACTTGTACCTTGCCCCTCCCCCCATCTCATTGTAGATTGTAAGCTCTCACGAGCAGGGTTGCCTTTTTTTTCCCTTTTAACTATTGTTTCTTCTATAATTGTTATTTGTTTGTATATGTTTATGTATACGATATGTATATGTATATGAGCCTCCTGAATTGTAAAGCGCTGCGAAATATGTTGGCACTATAGAAATAAAGATTATTATTATTATAAAAAATACATATGCAAATGAACATAGCCCCACGAAAAACAGCTCTGCCAGCAAAAGAATTAAACACATATAGCTTTCAGATACAGCAATGTAAAACATTTTTTTTTATCAATTGTTTTTATTGTGTAAAAGTGGCAAAATATTAAACAAAATATAAATGTGGTATCATTGTATTTGTACTGACCCGAAGAATGCAGCTATCTTATCACATTTATGACATGGTGAATGTCGTAGACAAATTGATTGAAAATTCCTGAATTGATGTTTCTTTTTGATTCTGCCTCACAAAAAGCATAATAGAAAGGGAGAAAAAATATTATGTGGCCCAAAATTACACAAATAAAAGCCCCAACTCATCCGGCAAAAAACAAGCTCTCACATGGCTCAGTTGGCAGAAAATTAAAAAAACTAAAGCCTTCAAAATTTGGTGATGCAAAAATCCTTTATTTTGTAAAAAAAAAATGCATTTTTTTGTATGACAGTAGCCAAACCTAAAAAGAAAAACTTTAAATCTGGTATCACTGTAATTGTACTGATCTGAAGAATAAAGCCGCCATATTACTTCTAACGCACAGTGTATGGCGTATAAAAAAAAAAGTAAACAAAGCCAATTCTTTAATTGCCATTGATTTGTTTATTCTGCCTCTCAAAGATCGAAGTAAGGCTCAGCTTATATTTATCCTGCTCTCTACACTGAGCACTTACACTGAAATTACATGTAAATCTCTGAAAAACGTGATTCAGACAAATTTCCAATGAAAAATTCACTGTAATGAGAAAGAGAGAGTCACTTTGAACTCCTGTCTGGCCTGTGGTTCAGGGTTGTCCACCATTTAACGTGTCTTTTCAGGTGTACACAAAAGTGTGGTCATCAACAGTTTTGTGCATCTTTGAAAAAGGATACTGATGAACAGAGGCAAAACGGAGTCAGAGTAAAGGTACCTTCACACATAGCGAGATCGCTAGCAAGATCGCTGCTGAGTCACAGATTCTGTGACGCAACAATGACCTCACCAGCGATTTCGCTACGTTTGACACATAGCAGCGACCAGGCCCCTGCTGTGAGATCGCTGGCCATGTCGGAATAGCCTGGACCATTTTTTGATCATCGAGGTCCTGCTGGGCAGGATGCATCGGTGTGTTTGACGCCTTACCAACGACCTCCTTGACGACTCAGAACTCAGACACGTACCTCCGAGATCGTTATACAGGTCGCTACGGTCGCTGTATCGTTGCTGCATATTTGGGAAGATCTGACTGTTTGACATCTCACCAGCGACCAAGTAGCAACTTACCAGCGATACTTAACAGGTCGTGTCATTGTCGGGATCGCTGGAAAGTCATTAAATGTGATGGGGGCTTAACTCTGCTGCCAAATTAGTGAATTGTCTTGAAATCATCTTAATCACGTATTTTGGAGATATAGATGGAAACTTCTATGTAAGTGCTCAGCATAGAGCACAGGATAATTCTTATAGAATCCAAATTGTTTTGTACTACAAGTTGCTACTGATAGCATTCAACTGAACCCACACAAAAACAAGTCCCCACTAAGGTCTATCATCTGTTAACGGAAATACAGTCGTGTTCAAAATAATAGCAGGGTGTTCAAAACCATAGGTTAAGCCCAAAACGGCAATTTTATTGTTCCCACACAATTTTTCTATTTGATTAATGTCTGGGAATTGGGCTGGCCACTCCATAACCTCAATTTTGTTGGACTGGAGCCAAGATTTTGCTTGTTTACTGGTGTGATTAGGGTGTTTATCTTGTTGAAATTTGTCTTGTTGCCCATTTCAAGCGTAAGGCAACATGATGACCTCTTCAAGTATTTTGATATATACAAACTGATCCATGATCCCTGGTATACTGTAAATAGGCCTGGCAACATAGTAAGCGAAACATGCCCATATTATAATGCTTGTACCACCATGCTTCACTGTCTTCAGAGTGTACTGTGACTTGAATTCAGAGTTAAGGGGTCGTCTGTTGAACTGTCTATGGCCCTTTGACCCAAAAAGAACAATTTTACTTTCATCAATCCATAAAATGTTTCTCAATTTCTCTTTAGGCCACTTGATGTATTCTTTGGCAAATGTATTTGCTTCAGTACATGCCATTATTTTAATGGTGGGATTTTGTGGGGACTTCTTGCTAATAGATTAGCTTCACACAGGCGTCTTCTATCTGTCACAGTACTCACAGGTAACTTGAGAAGTCCTTGATGATCCTGGAGCTGATCATTGGCTGATTCTTTGCCATGCTGGCTATTCTTCCATCCATTTGAATGGTAGTCTTCCATTTTTTTTCCATATCTCTCTGTTTTTCCTTTCCATTTTAAAGCATTGGAGATCATTTTAGCTTAACAGCCGATCACTGTCTGCACTTCTTTATAAGTTTTACTATCTCCAATCAACTTCTTAATCAAAATATGCTGTTCTTCTGAACAATGTCTCAAACGACACTTATTTCTCAAGCTTTCAAGGAGAAATGCATGTACAACATGTGCTGAATGATTGACCTCACTAATTTAACTCCACACTGCTATTATTTTTAAACACTCCCCCTTTCTTTTAATTATTCAAATACATAGACTCAAAAACCTGAAGATCATGAATGCTGACTCTGAATCTGTTGGTTTTCTAAGAATCTACTGCACCAACTCGTAAGTTGTTTGACATGTGGTAATATAATTTATACCAAAAACAGTGAATTATCTGGTTATTCATATTGGACTGCTATTATTTTGAACCTTACTATATAGGGGGTCTTCCATTTTACTGGTAGCACAAAGGCTCTGTAAAATTACTATGGTTTCTTTCCCCCCAAAAGAAATTCAGCAAAATCTGTGCTCCTGAATTCAAATGTCCTCCTCCTTTCTGAATCCCAAAGTATGCCTAAACCACAGTTAACATCCACATTTTTGCCATTGTTGTATTGAGAAAAGACCACCTAATTTTTGAGATGTGTGCTCCAGAAACAAGAGCTGGGCACAATGTACGAGCACTATAATGTACTGAGCACTACATGGACTATTCAGCAATTTTTGATTCTGCAAAATTCACTTTGACTCCATGTTTGCTCCCCAGAGACAAAATAGTCATTAAACTTGTAAATGAATTTGCATTTCCAAAATGTGGTCACTTGAGGGGGTTTCTGATTTCCTGGCATTTAGCGGCTCTGCAAATGGAGTCCGCAAGCTATTCTAGGAAAATCTGTGGTCCAAAAGTGAAACGGCACGTCACCCCATCCGAGCCGTGCCATCTGGCCAGACAGTACTGTACAGCCATATATGGGTCTTTGCCACGTTCAGGAATAATTGTCCATCACATTATGGGGCTTCCGAACGCGGACTTCCGGGTTGCGGCGCGCATGCGCGAACAGCGCTCGTTACCACGATTATTTCCACAGGGGTACTGGGTATATATAGCCAACGGTGCACAGTGGTGTAGGGCCCCCCGAGGAAGCCCAAAGCGAAACGCGCGTCGGGGCCGGTAATTGTTTACATTCCTGAGGCAGGATTACATGGGTAACTTGGATCATTATACTTATTTATCCTTTTCATATATTTGCGGTACTGGATTGCCCCCTAATGGCCGTGGGTAGTTACTACAGGCCCTATCATTACTAATTGTGTCCTATTGGGTTATGTGCAATACTAATATTTTTTTTAATTTCTGCATCGGTTTTTGCACATTTAATTAGTCCAAGTACTACAGGTATTTGATATATTTATGAAAATCTCTTGATCCATACTTTATACCCCATCCGTACCATGTCATCAAGGTTTTGTTTACAATTTCTTTTTGCACCTCATATCCCCCCCCATTTTTGTTATACATATCAATTGATTTTTTATATGTATTTTTTTAATTGCTTAATAAAATTATTCATGGATAATATGGATTTTGACTCCATTTTTTCTGAGGTCTATTCATGTAGGAGTTTTCCATTATTTTGTTAAAAATGGTTTTTCGGATGATTTTGATTACACATCTGTATGAGACAGTCTGATGTTGCATAGCAAAGTCTGATGAAGCGTCTTTTACCACTCTGTTCTGCTTCATCTGCCCATCTCAGCTCTGCTACATCTGCGTGAGACAGTAAAGAGACGTCAGAGATGATCCAGCAGTTTTTGCTCTGCCACATCTGACTGTCTCACTCAGATTTACCAAAGCTGAGATGATCAGATGTAACAGAGCAGAAACAGAAGTACTGTCTCTGCTTTTATAGTATAGAAAATATATTTTATAGTAGCACTATAAAATGTAATTATACATTACATTTTATAGTACTATTATGTTGTGTCTATAAAATGTAATGTATAATTGTTTGCATACAGTATAATGAACCTCAAATAGCCCTCCATAATATATAAAGGCTTCTTCATAGCCCTCCATATAGCATAATGGCCTCCACATAGCCTTCCATATAGTATAATGAGCCATCTATAGCCCTACATATAGAATAATGTGCAGCACCACTGCGGTAACAGGTGCCACAAATAAAGCTACAAGCCCTGTGTAAGCTCGAGTCTCAGACAACTGTGCCAGTAAACACACCAGCACCTTCAGGACACATACACCCAGAAGCAGGTTAGGAGACTCCCTAGCAACAGGTGACAGGGCTAGATACTATTGGTTAATACGCAGCCAACCTATAGGGAGAGACCTAGACCAGGGAGGAGGGGCCTGTGGCCTGACAGGAAGTAGTCAGTTGACAGTTGAGAGAGTTAGCGGTTGACGGCTGAAGTGAAAGGACCTGTGTTAGTAACAGCAAGCCACTACAGGAGGGGAGTAGCTGAGAAGTGTGACCAGACTCCAGGAACTGTGGGAACCTGTAATCCCAGTTTTATTTGAATCCTTTATCTTTTTCTTTATTATTTATTCGGACCGACCCGCAGGGTCACGGGACCAGGCACCGGCCACGACCACAACCCCCAATGAGTGCTTCCAGCCTGGGACCTGGGTGCTCCATTGCCCCGGGGCATCACAGACCGAAAACTGGCGTAGTCGGCAGAATTGTAACTAGACCTGTGAAAACGGGTGACAAGCGCACCTTATGGACTGTTTATTTCAACTTTTTGAAAAGTGACGCCATTTTGGATTGTAAAACTGCTGCGTCACAGCTAGGAAGGGTGCGAAACCAGAGCCCCATCCACAAAGTCCAGAGCGAAAGCAGTGTCACCGCCCGACCCGGAAGTTCACCGAGTACCCTAGCCCTGCGAGAGTGGTCCTGAAAAACCAAGGGGGAGAGCAAGATGTACAGCAGTGGCAGCAGCACCCGGAGCAGCAGTGCCGATCATGCCAATTACCCTGCCATATGTTCCAGGAGCGGCGTGGCTTCCCCAGTATGACGGTAAACCGGTTACTTTAATCGGATTTAAAAGAAAGATATGTACAGTACTGGACATGTATGCAATGACCGGCAAACAGTGGGCATCCGTTGTCCTGGGACATTTAGCTGGTGCCGCTGAATTGGAAGTGGAAACCTGGTTGGATGCTGATCGGGACTCCATAACCACCATTTTTGATAAGCTGCGGCTTGCTTTTGAAACTCGAACTGAAGCAGAGTTGCAAATGGAGTTCTATAATTGTCGCCAACGACTGCAGGATAGCATCAGAGACTATGCCCTCCGCCTCCAGTCAAACCTGAGGACTCTGAAAGATGTAATAATAATATTATAATAATAATAATAATAATAATAGACCTGTTAATGATCAGGAAGCTAACAAAATGCTGGTTGAACAATTCCTACAGGGGTTGCAATCGGTTGAGGATCGCAAACGATTGCATTTGTGGTCCTTAGACCATCCTGATGTGGACTTTGCTGTCTTAAAAGATCCGGCCATCAAGGCCTGCGCCCCCTGCTATTGCTGACCAGGTGCCTCCTCCAACTCCAGGCATCCTTGTACCCGTGAAACAGGAGACTTCTTCTGCAGTCGCAGTGGAGAGTAGTGCGCATGCAGTAACACCTGGTGCCTCCTCTGACCTACGTTCTCAGGTGCAACAACTGAGCAAGGATGTGGCCTTGATTCTGAAAGCCATGCAGCTCAAGCCAGAACCCAAGTCATAGGAGAAGATCCAGCTAGCTGATTACCCTGAGGATGTCTCCTGCATGCGAGGAAGGAGGATTCCCCCGCTTCAAGGAAGATCCAGTGACCATTACGACACGTGGTCAGCGCAGAGGGTGCAGCACCAGATCCAGATAAGATCACTGCTATCCATATCTACTACTGTCAAGGAGGTACATCAGTTCCTGGGCCTGGTGGGGTATTACAGGAAGTTTATACCAGGCTATACGAAGATGGCAGCACCCATGCAAGATCTCTTGGTAGGCCAGAAGGCCAAGAGCAAGTCCTCCAATCCTCCATTCCATTGGGATGAAAAAGAGGAGAATTCCTTCAACCTCATGAAGAAAGCCCTAACAGGTGAAGAAATCTTGGCCTATCCTGACTATAATATACCATTCGTGCTGAACACTGATGCCAGCAATGTGGGACTGGGAGCTGTGTTGTCGCAAGTGCAGAAGGGTAAGCAACATGGATTGCCTATGCAAGCAGGAAGCGCCGTCCTACCGAAAGGAACCCAGTGAATTACAGCTCCTTCAAGTTTGAGTTCCTGGCCCTGGTCTGGGCAGTGGCAGAAAGGTTCAAGCACTACCTAGCATCTGCCAAGCTCACTGTATTCACGGATAACAATCCCCTGACTCATCTAGACACTGCAAAGCTGGGTGCACAAGAGCAGCGCTGGGTGGCTCGACTAGCAAATTACGACTTTACCTTCAAGTATCGAGCTGGTCGCAAAAATAGCAATGCTGATGCTCCGTCCAGGATGCCTCACCTGCCAGAGGATGGAAGAGATGAAGATGGACTGGAAGAAATTGAATTACCAGCCTTCCGTTGCCTGAGGACATCAGTGTCAGCAAGTTCATCGTATAGGTGTAGAAGGTGTCTTGAATCCTTTGCCACATCATCAATGGAAGGAAACTCAGGACAGTGATCCAGCTGTTGCAATGATTAAGAAGCTACTAACACAGCCATACTCTCATCTGGAACCAGGTGCACCTCAAGAAGCCCAACATCTGTGGAAGGAGAGAGGTCTACTGTTTATCCATCAGGAAAAACTGTGTAGGCGGTTCATTAACCCAAAGACCCAAGAACTAGCGTACCAGATAATAGTCCCGAAGAGAGATGTCCCAATGGTATTGGAAGCTTGCCATAACAGGACAGGACACTTCGGCTGGAAGAAGCTTGAAGTACTACTGCGTGACAGGTTCAACTGGGTTGGCATGAGAGAAGCCATAGAAAATTGGTGCAGAAACTGTGGTCCTTGCAGCTTAAGAAGAAGAGACCATGGTAACCAGAAAGCACCGCTGCAGCCAATCATCACCAAGCAGCCATTGGAACTTGTAGCATGGGACCATGTCAAACTGACACCCAGCAGAAGTGGCTATACATATGCCTTGACTATGGTAAACCACTATTCCAGATTCCTTGTAGTTGTTCCAGTAAAACACTTGACTGCACAGACATCTGCAAAAGCATTTCAAACCTACTTTTGCAGACCTCATGGTTACCCTGATCAGGTATTGAAAGATCAAAGTACTGCCTTTGAAGCAGAAATCTTCCAAGAATTTTGTAAGCTGTACGGTTGTAAGAACATACGTACTACCCCTTATCATCCACAATCAAATGGTATGTGTGAACGAATGAACCAGATAGTGATTGAATTATGAAGACCTTATCATTGGAAGTGCGGAATCTTTGGCCAGAGAAACTACCTGACTTAGTGGATATCTACAACAATATTCCTGTAAGTTCTACAAACAGTACTCCAGCATATCTCATAAGAGCAAGACCAGGAAAATTGCCAATTGACCTTGAAATGGGAATTGCAACTCCAGAAACCAATGCACCATCTGCTTATTGGGATGTTACTCATCAAGAACAATACAATGTGTAGACAGACGTTTGAACCAAAGTAGAGAGAAACAAGAGACAGAGTATAACAAAAATGCTCCTGCAATGTCTTTATCTCCTGGAGAAGCTATCTTAAAAAGAAAAAGGAGAACTCACAAGCTTGATGATCAATGGGAAGCAGAACCATATACTGTGCAACCTTCTAACTTTGATAACAGAAAAACATGTGTAATCAACAAAGATGAAGGGAAGACTACAGCAACAGTTTCAAGAGATCATCTTAAGAAATGTCCAGAACAGTGGAAGTTCACAGAGAAGTCTCCATGTCCATCTCAACCAGTTGAACAAAAGAAGGTGATACACAGTGTACTAGGAGACTTTCCAGAAGATTTGCCTTAATATAATGGTGCCATCATGGTGCCAATACTCACGTTCCCACAGCCTGCAAAAGCACTAGAAAACCAAGAAGAAAGTGTTCCAGTTGCTACAGAAGCTGCAAACGGTGAATCTGCCAATCCTGCGGTAAGACATAAGCCCGATTAACACGCTGCAATATATCTTACAATGTGTCGGCGGGGTCACGTCGTAAGTGACGCACATCCGGCATTGTAAGGTACAATGCAGGGTGTGATAGGTACGTGCGATTGCGATTGAACGAAAATCCGTTCATCGCATACACATCGTACCTTTCTCTAAAATTGAACGGCAGGTTGTGCAATGTTCCAAGGGTAGCACACATCGCAGTGTGTGACACCCCGGGAACGATGAACAGATCATACCTGCGTCCTGCAGCTCCCGGCTGACAATGCGGAAAGAAGGAGGTGGGTGGGATGTTTACGTCCCGCTCATCTCCGCCCTTCCGCTTCTATTGGCCGGCTGCCGCGTGACGTCGATGTGACGCCGAATGTTCCTCCTACTCCAGGAAGTGGACGTTCGCCGCCCACAGCGAGGTCGTATGGACGGGTAAGTACGTGTGACGGGGGTTAATCGTTTGTGCGGCACATTCAACAAATTGAACGTGCCGCACATACGATGGGGGCGTTGCAAATCGCATACGAAATTGTATGCAAAATTGCAACGTGTAAAGCAGGCTTTAGGGGTAATTTGCACACTACGACATCGCAAGCCGATGCTGCGATGCCGAGCGCGATAGTCCCCGCCCCTGTAGCAGCTGCGATATCATTGTGATAGCTGCTGTAGCGAATATTATCGCTACGGCAGCTTCACATGCACTCACCTGCCGTGCGACGTTGCTCTGGCCAGCGAACCGCCTCCTTACTAAGGGGGTGGGTCGTGCGGCATCACTGCGACGTCACACGGCAGGCAGCCAATAGGAGCGGAGATGAGTGAAATGTAAACATCCCGCCCACCTCCTTCCTTCTGCATAGCCGACGGGAGCCACGGTGATGCCGGTAGGAGATGTTCCTCGCTCCTGCGACTTCACACACAGCGATGTGTGCTGCCGCAGGAGCGAGGAACAACATCGGACCGTCGCGTCAGCGTAATTATCGAATTCGCCGACGTTACACCGATGATACGATTACGACGATTTTGCGCTCGTTAATCTTATCATCTAGGATTTACACACTACGATGTCGAGAGCAACGCAGGAAGTGCGTCACTTTCGACATGACCCCACCGACATCACACCTGCGATGTCATAGTGTGCAAAGTACCCCTTAGGGGGTATTTGCACACTACGACATCGCAGGTGCGATGTCGGTGGGGTCAAATCGAAAGTGACGCAGATCCGGCGTCGCAGTCGATATCGTAGTGTGCAAATCCTTTTTGATACGATTAACAAGCGCAAAAGCGTCGTTATCGTATCATCGGTGTAGAGTCTGACATTTCCATAATGCCGGTGCAGCAACAGGTACGATGTTGTTTCCGTTCCTGCGGCCGCACACATCGCTGTGTATGAAGCCGCAGGAGCGAGGAACATCTCCTACCTGCATCCCGGCTGCAATGCAGAAGGACGGAGGTGGGCGGGATGTTTACATTCTGCTCATCTCCGCCCCTCTGCTTCTATTGGCCGCCTGCCGTGTGACGTCGCTGTGACGCCGCACGAACCGCCCCCTTGGGAAGGAGGCGGATTGCCGTCCAGAGCGACGTCGCAAGGCAGGTGCGTGCATGTGAAGCTGCCGTAGCGATAATGTTTGCTACGGCAGCAATCACAAGATATCGCAGCTGCGATGGGGGCGGGGACTATCGCGCTCGACATCGCAGCATCGACTTGCGATGTCGCAGCGTGCAAAGTACCCCTTAGTGGTGGCATACATTCACCTAGTGTAGCTAGCACACATAGATACACTCGCAACACAAGCATTAGTAGGATACCTGTATTGTGCAGATCCAGTCGCAGCAACATATGTCAACCCCTATCCAGGTATGGAGAATAGGTATAAAAATTATAAAATGTGAAAATGTAAATATTATGTAATTATAAATAGTTATCAACTGTTAATTAATGAGTTGTCGACCCTACAGAAACTCTACTGTATGAACTTTTGGGTCATTGTTCAAGTTTACAAGTTTAAATATGGACCAGAGTCACAGGACTGGAAGTGACACAATTGTATATAGTTGCACTGTGGTGCCTTAAACCTGAGTAACTTGCAGCTTGTCCTCGTACAGAACTGTTCCCAGAAGAGGACAAGGTGCAGGAAGTGTCTGTGGTGGAGTAGGCCAAGACCCACGTCACCATCAGGATCGATGATGGACTCTCCAGAACCTTGTAACCTAGGTTTAACCTTTTTGTTTCAGGAAAAAGGACACCAGGGACTTTGGGTGAGAAACCACTGGACAGTGGTACCACAGACTCTGGATGGTGGGTGGCAAGGAAGGTTGGCACTCTACTGAGGTTAATGTAATGTTAAGGAACGTGCCTCCCGAAAGGGATGAGAGTGTAACCAGTTTACTGTTGCAATGTTATAATGCTATGCACTTAGAAAAAGCAGTAACCTGTTTTTACTTGCAGCCCGTGGACGTGCTGGATTTAACTAAGGGGGAATAGAGCACCCCTGCGGTAACAGGTGCCACAGATAAAGCTACAAGCCCTGTGGAAGCTCGAGTCTCAGACAACTGCCAGTAAACACACCAGCACCTTCAGGACACATACACCCAGAACCAGGTTAGGAGACTTTCTAGCCACAGATGACAGGGCTGGGTACTATTGGTTAATAGGCAGCCAACCTATAGGGAGAGACCTAGACCAGGGGGAGGGGCCTGTGGCCTGACAGTAAGTAGTCAGTTGAGAGAGAGAGTTGACGGCTGAAGTGAAAGGACCTGTGTTAGTAACAGCAAGCCACTAGGGGAGTAGCTGAGGAGTGTGTGACCAGACTCCAGGAACCGTGGGAACCTGTAAGAGCAGGAATCGAGTGCCCTTAGTATTCCGCACGCGGCGGGGTGCAGATCCCCAGGACAGTTAGTTACTCCAGGTCAAGAAAGCCTGCAGAGACACCATCACATGTTTCTCAACGCTGGCAGGAAACTAGCCAGGTCTTTCACTGGGAAGGAACAACCACGGGAAGGGCAGTCTTCAATCAAGGAGACCACCTATGCCAAACATGGTATCTATCCACAGACAGCTGTTTCAGGGTATTTGCCCCTCATCAGTGGGGAGTAGGAAATTGGCTAGTGGGATTATTGCCTAGTAGAAGACTACATAAGCATAAGACTGGAGACTGCCCTTCTCGTGGTTGTTCCTAGCCAGTTAGCTAGGTAGCTAACCAGGTAGCTAACTAGGTTAGCTAGCCAGTGAGCTAGCTCACCTCGGGCCTTTGCACTGAGAGCTTTTCCTCTCTGCTCTGTGTTCTGACTGCTGATAGGAGGAACAGCCAAGACACCAGGCTGACAGGACAGGCTCCTGGGATGGAGGGTTGTTGTGAGTGCATGCAGCTGGGAGTTGTGATCACGGCGTGACATCTGTAGTGCCTTGTGTAGTCTTCTACTAGGCAATGCTCCCACTAGCCAGTTTCCTATTCCACACTGATGAGGGGCAAATACCCCGAAACAGCTTTCTGTGGATAGATACCATGTTTGGCATAGGTGGTCTCCTTGATTGAAGACTGCCCTTCCCGTGGTTGTTCCTTCCCGGGCAAAGACCTGGCTAGTTTCCTGCCAGCGTTGAGAAACATGTGATGGTGTCTCCACAGGCTTTCTTGTTTTGAATATTTCTCAGGGGGCATTGCTCTAGAATCACTGCGTTGAGAAACACGTCATGGTGTCTCCGCGTTGTTGAATGTTGATCTCCCTAAGGTCAAACATAGTTACTCCAGGTCGACTGTCAATTCTGCCAGGCGAGGGGGTCTTGAAGATCCCCCAGCATCAAGAAAATATCCGAGGCATCAGCAGCACAGAGAGGACCGGGACCAGTAACCCTTAAGTAGTCTGCGCTGCCAGCGGTAGGACCAGACAGGCCAGATGGACCTCCAAGTGTTTTAGGCCAGGGATGACCACACCAGTAAAGAGTGCACAGGTGTGCAAGTGGCCCAGGTCAAGCTGGCACAGAGAGACGCTACTCGGGCACACCTGGAATCCGGCACGTCCCCAGGCCGCGCCACCAGCTGTGAGTAAAAAGACTGAACTGCAATTGCCCTGTCTGGACCACATTATTATTGCCGTGCCTCACACCATCCTCTACACCGACCACTGGGGTGGGGCTGGGGTCCCAGCCCTACTCGCGGAGGGCCACACCATCAGCGCTGTCCAAACTCCATCTGCCCCAGTAGGACTTGGCAGCGGCAGCCTCCACAATCACTAGCCGCATACCGCGAGTGGCGTAGTCACACTCTCATTATAATCCCAGTTTTATTTGAATCCTTTTTCTTTTTTTTTATTTATTCGGACCAACAACCAGGGCCACGGGACTAGGCACCGACCATGGCCACGACCCCCTCCGAGTGCTATCAGCCTGGGACCCGGGTTCCCCATTGCCCCGGGGCGTCACAAATGCAATGCATACCCTACAGTTCTCCACATAGAATAATGTACACCCCTTAGCCTTCCATGTAGTATAATGAACACCCCATAGCCCTTCATATAAAATAATCGTCTCCCATAGTCCTCGATATAGAATAATGCACCTCCATAGTCCTCTATATAGAATAATGCACCCCATAGTCCTCCATATAGAAAAATGCACCCCATAGTTCTCTGTTATGAGGGGGACCCGGGGAAGCGTGCCAAGATGGTATATGGACAGCTTCCGCCGGTCAAGGTTCACTGTGCAGTGTAGGGGACCGCTGCTATGGTCGGGAAAGAGTGAGCGGGTTGCTGCTAGTGATCGTCTGTTACGTCACAGACGATCTATGTACACCGGTCCGCCCTAACCCGTAAGGGTTGTATGGCACGGGGCTACCAGCTCAGTGTACCTGTTGCACGAGGACGCACAGAGGTGCCCACACACGTGTGCTTCAGAAACCAGGTGAGTCCGACAGAGACTCGAGGAGCTCACCTGGGGCAGGAACACAGCCTGCTAAACGGAATACTGCTGGAGCAGCAAGGCAGGGGCAAGACCTGCAAACCAGGTGCTACCTAAGCAGCAAGGGCAAAGCCCACAAAAGACAATGATGCCTGTACAGTGGTGTGGCAGCACGCTGCCAGACATCCAACAATAGAAGGACGGTCACGCAAAGTCCCCGACTGAAGCAGACTTTTGCCGAAGGCGTAAGAGCCGCAGCGCGGAGTCGTGGGTGACCTGAGGCCCGAGGAACACCTTTCTCATGGCCTCAAGATAAGCCAGAAGGTTGTTCACCACCCGATCTCCGCGCTCCTACAATGGCGTGGACCATTTTAGCGCTCTCCCTGTGAGCAGGGACTGAACGAAGGCCACCTTGGCCTTCTCGGTAGTGTAATGAGTCACGGACAACTCCAAGTAGGTGGTGACCTGGTTTATAAAACCACGGCACTTGGAGCTGTCCTCGCTAAAGCGCAATGGAAGTGCAAGGCGAGGTGACCTTCCGCCCAATTCCACAGCATGAGTAGCCGCCTGGGTGGCGACTGTCGCTAGAGCTGCCTTATCGGGGGAAGACCGCTCTACTGCTGCCAACCGTGACTCCAACTGCTGCACATAGCGCAGCAACTGCTGCTGCTCTTCCCCCATAGCCAGACCTTTGGCGCGACCGTAATGTTACGAGGGGGACCCGGGGAAGCGTGCCAAGATGGTATATGGACAGCTTCCGCCAGTCAAGGTCCACTGTGCGGTGTAGGGGACCGCTGCTATGGTCGGGAAAGAGTGAGCGGGTTGCTGCTAGTGATCATCTGTTACGTCACAGACGATCTATGTACACCGGTCTTTCCTAACCCGTAAGGGTTGTATGGCACGGGGCTACCAGCTCGGTGTACCTGTTGCACGGGGACACACAGAGGTCCCGCGCACGTGTGCCAGCGGAAGTCACGGGATATGGCACGAGGGTAGCACAGAGGAGCTCACCTGGGGCAGGAACACAGCCTGCTAAACGGAATACTGCCGGAGCAGCAAGGCAGGGGCAAGACCTGCAAACCAGGTGCTGCCTAAGCAGCAAGGGCAAAGCCCACAAAAGACAATGATGCCTGTACAGTGGGGTGGCAGCACGCTGCCAGACATCCAACAATAGAAGGATGGTCACGCGCCGCCATGATGGCAGGGGGAGCTTTTAAAAAGGCGTAGCTCCGCGAGGCGGAGACGACGGACTTGAGCCAATCAGGGTCCGTGATGTCCCGGCCCGGCCAGTCGGGATTCAGCACATCACCAGCCTCGTCATCGGGCCGTGTGATATTAGTGAGCGAATCGGAAGACGCCACGTGGGGCACATTGCTCATCCTCCTGCCTCTGGGTCATAAAGGCGGGATCCTCGGTTTCACAATCTTCAGAGACAAGGGAAGTCTTTCTGCTTCCCTGAGCATCTATCCTTTGCACACTGTGCAACCTCCCAGAGCCTCTGCAATGCTGAGCAGGAGGGCTCATGGCAGGCAAGGGATGGGAGACTGCTCCATTCTTTGCAAGGGGAAAACCACTAGTGTCACCCTTCTGCTGTGTCTCTGAGCAAGCAACTCCTGCAGACTGCACCGTCTCCCAGACCTTCCGCGCTGCTGAGCAAGAGGGCTCGTGGCAGACAAGGAATGGGGGACCACCTTATAACAGGAGAGCCACAAGGTGTAACAGTTCTCCATATAAAATAGTGCACACACCATAGTCCTCCATATAGAATAATACACACTTCATAGTCCTCCATATAGATTAATGCACTCCTTATAGTCCTCTATGTAGAATAATGCCCACACCATAGTTCTCCATATAAAATAATGCACCCGCCTAGACCACCATATAGAATAATGTAACCCCATAGTCCTCCAAGTAGAAAAATGTAGACCCCATAGGCCTCTATATAGTGTAATGCACCCCTATAGTCATCCATATAGAATGATGCACCCCCAATAGTTCTCAATATATAAAACAATGCATACCCCATAGTTATCCATACAGTATTATGGCCACCAGTGTACTCATTAATTAAAAAAAATACTCACCTGCTGCTCTGCTCATCTCAGCACAGCAGGTGCACTTTAGTGACATCATCACGCTCATTGCTCTGAGACGTCAGACGGCAAGGGAGAATGATGGAGGGGGAATGGACAGCAGAGTGCTGCCTCTGTTACCATTGCTGTCAACTGTATCTGCATACTGCATGCCGATTCAGTTAAATAAATGAGGGGTTTCAGTGCCCGATGACTCGTGGTCTGCTAACATTTACGATGTGCCACTGAGCGCTCACCAATGTTATAACAAATCGAATGGCTCTTCTTTTTGCAAGTTGTATGGGGATAAACAATTAGTATTATGATTATTCAGATCCGTGTGAGTTGGTAGCATATCCCCATTGTACAATATGGGATGTTCAGCTAGCAAAGCTAATTTTCAAGCCCAAATAAATGGCAGGATCAAAAACAAAAATATTATGAACACCTTTTTGGACAAAAATCAACCCATGTAATGAGCCTTAACCTGTCAGATCAAGGATATAGTTTAATAAATATATAAAATGAGAAAGTGGCAATATGGATCATGAAACATATAGGTGCATTAAATGATTCAATTGGTTTCTTTTTGTTATGATTTGATGCACTCAAAAAGCAGAATTCCTAGATCTACAGTATTTACTAGGAGTACAAATTGCACATGGTACACAGGTCCAAGTTAACATTAACGTTCCACATCCGTTATATAAATGTGATGTTACACTCAGGAGATCTTGTGAAAATAACATTTTACTTAGCAGTAGTGGCAGGAGACATGAACGGCTTTTGATTCTGTCTGGTAAAGGATGCTCTGCCCTTGAAAGGAACCATAACTGTTATTGGCCACTGTGTGATGCTCTTGCAAGCCGGAGCGATGCAATACATCTTGATTTACATAAAGTACTTTATTACTACATTTGCTTCTCTTTTTTAAGAAAGAAAAATGTATTATACAGTTTATAACGGTAAAAGAGAGGTATCACTGAGCATTAGGAAATCAAACATTTTAAAAGAAGTGATTTCTAGAGCGAGTGAATTCAGCTATAGCTAATAGAAAAGCTTTAGGAGGATTGTCTCACCATGGCATCTCATTTCTGGATGGCAATTCTGCTCTAAGTATGGCCTTTTTGGACTTGGCTTTTGCTCAAAGCAATTCTTACTAAATTTCTTCCAAAAACACTCTATAGGTAAAATAAGTGACAGATCATCTGCCAGAGAGGTCAAGTGTTGGACCTATGGTGATCAACAGATCACTGATCACTAACCTGGCTTCCATGTCCCACTATAAATAAATGACATGTCCCGGTTCTTTTATGTAAATTACACACCATAAGTCCTTCAGATAGAATTAATAAAATTAGACATTTGACATGTCAATAATTTCATGTTTCCTAAAAAACATCTCAGATTAGTACCATGAATGAGCAGCAGTAAAACAATTAATTTTGCTTGATGAAAATCAAAATCAAGCTTCAGCCTACATCGCTACAGTGACTAGTTGCAGAATAAACCGTAGCTCCTCCACTCTACATGTACTACACTGTGTGACTCTATATGTAGTATATTTTGTGATTACATACTTTTTTAACCAGTGCACACTTGTTTTGGTGCCAATTTCTGTGACTATTGTCACCCTAAAAGAAACATTACTCATCACACCTTTCCCGACATCCTTAACACTAGAATGAGTAGTGAGGTTGTCTAAAAGCTTCAATACCAGACACAACACATAAATAGGAATGGAACTATTTCTGCGTAAAAATTTCTTTTTGTCATGTGGGACCATGTAGATAGTGAGAAACCCTCAGACTATGGGGCTCTGCCCAATCTGTAGTCTCAGAGATACCCCTAATGATGGGGATGTCTGAGTCTCCCTCCTGCCCTGCTCCTGACCAGCCCTGATCTTATACCCCTCCCCCAGGGGTGGCATTGAAAGGAGTGTGGTTTAGCCTACAGAAATAGACAAACACAGCACGCACACACAGAGGTATAAGACAACAAGAGAATAGGAGGAAAACAAGAGCAGGGTGAAAACAACAAGATGACCGTTAAATCCCACAACATCAAGAATAAATCAACTCTTTCTCCAGCAAATCTCAGACACCAAAGTAGAGAAATAAACACAGCTAAAACTATAGTTGCCATGGGTGGAAGATCTCCTCCAACCTAAGTATGAGAGGAGCAGATGTGATAGGTTTCCTTACAACATGTGATCCCAGAAACCTAACAAGCATGCTAGCAGAGGTTAATTCTTGCTAGCTTGTCTATGACAGAGCACACAGCTGGTAGATGCCTGAGTCTGCCTGTGTAGATCAAAAACACCACAGAAATCATTGGGCGGAGTATTAGAATCTGCAATGTGAACGGTGACTAATGCCGCCATGACAGTCGGCAAACGTTGTGTAAAACTCTGTGTAACACTTTTATTTTACTTTTTATCTAAGGCCTCAGTCACACATCCATGTTTTAACACATACATGAAAAAATTGTACCGGTGTCATCGGTGTTTTGGATCACTTTGTCATCAATGTGTCATCTGTTTTTACCATCGGTGTGTCATCAGCTTTTTTTTCACAGATGAATAAATTAAATAAATTACAAAGCTTCTCTTATACTTTTAAATGTTAAATACTTAACTGATGGGTATGGAAAGTGTTCAGACCCCTTTAAATTTTTCACTCTTTGCTTCATTGCAGCCTTTTAATATATTCAAAAAAGGTCATTTTTTTTTCTTATTCATTTACACTCTGCACCCCATCTTGAAAAAATGTAAAACAAATGTAGAAGTTTCTGCAAATTTATAAATCAAGAAAAACTGAAATATCACAATTCTGTCTCTGAACTCCTTGGGCAGTTCCTTTGACCTCATGATTCTCCTTTGGTCTGACATGCACTGTGAGCTGTGAGGTCTTATATAGACATGTGTGTGCCTTTCCAAATCAAGTCCTATCAGTTTAATTAAACACAGCTGGACTCCAATGAAGGAGTAGAGCCATCTCACGGAGGATCACAAAGAAATGGACAGCATGTGACTTAAATATGAGTGTCTGAGCAAAGGGTCTGAATACTTATGACCGTGTAATATTTCAGTTTTAGTTGTTTAATAAATTTGCAAAAATTTCTATTTTTTGTCTGTCGAGATGGGGTGCAGAGTGTACATTAATGAGAAAAAATGAACTTTTTTGAATTTACCAAATGGGTACAATGAAACAAAGAGTGAAAAATTTAAAGGTCTGAATACTTTCCGTACCCACTGTATTTGTTTTTCATGGACCCATAGACTTGTATTGGACCCTGTCATCCAAGCTGCCGGAAAAAAGGACATGTCTCCATGGGGAAAAAACACATACATGTGAATAGTGCCATAGTTTACAATGGGAATGTGCTACAGTATATTTGTGAAAAAGTATGTCCCAGACTGATGTCTGAATCAGGCCTAAGAGAACCCTTCAGGTAGCTTAAAAGCACACTGGAATAATACAGGATATTGTCTTAAAAACAAAAGTTTATCTTTGGACATTTCCAATATTCAATTTCAGGAGGAACAATTTTCACTTTTGCATAAAGTGCTAAAAGAATACCTAGGTATAGATTCTCAAGATTTCTTCAAATCATTCATGTCAACATAGAGTATAATGAAGTTTGGTTAAATTGTCACACACAACACCAATATCTCTTGAGCAATAACAGAAATACTATAGTTCTAGAGAGACATTTTTGCTGGATTTGTTTTGTTTTGTTTTTGGGGCGATGGGGTTGACAGATATTACAGATACACAACTATTACATTAGAAAGACCCCATGACTTACAATTGTTTCCATCACGTTTCTATTCCGGAGTCACATACTTTTCCAGACAAAATAGTGTAGCATGCGGCACTATTTTGCCAAGTACTTTTGATGGAGCCCAAAGTAGAGTACTGCAGAAGACTGATGTATGCACCATAAGTGCCTGTGATCAAAGTATCGGAAACATTAATTTATGCCGTAGGATGTAGGAAGCATAAATTATAGCGGCTGGCACTTTTCTTCATGGTAAGTTTACCTAGTTATGCTGAAATTCTATGTTGCTTTATGACTGTGCAGGTATGCTGCTCAAAAGTCTGGAAAAACTGGAAGCCCACCATTATTGGACCTGAAACAATAGTCATTGACATGGACACAAAGTTTAAAGAAGTTGTCCGACAAAATCCAAAAACAATTTTAAGCTAATCTGTGCTGTATTGTCATATAAAACATCTCTACATTATTTTTTTTTTGTTTTCTAACTTTTGTTCCTCTTGAATTATCACTTTATTCTCTGCAGACACTTTATTTACCTGCAGTGCAAGCAAACTTGACTTTTATTTTTCCTTGGTTGCCAAACCTCACAGCCAGAGCTGGCATCGCCTGGCCTCACTGTCCAGCCCTGCCCTCTGCACACTCATTGGCTGTCAGTATTCTGCTGAGCACTGATTGCTCCAGCATTGAAATACAGACCAGTGATACTACCTTTCATCTGTGACAGCCCAATCACCTCACATCACATCCACCGCACATATAATGTAGTAATGTGCCCATCCTTGTCCCCATAATGTAGTAATGTGCCCCATCCTTGTCCCCATCCTGTAGTATTTTGCCCATCTTATAGTAATGTGCCTTATCGTTGTGCACATCCTATAGTATTGTGCTCATTCTGCTCGTCCCCTTCTTGTAGTAATGCCACCTTTCCTGGTCCTCTTCTTATAGTAATGTCCCTTTTCCTGGTCCTCTTCTTGTAGTAATGTCCCCTTTCCTGGTTCTCTGCTTATAGTAATGTCCCCTTTCCTGGTCCTCTTCTGTAGCAATGCTCCATCCTGTAGTAGTGTCCCCTATTGTGCCATTCTTCACAGATGCAGAAGAAAAACAAAAAACAAAGACAAATTCTTCTCACCTGTCCTCGTTCCCTCGGTGTACTGTTTCCTGCTTCTTGAACGCTGCCGCTGCAGGGGCTGCCGCTGACAGAGCTTCATATCAGAGGACAGATTCCTGGGCGCTGCACAGGGACGAGCTCTCTATACAGCTTCTCCAGTGATCAGATGCTGACCTCTGATTGGCTGGCGGCTGATCATTGCAGTAGCTGTATACAGAGCTCGTAACTGAGCAGTGCCCGGGAATCTGTCCTCTGATATAAAGCACTGACTGCGCAGCCCCAGCACAGGCAGCGATCAGCAAGGGGGCTGCGAGCCTGCACGCTGCAAGAAGCATCAGGGGCCGCATGTGGCCTACTGGCAGAGTCTTTAACACCACTACACTACGGGATATGTGGGACAGTGTGTGGAAGGGGGACGGGGACTCCACGCGCTGTACCCACCCAGCAGGGCGGCAACATGAAGGCTGCTGTGTTGCCCGACAACAAGCTCCTGCCCCTATTGATGTGATGTCACAGGAAGCAGCAAAATCACGGCAGGAGTGGTCACATGACCGCTCTGAGCTGGGGGAGAGGGGCTGACTGCAGGTCAGGTAGGTAATTGCTATCTACTTACTTGCCCCAGTGTAGCCCAATAGTGAAATGACAAAAAAAGGCAAAATAAGCCGGCTAACCCCTTTAACAATCAAGGAATCACTGATGTTATAGTTAGAACATTTGAAAACCGGAAAAGGAAAAACAGATATGATAAAAAGGAATAGTTGGATAGAATATTTAGCTTCTTTAAAAAAGATATTTTGGGAGAGAAATGCTGTTAAAATTATAGGCTTTTTCCTTTTACTTTATGACTGTCTAAAAACATGTAATTTGTGAATTCCAATAAAACAGTATAACCATAAGTATAATTGACTTATAAAGTAAATAAGTGAGTGTTGCAAACTACAATGTAGTTAAGAAGCAGTCACGGATTCAATAAACGTTTGGCAATAAACTATAAATTTGTGATGGACACTAAATCTAAGCAGTGTTATAGAAAGAAGCTGCACATTAATGTGTCTTAGGTTTGTCATTATAAATTATTTGACCAGACATGTATGATAAAAAATGGATTGCTTAAGCCGTCTGACAGGTGTCAGCAGCTTCGGCAAGTAGGGGACCTGTCTTAGTCTATTAAACTTTTATAGCAGAGACAGTGAATTAGCTTAGCACATCACAAGCTCTTGGTTAAGGATTTTAGTTGCACTAAATAATATTTTCTAGTGCTAAATAAACGTTGTTTACAGTTGCACTCAAAATTAATCAACCTTGGTGTGACGCTAGTCAGTACTCATGAGCTAGCCATGTGGCTGGGTAGTCCGAGAGATCTGAGTTCAGATACCAGGGGGGCAAGCAATAAACAAAGGGATGACACAAAGGCACAGTCAAGTCATAGTCTGAGGTGAAAATTCCAGTAAGGTAGCAGATCAAGCCAAAGTGGCTAGGCAAATGAATAGTCAGAAGCAAAGTCCAAGGCCGGGTAAACAATAGATCAGACTGTGCACAGGAAAAACAGGCAATCAGACACAATTAAGCTAAGCTATGACTGGCAGTAATTGAAGGCAAAGAGGCAGCTAAATCGCAATATAATCACTCCAAACAGGAGACACATGAAGGAAACATCACATGCCGCAGCCCTGATTGGATGGCTAAGCTTTCTATCACCATACTGACAGCTCAGCATGCCCCTTCCTCTGATTGAACAGCAGAACTGTCGATCACCATTCTGATAGATCAGTATGACCCTGTCTCCAATTGGATGGCTGAACTGTCCATCACCATGCTGTCAGCTCAGCACACCCATGCCCAGGATTGGACTGCTGAACTGAAATTTATGCTCCTGAAATTCTATTTCTGTATTCTTAGCCTTCAAGATTTTTAATGCCCTTTGCTTTTGTTTGACTATACTTTTATACTTTGTAATATCTTATTTATCCATAGTGGGTTTTTTTTTATTCCTGGACATTTTATTACCAGAGGGTATAAGTTTTTTACAGGACTCTAGTAGTATATCTTTAACTAATAATAATAATAATAATATCCTAATATCCTTGCCCCATTAACGTTAGATATCCCCAGTTACCATGATATTGTCCCATTCTACTTGATTAAGCTCTTCCCATAATTTGTTGAAATCATTTTTTTAAAAATTCCTGGCTTTAGCATTTCTCCTTTCAAATGTTGTATTGGATAATACATTGAAACTTACCAATTTATGGTCCCTGCTGCCCAAGTGCTCCCGGACCTGTATATCTGAGATTGTATCTGGTTATTTGGCAGGACCAAATCCAACAAATTATCTCCCCTATTCAGTTCATCCACCAACTGAGAGAAGTACCGGTAATTGTCTTGAATTGTAGATAAGAACTTACAGCTTTTAGCACAACCAGAAGATTCTTTGTCCCACTGAATGTCTGGATAGGTGAAATCCCCCTTAATAAGGACCCAATTATTATTTGCTGCTTTTTCAATTTGTTTAAGAAAAATACTCCTGAACACCATGCAGTTCTGTGTGTGGGTATAGATTCTGTCCAGTCCCCACACATCGCACAAACTCAAAGGCATAGAGAAAAGAGGACAAGAGTTTTTAAAGTGGAAAAATAGTACAAAATTTATTAACAAAGCAGGTGAACATCCTATTAATTAAAATCATATTATAATTACCAGGACCATACCTCGCTAATAACTATGTATTAATTAAGGCTAAGGTACATACAAAGGTATGCTATAGAGGCACATGTACGGCAATCAATATAATTTCAACATATCAATTGTGTCAATACTTATGACAAACCCCCACATGTCCTTTTATACAGGCACTCTATAAACTGACATACATTTTCATCATGTCATATCTGCATATTGGAGTGTGCTTGCCAAGAGCATAAGATCCCACAGTGGGTTAAGAGCATACCAAAGAGACGTACTGGAATGGGGTATGCAATCACAGCAAGATGGGATGATCGCCGAAGTTGGTCACTGGGTCAGGAACCTCCAGAAACGCCAGACTCTCAAAATAGATAACATGCTGACATCATATGCAATCATATTCACCCTCAAATGGCTGTTCAACGCATGCATACATCTCACAAGATGCCCTCTTGATAGCATTGTCCATAGAGCACATACTAAATGGGGATAAAGAGTACAGATAAAACAATGGAAAACTAGCAAGGTAACACCAAACTTTTCTCTTGTGTCAAACCATGATATTGTGTTAAACTATGCACTTTCTTGCAGCTTGCACTTAAATTGCAGCCTTGCACGCTCAACAGCCCTCGCTAGGTGTGGCTGGGAATTGTAGTTCCCTAACTAGCTAGCAATGCAAACAATGAATCACCTGACATAATTCACAAGACTACCCCCTACTTTTTCCTTTCACAGTAACAGAGACAGCACAAATAGACAATACACTAAACAATTTAAACAGTGACACAGATATTACAACTATGATATTGTTTTCAACAATGCACTTATTGCAGCCTGCACTTAAATTGCAGCCTTGCCAGCTCAGCAGCCCTCGCTAAGTATG
The DNA here is from genome assembly GCF_048569485.1 of Anomaloglossus baeobatrachus. NCBI lineage: Eukaryota > Metazoa > Chordata > Amphibia > Anura > Aromobatidae > Anomaloglossus > Anomaloglossus baeobatrachus. The sequence continues at coordinate 523,387,936 of NC_134354.1, forward strand.
GCTGGGATTTGTAGATCCTTAACCAAAAAACAAACCAGAATTGTATAGGCTAGGGTACCTTAGTATACAGACCAGAATTTTATACCCATAACAATAACAACTTTATTAATAATCAATTAAAAGATTTTCAATCAACCAAAACATCAAACATACAGAAGTGCATGTAGTGTGAAGGTGCACACTGAGTGGCCAGGTGTAGGAAAGCTTATAGAGGGGTCTGAGGGTGGTATAGATGAAGTATTGATAATATGGACCAGGAAGGGTTATATCTATCCCTGATCTGTGTCCTACCTACCTATGGGGCTTTAAGCACCCTAGATTTGTGGTGCCCCTATTCCACGGCGGCTCGCCCTCACAGTTCCTAACTACCTGATTGGATAGCCACCACTAAGATACAAAAGTGCAAAGTACAATAAAATCAGCACATTATTGTCAGACACATCAACATTTATACAGACAAAAAATGAAGATTTCAAGCCACAGTATGTAGGAAGGATCAATGGTTATGTCCCAAGTTTTGGGACAATACACAGTGTGAATGAGTCCGTACCGGTAGCATTCCCCCCTACTCAAGTATTGAATAGCTATAGTAGAAGAGGTAAACGATACTAAGGACAAACTATACTGTCCATATATATGATAGGCACACAAAAGCAGTTGTTACTGTGTGTTTAGAGATATCATAAGGAGAAAAAATAGACAATAGACAGTGCTCCACAGGGTATAATATCCTTATAAAACACCTTACCTCCTCTAACAGTATATCAATATAGTAGGAGGGGTTAGAAAAAATAATTACAATGTCAGTAAACTTGATAGAAACAACAGGACAGTTTCTACTACTGTATGTATTATAGATACCATAAGGTATAAAACACGCTATAATCAGTGATCCACTGGATATCCTACTTTTAGTTGGTAATCCTCCTGGACTACTATAATATGATTAGTTACCAGGATTCTCCATTCTTAAATACACATAGTGGTGCTGTGTCTGGTGTAGCATATAAACACTTAGAAAGGAGGCGGGTCACCGGTCACAGCGACGTCGCTAGGCAGGTAAGTAGAGTGATGGGTCCGAGCAATGTTGTGCACCACGGGCAGCGATTTGCTTGTCACGCACAACCGATGGGGGCGGGAACGCACGCTAGCGATATCGGTAACGATATCACAGCGTGTAAAGTAGCCTTTACACAGATATCACAACTATGATATTGTGTTCAACTATGCTTTTAGTTATAGTCTGCACATAAATTACAGTCTCGTCCACTCAATTTACCCGCATACCCTCAAATGAAGAGATCATTGCCTTGCATAAACAAGGAAAAGGCTGCAAAAAATATATCACAGACTTTAGATGTTCCTACAGTTATAGTTGGAAGCAAAGATCACAATTTCAGAGTTAAAGAAACACTGGCTACGCCACCTGGACATAAAAAAAATCAAAGAAGCTATTACCAGTTGCCAAAATATCTTTAGGTAGTTAATAACCTCAACTGACTGAAACAACAATGCCAACACTAGCTGCAGACCTTTTACAGTTTACACAGTAAGGTACATTCTAAACACTTAAGGGTACCTTTACACGCTGAGATATCGCTAACAATTTATCGTCGGGGTCATGGTGTTTGTGACGCTAATCCGGCGCCATTAGCGACATCGCAGCGTGTAACACGTACGAGCGACCTTAAACGATCGCAAAAGAGACAAAAATCGTTGGTTTTGGAGAGGTCATCCAAAAAACAAAAATCGTTGTCTCGTACGTAGTGATGTTGTTCGTCTTTCCCACAGCATCACACATCGCTATGTGTGACACCGCAGGAGCGACGAACATCTCCTTACCTGCCTCCACCGGCAATGCGGAAGGAAGGAGGTGGGCGGGATGTTACGTCCCGCTCATCTCCGCCCCTCCGCTTCTATTGGACGGCTGCCGTGTGACGCCACAGTGACGTCGCTATGACGTCGAACGCACCTCCCCCTTGAAGGAGGGATTGTCCGGCGGTCACAGCGACGTCGCAGACAAGGTATGCGCATGTGACGCTACCGTATCGATAATGTTCGCTACGGCAGCGATCACCACATATCGCAAGAACAACGGGGGCGGGTGCTATCACGCTCGACATCGCTTGCAATCACTAGTGATGTTGCAGCGTGTAAAGTACCCTTAAAGGTCCATACTGCCTGAACTCCAAGACAAACACCTCTACTGACCCAAAAAATAAATGCCTCCAATGAACTCAAAATCAAAATCCCGGAAGTTTGTAGATTTACTTCTGTGAAGCAATTAAACAAAATTGGAACTTTATGAGACATACACTGAAAAGAACAACCTGCCAACAATGAAGCAATACTGTGGCTTAGTAATGCTTTGAGACGGCTTTGCTTCATTGTTAAGAAAGTGAGTAATCTAGCCAATTTTTCAATGTTCATCCATTTATCTTTTGCAGCTACTCTATGAAGTGGACAGAGCATGTACAACATTACTTATAGTGCGCAATGCCTTAAAATCCTCTACAGTCCTGCATGTCTCCATCAGAAGTGTTGGGTCGGAAGTTGAAAGGGAGGGGGAGGGGCCTGGTTCACAGCACAGCAGTGTGCAGATGGGACGGGAAGCAGACTGCAGTTCTGACTGTGTTGTGCCCCCTTGTTCCCCTCTTCATAATCATGTATGGTCCCACAACAACTGTTGAAGTAGCAGGATCTAGCAAGTGTACATACTTACACACACATACTGTATATATATATATATATATATATATATATATATATATATATACATACATAGCGAGTGAAATAAGTGTTAAGCGTGTCACCAATTTTTTAAGTAAATATATTTCTAAATGGTGCTGTTGACTAGAGTTGAGCGCGGTTCGCGGTTCGCGGTTCGCGGTTCTCCAGTTCGCGGTTCGAGTGATTTTGGGGGCTGTTCTAGATCGAACTAGAACTCGAGCTTTTTGCTAAAGTTCGATAGTTCTAGTTACGTTTGAGAATGGTTCTAGCAGCAAAAAGCAGGGCTTTTTACAGCTACAGTGTGCAGGAGCCATCGCTGGCAGTCTGCGGTAAGCTGGTAACCAAGATAAACATTGGGTATCCAAGCAAAGCGCTTTGGTTAGTAACCCGATATTTAACCTAGGGAGCCAACAGTTCCCCGCTCAGCTCGCTACGCCCCCCTCCTGCACGCGGCATGTATATACACACACACACACACACTCACACTCACCTGTCCCCAGCCATGCAGTCCACGACACTGATGTCCTCAGCACCACATGACCCCGCTAGGCTCCACCCACTTCACACTCCGCCGCCCGCACACATGGCCCCGCTAGGCTCCACCCACTTCGCACTCCGCCGCCAGCACACATGGCCCCTCTAGGCTCCTCCCACCTGGCACTCTGCACACATGGTCCCGCTAGGCTCCGCCCACCTGACACTCTGCACACATGGTCCCGCTAGGCTCCGCCCACCTAGCACTCTGCACAACTGGCGCTGCTAGGCTCCGCCCACCTAGCACTCTGCACACATTACCCCGCTAGGCTCCGCCCACCTGGCACTCTGCACACATTACCCCGCTAGGCTCCGCCCACCTGGCACTCTACACACATGCTCCCGCTAGGCTCCGCCCACCTGACACCCTGCACACATGGTCCCGCTAGGCTCCGCCCACCTAGCACTCTGCACAACTGGCGCTGCTAGGCTCCGCCCACCTAGCACTCTGCACACATTACCCCGCTAGGCTCCGCCCACCTGGTACTCTGCACACATGGTCCCGCTAGGCTCCGCCCACCTGGCACTGTGCACACATTACCCCGCTAGGCTCCGCCCACCTGGCACTCTGCACATATTACCCCACTAGGCTCCACCCTCCTGGCACTCTGCACACATGGTCCCGCTAGGCTCTGCCCACTTGGCACTCTGCACACATGGTCCCGCTAGGCTCTGCCCACTTGGCACTCTGCACACATGGTCCGCTAGGCTCCGCCCACTTGGAACTCTGCACACATTACCCAGCTAGGCTCCGCCCACCTGGCACTCTGCACACATAATCCCGCTAGGCTCCACCCACCTGGCACTCTGCACACATTACCCTGCTAGGCTCCGCTCACCTGGCACTCTGCACACATTACCCCGCTAGGCTCTGCCCACCTGGCACTCTGCACACATTATCCCGCTAGGCTCTGCCCATCTGGCACTCTGCACACATTACCCCGCTAGGCTCCGCCCACCTGGCACTCTGCACACATGGTCCCGCTAGGTTCCGCCCACCTGGCACTCTGCACACATGGTCTGCTAGGCTCCGCCCACTTGGCACTCTGCACACATTACCCTGCTAGGCTCCGCCCACCTGGCACTCTGCACACATAATCCCGCTAGGCTCCACCCACCTGGCACTCTGCACACATTACCCTGCTAGGCTCCGCCCACCTGGCACTCTGCACACATTACCCCGCTAGGCTCTTCCCACCTGCCACTCTGCACACATGGTCCCGCAAGGCTCCGCCCACCTGGCACTCTGCACACATGGTCCCGCTCGGCTTACCTGCGGTGATGAAGTCCCACCCTCCCGACCTCAGCGCTGTCACTGTCCTCCATGGCCACCGCTTGTCACATCACCTTCTCTCGCTTCCGACCCGAGACTGACTAGCGGTGACGTCATAGGCCGCTCGCGATACTTGGCTGTGAAGGCGGCGGTCATTGAAGTCAGTGACAGGTGCTGTCAGCAGTGCAGGAGATCAGCGCAGGTAATGTACCTCGCTGACAGCAGCACTTGTCATGCCCTGCAGTGACCTGGGCTGACCCATTGATGTTAGCTCAGGTCACTGCATTGCTCTCCCAGCCAATGGGGAACATCCTGCTCTTCATTGACTGGGACAGTGACTATGGTATGGATCATCATGGGAACCCCTTGGATTACAGCAGACCTGGATTTGTTTTTCTTTCTAATAAATTGGTTAAAGGAGGAATGTATCGGGCAGTGTTTTTTCAAATAAAAATGTGTTTGTCGTCTATTTTTTTTTATTACTGACTGGGTTGGTGATGTCGGGTATCTGATAGACGCCTGACCTCACAAACCCCAGGGCTTGATGCCAGGTGACATTACACATCTGGTATTAACCCCATATATTTTCCCGTTTGCCACCGCACCAGGGCACGGGATGAGCTGGGGCGAAGCACCAGGATTGGCGCATCTAATGGATGCGCCACTTCTGGGGCGGCTGCGGCCTGCTATTTTTAGGCTGAGGAGAGTCCAATAACCATGGACCTCCTTAGTCTGAGAATATCAGACCCCAGCTGTCTGCTTTACCTTGGCTGGTGATCCAATTTTGGGGGGACCCCTACGTGTTTTTTTTTTTTAATCATTTATTTAATTTAAAATAACAGCGTGGGGTGCACTCAGTTTTGCATTACCAGCCAAGGTGAAGCTGCCAGCTGTGGTTTGCAGGCTGCAGCCGTCTGCTTTACCCTAGCTGGCTACAAAAATAGGAGGAACCCCACGTCATTTTTTTTTTCATTTTTTTGGCTAAATACAAAGCTAAGCACCCCTTAGTGCCACATGAAAGGCACCAAAGGGTGCAAAATTACAAAATGCAGGAGAGTGGGACATTATGTGTCTTTCTGCCATTATAATGACAGAAAAGACTGATATGAAGTGTACAAGCACAAGAAAATCACCAGAGCTCTCTACGCTGTGAAAAGCAGTAAAAAATGGCACTGGAGTGAACATGTGACCGCCTCATGTAGGATGAAGCTATGGATCCTGGGTAAATTTATGTATTTTCCCTCCTTCAGTTTTTTGGCAGTACGCCAAAAAAACGGAAGGCACACGGATGACACATATGGACCGTCTACGGAACAGAAACAGATGCCACACGGATGCACCCGTGAAAAAAAACGGACTGTTTTTTGCAGACCGCAAAAATGGATCGGTCGTGTTAATGTAGCCTTATTCTGATCTGCCGTTTATAAACAGCAGGCAGAAATAAGTGAATAGCACGGCCCAGCGTCAGAAAATCTCCGGGGTTTCAGGGGTAGCTGAGACCCTGGAGATAATGATTCAGGATGGGTTTTCCGGTCTCCGCTCACGTGATCACAGGTATACACCGTATACCGATGATCACGTTATAGTAAATAACAGCGTCGGTAAAAAATTATTTATCTCCCATCTGGCATGAACAAACATGATAAATCTCCTCCCCGGTCCTTTCCGGTCCCCCGGTGTCGCCAAAGTGCCCCCCCTGACCCCCTCCCAGAAATCCAAGATGGCCGCGCGCACAGCAGCGCGCCGGTCGCATTCACCCTACTCCTCTGATCTCTGTCGCATGTGCCATGACACATGCGACAGAAAACTCCTCCCCAGGCCCTGCCAGGTCACTCCCTATAACTCCACCGGTGTTCCCCGGTGTCCCACGGTACCTGTGCAGCATTGATCCCCCACGGCCCTCTCCTTCACAATAGATGCTGCCGCATGCACAGAGCGACTGTCAGCTCAGCTTCCTGTGTTCAGACACAGTGAGTGGTGGTTATGCATCTGTAAGCTAAATGGGCGGCACGGTGGCTCAGTGGTTAGCATTGGAGTCTTGTGGTGGCTCAGTGGTTAGCACTGCAGTCTTGCAGCGCTGAGGTCCTGGGTTTAATTCCCACCAAGGACACCATCTGCAAGGAGTTTGTTCTCCCTGTGTTTGCGTGGGTTTACTCCGGGTACTCCGGTTTCCTCCCACACTCCAAAGACATACAGATAGGGAATTTAGATTGTGAGCCCCAATGGGGACAGTGTTCCCAATGTATGCAAAGCGCTATGGAATTAATAACGCTATATAAATGAATAAATTATTATTATTACTGCAATGCCCTGCTCATGAGGTAAGGAACATAGTTGATCAGAAGAGCTATATACTACATTTCCAAATGGAGGTATTTGATTTTATAGTTGCCCTGCTGAACAACTACCAAACATGAGAGTCCGTTATACTCCACAAGACAACACATCTAAATAGCGAGCTCTGTTGTTAAGTATTCATTCAGCTGGATAACTGGACTTAAAGGGGTATTCCATCTCCAAGATCCTATCCCCAATATATAGTAGGTGGAATAGCAATAATATCAGCAAATACCAATATTTGGAAATGTAGAATAGTTCTCCTGATTAGGCATGTCCTTACCTCATGAGCAGGGCATTGCAGCGTTGGTAGCAACCGTTGCGACATGGACTCTGCTGCTGTGGACCCGGGCAGAGTGAGTGCAGATTCATTGCACCCACACTCCTCACATGAAGGGTCTGCACTCCTAGAAAATGGAGGATACGTTCCCTGAGTGTCTCCCCCCATATTCTAGACGGTCCAGAGTCGTCATGGGACCCCTTTATTTTTTTTCTTACAATAAATTGGTGAAAGAGGGAATGTTTTGGGGACTGTTTTTTCAAATAAATTTTTTTTGTCGATTTTTTTTGTTAGTACTGACAGTTTATGATGTTGGGTATCTAATAGACGCCATGACATCACAAACTGCTGGGCTTGATGTCAGGTGACTTTACAGCTAGTATCAACCCGATTTATTACCCCGTTTGCCACTGCACCAGGGCACGGGATGAGCTGGGGTGAAGCGCCAGGATTGGCGCATCTAGTGGATGCGCCACGTCTGGGGTGCCTGCAGCCTTCTATTTTTAGGCTGTGAAGGGCCAATATTTATGGACCTTCCCACCCTGAGAATACCAGACCACAGCTGTCCGCTTTACCTTGGCTGGTGATCCAATTTGGCGGGGACCCTACTTTTTTTTTGGGATTATTAATATTTATAAAATAATTATAAAAAAGAGCCTGGGGTGACCTACACATTGGACCCCAACCACGGTAAAGCTGCCAGCTGGGGTTTTCAGGCTACAGCCATCTGCTTTACCCTAGCTGGCTATCAAAAATGGGGGGATCCAACGTCATTTTTTTTAACTATTTTTTAAATAGAAAAAATTAATGGGCTTCCCTGTATTTTGATTGCCAGCCAAGGTAACGCCAGGCAGATGGGGGTGGCAACCCATAGCTGTCTGCTTTATCTGCACTGAGAATCAAAAATACCGCGGAGCGCTACGTCATTTTTTTTAAAGATTTATTTTTACAGCACTGTGATGTCCAGCAATCAAAATACAGGGAAGCCCATTTTGTTTTTAGTTATTTAAATACATAATTAAAAAAATATATATGGGCTCCCGCTGCATTTTTTGTATTGCTAGCTAAGGGTAATCCAAGCAGCTACTGGCTGCTACCCCCAACTGCTTGGTGTTACCTTCACTGGCAATGGAAAATCCAGGGAAGCATTTTTTATTTTTTTTGCCAAAAAACTACAAAAAAAATGACGTGAGCTTCGCCATATTTTTGTATGCTAGCCAAGTACAGCAGGCAGGTACGGGCTGCCCCCAACCCCCAGCTGCCTATTTGTACCCGGCTGGGAACTAAAAATATAGGGAAGCCCTTTTTTTAATTATTTAATGAATTTCATGAAATAATTAATAAAAAAAAAACGAAGTAGGCTTCGCCCCATTTTTGTGTCTAGCCGGGTTTAACTAGGCAGCTGGGGATTGGATCCGCAGCACAGGTTAGCCTGAGCTTTCTGGGCCCCTCTGCTGCGAATTGCAGTCCGCAGCCGCCCCAGAAAATGGCGCTCTCCTAGAAGTGCCATCATCTGGCGCTGTATTCAACTCTTCCAGCTGCCCTGATGCCGGTGACTCGCTGGGTATTAATGATTTCAGTTGATAATATACAGCTAGCCCTAACCCCATTATTACCCAGCGAACCACCCTTCACCAGGTCAGCTGGAAGAGTTGGATACAACGCCAGAAGATGGCGCTTCTATGAAAGTGCCATTTTCTGAGGTGGCTGCAGACTGCAATTCGCAGCAGAGGGGCCAGAAAGCTCAGGCCAACCTGTGCTGCGGATTCCAATCCCCAGCTGCCTAGTTGTACCTGGCTGGACACAAAAATATGGCGAAACCTACGTCATTTGTTTTCTAATTTTTCATGAAATTCATGAAATAATAAAAAAAGGGCTTCCCTTTATTGTTGGTTCCCAGCCGGGTACAAATAGGCAGCTGGGGGTTGGGGGCAGCCCGTAGCTGCCTGCTGTACCTGGCTAGCATACAAAAATATGCCGAAGCCCACATAATTTTTTCAGGGGGCAAAAAACTCCTGCATACAGTCCTGGATGGAGTATGCTGAGCCTTGTAGTTCTGCAGCTGCTGTCTGTCTGTATGGAGGAGAGCAGACATCAGCTGCAGAACGACAAGACTCAGCATGCTCCATTCACTAGTGTATGCAGGAGAGCAGACAGCAGCTGCAGAACTACAAGGCTCAGCATACTCCATCCAGGACTGTATGCAGGAGTTTTTTGCCCACCAAAAAAATGACGTGGGCTTCGCCATATTTTTGTATGCTAGCCAGGTACAGTAGGCAGGTACGGCTGCCCCCAACCCCCAGCTGCCTATTTGTACCCGGCTGGGAACCAAAAATATAGGGAAGCCCGTTTTTTTTAATTATTTCACTTATTTCATGAAATAATTAAAAAACAAATGACGTGGGCTTCGCCCCATTTTTGTGTCCAGCCAGGTACAACTAGGCAGCTGGGGATTGGAATCCGCAGCACAGGTTAGCCCGAGGTTTCTGGGCGCCTCTGCTGCGAATTGCAGTCCGCAGCCGCCCCAGAAAATGGCGCTTTCATAGAAGCGCCATTATCTGGCGCTGTATCCAACTCTTCCAACAGCCCTGAAGCCGGGTGGCTTGCTGGGTAATAATGAGTTAATACTAGCTTTGTTTTACTAGCTAGTATTAAGCCAGAGATTCTTAATGTCAGGCATGTTTGACCCGGCCATTAAGAATCTCCAATAAAGGGTTAAAAAAAAGACACCACACAGAGAAAAAATACTTTAATAGAAATAAATACACAGACACATTAGAGACTCCATGTTTATTACTCACTGTCAGCCCTCCACGATCTATGGTCTTCTGTCTTTCTCGTTCAACAAATGCAGCTCTGCTCCATCACTGCTACATGGGGGAAGACGCTGCTTCCCGTGCAGCCTTCACTCCGTGAGTGATCAGTGCTGCTTGCTGTTAGCGGTAACAGCAGTAACGCTGACAGACGCGTTACCATAGCAACGGTGCTCCGATCATGTGATTCCCGGAGCCGCGGTTAGCGGTGACGTCACCGCTAACTGCGTTGCTATGGCAACGGTGATCTCCGTTAATGACCGGCTGTGTCAGCCGGTCCCTAGCGGAACGGGGAATCAGAACGGGGAGTCGACCGTGTGCTAGAGCATGTCGCCGGTACACGGCGATACACAAAGGTGCACCGTGTACCGGAGAGTGCAATGACAGGACCTAGGACAGGACATGACGTCAAAGCCATGTGACCAGTCTGTAGCCAATGAGATAATAGCCACATGACTGGTCACATGGCTATTTTGACGACGTCATGGAAGGTCCTGTCAGTGCTGGTTATCGGGAGGACGCAGCGATCATCAGAAGGAATAGTGACAGGAGACAGAGTGCAGGACGCATCGCGGGCACCGGTAAGTGTTATGGCAATGTTTATTAACTGTATGTGTACATTTATAATGCGTTTTTATGTGTTTGTGATTGCCTCCCATTGTTTCCTATTGGTTTGAGTGGTTCGCCGAACCGAACTCGAACGGGACCTCGGTTCAGCGAACTGAGCTCGAGCCGAACCGCGGCTGGTTCGCTCATCTCTACTGTTGACATGAATATCGGTAACAGCCCATCCAATCCAGACAGGTAAGGAAGTCATACCATAGATGTCCATAAATTTATTTAGTGATATGTAAAAATGAGAAATGACATAGGGAAAAATTATTAATCACGCTTACTGAAATTTCTTTAATACTTTTTACAAAAGCCTTTATTGTTAATGACAGCTTCAAGACATTTACTGTAAGGGAGAAACTAGTCATATGTATTGTTCAAGTGTGATTTTGGCCTATTCTTCCACACACACACTCTTCAAATCATGAAGGTTTCTTGGTCGCCTTCTATGAACTTTGAGCTTTATATCCTTCAATAAATTTTCTATTAGATTCAGGTCAGGTGATTGGCTCAGCCATTCTAGCAGTTATACCTGGCAGCTATTCTTTCTCTGAAAAATATTGAGCGTTTTCCTTGGCGTTGTCTTTGTGATCTTTGTCTTGCTGAAATGTCCACCATCGATTATGTAAAAAATATATAGCACTGTAATTGTAGTGTTACCATAATAGTTCAACTGTAAGCAAAAGCAAACTTTATGCCTAATGTAGGAGTTTTGCATTGGGGCCTGTTCACACTGTGTTTCTGCATTCCATCCAGGGGGTTCTGCCTGAATGCCTCATGGAGCCATAGATTACAATGACTAAAGTGGAGTTGATTTGAACTCCATGTGTGTTTTTTTCTGAAAGTATTCATCTCTTCTGACAGACACAAAAAAAGGACACTTTCAGAAGGAAAAACAAAAACTGATACTTTAAGAAAAAAAAACAGTCAATCAATTTCAGAAAAAACCCACAAATGAAATTCAAATGAATTCAATTGAATGTAGTTTGTGTCATTGCAGTCTATGCCTCAGGAATTTGTCTGAATCCTATTTTAGTTTTAAAGAAACACAATGCAAACATGGTTTTACATAGTATTGTATGGAACAATGAAGTCTATTATACTATTCCAAACTATCCCAGCATCTCTGCCAGACACAGGTCATTTTTTTAATAAATCTATTACTTTTCAATTCATTCAAATTTTTTTGCATCCTTTTTCCTTATGCAAATGAATGAGAGTCAAAAACATAAGTGAAAAGGCTGCAAAAACTCATGTAAAAACACACAAAAAGCATTTGGACATACCCTTGAAGGGTTTTTTTTTGAGAGTGTAAAAAATGTAGCATAGAGATGATAAATCCCTTGCAACTCCAGCACCATTGCACCGGAAGTCTCTGGTGGTCTTGGCACTTGGCTGCAGTGAACTTGTTGCTGTACCTTATGATATAGCTGCAAATTAAGAAATGACTGGTAGGGATTAGAGATGAGTGGAATCGAACAGTAAAATTTGCTGATTGGACCGAACACAGACTTTTTTTTAAAAAAAATGAGTTTGGCATTTGGGAACCACTCAAGCGAGCATTGCTGTGCTCGGGAACACTTGATGCTAGGCCCAGTGTGAGCTAAATGCACTGTCTGAATGGTTCTCACTGGAGGTAGCAACAGTGTGATCGGATGTAGTGTGCCCCAGAACAAATGGAATACACCTGCCAACCCTCCTCTAGAAGTGCACTGTTTTTATCTGGCTACATGTGGGCAGAGACCCAAACTGCCCAATCAGTGACTTCTAATAAGGTTCAGGTCAAATCTGAGTCCAGAACTGAACTTCATCTAAAGTCTGGCTGAGCCCGCAGAACCTGAACAGGTCCACTCATCTCTAAAAGGGACACTTGAACATCAGAATTCAACTATTCAACTAAGAGGGGATTTAGCAGGGTAGTTTGGGGGACATATGCTTTTTTTAATGTTTTTTAATTCTGATGTTTGTGACGTAGAATGTACAAAAGACAGCAATTCTACCAATATTTTCTATTCTTTGACTGTTTGGGCTCATCCACATGACTGTATTTTCAGTCCAAGTGCTATCCTTGAGAAAAACAGGCAGCACTTGGACCAATGTTATTCAATGGGACAGTAGAGATGAGGGATTTTTTATTTTATCAATGACCGCACCTGCATGTGAAAAAAATTGCATCTTGTAGTCGTTCCTACTATAAGTCGGATGACACACATACTTTCAAATCTATGGATGTAAAAAAAAAATCTGATGCCATACGGAGCCAAAGTATAGCATAAAATTTTTACAGATACATTGCAATTCTGTATTATAATAATCTGTAAATAATCTTGTAAATTATTAATAGCTGACGATGGAAAAAAACAGATTGCACATGAATGACTAGTGAGAAAAAAATCATCCCACTTTTCTGGATGAAACTCTAAACTATTTTTTCTATGCTCGCATTAATCTACTGTAATGATATGGAATATTTCATAATTTGGGGTCCACTTTAAATTTTGCCTGGAGCCCCAATTTGTCTAAAACCGGCTCTGAACCCAGGCATACCCCAAATTCCATCAAGGCTTGGGTAAAGAAGATGTCCTGGAAGATTGTAGTTTGGCTCTTATAGAGTTGTAATTATTTGACCTGAACTCCTTAATATATCTTTGGTTGGATTTTTAGTAAGTAGTTTCAGAAGCAAAGAATATTTATGCCCTATAGGTCATTGCCCATGAGGAATGAGTGAAACTTTTTCAGGAACACAGCAAGAAGCTGGTATCTGGCTGTGCATCATGTTTCCGGTAGGTCAGAACAGCCAAAGAGGCTCCAGAAGTAAAAAAGATGTTTGTCATGAAATGGTTGAATAATTCTGAGAATGCAGTAGTCTTTAAAAGAAGCATTTTGTATCGAATTTTTAAAAGCCACTTGTTGTTGTACTGAGCTGTTTAAATTGTTGTTTCCTTGGCTTTCTACAAACTGCAAGTTTGTAAATTTTTCATAATAAACCCACCAAATTTGCAATTGGGGTTGAATAATTCCAATTATAACTTTACATACAGATCCAATGTGGTGGCTCAGCAGGTCAACATTATTTATTTATTTTTTTCAATTATATTGGGGGTTTTGGCAAGTAAGGGGAAACTTATTCTCACTAGACACATGCATTTTAAAGAACAGTTACTCTCCCATATTTAAGATTCAATGCTTTTGCTTCCTTCCTATACTAGTAACATTATATACAATTTTGAAACACTTTTTACATCTCTTTTTCAGAACTATACTACATATCTCCATACTGTGCTCTTATGATCAGACAATTGCTCTACTTTTAGCAACAGGAACTTGTGATTATAAATATGCAGGTAATTCAACTTTTCAGAAAGCCTCAACATGATTTACAAGAAAAAATCCTAATAATACATTTCACATACACTACTCACAAAAAGTTAAAGGTATCTCACTTTTGGGTGAAATTTCAGGATGATCCTAAAATGCACAGTAACCTTTTCAGGTGAACTTAATGTGACCTTCTCTAAACGTCTAAATATACATGTCCAACTGTCCAATGTTTCAGTACTTTTTGCCCAAATTGCTGTTCTCTAACAAGGAATTTAATGTCAAAATTCATAACAGGTATTTGATCCATAAATCGCTCAATAAATTTCAATTAGAAATGGTGTTTAAATAGTTCATCATGCTGTTGACATCTTAACATCATGAGACCAAGATGACACTTAACAATTGATTAACATTATTTCACGATTGCGAGGCTTCAAGCAGGATGTTCTCAGACAGAAGTGGCCACTGAGCTTAGAATGTCATAGAGTGTCATCAGCAGGTTGCAACAGAGATACTGAGAAATGGGATGAGTCACAGAAAGGCATAGAAGTTGACATCCTTTAGCCACATCCTACGCTCATCACCTGTTCATTGGGAACCTTGCCCTTCAGAACTGGATGATAAATGCTACACAACTCCAGGCAGATTTAAGCGAGGTTGTAGGCACCCAAGTGTCATGTCAGTATTTTTGAAACTGTTTACATCAGCATTGTCTGCATGCCAGACGACCCGCAAGGGTACCTAATCCTACCCCAAGGCACAGTCTTCATCATCTTGCAAGAGCCAGAGAGCATCTACGTTGGACAAGAGATTAGTGGGCCTCAGTGCTGTTCACTGATAAAGGTTGATTTATGCTGAGCAGAAGTGATGGCTGCAAATGATATTGGAGACATCAAGAAGAGTGCTATGCATCAGTCCCTGTTGCTACCAGATGACCATTTCGTGGTGATGGTGTTACAGTGTGGGCATGTGTGTCTAGTCAATACAGAACTGCCCTACACTTTGTGAATGGTACAGTAACAAGTCACTGCTACTTGAATAACATATTTAATCAAGTCATTTTGCCTCTGCATGAATTACGCCAGCTTAATATCATCTTCATGGGTGACAATGCTCCAGTTTATCAAGGTTGTATCATTAGGGAATGGCTGCTGGAGACTGGCGTAAATCAAATGGAGTGGCCTGCACTTTCAACACACCTGAATCCCATAGTAAACCTGTGGGACCAGTTGAGTCGCCATGTAGAGGGTGGTAATTCTGTACCTCAGAACCTCAATGACCTGAGGGCTGCCATTTAAGAAAAGTGGGATGCCATGCCTCAACAGACAATAAATCAATTTGTGAACAGCATGGGTCATCTTTGTCAAACTGTAATTGATACTCAAGGCCTCATGACATATTGAAAACTGAATTTTTTTGTGGAGTGGTATACCCATCACTGTTGGCTTTTGTTTCTATAAATTGTTTGAAATGAGGAAATCATCATTGCATGCTTCTACTTAAATGCCCTACTTTCACAATAAAATAGCATTTTTTCCATTTTCCTTAAATTCAACCTGAATCCAAATATCCCTAATGTTTGGTGAGTAGTGTATATGCGAGCATTTACATGTATAGCCAGTGTTCAGAGTCACAGCTTGGCTGTTCTAGCCAATTCAGGTTAGCTTGTTAATCAACTGTGCCCCCTATCCCCTGCACACATACTTATAACCAGTCACAAACTTGTACTTTTTTTTTTTTTTTTTTAGAATTGCTTAATCCACATTTGAAGCTTTGAGGCAAAAGTCGCATTCACATGTCATTATTTGATCAGTATTTCAGCACTATTTGTATGCCAAAACCAAGAGTGTCTACAAAACACTGAACAGGTGTCAATCTTTCCATTATAGTTTTCTCTCTAAGTTCCATTTCTGGCTTAGGCTTACAAATAGAGATGGGTGAACCCGCAGATATTTGAGATCGACAGGTCCAAACAGATTTTAAAAAACCCCGTTCGGGCCCGGAATTAATCCCTAATATCTGCCTTGATGCTGATCCCCATATCAGTTTATGAAGACCCAAATATTGGGCTTTAAAATGGTGGTAGAAAGGGCTAGGGGGATTAGACTAGGAGTGTAATACTTACTGAGTCTCCTGCATGGCTGTAACACTACTTTCGGGGCTGCTCATTAATCTTCATACATATGAAGTGGGCTGCTTCCTCAGCCCACTGGCAGTCCCGGCATCTCTGATTGGTGGCAGTCAGACCACGCCCCCACTTTGAGTGACAGTATGTGTATGACAGCCTGGAATCACTCATGCCGTCTGTGTCTCTATAGTAGTGTAAAAATAAATAAATAAATAAATTGTTGTTGGGTCCCCCATATTGTGATACCCAGCAAAGATCTTGGCTGTGTATCAAAAATAAATAATTTAAAAAAACCGAGTGCGATCCCCACAAATTTTATACCCAGCCATGATAAAGCTGACAGCAGGGGGTTATTATTGTCAGGCTTTGGAGACCCATGTTATTGGCCCCCTAGCCTCAAAATAGCAGCCTGCAGCCACTCATAATTGTTGCATCCATTAGATACCATGATCCCGACACTTTACCCGGCTTATCCCGAATGCCCTGGTGCATTGGCAATCAGGGTAACATAAGGGATTTCTGATAGCTCACAGCTGCCACTAAGCCCTAGATTAGTAATGGAAGGCATCAATGAGACCGTCCCCCATTACTAATCTGTAAGTAAAAAGAAATAAACACAAACACCAAAAAATCCTTTATTTAAAATAAAATACAATAAACCCTCCCCTCTGTCTCCAATTAATTAACCCCAAACACCCAGTTCCAGAGGGCCTCTGATGATTCCTGCTGTTCTACATACTGAAGTCACAACACATGGGCAAAGAACATGCTGTGGCTTCATGTAGAGACTGACTGAGCAGCATCTGTGAGCGGTGACATCACTCTGTTTATCTACAGTGACAGCTGGAGGTTCCCACGGTACCCCACCTGTGACTGCTGGTAAACTGACCTCAGGTGACCTCATTAAACTCAGTGATTTCACCTCAGGTAAACTAAGTTCACAGACCTGCATCTCCTGGAAGAAAACTGCTTTTTTTTGCCAACACATGCAGAGTTGGTGGTGAAATTTATAAACCATATTCATGAACCAAATCTGCATCTCCTGGCAAAAAAAAACCCACATCAAAACACTATGTGGTTTTGATGCTATTTTTTTGTCAGGAGATGCAGATTTGGTGCATGAATAAGGTGTATAAATTTCTGTACCAAATCTACATCTCTTGGCAAAAAAAAGCATAAAAACTAAAAATTAACTATTTCCTTGGGGGGGTTGAGGCATTAAAATTAGAAAAAGCCTTAGATTGTTTGAGCAAACAGCATGATATATGCACTTTAAGGCAAATGCAATAGTTACAAGCTTAAACATGTTTAAGTGTAACTAAATCTGTATAATTTCTTTTAGCTTTGATTGTGTCACATGGAGTTTTGCTCAAAACTCACTGAGTCTCATAGTGGCATCAGATGCAGTTCATATCATAGATTTTGACACTCCATAGTTACACAGGCAGGCTCGGGCGTCGACCAGCTGTGTGTTCATTAATGGTCAGGTTAGCAAAAGTTAACCTCTGCTGGCCTGCTAGTTACTTCTGGGATCACATGTTGTTAGAAACCTATCATATTTACTCCCAGTTTTTTAAGATGGTGGAATCTGTTATCCCACACCGACTATATTTTATTGCTGTGTTGGTCTGTGTACTGTTGTGTCCTAGTCCTGCTGGTGATTAGATTGCATTGTGCTTGGAGTTGTCTTGGAATTCTCTCATTGTCTTGTTGTTTCTTCCCTGTTCCTTAATTTTATCCTTACCTCATATTGTCTTATACCTTTGTGTGAGCGTGCTGTGAGATAGAGTTTTGGTTTCCCCTGTTTCTCTATCGCTGTTGGTTTTATCACGCTCCTGTCCCGGCCCTCACCTGGGGCAGGGGGGCTATAAGATCAAGCTGGTCAAGAGCAAAGTCAGGAAGGTGGCTCAGACATCCTCACCTTCAGCGGTAATTCTGAGATAAGGGATAGTTAGGGTCCCCCTAGTCTGAGGGCCAGTCTAGGAGCCCCTGTTCCCTGCTCTCCCTGATCACCATGACTTTGTGCCACTATAGATGCAAGTAGATTAGAAAAGTTCTAGGTTCGAAGAAACAAATAGGCTTTACAGTTGTTACAATTCACAGTCCATGCTTTCAATTGATTCTGCATTCCTGTTGGTATACATGCTCAGGCAGGAGCTGGGCACTCCTATTACCTGAGCTGTAAACCTCTAGTGGGAGTGTTCGGTCTCAGGAACCAGACCCCTCAATAAAAAGAATACTGAAATATAAATACATAAACAAAAGAGATACCAGCTCACCCAGCAGAGACAATCACGGATGGTACACGGAAGGGAGGCCACTCCTGGATCTAAATAAAGAAAAACTGCAGCATTTAGTCCAGATAATAAAAAATATCTTTCTTACTTTATTGTGAGTGTGATCAAGGACGCTGCGACGTCCGAAACGCGTCTTCTGTATGGTTGGCACCATGCCATATTGATGTCTATTTGAATGGAAATCCAATAAAGTCAGAAAGATATTTTTTATTATCTGGACTGGATGCTGTAGTTGTTCTTTACTTGAAATATAAATACAGTATAAAGGTTTAGTTACCCTTCATTGGTGGCCAAGGAGTGACTTAGGAGCTTTATACTGTGCCTTAGCGCTTTCGAATAGAGTTGCTACCCTGCATATTCTAGGCCTTCATGAATAAGAATATAGCTGTCTTTAAATCTGCTTATGACAATGAAATGACTCTGATATACTGTCCGAAACTAAACAGCCAAACTGAAAATTGAGCTGCAGGAAATATCTGTCTATTTTGTGTAAAAACTGGGATATTTCATAGTTTTTATATGAATGTTGACATAAAAATAAATGAAATTATTTCAATAAAATATAATTTTCTGATGATGCACTCACTTCCAGGATTCATGTAAGAAACTGATTTTTTTTTTTACTATTGCATTGATTGCAATCTTATCACGTTGGTTGATCAAAGCATCCACTTGTAAGTATTCAAAGGACCAATACTCAGTTTAAAAAAAAAAAATGAAAAAAGCAACATAACTGATAAAACTATGAGCACGTTCACAGGGTCATTTCCCACAAATAAAGATAAAACTTCCACCATAAAAGGTAAATGATTTTGCAGATAAAATGCATTATAAATAATGTATTTCTGAAAATTCAAGCTTAATATAAGTCAAAGCAAAAAGTCAGGTTTATAATTAATGTCTGAGAGCAGAGTTGCTGATAAAATCAGTTGATGGCTCCTCACTTAAAACTCCATTATAACAAAATCCACAAGAGACAAGGAATCAATATTTTCAAGTGTAAATAAGGAAGACTTAAATTCATTCAGTTAAAAAGGGAAAATGTATAGATTCTCTAACCTACAGTTTAGGGTGACAGAACCCTGTGCAACCTCCATGTATTTGATGGAGAATTAGATGTCTCTACAGTACAGTGACTACTTTGTGTAGGGTTAAAAAAAAAAGTATAATGTGCAATAAGAAAGCAATGGGCTCACGTGGCAGTCATATGCTAGGTAATATTTACAGCTCAATCTGCAACATGACAACTGCAAGTAACAATTGATTACTAATAAAATTCAGTCTGATGGTTATCTAGAAAACAATTATAGACAAATAATGTAACAAATTGCCGTAATAATACACAAATGTTGTGCTGTTCATGTCTTTTCATTTCTGAGCATATTGAGTAAACATCTACAGTTAACAGTTTGTTTTTATTACAATTGCTACTGCTTGTGCTTACTGATGAGCGAATGTATTAGTCACTATTCGCTATTCGCAGAATAGTGCGGTATTCGGAGAGTTCGTTATATAGCAAGTAATGGTGTATTCGCCATTCTATATTCGGATGTCTCGCCCTGCCATTTTGGCGCCTGATTTGTAGCCGCTAAACATGCTGGGATTCTTAACCTCTCACAGTAATGCCGCAGCCATCTTGGCTGTAGCATTACTGTGATTGGCTGCCCGCGCAGCATCATAGGGTCTATAAAAGCCCTTCCGCTGCCATTTTGCGCAGAATACATTGCCAGCGTCTCTCTCCAAGTGCTTCAAACTCACCGATCACGGCACGATGCGGCTGTTACACTGCTCCCATTGCCTCTCATTCTTCTTCCCTACCCTCTCATTAGGCTCATACATATTCACTGCACCCGCTCATTAGACTCATACATATTCACTGCTTCCCCCGTCTGTGATTAGTTGCAGTCAGACAGCTGTCACTCAACGTGGGGGTGCATCTGACTGCAACTAATCACAGCTGCCTTTAGGCAGGTCTATATCATACAGTAAAATAAATAAATAATTTTAAAAAAATGACGTACAGACCCCCTAATTTTGATAACCAACCAAGATAAATTCTCACAGCTGAGGGCTGGTATTCTCAGGCTCAGTTAATGGGAGCCCCCCAGCCTAAAAATATCAACCAGAAGCTGCGCAGAATTGCCGCATCCATTAGATGTGAGAGTCCCGGGACTTTACATGGCTCATCCCGATTGCCCTAATGCGGTGGCAATCAGGATAATAAGGGGTTAATAACAGCGCACAGCTGTCATCAAGAAATACACATACACCAATAAAAATCCTTGATTTGGAATAAAATACAAAACCACCCTCTTTCACTACTTTCACCACTCACTTTCACCACTCACCCCAAAACACCCAGGTTCAACGTAATCCACACAAGGTCACATGACGGTCCTGGCTCTGCTACATCCGAGCCTAGAGAGACCGAAAATATGTCTGATCTCACGGTATAACCTTTGATGACCTGAAGCACTTTAGCTTAAAGTGCAGGGATGTGTTCCGCTCCCCGCTAGCACTTTAACAGTTGCAGTGCTGGCATGAAGGTGCAGGCTGCCCCACACGGAATTGTCAGTGTTGAAGGGCTGGCAGGAAGCAGGACACAACCCCACACTTCAACACTGACAATGCTGTCTGGTTAATGCAGGGCAGCCTGCACCTCCATGCTGACACTGCCACTCTTAAAGTACTGGGCCATGTCCCGCTCCTCACCAGCACTTTAACAGTGACAGTGCTGGCATGGAGGTGCAGGCTGCTCCGCACTCCCCGGACGGCATTGTCATTGTTAAAGTGCAGGGCACTGTGTCCAGCTCCACACCAGCCCTTCAACACTGACAATGCTTTTATAACAAGAGAGCTAGAGGGGATCCGTAGTCCTGGTCATAGTATGACCACAAAAATCAAAACAAATACTAACTCCTTGCAAAAATATAAAACATTTATTAAATATCATAATAGCAAGAAGTAAAATACAACATTATCAAATCACAGTCATAGTTATCAAGTTTTTACAGGGAGTCCCTGAAGACAATTCAGAGGGTCAGCAAACCGCACATGGCAGAAGGTAACATTTTTTATGATGATCAACAGACACAATTAGTAGTTTATGTTAGATATAATACAATAGACTGACATAAATACGAGGTAATGGTAGAAGGCCACATATATCCCATATATAAATCATGGATTTCAGTTTGTACATTAAATAATCTTTTTTCACGTTAAAGTGCAGCCCTCAGCTAAAGCAGGGTTTCCAATTAGGAGCACCCATCATAGTAAAATACTCCAGACAATTGAAAAAACCATGATTCAATCTTCAACACAGTGATCAACGCGCGATGCGCACGTTTCAATATCTTCTTCGGGGGGCCATGGTGTGATGTGTGTAATACACACCAGGTTTAAATACCCCGCTCAAATGACCGCCGTCAGCTGTCATTGGCCGCAGGTGAGGCGGGACTCCGGCAGAGGTCCGCGTCATTGGGCATTCCCGGAAGTGACGCGGGCGCTTTCCGTGTTGTCACACAGGTTACATATGTCATGCCGTATGGAGGCCGGCAGAGGCAAGCATGCTGGGAGTGCCGCTGCACATGCGCACCGCTGCGGTGGATGTCTTGATTGAGGGCAAAAGAGTGGGCAAAATACATACATCAAAAAAGTAAGGTAGTACCAAAAAAAATACATTTGGAATCCTGGATATACTGGATACATGCCATAACAGATATATTATTAGTGATTATCATATCAGAAAGAGACCATATAGTTTGTCAAGTACATAAAATGTCATATTTGCATAACACACACTGTAAAAGTAATTTAAAATGCTTAAAAAGACTTCAAATGCAAAAGAGTGGTGCTGATCTCCAAATATATTATAAAAGAAGAAGTTTTATTTAGCTAATGAAAGATATTACAACGTGTTTTGGCTAAAAATCTTAAAAAAGATAGCCTTCTTCATGTAAAATAACATGTTATTTTACCTGAAGAAGGCTATCTTTTTTAAGATTGTTAGACGAAAAACGCGTTGTAATATCTTTCATTAGCTAAATAAAACTTCTTCTGTTCTAATATATTTGGAGATCAGCACCGCCTTTTTGGATTTGAAGGCTTTTTAAGCATTTTAAATTACTGTTTTCTATGATCCTTGAGCGGAGGTGATTTGGAGTGCATTAAATCCTGGTGACCAGCAGATTGGGCCAGAGAGTGTGGAGATTAATCCTAAGAGATCTATGTGTTTGATGCAACTTGCAATAAGGTGAGTGCAATTTATGCACATCTTATAACTAACATTTATGGATTTGAATTACTACATTTAGAGTGGCGCCGCATGTGTCCCTTTTTATTTCTAACCCCTTAAGGTTTACATTCGTATCGACACACTGTAAAAGATATTACATCACTAATTAGGATGACGAAAGGGAAAAATGCATAATTCATAATGTCCCCAATGTATCTCTATCATAAATATCAGGGGTAAAAAAAATTTACATCAAAACAGGTTATCCAAACAGCCATTCCAGATATCACAATATAATAATAATAATAATAATAATAATATTTATTCATTTATATAGCGCTGTTAATTCCACAGCGCTTTACATACAATGGCAACACCGTCCCCATTGGGGCTCACAATCTAGGTTCCCTATGAGTATGTTTTTGGAGCGTGGGAGGAAACCGGAGTACCCGGGGGAAAACCCACGCAAACACAGGGAGAACGTACAAACTCCTTGCAGATGGTGTCCTTGGTGGGATTTGAACCCAGGACCCCAGCACTGCAAGACTGCAGTGCTAGCCACTGAGCCACCATGCCGCCCTACAATATAATGCATAGGATGGAGCACAAAATCTCTATAATGTCACGTAGGTGGACTGTACATCTTCCTTAATTAGCGTTGCGACAGGATAGTCATTATATCCAATGGATTAATACACCTCCCATATTATGATGCACAAATCTGTCCCATGTAATACTGATTCAAGTTGAAAAGTCCATCAATAAAAGATGAATATTCCAGTATAGACCTGGTGCAAAAACATGAAAAAAAAAGAAAACTTAAAAAGGAAAACACACATACACCAACAATTAATAAAAAGATACTGAGGCAGCAACTAGATTAAGTCCAAAAATAAACATAGATTCCAACCAAAAGTCGAATCTGGTTAATTCAGAGGAATAGTACCAAGCGTGATTATCCATCTGCATACAAGGCACGCCAATTCCCGCTTGTAGTTGTTGCCCCTTGAACCTAGATGGAGTTTATCTATGCCCCGTACTTTAAGGGAGGATGGGTTACAGTCATGATGCATTTTAAAATGTCGGGGGATGGTCTTCAGGGAGTCCAGATCGACAACATCTCTCGCTGCCAGGATGTCCCTGACATGTTCACACGTACGTATATGCGATTGTCGGTAAAGTGATAGAACTGTAACATATAATGGATGCGGCAATTCTGGGCGGCTGCTGGCTAATATTTTTAGCCTGGGGGGCTCCCAATAACTTGGGTCTCCCCAGCCTGAGAATACTAGCTCCCAGCTGTGGGGCTTTTCTTGACTGGGTATCAAAATTGGGGGAATTGCACACCATTTTTTAAAATTATTTATTCATTTTACTGAACTTGCAGTTAGACAGCTGTCACTCAGAGAGGGGGCAGATCTGACTTAAATAAATCACAGATGCCAGTGGTAAGTAGAAGCAGTGAATATGTATGAGTCTAATGAGTGAGTGCAGTGAATATATATGAGCCTAATCAGCAGGTGGGGAAGAAAAATGAGAGGCTGCAGGAGCAGTGTAACAGCGGCACGCGCCGGTAATCAGTAAGTAGGAGAGAGAGAATGATCGAGAGAGAGAATAAGTGGTGTAATACTGGGACATTCTTATTCCCAGAAACCATATGTGAGTAGGAAATTCATGCAGGCATATTCTCCAGTCTCTCCTTATTCAGTTTCATCACTTTCCCATCCATTTCAGCATTTTCCTCAGGCCCCAGACCTTTTTATTGAGTACAGCAGAAAATTACTCGTATTTCGCATTGACTTGCATTGTGCCTGCTATTTGGAATGAATACACGAATATTACAACATACTCTTAACAAGTATAGCGAATAACATTACGGTATTCGCTTATCTCTACTTGTGTCGCGGGCGGAGGGGACGCGCTCGCCACGCTCGGGTCCGGGGCTTCTGCTGCTGCTGCTCAGTGGCTCGAGCGGTGGGCTGGACCCGGGGACTCGAGCAGCGTTCCTCACCCGTGAGTGAAAAGGGATTGTTTGTTTGGGGAGAGAGTTCGTGATGCCACCCACGGGACGTGGTGATGATGGCACCACTGCTGCTGGTGACGGGGATCCTGAGAGAGATGGTAGGGAGCAGCTAGGATGTTGTCCCCTCCGTGGGTAGGGGGTTGATGATCCCGGGGCCCGGTGGTATAACGGGGAGGCTGGATGGCTGGGGTGCAGAGTTGCAGGGACAGCGCGGCGCGGTGCCGGACGGCACTGGTGTACTCACTCAGACAATCAATGACAGAGTCTCTGGTAAACCAAAACGGCTGGATGGACGGGTCCCGCAGCCAGCTGCAGTGTTGTTGTGCTCTCCCCGGACGGCTGATGGTGGCTGTCTTTCCCTGCACCTGTTAGAATGTTCTGACTCCTGTGGTTGCCCACCGGTAGTCCGCTCCCTGGCGTATAGGTGCCGTAGGAGCCCGTTTTGCCCGCAGGCACTGGCCATTGGATCTCTAGCCTGTGGCGGTGGCTGTATATCCTCACGGTGTGGACTGTTGCCTTCTGTCGGGTCTTGGTTGTTGGGAAACCCCTGGGGTTCCTGTCACACTCGGATTTAACTATTGTTGGCGGCTCCAAGCCTGGTCGGGGTCTGATGGCCCTGCCTGTGTGCTTAGCTTCACTCCGCTCCCCAGTTCGGTACCGGCGGGCCAACGCCCAACCCCGGTCCTACGGCTCTGCAGAGTTCCACTAACTCCTGCAGACGGCCACCACCGTCTGCCAACCTTGCTGTCAGTGCCTGGGCTCCTACCTAGGCACACGCAGACGTTTTACTCCTCTCACTTTCACCTCCTAAACTGATCTGTGTCCTTTTTCCCGCCTCCAGGCCTGTGAGCTCCTCAGTGGGTGGGGCCAACCACCTGGCTCCGCCCCACCCGGCGTGGACATCAGACCCTGGAGGGAGGCAACAAGGGTTTTTGTCTGACTGTTGTAACTGTCTAGGGTGGGGGTGTGTGTATGTTGTTATGTATGTGACTACCTGGCTAGTCCAGGGCGTCACACTTAAGGGACATTATTCAAAACCTGAATTATAGTTCTAAGGGTAGATACACATGACCGTTTTCTCTACATCTGAAAATAACGGCCCGATTATGCTAATCACCCTTAGATCAGTCTGATCAAAGTGGAATCAGTTTTTCTTGGCGGTGGATAGAAAAAAAAAGGTTTTCCCACCTTGTCCAGTATGTCAGTCCATGTAAAATCAGACTGCACTCAAGGATATTAGGATCATTCCTCCCTGTAAATATGTTTCAATTCATAGACACTTCTTGGAGGCCTTATCTACAAAGTCAACTTCCTTTCATTCACAGTGTCTCAACACTGTGCATGAAATTACAATTACATGACACTGACTTGGTTATTCCAAAACAAACCTTATTCCAATTTCCGTTATTCTTTAGTTAATTTATTTGTGTACTTTAGGTTATTCTCATATTTGATTATCCAATGTCTATACCTTGGGATCATGGACTGCTTCCCTTACACTCTCAGAAAAAATGTTTTGATATTTCAATTCATTGTTCTCTCAATGATCACAAACGCCCCGATTCATCAAATCAATTTAGCTGGAATTCTGGCATAAATAGCTTTGAAATGTCCCAACATTTTTTGAGCAACGTGAAGTTGAACAAAAATGCAGCAACTTTTGTCGTTTTCATTCCAGTTTATCCCACCTATGCAAAAATGGGCAGAGCTGTGAAATTCCTTATGCTTAAAACCTTAGTTGTGCCCTCCTGGAGTGGTGCATGGAGGACACGACACTCGTCAGACGCTCCTGATTCAGTAAGAGACTTGCACCTCTAATTCATAAACATCTGACACAACATGCCACCTCATCCAGATCAATGAAACAAATTGCCAGTCTTGCTACTGTAAGGTAAGGCAAAGTAACTCTTGCATAGCCCACATTCTGAATTTAATAGTGCAACATTTCTTTCACAAATATACTTGCTTGACGAGGGTGTTAGCTATGGCCAGGAAAGTGTCAGCTTATTTCAATTGTTCTTTCATGGCAAATTTTGCCCTCCTTGTTTTTCAAAAATAGGACAGTCTACAAAGCCCGGGTTGATTTGTGATGCGCACATTATCACAATTCCTCTGTATTCCCAGAGTAGTGATTGAAAGTATGCAATTTGCATAGTTAAGGTGTTAACAGAGATCTTTCACTCTCAAATCTTTGGTAATATCTATAAATCTGTATACAGTGAAACCAGATTTTCCCATTAGGCCCATTTCACACGTCAGTGAAAAACACAGATGTTCTTCACTGACGTGTAAAACACGCACATGTCCCTCCGTGTGCCGTGATTCACGGCACACGTGGGTTGTCTAAGTGCAATCCGGGCTCCGATCTCCGTGGTCCGTGATTGCACATAGAGATTACCTCACCTGTGCCGGCTCCCGCTCTCAAAATACCTTAGGCGGGCTTTGCACGTTGCGACATCACAAGCCGATGCTGCGATGTCGCACGCGATAGTCCCCGCTCCCGTCACAGGTACGATATCTTGTGATAGCTGGCGTAGTGAAAATTATCGCTACGGCAGCTTCACATGCACTCACCTTCCCTGCGACCGTCACTCTGGCCGGCGACCCGCCTCCTTCCTAAGGGGGCGGCTCGTGCGGCGTCATAGCGACGTCACACGGCAGGCGGCCAATAGCGGCGGACGGGCGGAGATGAGCAGGATGTAAACATCCCGCCCACCTCCTTCCTTCCGTAGAGCCGCCGGCGGCAGGTAAGGTGAAGTTCCTCGCTCCTGCGGCGTAACACACAGCGATGTGTGCTGCCGCAGGAACGAGGAACAGCATCGTACCATCGCTGTAGCAAAATTATGGAAAAGTCGGAGCTTGCAACGATGATACGATAACGACGCTTTTGCGCTTGTTTATCGTATCATCTAGAATTTACACACAACGAAGTCGAAAGTGACGCCGGATGTGCGCCACTTTCGATTTGACCCCACCGACATCGCACGTGCGATGTTGCAACGTGCAAAGCCGCCCTTAGAATTACTCTTTAGATTTCACTTTAGACTAAAGTTACAATATTCGAATGCAAAACTTTCATAAAAGTGCCGCTCATAAACTATTCTAGTAAAATCTCTGCTCCAAAAATCAATTGGTGCTCCTTCCCTCCCAAGCCCTGCGGTGCAGCCAAACAGTATTATACAGTCACATGTTGGCTATCGCCCTGTTCAGAAAACATTATGTTACAAATTTATGGCCATCTGGGGTTAAAGCAACATTTTAGTGGTAAAAATGTAATAATTTTTTGTTCATCGCCCAATAGTATATTATTTTGCTCACTACACCCCTGAATGAAGTCATTGAGGGATGCAGTTTGTAAAATTGGGTTACTTGTGAGGGTTTTCTGCTGTTTTGGCACCTGAGGGGCTCTGCCAATGTGACATGACACCCGCACACCATTGCAACTAAATCTGAACTCAAATATGGCTCTCCTTTTCTTCACTTTGCACTGTGCTTCAAAAGTAGTTTTTGATCACATATGGGCTATTGGCAGACTCAGGAGAAATTGTACAACAAAGTGTATGGTCCATTATCTAATGTCACCTTAGCGAATTTGAAATATTTGGGGTTAAACCAACATTTTTGTGATTAAATATGTATTTTTTTATTTTCATGGCTCAGCATTGTAAAATTCTGGGAAGTACATGGGGGTTCAAGGTGCTCACCAAACATCTAGATAAATTTCTTGAAAGGTATAGTTTCCCAAATATTTTATGATTTGCCAAAAGGCAATTAAATACCTAACTAAAGACTCCCTATTAAAATATAACTTTTATTAATTAATATTTATACATTTCAAATGTGCTGAGACAAACATTTAAAACTTATAGGAGCTACATTGGGTAATCCTATCTCTTTGATCCTGATAATAAGTTATACCAGGCCCAATGATAGATTAGTCAGTGGCGGCTAAAAATTGACCAATTATTTAAAGCTCAACGTTCATAATGAGTCATGATGTAAACCATTGAAGCTCCTATATTATTAAAAATAAAAAACTTTAGCCTCCCCAACATGTTTCGCCACACTGGCATCATCAGGGGAATTGAGGCACCTCAAAGGATTTTTATTCTTAATAATATAGGAGCTTCAATAGTTTACACCATGACCCATTATGAACAATGAGAGCTAAATAATCGCCGATAATCGCCACTGACTTATCTATTATTGCGTCTGGTATAACTTACTATTAGGATCACATAGATAGGATTACCCAATGAACTCCCATGGGTTTTAAATGTTTGTTCAGTGCTTTTGAAATTTATAAATATTAATTAATAAAAGTTGTATTTTAAAAGGTAGTCTTTAGTTTAGGTATTTAAATGCCTTTTGGCAAATTGTAATTAATTGTAACTCTATGCTAACTGTGAACTACGTTTTCTCTTTAGTTTCCAAAATTGGGTCACTTGTGGGGGAGCGCTACTCACGCACGTCAGGGGCTCTCCAAATGTGACATGGCATCCGCTAACGATTCCAGCTAATTTTGTGTTCAAAAAGTCAAATGGCACTCCTTCCCTTCCGAGTTCTGTCGTGCACCCAAACAGTTGATTTCCAGACATATGAGGTATCTCAGGAGAAAATGCGCAACAAATTGTATGGTGCATTTTCTCTCTTTACCTTTGTGAAAATGCAAAATTTGGGGCTAAAGTAACATCTTTGTGGGAAAAAGTATAATTTGTATTTTTTCCTCCAACATTGCTTTAGTTCCATTGAAGCACCTAGAGGTTAAATAAACTTCTTCGGCATGATTTTGAGTACTTTGTTGGGTGCAGATTTTAGAACAGTGTCACTTTTGGGTACTTTTAGTCACCTATGCCTCTCAAAGTCACTTCAAATGTGATGTGGCCCTTTAAAAAATGGTTTTGTAAATTTTGTTGGAAAAATGAAAAATTGCTGATAAATTTTGAACCTAACAAAAAAAAATGTTTTAAAAATAGTGCTGATGTAAAGTATTCATGTGGGGAATGTAATTTATTAACTGTTTTGTGTGACATATCTCTCTGGTTTAAGAGCATAAAAATTAAAAGTTTGAAAATTCCTATATATTCACAAATTAACACAAAGTATATTGTCATCAATTTACCACTATCATGAAGTACAATATATCACGAAAAAGCACTCTCAGGATTTGTGCGCACGTTGCGTACAGTCACTGTAGAAATTTCTGCAGCGATCTGAAGAGCACATGTGCGCTTCAAATCGCTGCAGAAATGTCCGTAGTGAAAAAAAACCAAAACGATTCCATGCGCTCTGCCTGCAGCTCCTGCCATAGACAGTGCAGGAGCTGCCGGCAAAGCGCACGGAAGAAGTGACATGTCACTTCTTAGAACGCAGCGCTTCGGCAGAAGCCGAAGCGCTGCGCTCTAAAACGCCACGTGCGCACGGCCCCTGCACAGTCTCCATAGACTGTGCAGGGGACGCAGGACGCATGCAGTTACGCTGCGCTACAAAGCGCAGCGTAACTGCATGAATTACGCACACGTGCGCACATAGCCTTAGAATCACTGGGATCCATTGAAGCATTGTAGCGTTATAACCTCATAAAATGACACTGGTCAGAATTGCAAAACAATGGCCTGGTCATGAAGGTGAAAACAGACTCGAGGATGAAAGGGTTAATATAATTATGCTGAGCTATACACCTTTTAATATTGTGTTTATGAGTATTATTTGGTAAAAGCATAACACTGCATTCTATATTGACACATTTTGTGACCAACTTAAAATACAAACAGCAAATAATCACAAACATTACAAATGTAACGACAGTCAGTAACAGTGGCCCTCTCCCAGGGAACAATTTAATAAGTGATAATTACAACAGTACAAGACATCCAGAAAACAAAACTGCTTGTGATATTTCTATTTCCCATTAGAGACCAGGCATGAATACTCAATTTTCATGTCCTTTAGAAGAAAAGCCAACTTTTATGAAAGTTTTGCATTCGAATATTGTAACTTTAGTCTAAAGTGAAATCCAAAGAGTAATTCTAAGGTATTTTCATAAGCACCTCTCCACTACCCTAATTTACTTCCTCATTCACCTGAAAATAATAGATCTCTCTCCTACTGCCCTTTAACCAGAACAGTAGCTGTGAATGCATTGCCTGACGAATATTGGTTTTCTAAAACCACACGTCTAGGCCAATGCAATCAAAACCACTTTAAACATGCAGTAGATTTGAGAAAGAGTTGTGAAAAGTGCACGATATACAAAAGTATACTTACTGGATGAAACAAGATGAACATAGGCACTGAATTAAAATACTTAAAATAAGTCTACAGTCATGGCCAAAAGTTTTGAGAATGACACCAAAATTATATTTTCACATGATCTGTTGCCCTCTGGTTTTTAATTGTGTTTGTCTGATGTTTACATCACATACAGAAATATAATTGCAATCATATTATGAGTACCAAAAGGTTATATTGAAAGTTAGAATGAGTTAATGCAGCAAGTCAATATTTGCAGTGTTGACCCTTCTTCTTCAGGACCTCTGCAATTCTCCCTGGCATGCTCTCAATCAACTTCTGGACCAAATTCTGACTGATAGCTGTCCATTCTTGCATAAGCAATGCTTGCATTTTGCCAGAATTTGTTGGTTTTTGTTTGTCCACCTGTCTCTTGATGATTGCCCACAAGTTCTCAATGGGATTAAGATCTGGGGAGTTTCCAGGCCATGGACCCAAAATCTCTATGTTTTGTTCCATGAGCCATTTAGTGATCACCTTTGCTTTATGGCAAGGTGCTCCATCATGCTGGAAAAGGCATTGTTGTCGCCAAACTTCTCTTGGACAGTTGGGAGAAGTTGCTCTTGGAGGAAATTCTGGTACCATTCTTTATTCATGGCTGTGTTTTTAGGCAAGACTGTGAGTGAGCCGATTCCCTTGGCTGAGAAGCAACCCCACACATGAATCGTTTCAGGATGCTTAACAGTTGGCATAAGACAAGACATGTGGTAGCGCTCACCTCTTCTTCTCCTAATAAGCTGTTTTCCAGATGTCCCAAACAATCGAAAAGGGGATTCATCTGAGAAAATGACTTTACCCCAGTCCTCAGCAGTCCACTCCCTGTACCTTTTGCAGAATATCAGTCGGTCCTTGATGTTTTTTCTGGAGAGAAGTGCCTTCTTTGCTGCCCTCCTTGAAACCAGGCCTTGCTGAAGCAGTCTCCACCTCACAGTGCGTGCAGAAACACTCACACCAGCCTGCTGCCATTGCTGAGCTAGCCCGGCACTGCTGGTAGTCCGATCCCGCAGCTGAAACAGTTTTAAGATACGGTCCTGGCGTTTGTTGGTCCTTCTTGGGCGCCCTGGAGCCTTTTTGGCAACAATGGAAGCTCTCTCCTTGAAGTTCTTGATGATGCAATATATTGTTGACTGAGGTGCAATCTTTGTAGCTGCGATACTCTTCCCTGCAGAGCAATGATGGCTGCACGTGTTTCTTTAGAGATAACCATGGTTAACTGAAGAGAAACAATGATACCAAGCACCAGCCTCCTTTTAAAGTGTCCAGTGGTGTCATTCTTACTTAATCATGACTGATTGATCGCCAGCCCTGTCCTCATCAACACCCACACCTGTGTTAATGGAACAATCACTAAAACAATGTTAGCTGCTCCTTTTAAGGCAGGAATGCAATGATGTTGAAATGTGTTTTGGGGGTTAAAGTTCATTTTATTAGCCAATATTGACTTTGCAAGTAATTGCTGTTAAGCTGATCACTCTTTATGACATTCTGGAGTATATGCAAATTGCCATTAGAAAAACTTAAGCAGTAGACTTTGTAAAAATTAATATTTGTAACATTCTCAAAACTTTTGGCCATGACTGTATACAGGTGTCCATCAAAACAATAGTGAATAGTGAAGTTGTCATGCAGAGCCATTTAACCACTCCTCAAATCCAGTGTAAGGCCTTGTGCACATGCTGCTTTTTTTGCTGTGTTTTTGCTGCTTTTTTGGTGCAGTTTTGGGTGCAGTTTATGGTCCTAAGCTGCATGTATGACCTTCCCCAGTCTATGTCAAAGTCTATGAGAAAACCGAAAGCCTGTGCATTCGTTGCATCTTTTTTGCCTGCAATTTTGGTTGCAGAAAACGTGGTAAAAACACACCTAAAATGTGGCAAAAACACATGCATTTTTGCCAGAGGTGCGTTTTTTGAGAAACAAAACTGCAGTGTGAGCACATACCCTAAAGAAAGTTTGAAGCCAGGTAGAAAGTCAAAATAGAATACAGCGATGGATACAGAAGACAATAGAATAAACGATTAAACATTAGGAAAATAAATAGGACTAACCTGCAGATTAACCCCATATCTGACGGTTAATAGTGTTTTTTTACATAACAGGTTCCCTTTAACCCCTTCCCGACCTTTGACGCACCATATGCGTCATGGCGGGTTTCCGTTCCTGCAGCGCTGGTGACCGGGTTTACTGAAATGTCACCAGCGCTGCAGGTACATAAGGACTTGTAGTTGAGCCCAGGGGGGGTGGCTTTGCCCCCCCCCCCGTGGTTACGATCGCTCTGATTGGCTTTTGAAAGTGTCACTTTCACTTTCACATTCAATCAGAACGATTGTAATATTTCACCAATGAAACTTGGTGAAATACTACTCTCCAGCCATGGCTGATGATGCAATATCATCAGCCATTGGCTGGAGCAGGGAGAGCTCCTTGTAATGCCCCTCCCCATCTGATTGGAGGTAGCGTCCATGTGACGCTATCCCTCCAAACAGATATGGAGGAGCGATGTGACCGGTGGGTGCCCTCCCCCTTCAGCTTCATCCTGACCGTGGACTGCGACGCTGAAGAGGAGGGTCACCTGCTACCGCTGCCACCACGATCTGCTGCCACCGATCACCATCCGGTAAGTTTTTCTCCCCTCTTTGCTGTCTTTCCCTTCCTTTCTGTGCTGTCTTCCCCTCCCTTCTGTGCTGTTAAACGCTCCCCGCTGCTGTCTTCCATTCCCCCCCCGCTGTCTTCCATTCCCCCCCCCCCGTTGTCCGATCCCACCCCCACCCCGACCTCCGCTCCCCCGCCGTCCGATTCTACCCACCCAACCCACACTGACCTCCACTGCCTTCCCCGACCTCCGCTTCCTGTGATCACTCTCCGCCGGTGTCCTGCTTCTGACACCCGGCTAGTGTGAGTGACTACTGCTGCTGCCAGTGATCAATCCCCCGCCCTGGTAATCACTGGGCAGCAGGGGGCTGATCACTGGGCAGCAGGGGGCCGATCACTGGGCAGCAGGGGGGCTGATCACTGGGCAGCAGGGGGGCCGATCACTGGGCAGCAGGGGGGCCGATCACTGGGCAGCAGGGGGCCGATCACTGGGCAGCAGGGGGGTGATCACTGGGCAGCAGGGGGCTGATCACTGGGCAGCAGGGGGGTGATCACCCGGACCCCCCTGTGCCCCTGCGATTGCGGCCCACCGGCGCCCCTGTAATTGCATCCCACCTGCACCCCTGCGATCTGCGCCACTGCGATCTGCGCCCCTGCGTTCGCCCCACCTGTGCTCCTGCGATCTGCGCCCCTGCAATTGCCCCACCTGCGCCCCTGCAATCTGCGCCCCTGCGATCTGTGCCCCTGTGATCTGCACCCCTGCGATCGCCCCACCTGCGCCCCTGCGATCTGCGCCCCTGCGATCGCCCCACCTGCGCCCCTGCGATCTGCGCCCCTGTGATCGCCCCACCTATGCCCCTGCGATCTGCGCCCCTGTGATCTGCGCCCCTGTGATCGCCCCACCTGCGCTCCTGCGATTCTGTCCCACCTGCGCCCCTGCGATTGCGTCCCATCTGCGCCCCTGTGATTGCATCCCCCTGCGATTGCATCCCCCTGTGATTGCGTCCCCCTGCGCCCCGGTGATTACGCCCCTGTGATTATGCATCCCTGCGACTGCGCCCCTGTGATTATGCGTCCCCCTGAGCCCCGGTAGTTACACCCCTGCGATTGCGTCCCTGTGATTGCATCCCCCTGTGATTGCGTCCCCCTGCGCCCCGGTGATTGCGCCCCAGTGATTACGGCTCCTGCATCTCCTCAGCCCTTTCCTGCAGTAGAAAGTTTCACCAAACACTTGCACATACACACGCACACTAAAATAAAGTTTAGGGTTTGGGGTTTTTTGCACACGCGCACACAAATGTCCTGCTCATCCCTCCGTAGCTCATAGTGAGGGAGAGGGTCCCACTTTTCTCTATTTCTCCCACTCTTCCTCCTCCAGTGACACAGACTTGACGTCGCAGGACAAGAAATCGTCCAGCGGCTGGGAGGAGAAGAGCCGGAGGCCGGGAGGAGAAGAGCCGGAGGCCATAGAGGAAGACCCACAGTAAAGTGTGAGTAACCCCCAACCTAGCGCTAGTGCACTAAACCACACACACCAAACTGAAGTAGATTACACCACACTAACCTGAAATACACTACGTCAGGTTGGTATGCGGTGTGGTATAGTGTACGTCAGGTTGGTGTGTGTGTTGTAGTGTACATCAGGTAGTGTGTGTGTGTGTGTGTGTGTGTGGTGTATACTACACCACACATCAACCTGACACACACCAACCTGAGGTACACTACCGTCTACCACACTGCACACCAACCTTACTTAGTGTATGTTAGGTTGGTGTGTGGTGCATGTCAGGATGGTGTGTGTGGTGTATACTACACCACACATACCAACCTGACGTACACTACACCACACACAATCATCAACCTGACCTACACTACACCACATACCAACCTGACGTAGTGTATGTCAAGTTGGTATGTGGTGTAGTGTAGGTCAGGTTGATGTGTGTGTGTGGTGTAGTGTACGTCAGGTTGGTATGTGTGGTGTAGTATACACCACACACACCATCCTGACATACACCACACACCAACCTAACATACACTAAGTCAAGTTGGTGTGTGGTGTGGGGTGTAGTGTATGTTAGTTTGGTGTGGGGTGTAGTGTACGTCAAGGTTGATGTGTGTGTGGTAAACACCACACACACCAACCTGACGTATACTACACTACACACACACACACACACAACCTGATATACACTACATATTCTCCATACGCCACATGGTGTCCATAAATAATTGGAGCTAATTTTCCATTCAAATTGTTAGCAGACACCATGTCGCGTATGGAGAGCCCCTGTGTGCCTACACATTGGTGCTCCCCCAAAAGTGACCCCCATTTTGGAAACTAGACCTCCCAAGGAACTTATCTAGATGCATATTGAGTACTTTGAACCTCCAGGTGCTTCACAAATTGATCCGTAAAAATGAAAAAGTACTGTTTATTTTTTTCACAAATTTTCTTTTAGCCTCAATTTTTTTCATTTTCACATGGGCAACAGGATATAATGGATCCTAAAATTTGTTGGTCAATTTCTCCTGAGTACATAGATACCTCATATGTGGTCATAAACCACTGTTTGGGTGCACGGCAGGGCTCAGAAGGGAAGGAGCGCCATTTGACTTTTTGAATGGAAAATTAGCTCCAAAAGTCAAATAGCGCTCCTTGCCTTCCGAGCCTTGCTGTGCACCCAAACACTTGATTTCCACCACATATGAGGTATCGGTGTACTCAGGAGAAATTGCACAATAAATTTTATGGTGTAATTTTTCCTGATACCCTTGTGAAAAAAGTTACCTGGTTGAAGTAACAATTTTGTGGTAAAAAAAAATATAAATATTTTCACGGCTCAACGCTATAAACTTTTGTGAAGCCCCCAGGGGTTCAAAGTGCTCACTAAACCTCTAAAAAAAATTCCATGATGGGTCTAGTTTCCAAAATGGGGTCACTTGTGCAGGAGTTCCATTGTTTAGGTACCTCAGGGGGTCTCCAAACGCAACATGGCGTCCCCTTACGATTCCAGACAATTTTGCGTTTGAAAAGTTAAATGGCGCTTCTTGCCTTCCGAGCCTTGCCGTGCACCCAAACCCTTGATTTCCACCACATATGAGGTATCTGTGTACTCAGGAGAAATTGCACAATACATTTTATGGTGTAATTTTTCCTGATACCCTTGTGAAAAAAAAGCTACCTGGTTCAAGTAACAATTTTGTGGTAAAAAAAAATATAAATATTTTCACGGCTCAACGTTATAAACTTCTGTGAAGCCCCCAGGGGTTCAAAGGGCTCACTAAACCTCTAAAAAAATTCCATGATGGGTCTAGTTTCCAAAATGGGGTCACTTGTGCAGGAGTTCCATTGTTTAGGTACCTCAGGGGATCTCCAAACGCAACATGGCGTCCCCTTACGATTCCAGACAATTTTGCGTTTGAAAAGTTAAATGGCTCTTCTTGCCTTCCGAGCCCTGCCGTGCACCCAAACATTTGATCTCCACCACATATGAGGTATCTGCGTACTCAGGAGAAATTGCACAATACATTTTATGGTGTAATTTTTCCTGATACTCTTGTGAAATGCTACATTTTATGGCTAAAGTAACTTTTTTGTGTAAAAAAAGTAAATTTTCATTTTTTCCTTCCACATTGCTTTGATTCTTGTGAAGCACCTAAAGGGGTAACAAACTTCTTGGATGTGGTTTTGAGTAGCCTGAGCGGTAGTTTTTAGAATGGGGTCACTTTTGGGTATTTTCTGTCACCTAGGCCTCTCAAAGTCGCTTCAAATGTGATGTGGTCCCTAAAAAAAGTTTTTTGTAAATTTTGTTGGAAAAATGAGAAATTGCTGATGAACTTTGACCCCTTCTAACTTCCTAACAAAAAAAAAAATTGTTTTGAAAATTGCGCTGGTGTAAAGTAGACACGTGGGAAATTGTATTTAGTAACTATTTTGTGTGACATATTTCTCAGATTTAGGGTATGTGCGCACGTTGCTTTTTACCTGCTTTTTACCTGCTTTTTTGCTGCTTTTTCTTCTGCGCTGTTTAATGCCAAAATGGATGTGTTCTTCTATTCAAGCAAAGTCTATGGGAATTTGGGTTTCTTGTTCACACTATGTTGTTCAAAATGCTGCCTTTTTGAGGCAGAACTTTGGTCAAAAACTCAGCTTTTCAAAGAAGCAACATGTCAATTGTTTTTGCCATTTGGGTTTTGCACTGCAAAGCTGAGTTTTTGACCAAAGTTCTGCCACAAAAAGGCAGCATTTTGAACAACATAGTGTGAACAAGAAACCCAAATTCCCATAGACTTTGCTTGAATAGAAGAACACATCCATTTTGGCATTAAACAGCGCAGAAGAAAAAGCAGCAAAAAAGCAGGTAAAAAGCAACGTGCGCACATACCCTTACAGGCATACAATTTCAAATTTTGAAAATTGCGCAATTTTCTAAATTTTTGCCAAATTTCCGAAATTTTCAAAAATGAACGCAAAAAATATCGGCCTAAATCTATCACTTTCATGAAGTACAATATGTCACAAAAAACAATGTCGCCAGGATCCGTTGAAGCGTTCCAGAGTTAAAACCTCATAAAGGGATACTGGTCAGAATTGCGCAAAATGGCTAGGTCAGTAAGGTCAAAATAGGCTGGGGGCTGAAGGGGTTAAGGTTGACGGTAGACATAAGTTAATCGAGTTCAACCTATAGGCTGTTAATGTTAGTGTTACGCCCTGGCAAAACCAGGTAGTCACAGAGGTTGTACAAATCTCTCAGGTACAAAACGCAATCCTCCTTGGCAGTCCAACACCAAACCCACATCCAGATGCACAACACCAGCCAGTAAAGCCTAGTCACCCCCATGACAATAGGGACACACCAGTGGGCGGGACCAGGCAGATGGGAGTGCCCACCTAGGGGTTCTGAGGTGTCCTGGGAGAGAACAGCTCAGTTTCAGTTTGGAGTGGAGGAAAGTTGGAGCTGGGAGACAGCCCAGTGCAGAGTTGAAGTCTGAAACAGACAGTGAGTCGAGTTCTGACAGTTGAGAAGAGAGGAGTCTGAAGTACAGCGGAGTCAGGGGTTG
Organism: Anomaloglossus baeobatrachus; assembly: GCF_048569485.1. Lineage (NCBI taxonomy): Eukaryota > Metazoa > Chordata > Amphibia > Anura > Aromobatidae > Anomaloglossus > Anomaloglossus baeobatrachus. Next base: position 523,426,465 of record NC_134354.1, read on the forward strand.
GGGCCCCTGGACTACTGGACTAGGTGGCAGACGGCAAGCAGGACCACAGGCAATGGAGATCCGGCTGCGGGAGATCTTAAATGCACCGGGGCAGGGTTGTAGCCCGCCGGTGCCGACAGCCGGAATCCGGTCCAGAGGCCGTGCACAGTCAGGGTACCTGGACCCCAGGGCGAGGAAGGTTGCAAGCCCCTTGTCAATTGACCAGCCGGGGACAAGGTTTCAGGCCTTGTTCCACAGTAAGCCCAGAGAGCGAAACGGAATCCCAACGCGGGGGATAGGGTGTCCGCCAGAACCCACAGAGATCCCATGGGTCAGATTTCGCGGGCCACAGCTCCCAACATACACAGTACCGGGAGTGGACTTCCCCGTTCCAAGCGGAGTTGTCCCATTGAAGACACAAACACTGTGCAGGAGTGCAGGAGGAAGGGACCCCTGTTTGCTACACCCGGGTGTGGGTTTCAAATACACCCGCCGGAGGCGACCGGTCACTGGCAATTTGGTTTACCACTGGACTTTGTGTGCAATTCTTTGGAACTGTGAGTACACTATTCATCCCCGGTCCATCCCTGCATGTCATTCCCCGCAGTCACCACTCCCGTACGCCGCAGGTCCCGGCACTACACCTCCCCTACCCGTTGAGGGGATTCCATCCTGCTGCCCCGCTCCATCAGCCCCAGGCGTCCCATCTCCAGGCAGCGGCGGTGCTACCAACTCTCACTGCAACCCACGGGTGGCGTCACTGACAAATCAATCCCCTGTAAATAACCCCTTTTCCTACGATTGTGAAGACGGACGGCTGTACGAGCCTGGATTCCGGCTACCACTCGAGCCGCAGTAACGAACCCGGATCTGAGCAGCCCCTGCAGCGGCCTGGCCCCTCTCTGTCCACAACATTAGTCTTAATAGAGAGAAAGCAAAAACCCCCTCAGGCAAATGCTAATTGACCCAAGTGTTACAGATCAAAATGCTATTTGCTTTTAAAAAAAATCTAAACAATAACTAAGGACAAGGGGACTTACATAAAAAGAATGAATTGAACACATTGTTGACCATAAATTTTTACCACAAATCAAAGATTGTAATCAGGTAGTTTACACAAAGGGAGCAGTGGACAAACCCTCACAAGTTTCATCTCTAGTTGTGGCTTCTTCAGGGGATCTTGTCTACTGCCCCAAGGTCACAGGTCACAATGCATCACTAAAACTGTGGAGTCCATATCCTTGGATATCCCCATTATATGCTGGCACTTGTCTCTACTGAAGTAGACTATTGCCCAGACATCTGCCTTGTCACCAATGGAAATCACTTTGGACATTTGTGGTGTATGGATAAAACTTGGATAAACAAAGTGTCTTTTCATGTTAATAAATTTGTGTCTTGTTCTTTCAGTTATGAATACAGAAGTTATCCTTTTTCACCATTCTTTTTGAATCACCCTGTATATAAAGATAAATAGTTATTACATTTATAGGGTAACATGTATCAACATACTTATTCTTTCCAGCCGGTGTGTGTGGGAGACTCAGAAAAGAGTAGATCGCTTAGACTCTAGGAAATTCTGACAAATCTCCCTAAAAGCACACATACTCATCTTTTCCTAATTCCTGTTCTCTTCCCTCCTGAGTAATGCCAAAAACAGATCTGGGTTTTGTCAATTATAGCATCTGGGATTTGAAGGAGGTATTGGAAAAAAGTGAATATCTGAAGATGGGTGCAGTATAAGGGCTAGCTCGGCTGTGTAGAAAAGAAGTGGCATAGCCAGAAATTAGGGAGTTGCCAGGATTACCTGGGAGGAGAGTATATGATCCAGGAATCTATATATATAATTGCCTTATTCTGTCTGTCTGTCTGTCTGTCTGTCTTGCTCCAAAATTGTGTCCTTACGGTGACAAACAGCGGATTCGCCGCTGGGCTCGCCATGGCCCCGCCCACCCGCACGGATTGGCCGCTCGCCTCGGCTCCTCCCCCCCCACGGATTGGCTGCTCGCCTCGGCTCCGCCCCCCCCCGCACGGATTGGCCATGTCCTTACGGTGACAAACAGCGGATTGGCCGCTGGGCTCGCCATGGCCCCGCCCCCCCACACGGATTGGCCGCTCGCCTCGGCTCCTCCCCCCCGCACGGATTGGCCGCTCGCCTCGCCTCGGCTTTGCCCCCCCCGCATGGATTGGCCATGTCCTTACGGTGACAAACAGCGGATTGGCCGCTGGGCTCGCCATGGCCCCGCCCCCCGCACGGATTGGCCGCTCGCCTCGGCTCCTCCCCCCGCACGGATTGGCCGCTCGCCTCGCCTCGGCTTCGCCACCCCCGCACGGATTGGCTGCTCGCCCAGGCTCCGTCCCCCACACGGAATGGCCTCTCACCCCGAGGTGAGCCCATCAAGGTCCTGCAGTGGCGGAACACACACACATGCACACACATAAGAACAGACACACACACACACATCAGATCACACTCACTCTCACACACACCTCACACACACATCAGATCGCATCCACATACTCACAACATCCCGTGATATCGCTTGCTTCTCGGCGGCGATACTGTGCAGTGACCTTCCAGAACCTGCCGGAGGATCACATGGCCGGAAGCATGTGGTATCTCCGGATGTTGTGATTGTGTGAGCGCGTATGTGCGATATCGTCAGTGTGTGTGTGCGTGTATGCGATCGGATGTGTGTGTGTTCTGATGTGTGAGTGTGTGTGTGTGTGTGTGAGTGTATGCGATCGGATCTGTGAGTGTCGGCAGAGGAGCACGGCGTGCAGCACAGCTGCTGGGACCACCCACCGGTGGGCACATGGAGAAGTGGGGTGTGTGTGAGTGTATGCGATCAGATGTGTGCGTGTATACTGTCTGATGTGTGACTGTGGAGCACGATGGGGGGTGCACAGCATGGGGGATGGAGCACGATGGGGAGTGCGCAGCATGGGGGATGGAGCACGATGGGGAGTGCGCAGCATGGGGGATGGAGCACGATGGGGATTGCGCAGCATGGGGGATGGAGCACGATGGGGAGTGCGCAGCATGGGGGATGGAGCACGATGGGGAGTGTGCAGCATGGAGGATGGAGCACGATGGGGAGTGCGCAGCATGGGGGATAGAGCACGTTTGGGAGTGCGCAGCATGGGGGATGGAGCACGATGGGGAGTGCGCAGCATGGGGGATGGAGCACGTTTGGGAGTGCGCAGCATGGGGGATGGAGCACGATCGGGAATGCGCAGCATGGGGGATGGAGCACGATGGGGAGTGCGCAGCATGGGGGATAGAGCACATTGAAGAGTGTGCAGCATGGGGGATGGAGCACGATGGGGGGTGCGCAGCATGGGGGATGGAGCACGATGGGGGGTGCACAGCATGGGGGATGGAGCACATTTGGGAGTGCGCAGCATGGGGGATAGAGCACGATGGGGAGTGCGCAGCATGGGGGATGGAGCACTATGGGGAGTGTGCAGCATGGGGGATGGAGCACAATGGGGAGTGCGCAGCATGGGGGATGGAGCACGATGGGGGGTGCGCAGCATGGGGGATGGAGCACGATGGGGGGTGCACAGAATGGGGGATGGAGCACGATGGGGGGTGCACACCTCCCCCCAAAACACACACACACCGCCACGCACACACCGCACAACACACCACACACACACTGGGAACCACAAACACCGCCCTACACAGACACCCACACACACAGACAACGCCGCACACACACAACACCCAACACACAAACACCGCGGCACACACAAATATACGCACATACCGCACAACACACACACTGCACAAAACATACCTCCCCCCAAAACACACACACACACTCCACACCCACACAAACCACGCAACACACACAGCACCACACACACACAACGCTACAGACACACAGCGCTCCACAAACAACGCAACACACAAACAACACCGCTCTCACCCTCCGCCACACCCAGACAACACCAAGAACATTTACAGCGCACTACACAAACACTTGGCAACTACACACAACAACATCTATATATATATAACAAAAATCATACATTAACTACACAATACGTAAATTCTAGAATACCCGATGCGTAGAATTGGGCCACCTTCTAGTGTGATAATAAGTAGCCAATATTCTATCTGCACTAAAGCTATAATAATAAAGTATATTGAATCAGTTGCTTTGTATTTACCCAGATTTTAGTCAACTAATGTCAGTTGACCTGGAAAAATATTGTGTAGTGGAGGGGAGAGTTAGCCGCTGCAGCTGTTCCAGCCATCCAGAGGAGGCATGGCATCAAGCATACTGTGCCTTGAAAGAGTATTCATACCCCATCAACTTTTACACATTTTTTGCACTTTACACCCACAAACTTATATGTATTTTATTGGGATATTATGTGATATACCAAAAGAAACTTTTTATGAGGTGTAAAGGACATCATACATGGTAGTGGTAGACCTGTACCTAGTGTAGAGATAGCCCTCAATCAGCTGCCATAATTAACCTTTAGCAAAACGAGTGCTCTGAACAGCCAGACGCATGGGAAATAACCACTTACCACTTGCCCACTCGTGAGTGTACAGTATAGCAAATCCAAAAGAGGAAACATTTGGTCAGCATTACTCATGTTTCTATGAGATTTTTGCCCAAAGGAACAGAGACTAAAGGCTACTTTACACACTGCGATATCGGTCCCGATATCGCTAGTGTGGGTACCCGCCCCCATCTGTTGCGCGACACGGGCATATCGCTGCCCGTGCCGCACAACATCGCCCAGAGCCGTCACACATACTCACCTGTCCGGCGACGTCGCTGTGACCGGCGAACCGCCTGCTTTCTAAGGGGACGGTCCGTGCGGCGTCACAGCGACGTCACTGAAACGTCACTGAACCGCCGCCCAATAGCAGCGGAGGGGCGGAGCTGAGCGGGACGTAACATCCCGCCCACCTCCTTCCTTCTGCATAGCGGCCGGGAGGCAGGTAAGGAGAGGTTCCTCGTTCCTGCGGTGTCACACGCAGCGATGTGTGCTGCCGCAGGAACGAGGAACAACTTCGTTACTGCTGCAGTAACGATTTTTAAGAATGGACCCCCATGTCGCCGATTAGCGATTTTGCACGTTTTTGCAACGATGCAAAATCGCTTATCAGTGTCACACGCAACGGCATCGCTAATGCGGCCGGATGTGCGTCACAAATTCCGTGACCCCAACGACTCCGCATTAGCGATGTCGCAGCGTGTAAAGCCCGATTAAGTTGTAGTGAAAAAATGCAATAAAGTGCAATTTCTGCCAATTAAATTATTGTTAGGGACAATCTCATGTTTGGATTATGGAGCATTGCACCTGGCGTGTAGAAGCTGATATCTTGGCCATCCTAGGACCTAAACCGCTTCTAGCTCAGGGTATTCTGCTACTCATCAGATCTTCTTGGTTTGGCATACTTACAACTCCCTTAGAATTTATAAGAGACTCACAGAAAAAAGGAAAAATATCCAGGCAAATTTCTAGGTGCCATATGTACCCCCATATCCCTGTTGCTGGGCTTCTCTCTACTCCCACTGCAGACAACATTCTGACACTGAGTAGTGTGCTATAGCTTGTATGTCCTATACAAATGGGTAAGGAATAAGGAAAAATCTTTGTGCAGTGTGTTATTAAAGACTTTTCTCTTTCCCTGCCTTCGGACCAAATGAGCAATCAACAGGAAGTGAGTGGCAGCCGCAGCATCACTTCCTGTTGTTTAACTTATTTGGTCCGAAGGTGTGGAGAGAGAAGCAAGCGATGATTGGATGCTAGACTCACGTGATGTCACGTGTGCGCCGAACCACAGTTACAAGGCAGCGCTGCAATTTCGTAATGCAAAGTGTAATCATAAGGTTATACTAGTAGTCAACGACCCTTTTAAAGGGAACCTGTCAGGACAAAAAGAGTTATAACCTACAAACAGGAGCATATGTGAGCTAGTAACCCCTTCCTACCCATCCCTGTGTTGTAATATAGTGTAATATGAAAGTAATAAAATGCGTTTTATTACTTACATATTCCCTATGTAAATGACCAGAGACTCTAGCCCCATAGGCGTCGCATCGCCTCGTGGGTGTTTGCATGTTTTCCGTGGTATCACGCCCCTGTGGGCGTGATACCATGGATTTACAGGAGCAACGGTAACATCTGCTCCTTCAAAATCCTGCGCGTGCGCACTTACTATTATCGCCGTCTTCTCATCCTGGTTGCTTATCGACTTCAGGCGCGCACTGCACATGCTCAGAAGACTCCTGCTGTTCCGGTCATGCTTAGCGCGCATCTGAACCCGGCAAGTAAACACCAGGATGAGAAGGTAGCGAGAATGGTAAGTGCGCATGGGCAGGATCTGCAGGAACTGACGGTGACTGTGACGCCCTGGCCTATCAGGTCGTCACAAGGGTGCCGTGCAATCTGCCCTTCTGCATGGTACCTGCTCCTCCTTGGTTACGGGTCCTGTCAATTTGGTGTTGCTACCAACAGGTGTACACAAATCCTTAGGAACACTCTGCACCACACCCACCAACCACCCATTGGGCAGCCTGAGGGGAATAGGGCCACCCAGATGGGGGGATGGAAGAGGGAGAGCGGAGATGTCAGTAGTTGAGTTGAGTAGAGTTGAGCAGTGAGACAGCCGTGACAGTGCAGGTCACGCTGTGGAGCTGGGCTCCTGTACCCGTCCCAGGTGCCAGACGTTGGCCTGGACAGAAGAAGCTGGAACCCCGGTCGCAGGGAGTAGTGACAGGGGGTGCGGTGCTGCTACAGAGAGCAGGCCGGCTGCCTTGTCCTACAACCGGGTAGGGGCCAGGGCACGACGGAGTACACGGACCCTAGGCTGGGAAGTAGCTTCATGCAGCCCAGCAATTTACCCGACGGGAATGGAGTGTTCAGGAACCGTTCCCCACCCGCTCCAGAATCGGGGTACTAGCGCAACAAAGGGTATAGGACTTTCCAAAATCATCCAGAAAATCCCAAGCGTGAACCCTAAGAGCAGGCTCACCTTGCTAGCCACGCAGGTGAGTGAGACCCGAGTAGTCTTAGGCGAAAGGGATCCACCAAGTTACACACAGTGCCAAGGGAAAAGGCTTAAGACCAACCAGAAACACCAAAGGGGCACTTACCCAGCATGCTCACCCAAGAGAAACAGAGCATTCAAGAGTTTGGTTTACCTGGTCTCAGCGTCAGTGACTTTGGACTGTGTGAGTACCCGATATCCCTTCACCCCCGACGGGTTCCCCACTCCATCCCATCACCGGACCCCGGGACACCAAACCCCCTACCCACGGAGTGGTTAAACATCCTGCTGCTTCAACATCGTCACCGGGCTCCCCAACAGCAGCGGTGGTCTCTCGCATTACCACACACCGTGGGTGGCGTCACGAATATTATCCCATTCACCACCCAAAACACATTTCTCTCTTTTTATTTCCGAGTTAGCCGTGCGACCCCGCCTTGGATCCGGAGACCCCTCGAGCCACTGCGGATCTGGGTCCAAGCAGCTCGTTGGCTGTCGCGGGGGCTGCACATGACGTTGGTCATGTAAATCCATGGTATCACACCCACAGGGACGTGATTCATTGGAAAGCATGCAAATGCCCACGGGGTGATGCGACGCCCATGAGGCTAGAGACCTGGGATTATATAAGTAATAAAATGTATTTTATTACTTTCATATTACACAATATTACAACACAGGGATGTGTAGAAAGGGGTTTTGACCTGACAGGTTCCCTTTAAAGGGAACCTGTCAGCAGAAATTTAGCTTTAAACCTAAAAGTTTCCCCTTCTGCAGCTCGTGGGCTGCATTCTAGCAAGGTTCCTAAAGTTTTTGTGCCCCCTTTTAAACCAAATTAAATACATTATAAAGTTGTACCTTTTGGCATGCAATTCTTGTAAATTATCCATGGGGGTGGGCTGTCTGTTGTCCGTTACTGTCCCTCCTGCAGATTTACGCCGTCCCCCAACGCTCCATTTCATACATCAGGATGCCGCCCACTGCGCCCTAGGTCCCGCGCATGCGCCATGCGACTGTGCACTGTGTGCACATTGACCGCTGGTGACGTGTGTCACAGGCACGAGGTTATGGGCGGCGCTGTGATTGCATCAGCAAGTGCCCGCCCATAATCTCATGGCCGCGCTTTCCCCTCTGCTCCAGCATTCTGCGCAAGCGCCGGCCAGATGACCCGACGTCACCTCTCGTAACCGGTGGTGTCCTGATCCGCTCCTCCCATCTATTTCCTGCTGCAGGGTAAGATGGGAAAGAGGTGACGTCGGGTCATCTGACCAGCGCTTGCGCAGAATGCTGGAGGCAGAGGGGAAACCGCGCGGCCACGAGATTATGGGCGGGCACTTGCTGATGCAATCACAGCGCCGCCCATAATCTCGTGTCTGCAACACACGTCACCAGCGGTCAGTGTGCACACAGTGCACAGTTGCACGGCGCATGCACGGGACCTAGGGCGCAGTGGGCGGCGTCCGACTCCTGATGTATGTGTCGCGGGCGGAGGAGGGGACGCTGCGCTCTCCCACTGCTCGGGTCCGGCTGCTGCTGCCGCTGCTCGGTGGTGGCTCGAGCGGTGGGCCGGATCCCGGGGACTCGAGCGGCGTTCCTCGCCCGTGAGTAAAAAAGGTAAGGATTGATTGTGGGGATTGGATATTGTCCGTGACGCCACCCACGGTTGTGGTGATATTGGTGACACCACCGCTGCTCTGGACGGGGATCCTGGGAGCGATGACAGGGAGCAGCCTGGATGTTATTTCTCCCCTCCGTGGGTAGGGGGGTTTGGTTGTCCCGGGGCCCGGTGATGGGGGTAGGGGTGAATGGCAGGCGGATTACGGGGCCTAGTGAGGTGCAGGGTCGCGGGGGCAGCGCTGTGCCGCACGGCACTGTGGTACTCACTCAGCCAATGATGAGGACACAGTTCTCGGTAAAACACACGGCTGGATGGACGGGTCCCACAGACGGCTGCAGTGTTTCTCCTCCCGGCAGGTTGATGGTGACTGCCTTTCCCTGCACCTGTGTAACGTGTACGGTTCCAATGGGTTCCCACCGGTAACCAGCTTCCCCAGCTTGGATGGGTGCTGAAGGAGCCCCTTTTGCCCGCAGGCTCTGGCCCTGGGAACTTTAGCCTTGGCAGTGACTGTGTTTCCCTCTCTCGGTTGGACTGTTGCCTTCTGTCGGGACTTGGCTGCTGGGAAACCCAGGAGGTTCCCTTCGCTAACGGATTTGGCAAATTCACGGCGACTCCTAGCCTTGCCGGGGTCCGTAAGCCCCTGCCGGATGGTGCTGGCTTCTCTTTGCGTACCGGTCCGGTACCGCCGGGCCACCGCCCGTCCACGGTCCTTACGGCTGGCTCCAATAGGCCTCTCCTGCAGACGGTCACCACCGTCTGCCAACCTTGCTGATCCGTCCGGGCCACACACCCGGACCAACTTCACGCTTCTCTACTGCCACTTTCCTCCTTCCACTTGTACTTCCAAAACTAATCTGCCTTACTTTTCCCGCCTCCAGGACTGTGAACTCCTCGGTGGGCGGGGCCAACTGCCTGGCCCACCCCCTGGTGTGGACATCAGCCCCTGGAGGAAGGCAACAAGGGTTTTTGTCTGACTTCGGTGTGCCTGACCGGGAGTGTGGGGTGTGTTGGTGTTGTGCTTGTGACGTCCTGGCTTGTCGAGGGCGCCACATATGAAATGGAGCGTTGGGGAACGGCGTAAATCGGTAGGAGGGACAGTAACGGACAACAGACAGCCCGTCCCCATGGATAATTTGCAAGAATTGCATACCAAAAGGTACAACTTTATAAAGTATTTAATTTGGTTTAAAAGGGGGCACAAAAACTATAGGAACCTTGCTAGAATGCAGCCCACGAGCTGCAGAAGGGGAAATTTTTAGGTTTAAAGCTAAATTTCTACTGACAGGTTCCCTTTAAGTTTTGTGTTTATCTGTCTGGAATTTTCCTCATGTATCACTCCTATCTCAAAAGTCACAATTTTGATATATGGATACATAAAATAAAGAGGAAATGAGGCTTGTAAAAAACATTTTCTAGTGAAAATCTGATTTGACCTACAATTCTGAACGATCCACTTATGCTTCCCTTTGGACTAATTCTATAGTAATAACATTCATTAATGATTGAATCAGTTGCTTTGCAATATTCTAGACTTTAAATAGCTCCTTAATGTTACATAACATGCTATATTTCTGTACATAGCAAGTATTCCCTTTGGAATAATCCCATGGTGATAAAGTACATCAATAATTGAATCAGTTGCTATGCATTAAACCAGACTGTAAGCAACTCATAATAGTTGTAATACGTTATATTATATTATATGTTTAGCAAACATTGACCTAAAAGCTAGAAGGAAAAATCCTCACAAACTGAGCTAATAATCCAAGAAGCTGCCTGTGTATTGCCTGCATGTAACACCTGCTTTTGCTTTCAGTGTCTGGATTCGATTCAATTACAGTTTAGATGAAATGAACTGTTTAAATACAACGTTTCAATCTATTTGTTACTGAGAAGGAAGGATCATTAAGAAAAACTCATTGAGGCGCAGAAAAAAATGATATGTGCTGCCAGCAATGCTATTGCCAAACAGCAGTCTTGAAAAATCTGTCACATTATATCATCAGCCACCAGTAGAGGGCGCTTAAGTGCATGTGCTTGAAAACAGTGGAAACACCTAGAGAATGATATCTAGAAATAGAAGGATACTGATAAGGACTTTGAAGTATAATGACAATTATAAATAGAAATAAATAAAAAATTACTTCTGTTTTTTTATCGCTAAATTAGATAAAACGTCTAATGGAATATCATTACTATCAGATAACATACTCATGCAACTGTATCTCGACACCTAGACACAAACATTTCTGTGCCTATACATTTTAAAGGTGTTCCCTGGGAGAAAAAATAAGTAACTAAACAAAGTTTCACAAATATAAACTCCTATATACATTAGCAAATAACACTCTTTTTGTCTAAGGAGGTAATAAATGTAGAATTACAACTGTGAGCATGGACAGATTGGCCATTGGAAAAATCTGGCAAATGCCAGATGGGATGGTGAGGCCACTGACTGACACAGTTACAGCTGCAGGCTCCATTCTCCATCACTTTTTCCAGCAGGATGCAAGGTAGTTCCAGCCTGCTGAAGATCAGTTCCCCACAGGGAACCTCAGGCAACATGATGACATCACAGCATCATACAGACTCCATCCACTGCTAGACAAGGTAGAAGACAATATGGGAACTGAAGTAAATGGGGAGTCTGGATTAGGTGAGTATAAGGTTTATTTATTTTTATTTTTGGTGAGGCTGTGTGAGGAACATCATACATTATGGGGGTCTGTGTAGGCACCATATACATTATGATGAGCTGTATGGGACCCGCATACCACATGGGGGTTGTGGTGGGGAGCAGCACACCCTATGGAGAGACTGTAGTGGGCAGCAGCATATCCTATGGGGGGTGTAGTACGCAGCAGCACACCCTATCAGGAGGCTGTAGTGGGCAGCAGCATACCCTATGGGGCTGTGGTAAGCAGCAGTATACCCTATAGGGGAGCTGTCGTGAGCAGAAGCATAATCTATTGGGGCTGTGGTGGGCATCACACTACATTGGGAGCTTTGGTGAGTTTCACACTATATGGCATCCAAAGAGTTCAATTTTTCTCTCATCTGACCAGATTTTATTCTCCCAGTATTTCAAAGGCTTGTCTAAATGTTGCCAACATGCTTTTTGCTCAGCAATGTAATCTTGCAGTTCATACAGGCAATGGAAGTTGAATGCATTACTTATTGTTTTCTTTGAAACAATTGTATCTGCTGATTCTAGATCTTTCTTTAGCTCTCCACAGGTGGTTCTTGGCTCTTGGACAATTGTTCTGATAATTTTTTTTTTTTTACTCCTCTGTCTGAAATCTTGCGGGGGCGCATCTGGTCGTGGCCGGTTTAAGGTAAATTACGTCCTTCCTCTTCTGGAATATGGCTCCACCAGTGTTCACTGGAACCTTCAGTAGTTTAGAAATGTTTCTGTAACCAATGCCATCAGCATATTTTGCAACAATAAGGTTGTGAACGTCTTGAAACAGGTCACTGATTTTACCCAACATGAGATGTTTATTGTGTGGCACCTTGGTATTGAGACACCTTTTTATTGTTCATCAGTTGAACCAGCTGATATTATTTTTCACTAAGTGTCAGTATTGCTTTCTACTTACTGATATATTTCAGGTGATGTCAAGACTTTCCATGGCCTTTTGCACCGCTCTTTCTTTAAGTGTTCAAAACTTTTCCCTGTGTCATTTCTCATTATTGCACATAATTTAATATATGCACATACAGTATATAGTTTGATTTCTTTGCCTGAGTGAATTTGATAGGTTGTTACCAACATCTGGTGAGAAATTCATGTCAATAGCACCTTTAGAAATATATTTACTTAGAAAATTGGTGCTATTAATGGCCAGTATTTACCACAGAAGTGCTGTGAAACTGGAAGTCCATACTAGTACTTTTAGTACCACAAGCTTTGGTTAAGGCATTTAATATAATAGGGCCATATTCATGGGTAGCTGGAGAGATGGGTGGATCTGGCTACCTATATACCCCACCCATGGGTGTGTCTCATGTGCCATATGATACAGGTAAAATGGAGTCTGTGTTGTGTTTGACATGTGGAGAGACTTCAGCCAGTATAGAAAGTGCTGGTCTGTGAGAAGGAGCCTCTGCTAGAAGTGTGTGGACTGACAGGAGTCAGTGTGAGGAAGATGCCAGGCTTCCATGAAGAAACCTCATGGAGAGAAGTATGGATGCTAACCGGGGTCAGTGAGTAGAGGGAGACAGCTCCACTGGGATAATTCTGCTGAGAAGTGGTATCCAATCCTGAGTGGGCGAGCCACTGGTTAAACGGACTGTGAAACTGTAATGTGTGCCTTTAAATGGAAGAGGCTTTGTGATGTTACTAGGAGTGTGGTTTATGCAGTTTTAAATAAAGCAACTGGATATTTTAAGTGAAAAGTGTTCCTTTGTGCTACTTTGAAGACCAGCAAGCGAGTAACCCCATTATACAGTGTGTGAACCATGTGAAATTTCCCACTCCTTTCCCACACCCACTATAGAAAGATAACATGTTGGTTAAACATGACTTATCTTTCATGAATCCATGATAGTTGTCAGTTATTATATTTTTCTCTGCAATATATTGTTGCATGTCATCTCTTAAAATGCCCTAAAAATATTTACACACTGCTGATGTCAGACTTATTTGATGGTAGTTGCATGGATCCATTCTCTTACCTTTCTTAAATATTGGCACCACATCATCCTGAGGTACCAACTCTGATACAATACAGTCTAAGAAGATGAGATACAGCAATCTGTCAATTACCGAGCTCAATTCCCTCAGTATCCGTGGATGAATGCCATCTGGCCCACAGAATTTGTTAATGTTTAATTTGCTCAGGCGCAGGCAAACTTCTTGGATTAAATTAGTCATATCAAGGGGTGAACTTTAATTTTTGCCTTGCTGAATGATCCCTAGAACAATCAGTTCTTTGATGAACATGGATGAGAGGTGCCTGTTTAATATCTCAGCCTTTGCTTTGTCCTCTATAATTATCATGTTATTAACTTGTAAGGGGCCGATACCATCCGTTTTCTTCTTTTTGGAATTAATGTATTCATAAAAAAATTTGAGATTTACTTTAATGTCATTGACAATTTGTGTTTCAGTAGTTGTTTTTTTTTGGTTGTTTTTTTTTACATTCCTGAAATGCTATTTCTGTATTCTTAGCCTTATACATTTTGATTGTCCTTTGTATCGTCTTATTATACTTCTGACCTATTATTTAAATCAGGATTTTGTGTTATGTATTTTTTTTTTTTTTTTAAATGGCAGTTTGCTTTATTTTTCATATTAATCTTAATTGGAAAAGAAAAGCAAAATGTATAATCTTTCAATTTTCACACTGGCTACTGGAGCAATTCAAGACTCCTTTCAGGAAGAGTTTTCAGCAAGGCTCCATATTATTGGAGACAAGATTACAATGACAGGTAACACCGCTATGAACAGCTAGTACAACAGGATCCACCAATCACAAGTAAATCTTACAACTATCCTTGCTCCCTCCCTTCACAATGACCTTTGCACAGGCTAATTAGATGCTTCAATACAAATTTAGGGTAGGGATCCAACTATTTTAGCTAATGTACATGTGATATTTCTAGAAACAATAAGAAATTTATGGCTAAAAAAGCCTCAGTGACCAATATGAAAATGTCTAGATTTCTATTTTTTATATTTGTAGATATTGAAAAATGTAAAAAAAAATTGTCAAATAAAATAAATACATATTTAACACAAAAACACAATTTAAACATGACACATTAGCTTTAAAAACAGATGTAACATACTGTAGATGCCATTTATTGTAAGTAGTGATGAGCGAATATATTCGGCACTGTTCGTTACTCACACGAATATTAAGGTATTCGCGATATTCGTTACTCGTCGAGTATTTTGCGTCTTGCCTTGTGAGTATTGAGTCCCCTCCCCACATGTTTGGTGCATGATTTTTATCCACTAAACATGCTGGGATTGCTTGCCAATCACAGTAATGCTGTAGCCATCTTTGCTACTGACCTAAATATGATTTGGAGGCACAGTGAAAAAAAAAAGATGTGTGGTCATACTTACTGAGTTCCCCCCAAGCTGTCACACTGCTTCTGGGTCAGATTATTAAAGATTATGAATATGCACTGCTTCCCCCACCCACCCTCTGTAACAGTGTCTGTGATTAATGCAGTCCTGCTTCCACCGCCCACCCTCTGTGCTGGTGTCTGTGATTGGTTGCCCTCACACTAACTGTCTGGGTCCCCAAAATGGAGTTTAAAAATAAATAAATAATTGGAAAAAAATAGTGTATTTTGATACTCTGTGCAGATAAAGCAGATGGCTACAGGCTGCAGTTCCCAGTTCTGTGCTTAATCTTTGCAGCCACCACAAAATTACTGCATCAATTAGATGCACCAATTCTGGCACATGACCAGGCTCATCCTGATTGTTCTGGTGCGGAGTAATATAAGGGATTAATGGCAGCCATGATTTGTCAAAAAATCACAGCTGTAATCAAGCCCTATGTTAGTCATGGGGAGGGAGCTATGAGACAACCCCCTTAACTGATTGTGTAAGTAAAAAGAATTAAACACAAAACACACAGAAAAATCTTTTCTTTAAAAACAAATAAAAACATACTCTTTATTGTGTTGGGTCACATGAAAAAATGTGACCACGCACTGACGCATCAGGGATACACCTACTGAGTCACAGCTGTGATCGGTGATGTCAGTGAGTTCACCTGACGTCACAGCTGGCAGTTCAAATGGTATCCCACCTGTGTTCTCAGGTGAACTGACCTGAACTGAATTAATTGAACACAACTTAGGTGAACTCAATGCCAGGTTACTAGATTAGACGATGCGCACACATTGAGGTTTTAGTTGCAGACATTTCTGTACCAAATCTGCAGCTCCTTGCAAAAAAATGCATCAAACCACATCAAAACACATGTGGTATCGTTGCTTTTTTTTGCCAAGAAAAGCACATTTGGTGCACAAAAGTCTACAACCAAATACTGAATGTGTGCACATAGGCTAATCTAGTAATCTGGCATTGAGTTCAATGACTTCTCCTGAGGTGAGGTCACTGAGTTCAATGAGTTCACCTCAGGTCAGTTCACCTGTGGCCAAATCTGGGGTACTGTGGAACCGGCAGGTGTGTTCTCAGGAGAACTCACTGACATCGCCACTCACAGCTGTGGCTTTTCCAATTATTTATTTTTACACTCCACTTCTGGGGATCTAGACAGCTAACATGAGGGCAACCAATCACAGACGCCTGCACACAGCGTGGGTGGGGGAATCAAGACTACAACTAATCACAGACACTCTTACAGAGGGTGGTCATGGAAGCAGCACATATTCATGAACTTTAATGATCAGACCAGGAAGCAGTGTGACAGCCGTGGGAAACTAAGTATAATTCTCCTGCTTTAATCCCTATAATATTCTGACAACATTATTACTAAAAACCAAATGTGAGTCTAAAATTCATCCAGGCATCTTCACCAAGTTGTTCCCATTCAGTTTCAACACTTTTCTATCCATTGCAGGTATTTTTTCCAACGCTCGCAGATTTACTTCCAAGGTCCTCCAGAAAATGATTTGAGTTTCCCATTGACTTGCATTAAGTCCGTTATTCAATATGAATACAACGAATAATATAAATCACTTGTCATGAAGAATGCAAACTCAAATATTTGACTATTCTATTCTATATTAAGCTCATATAGCTTTAATCACTAGCATCTGTATTAAATATGAGAACGATTCTATCATACAAGTAAAAAGTGAGGTGGGAAAGACAGGTAGGAGACTATAGGGTGGAGATGAAGATTTTTGATGAAAAAGGAGTAATCAAAGAATATATATGGTGTACAGAAGTATAGGGTGCAAAGAGGCAGACCAACCAAAAGGTGTACTGGCAGTTACACAGCTAGTTGGGAACCCAGCACAATTCACTATGGGTGTTATAGTCTCGGCTGATAGAAAAGGTCACTAAAAAACCACTAAATTTGAAAAAGGTATTCATTTAGAGTTATCATAATATTTTATATATATACTTTTAATAAAAGTATTCATACTCAACGAAATTTTCCACATTTTTTTCATGTTAGACCCTCAAACTTAAATGTATTTTATTGGGATTTTATGTGATATACCAACACTAAAGGGGGCTTTACACACTATGATATCGTTAATGTTTTATCATCGGGGTCACGTCGTTAGTGACGCACATCCGGCGTCATTAACGTTATCGCAGCGTGTGACACTTATGTGCGACTTAAAACGATCGCAAAAGTGGCAAAAATCGTTTGCCATAGAGAGGTCTTCCTAAAAACAAAAATCATTCACCTCTCATTAGCGATGTTGTTCCTTGTTCCTGCGGCAGCACACATCGCTGTGTGTGACACCGCAGGAGCGAGGAACATCTCCTTACCTGCCTCCACCGGCAATGCGGAAGGAAGGAGGTGCGTGGGATGTTTACGTCACGCTCATCTCTGCCCCTCCGCTTCTATTGGATGGCTGCCGTGTGACGTCGCTGGAACGCCGCACAACCCGCCCCCTTAGAAAGGAGGCGGATCGCCGGCCAAAGCGATGTCGCAGGGCAGGTAAACCGTGTGATGGGGGAGCGCAATTTTGTGCGTGACGGGCAGCGATATGCCCTTGTCGCACAAACGATGGGGGCGGGTACGCACAATAGCGATATCGTTACCGATATCGCTACCGTGTAAAGCCCCCTTAAGTAGCAAGGTTTTCTAAATCATTTAAAAACAAATCTTAAAATTGTGCATTTGTATTAAGCTCTGTGTAGTCTGCTATCCCCAAGTAAAATTAATCTGTCCACAGGACAACTATTAGTTGTATACTCCACAAACCTAAACTGTATGGAAAACAGAAAGTTGTTTTTGACAGCAAGTCATAAGAAGTCCTGTGTACAGTTTCCAAAAAGCCATGTAGGTGACACATCTAGCCTGTGGAAGAAGGTTCTCTGATCTGATGACTCCAATGTGGAAATTTTTTGGCTAAATGTAAAGTGCTGTTTGTGGTGGAAAACACCATCCCCACCGTCAAACATGGTGGTGGCAGCATCATGCTGTTGGGATGTTTTTTTTCAACAGGGAAAGGGAAGCTGGTCAGAACTGGTCAGAGCTTAACCCTTTGAGCACCAAAGGAAAGGGAATATGTTTAATGTGAGGAGTCTCAGATGGCAAAGAGTAATAGTAATAGAGAGACGGCCGTGACACTATATTACATTTCAGACTTTTTCTTCTTTTCTGTGATATGTGTTAGCGCAGACAAAAAATGTAAACCATAGATATAGGGAAAAATTACTAATTTGAGATCGGGTTTATTTATATCTCATGTTCTACCTTTTCAGGTTGACTCCTGAAAGATAAAAGACTACATATTAAAAGTAAGCAATTGCAATCATAATTCTTTGAAAGTGGTATTATATTGAAACTTTTCATTAAAAAAAAAACTTTCTAAAAAAAGGGACCATGATTTCCTATAGAAATGTTTAACATTTTCGTCTGGCATTAGACAATTTAAAAATAGACAGATTAAAAAATATGGTAAACAACAATTAGTATGGTCATATAACAGCCATAACACATTTTTTTTTCACTAAAGTTTTAAAAATCACTTTTAAAAGTCATGTTAGAATGTGCACATTATATAAGCTTTTAACAAATATTGTTATTTTTCAAGATCTAGCATTAAAATGACTGCATTAACGTAGATTATAGCTGCTGTTTAAAAGCAAATACCAAGAAGTTGAAGGTTAAAATTTGTAAACAGAAGAGTTATACATTTCTGTATCATCATATTTCAATTGCTGCATATTTACAATATTTATGTATACTTAGTTCAGTTGTTGTATCCTTTTTTTCAGCCCTTCACTTCCAAATTTAACTCTATATTTCTTGAAGGTCTTGTCATTTTTGTAAAAACCTTTTATCTTTGACATACGAGTTTCAAATTGCCAGCTTAACATAATCAATGCCTATACAAGGAAACAGTTCCTTTCTAAAGGACTAATGGTTGAGTGAGAAAAGCTTTTAAAACTTGCAAAATAATGGCACAAAAAAGGCTGCATTAAAATTTTGTAATTTTTGGCATCATTATTCTATTTTTGCCTATCTCTGACAAAGTGTGCAAAGCTCAAATTCATGATCAGTGGCAACGTTTCTTACCTCACAAATCTTATTCCTGTTTCCCACTGGAGTTAGATTTGTAGCGAGGCGCACGTCACATTTCAGACGCATCAGATTAATTATCAGGCATGCGTAATTAAGGGGAACCAGCACACCTCTTCATCAAAAATAGTGTGAACAGAGATGGTCTTGATGAATCAAGGTCAAGGTGACCTGATAGACTCTTTTTCGATTATTGATCACTTAGGTCTATAAAATCAACAAATCAAAAAGTGGAGGAATAAGACAAGGAGTTGGAAAATCTAAAGGCATAACTACTTTTTACAGCTACCTTATAGCCAGACATTTCTGTGAGCTATGATTCCTTGATTCAACATTAGAAAAGAGATTGAAAAAAATATTATATAGAAACAGAACTTTTTTTCACCAATCTTTCACAGTGTTGTCCATTTACTGCGTGAACATAGTGCTAAAAGAAATCTTGGGTGTGGTTGTATACACACAGAAAAGCCATAACAATAACCAACTAACTTAAAATTGTGTAGGTGCCATTCCACCAAAACACCTTTGACCCATTGAGACAGTGAGCCATCAGACCATTGCAGCAGATCTTTAAGGTCCTGTAAGATGAGCATCTCAAACCTCCACAGATAATTTTTGGTTTTTACCATTGTCATAAAAAGCTATATTTGATATGCAAAAATAATTAGGTAGCACACACATGTTTAATAAATGCTTTGACACAACGCTTCTCAGAAAAACAATTACCAAAGCATCACACTTCATCTACTGGCGTATCTTATTCCTAAAGTTGATTCTGTTGCCATATCTTCCCCAATAAGTACACACAAGCACCCTGCCATCCATATAGTGTAAAGTTATCAGACTAAAATCAACCTTTTTCATTTCTCCATGGTCCTGAAGCTAAAGCACCCATTTTAGTCTCTACTGCCGATGAATATGTGTTAGCACGGGTACACTGTTTCTTCACAGCCCCATAAGACATCAAGGTGTGAAGCACTTTGTATTGTTACACTTTTTTTTCCTATCACCCATGAGTCATGACAGCACCCGTATATATTTGTGGTGCTGTCATGGGTTCCGAAAAAACACGTTACCGGTAAGTAATCACGTATTTTTTCCTATTATGGCCAGCAATAACTTTTTCAGCATATTGTACTACACCAGCTCTTCTGTGTGATTGAACAAGTTTTATTAATCTTTATTCTCCAAGCGCATCACTGGGGCAATCCTGACAATATCACTGATTCACCAGTTGTCCTTCCTGGGACCACTTGTAGTAGGCATTAAATTAACGTGCCATGAAATTCAACCAATTTAATATTCAACTATCAAAATGTTCTGGTAAGTACAGAAGTTAGCTTAGCTACTACACAGAATATAACCTAACAAACTTGGACTGGTGAGTCCACAGTATAAGAAGCCAAACAGACGCTATTAAAATGAAAATAACTTTATTGGTATACAATAAAATGCCAAAGTTAAAATTTCAGCAATAGTGATAGATGACAGGAGATATGGGGTGGCTTAAATGCACTGTAATGTACTAAGTAAAATAGCAATAACAGTAGGTCATATAAAGTAGCTCAGTATACAATTAAAATATAAACCACAGGCAAATACTGGAGGATAGTAATTGCTTAAATATCAAAATTAGCAGCAGTATAATTATTGCACAAAGTCCAGGGAATCCCAATAAGAAGGCAATGCAATAGAACACATTAAATGAAACAGCTGGTTGGTATTATTGCACTTTCCCTATAGGGGTATCGCAACAAAGATGAAATTGGAATAGTAAGATGAAATAAAAATAAAATGGGAAGGGTAAGATTACCTGAAATAATGCTTGTGCAACAAAACATTGAGATGGAGGTCAGAGTACACAGCTCATTTCACATACAGATAGAGTCCTAAAACTGATTGTGATGTACTACTGCAGTGCTGAAGCACATTAAAAATGGAAGTGTTAAGGCCGCTTTACACACAACGATATCGTTAGCAATCTCGTTAGCGATGTGACACGCCCAGATCGTTGCTACGATTTGCCGAGATCGCTCATAAGTCGTTTTGTAGCGGTCACACGTACCCATCTCACAAACAACGGTACATCGTTCAGCGATATATTGTTTGACCAAGGCGATCATGTGGACACCGTCTCACAGCATTCCTCCCAACGATTCCGGCAATGACAGAGGCATATAATTTTTTTTATCAAAAAACAGTGTTTACTAAGTACCCTATGTTTATATGCACTATGCTTTTATTTAGTTACAGCAGGGTATGTTTATATAATTTTTTTTCCTTGGTTTCTCTTTGTCTTATGGCCAGTGTGAACATGAGCTCACAAGCTCCATGTATACCATCTCATACTCCAGTTCACTTTTTTGTTTTTATGTAGTTTTTTTGTATTCAGTATAAAATGGGTGTGGCCCCCTTCTCATTGAGCTGGGCATTTCATTCTGTGCATCCCCTGACTGTATGTCCTGTTGGGACCCGGTCACTCTCAGCCCTTAGCCACATTGAGGCCTATTTTAGACCCATGGTAAGGTTTTAATATTAGAGAGTGTAGGTACTATCCCAACTGGGTACACCTTGGCATTGGTGGGATAGCTTTATGCTTTTTTTGATCAAAAAACAGTGTTTACTAAGTACCCTATGTTTATATGCACTATGGTTTTATTTAGTTACAGCAGGGTATGTTTTCACAATTTATTTTCCTTGGTTTCTCTTTGTCTTATGGCCAGTGTGAACATGAGCTCATAAGCTCCATGTATACCATCTCATACTCCAGCTCACTTTTTTGTTTTTTTGTTTTTATAGAGGCGTATAATTGTCCATAGCATACACCCTGGTGTGACACCAATCAGAGCGGATGAGGCGTGGAGCATTGCTCGTAACGACACGCCCATGTTGCTGATGACAGACGCACTAACGATGTTGTCCGTCGTTGACAGGGTGTCAAGCGTAGCAATATGTCTCCTGCGTTCGAAACGACGAACAATATTTTGAAACTGAACGACGTGTCAGCGATCAATGATTTTCGCTATTTTTATGATCGTTGCATAAGCAATCTCAAGGCTACAAGTCCATCTCCAAAGACCTGAAAGTTCATGTGTCTACGGTGCGCAGTGTCATCAAGAAGTTTAAAGCCCATGGCACTGTGGCTATCCTCCCTAGATGTGGAAGGAAAAGAAAATTTGACGAGAGATTTCAACGCAAGATTGTGCGGATGGTGGATAAAGAACCTCGACTAACATCCAAACAAGTTCAAGCTGCCCTGCAGTCCGAGGGTACAACAGTGTCAACCCGTACTATCCGTCGGCGTCTGAATGAAAAGGGACTGTATGGTAGGATATCCAGGAAGACCCCACTACTTACCCCGAGACATAAAAAAGCCAGGCTGGGGTTTGCCAAAACTTACCTGAGAAAGCCTAAAACGTTTTGGAAGAA
Organism: Anomaloglossus baeobatrachus; assembly: GCF_048569485.1. Taxonomy (NCBI): domain Eukaryota; kingdom Metazoa; phylum Chordata; class Amphibia; order Anura; family Aromobatidae; genus Anomaloglossus; species Anomaloglossus baeobatrachus. Next base: position 523,448,714 of record NC_134354.1, read on the forward strand.
TGTTCTCTGGTCAGATGAGACAAAAGTGGAGCTTTTTGGGAAAAGCCATCAACATAGAGTTTACAGGGAAAAAAAACAGGCATTCAAAGAAAAAAGAAAAGAACACGGTCCCTACAGTCAAACATGGCGGAGGTTCCCTGATGTTTTGGGGTTAATTTGCTGCCTCTGGCACTGGACTGCTTGACCGTGTGCATGGCATTATGAAGTCTGAAGACTACCAACAAATTTTTCAGCATAATGTAGGGCCCAGTGTGAGAAAGCTGGGTCTCCCTCAGAGGACATTGGTCTTCCAGCAGGACAATGACCCAAAACACACTTCAAAAAGCACTAGAAAATGGTTTGAGAGAAAGCACTGGAGACTACTAAAGTGGCCAGCAATGAGTCCAGACCTGAATCTCATAGAACACCTGTGGAGAGATCTCAAAATGGCAGTTTGGAGAAGGCACCCTTCAAATCTCAGGGACCTGGAGCAGTTTGCCAAGGAAGAATGGTCTAAAATTCCAGCAGAGCATTGTAAGAAACTCATTGATGGTTACCGGAAGCAGTTGTTCGCAGTTATTTTGGCTAAAGGTTGTGCAACCAAGTATTAGGCTAAGGGTGCCAATACTTTTGTCTGGCCCATTTTTGGAGTTTTGTGTGAAATGATCAATGATTTGATTTTTGTTTCATTCTCTTTTGTGTTTTCTCATTGCAAGCAAAATAAATGAAGATAATAATACCAAAGAATTTGTGATTGCAATCATTTTCAGGAAGAAACTGAGTATTCTCTGACAGAATTGCAGGGGTGCCAATACTTTTGGCCAGTACTGTACTTGCTTTTGAGACTAGTGATGGGCGAATCCAAACTGTAAAATTCGGGATCTATAGGGATAGCTAGTATCCTTACACCGACCCCAAATACGGAATTCTCAGGGAACTCTGTGTAACTATCTGGATTCGGCCAGACGGGTACCGTATTTTTCGCTTTATAAGACGCACCGGATTAAAAGACGCACCCCAAACTTAGACATAAAAAAGGTAAAAAAAAGAAAAATGGGGTCCATCTTATAATCCGGTGTTCTCTTACCGGAGGGGGGCAGCAGTGGTGGTGAAGCGGGGGTCACAGGAGGCAGCGGATTTGCTGGCAGGCACGGCGGGTCAGTGGCAGCGGCGTCTGGGGTGGCAGGAGCCGGGGGATCCATGGTGGTAGGAGCCGCGGGGCCCGTGGTGGTGGTGGCGGCAGCAGCAGCGTCGGCGACGGCAGGTGAGTCATGCAGCAGGGCGCTGCAGTGAGTGTCCCAGTGTCCGCGGTCCCGGTTCAAATAATGGCGCCTGCGCAGATGGAGCTCTCATCCAAGGGCTCCATCTGCGCACGCTGCCATCATTTGAAACTGGGACCGCGGACAAACTGGGTAAGTTGCTGCACAGCCGCCCGCCCCACAAGCACAGAGTGGCAGCCAGCAGGCTGGCCGCCCACCCTGCGTGCAAGCGGCCGGGTACCTGTGCTTGCGTACGGGCGGCAGCCATCTGCTGCCTGCACACAGCACCCGGCCGCTGCCCACAAACAGCACCCGGCCGCTGCCCGCACACAGCACCCGGCCGCTGCCCAAACACAGCACGCCGACCGCTGCCTACACACAGCACACAGCCGCCGACCGCCGCCTGCACACAGCCGCCGACCGCCGCCTGCACACAGCACACAGCCGCCGACCGCCGTCTTCACACAGCACACAGCCGCCGACCGCCGCCTGCACACAGCACACAGCCGCCGACCGCCGCCTGCACACAGCCGCTGACCGCCGCCCGCACACAGCCGCCGACCGCACACAGCCGCCGACCGCCGCCCGCACACAGCCGCCGACCGCCGCCTGCACACAGCACACAGCCGCCGACCGCCGCCTGCACACAGCACACAGCCGCCGACCGCCGCCTGCACACAGCCACCGACCGCCGCCCACACACAGCCGCCGACCGCCGCCTGCACACCGCACACAGCCGCCGACCGCCGCCCGCACACAGCCGCCGACCGCCGCCTGCACACAGCACACAGCCGCCGACCGCCGCCTGCACACAGCCGCCGACCGCCACCTGCACACAGCCACCGACCGCCGCCCACACACAGCCGCCGACCGCCGCCTGCACACAGTACACAGCCGCCGACCACCGCCTGCACACAGCACACAGCCGCCGACCGCCGCCTGCACACAGCACACAGCCGCCGACAGCCACCTGCACACAGCACACAGCCGCCGACCGCCGCCTGCACACAGCACACAGCCGCCGACCGCCGCCTGCACACAGCACACAGCCGCTGACCCCCGCCTGCACACAGCACACAGCCGCCGACCGCCGCCTGCACACAGCACACAGCCGCCGACCACCGCCCGCACACAGCCGCCGACCACCGCCTGCACACAGCACCCGGCCGCCGACCACCGCCTGCACACAGCACCCGGCCGCTGACCACCGCCTCCACACAGCACACAGCCGCCGCCCACACACAGGACCCGGCCGCCGACCGCCGCCTGCACACAGTACCTGGCCGCTGCCCGCACACAGACGCCGACCGCCGCCTGCACACAGCACCCGGCTGCTGCCCGCACACAGACGCCGGCCGCCGCCCACACACAGCACCCGGCCGCCAACCGCCGCTTGCACACAGCCACCAGACGCCGCCCACACACAGCATCCGGCCGCCGACCGCCGCCTGCACACAGCACCTGGCCGCTGCCCGCACACAGACGCCGACCGCCGCCTGCACACAGCACCCGGCCGCTGCCCGCACACAGACACCGACCGCCGCCCGCACACAGCACCCGGCCGCCGACCGCCACCTGCACACAGCACACAGCCGCCAGCCGCCGCCCGCACACAGCACCCGGCCGCTGCCCGCACACAGCACCCGGCCGCCGCCCGCACACAGCACCCGGCCGACGCCCGCACACAGCACCCGGCCGCCGCCCGCACACAGCACCCGGCCGCCGACCGCCGCCAGCACACAGCCGCCGCCCACACACAGACCCCGACCGCCGCCCGCACACAGCACCCGGCTGCCGGCCGCACACAGCGCCCGACTGCCGCCCGCACACAGCCACGGGTACCCGGCTGCCACCGCACGCAAGCACAGGTACCCGGCCGCTTGCACGCAGCCACAGGCACCCGGCCGCCCGATCACCGCACAGACAGGACCCCCAAGTACCGCTATATTTGCTTTATAAGACGCACCCACCATTTTACTCTCAAATTTTTGGGAGGAAAAGTGCGTCTTATAAAGCGAAAAATACGGTAGTTAAAAAAAAAAATAAAGGAAAAAGAAAAAAAATAGGGAATAAAGCAGGAGCATTATAATTACAGAGTCTCATGTATAGCTGTAACACTACTACCGGGGCCACTCATTAACCCTTATACATATTCACCGCTTACCCCGCCCCCGGCAGTCCCAGAGTCTCTAATTGGTTGCAGTCAGACCGCACCCCCACCCTGTATGACAGCATGTCTGATTGCTTGGAGTCACACATGCTGTTTGCATCTCTATGGTGGTGTAAAAATATATAAAATTGTTGTAGAGTCCTCGCATATTATGATACCCAGCACAAATAAAGCATACGACTAGGCTGCAGCCCACAGCCATGTGCTGATCTTTGCAGTGTATCAAAATAAGAGGGAAATGGTGTATGTGCACTAAAAATGCATCTCTTAGCAAAAAAAAAATGTACAAAAACAGTTTTGATGCCGTTTTTAGCAGTTTTCTGCCAGTAGATGCAACTTTGGTGCAGACATCTCAGAAAATGGCGACAAAAGCACAATTTATTTTTATTTTTTTTACAAACTTCTGATTTTTTTTCACCACTTAGATAAAAGTAAATATAAACATGATTGATATATATGAGGTTGTATTGACATGGGGAATCTTATTACTAGCTCAGTGTTAGCATATAGTCAACATGGTAAATAAAAAACCCAAAAAACAATTGTGGAATTGCACTTTTTTTTTGCAATTTCACCAAACTTGGATTTTTTTTTCTATTTTCCACTACAATATGGGGCCTAATCTTGCTATTATTACTATCTTTTCAGTTAGCCATTATAAGGTATCAACCACTGAGGACTTCAGTTCTTTTGAACAATTTTCTATGTATCATAGTATCATAGTTTTTAAGGTTGAAGGGAGACTCTAAAGGCTGCTTTACACCAGACAATCTATCGTGCGATAGATCATCGGGGTCACGGTTTTTGTGACGCACATCCGGCATCGCTGGCGATGCCGGCCTGTGTGACACCTCCTAGCGACGCAGTATCGCTCACAAATCGTGAGTCGTGTACTGCTCGCTAGGTTCCATAATATTGTTTAATTTAGTTGTTCATCGTTTCCGGGGTAGCACACACCGCTCCGTGTGACACCCCGGGAACGATGAACAGCAGCTCACCTGCATCACGCGGCCGCCGCCGGCTATGTGAAGGAAGGAGGTGGGCGGGATGTTTACGTCCCGCTCATCTCCGCCCCTCCGCTTCCATTGGCCGGCGGCCGTGTGACGTCGCTGTGACGCCGAACATCCCTCCCACTCCAGGAAGTGGACGTTCGCTGCCCACAGCGAGGTCGCACGAGAGATAAGTATGTGTGACGGGGGTTACTGACTTTGTGCGACACGGGCAGCGATTTCCCCGTGACGCAAAAAGGACAGGGGCGGGTACGATCGATTGTGAAATTGCATAATCGGTCGTACCGTGTAAAGCAGCCTTAAGTCCATCTAGTTCAACCTGTAGCCTAACATGTTTATCCAGAGGAAGGCAAAAAAAACCCAATGTGGCAAACAAGTTCCAATGGGGAAAAAATTTCCTTCCTGACTCCACATCCGGCAATCAGACTAGTTCCCTGGATCAATACCCTATCATAAAATCTAATATACATAACTGGTAATATTAAATTTTTCAAGAAAGGCGTCCAGGCTCTGCTTAAATGTTAGTAGTGAATCACTCATTACAACATCATGCGGCAGAGAGTTCCACAGTCTCACTGCTCGCACAGTAAAGAATCCTCGTCTGTGATTATGATTAAACCTTCTTTCCTCAAAACGTAGCGGATGCCCCCGTGTTCCAGTCGCAGGCCTAGGTGTAAAAAGATCTTTGGAAAGGTCTCTGTACTGTCCCCTCATATATTTATACATTGTGATTAGATCCCCCCTAAGCCTTCGTTTTTCCAAACTAAATAACCCCAAGTTTAATAACCTGTCTTGGTATTGCAGCCCACCCATTCCTCTAATAATCTTGGTCACTCTTCTCTGCACCCTCTCCAGTTCAGCTATGTCCTTCTTATATATCGGTGACCAGAATTGTACACAGTATTCTAAGTGCGGTCGCACTAGTGACTTGTACAGAGGTAGAACTATATTTTTTTTCATGAACACTTATACCTCTTTTAATACATCCCATTATTTTATTAGCCCTGGCAGCAGTTGCCTGACACTGTCCACTAAAGTGAAGTTTACCATCCACCCATACACCCAAGTCTTTTTCTGTGTCTGTTTTACCCAGTGTTCTATAATTAAGTACATAATCATAAATGTTATTTCCTCTACCCAAGTGCATGACCTTACATTTATCTACATTAAACTTCAATTGCCACTTCTCAGCCCAATCCTCCAATTTACATAAATCTCCCTGTAATATAAAATTATCCTCCTCTGTATTGATTACCCTGCAGAGTTTAGTATCATCTGCAAATATTGAAATTCTGCTCCGCATGCCCCCAACAAGGTCATTAATAAATATGTTGAAAAGAAGCGGGCCCAATACTGACCCCTGTGGTACCCCACTATGAACTGAGACCCAGTCCGAGTACGTACCATTAATAACCACCCTTTGTTTCCTATCACTGAGCCAGTTTTTAACCCAGTTACACATATTTTCCCCTATCCCCATTATTCTCATTTTATGTACCAACCTTTTGTGTGGCACCGTATCAAAAGCTTTTGAAAAGTCCATATACACAGCATCCACTGCATTTCCCTGGTCCAGGCTTGAACTTACCTCTTCATAGAAGCTGATCAAATTAGTTTGACAGGATTGATCCCTCATAAACCCATGTTGATACTCTGTCATAAGGTTATTTTTCTTGAGATACTCCAGTATAGCATCTCTCGAGAAACCCCCAAGGATTTTACCAACCGTAGAGGTTAAACTTACCGGCCTATAATTTCCCGGCTCAGTTTTTGTCCCCTTTTTGAATATTGGCACCACATTTGCTATGCGCCAGTCCTGCGGTACCGACCCTGTTATTAAGGAATCTGAGAAGATTAAAAATAATGGTCTATCTATCACAGAACTCAATTCCTGTAGTAATCTGGGGTGCATGCCTTCTGGGCCCGGAGATTTGTCAACCTTAGTGATTTCGAGGCGGCGGCGTACTTCCTGCTGGGTCTTATGTATATAAGAGCAGTTGTGATCACTTGTGGTTACTCGCTAATCCAGCCCCCACACACACACACGTGGCTCCACCACCTCGCACATTACCAGACGCGGCTCCGCCCACCGAACATTACCACACGTGGCTCCGCCCCCAACATTACACTTGCGGCTCCTCCCCCCGCACATTACCACACCCATGCACAATACACACCCGCCTCGGCTTCCCCGCACATTACACATGCGGCTCCGCCTCCTGTACATTACATACGCGTCTCCACCCCCTGCACATTACACACGCGGCTCCGCCCCCGCACATTACACATGTGGCTCCGCCCCCACACATTAGACATGCGGCTTTGCCCCACCGCACATTAAACATGCAGCTCCGCCCCCACATTACACATACGGCTCCACCCCCCCGCACATTACAAAGACAGCTCTGTTATATCCACACTCGGAATCCCTCCTGACCCCACACATAAACTTCACCTCATCCAGCACCCTGACAACCAGCACAGCAAAGTCCTGCATACACTGAGGAACTGATCATGTGACCCCTGACTCCTCCCCTCCATGTCATCACAGGTCCTGTAAGCACAGAGACAAATCCTGTTATGTACATTGCACACTCAGGGGAGAGCTGTGTACCCTTGGGAGGAGATCTGTATACCAGGGAAGTGAGCTACAGAAAAAGGGGGGAGCCAGCACTGCTTGAGAATGGCATGCAAACAATTAAAAGTGAAAAGTCACATATTATTCCAACTTTACTATAATGCAAAATGAGATTTTTAGCAAATAATTGATCAATTTTTTGAACCACCCCTGCCACGTCACGGTAAATCTCGATAGGGGGGTCCTACTCTATATTTCATATTTACGTTGTGCCATGCGGCCTCCTAATTACATTAAAAGCAGAACCATATTGAAGGCTGACCCCCACCTTGCTATGCACCCCAATTTGGGTTGTATTCCACCTGTCTTGATTTTGGCAATTAGTGGCTGTTCACATTCAGTCATCAAGCCCTGTCCACAGGCTATTTACTTCAAGCAGCATTTGCTTGGGCCTGTCCCGCCCACAGCCACGATTCAGTCATGGGTACGGGATTGAAAAACACCAAGAGCTGCTAAGAGCAGTTCTACTATTTTATATATGAGGCCGTAGGCACATTTTATATAAAAATATTTTAGAGTAGGGCTGCCCTAAAGAGATTTGCCGTGACGTGGTGGGGTAGCTCAAGAAATTGCAATTTTTTGCCAAAAATCTCAAATTTGAATAATAAGTACAGTTTGGAATTTTTAGTGCTGTAGTGCACATTTAGTGCTGGCTTTCTTGTTTTTTCTTCAGGAAGGTGAGCTGTATACCCTTGGGGGAAAGCTGTGTACCCTAGGGGGAGGGGAGCTGTATACCCTTGGGGGAGCGGAGCTGTATAACCTTGGGGGAAGGGAGCTGTATATCCTTGAAGTGAGAGCTGTATATCTTTTGGAAGAAGGACAGCTGTATACCCTTGGGGGAGGACAGCTGTATACCTTTGGGTTAGCTATATACCAGGTAGGTGAGCTGTATATCCTTTGGGGAGGAAGGCTGTATATCTTAGGGGGGGAGCTATATACCAGGGAGGTGAGCTGTATACCCTTCGGGGGGGAGAGCTGTATACCCTTGGGGGAGGGCTGTATACCAGGGAGGTGGACTGTATGCCCTTGTGTGAGAAGAGAGCTATATACCCCTGGGGAGGAGAGCTATATACCCTTGGGGAGGAGAGCTGTATACCCTTGGGGTGAGGGAACCTGTATACCCTTGGGGGAAAGCTATATACCCTTGGGGGAGGGAAGTTGTATACCATTGGGGGAGGGGAGTTGTATACCTTTTGGGGAAGGGAGCTGTTTTCCCTTGGGAGGAGAGCTGTATACCCTTTGGGGAAGGACAGCTGTATACCCTTGGGGGGAGGACAGCTGTATACCTTTGGGGGGAACTATATACCAAGGAGGTGAGTGGTATACACTTGGGGGGGAGAGTAGAGCTGTATCCTCTTGAGCCAACCATTAGCTGGTTGAGAACAGCTAGTTTCTTCATATGGGGTTAACAACTTACTGCCATTTAGAGTGGAACCTCGGTTTACGAGTAACCCGGTTTGCGAGCATTTTGCTATAAGAGCAAAGCTTGCTGTAAATTTGTAACTCAGTTGACGAGCAAGCTTTGCTGTACAAGCAAATACTCACAGCAGACACTTCTGGTTCCATACTTTCACCGCGCTCTGACCCGTTCTTGCAGTCCGCACAAACACGTTCAAACACACATAAACACACACAAACACGCACGCACACACACACACACACACATATTATGCTCACCTTACCTTCCGTTCCATCGCCAGCCTCATGGTTCTTGTAGTTTGCTGGTACAGGATGTGTATCGGGTAACTATCGCGACGATGGAGGAACTTCCGCTGTCAACCGCTACTCAAAGCCAGCGTGCTGCCTAATCAGAGGCATGTGGCTCCTGCCTTTGACGTCAGTGCGCTGGCAGCGGATGGTCTGGCATCGGTCGCGATGGTTACCCAATACAAATCCTGTACCAGCGAACTACAAGAGTCAGAAGGCTGGCGAGAGAACGGAAGGTAAGGTGAGCATAATATGTGTGTGTTTGCCCTTATTTGTGTGTGTTTGTGTGTGTGGAATGGCACAATAGGAGACCAGGATGGGACATTGAACAAATTGTGGAACGAATTGTCTGCATTCCAATGATTTCCTATGGGAAATCTTACTTTACTAGACGAGTATCTTGGTTTATAAGCAGACTCCCAGAATGAATTGTTCTCGTAAACCAATGTTCCACTGTAGTTGCTAACTAACATTCAGCCTACCATTACTTTACCTCAACAGAGAAGCCCTATTTCTTCTGGTTTGCAGATCAGGAATGTAGTTGGCAACTATACCAGTAATTATAGCTTCATACGAATCAATAACCAAAATCCCGGATAACCCTTTTAACTGTACATGTCTGCTTTAATGCCTCTATTTAATTGTCAAATCAAAGACACATGTGCACCACACCGATATTATGGTTCGGCGGGTGGTGTATTAGCATTTCTGGCTATCACGTCAACCCTGCCTTGCATTTGTATATGATTGTATAGTTTTCTGGGATTGGTTAAGTGTGGTACAAAATCATTTTAAATGGTGTAAACATTATACTTGTGTCCAAAATGTACATTAAATGAAAAAGTGGCACTGGCAATGAATGTTTCAGCATTTGAGAAAAACAAACCAAAGCATAGTAAAAAATAATGCAACCACATGGCAATCGCAGTTCACACTTGGCCTCCTTTGCCTCTAGCAAGCGTATTAGTGGGGATGAAGTGGAAGACATAAAGGAATTAATGTCACATCACTTATCTCATTCACTAAAGGATGATGTAGCCTTTGACTGCGACATCATCAGCTTGAGGCAAAGTTCTTAACACTAAAGCGTGCTTTACACGCTGCGACATCGCTAACGATATATCATCGTGGTCACTGTGTTTGTGACGCACATCCGGTGTCGTTAGCGACATTGCAGCGTGTGACAGCTAGGAGCGATGATCAACGATCGCAAAAACGGGAATAATCGTTGATCGTTGACACGTCGTTCCTTTTCATAATATCATTGGTGGTGCATGCCGCTGGTTGTTTGTCGTTCCTGCGGCATCACACATCGCTATGTGTGACACCGCAGGAACGACGAACATCTCCTTACCTGCGTCCACCGGCAATGAAGGAGGTGGGTGGCATGTTCGGCCGCTCATCGCCGCCCCTCCTCTGCTATTGGGTGTAAAGCACCCTTTAGTATTGCACATAGCAGAATTACCATTCCGTCAATGATATGCATTTCAGTTTTGCTCCGAGTCCTTAGTCCCTAAACTAGGGGCTAAGGAAGTTGAAACACAAGAATAACCTCTTTCAGTTAATTCATTGCAACAAATAAGCTGTTAGTCTTTATATTCAAATTATATGAGACCACTAGAGATGAAGGATCTGTTTCTAATGCCAAGCTGTGCTGCTGACTCTGTGAGCTGTGGTGAATGTAGCATTGTAGTGCTGGTGAAGAAGTACAGTATGTCATCAGAGGAAGAGGTTGTTGACCTTGGCAATACAAAGCATAGACAATGTGAGGCTTAAGGCTACATGCGCACGCTGCATCTTTTTGTGTTCACGAACTGCAGAAAAAACTGCAGCCAAAACTGCATGTTGTCAGAGGAGCCTGGAAATGTCACAAAAAATGCTTGTAATTGCAGGTGCATTTTTGCTGCGTTTTTGGTGCGTTTTTGTTGCGTTTTGGTGCATTTTTCACATCATGCATTTTTGCTGCGTTTTTCTGACAAATGTTGACAAAAACACAGGAAGAATGAACATGCTGCATTTGTTTTGTCACAAACGTTTGACAAATAAAACGCTGACAAATAAACTGCAATGTGCGCATAGCAAATCTGACTTCTCATAGACTTTGCTGGGAAGTCAAATGGCAGAAAGCTCTGACAATAAAACTGCAGTCAAAATCGCAGCAAAAATACAGCAAAAATGCAGCAAAAAATGCAGTGTGTGCATGTAGCCTAAATGTTGTTGGTGAAGGAGGCTCAACAGCACATGGAAGGTCTGGTTGTGGTGGTGGTAAGTCTTGCATACAGGCATCTCATATGTGGGAGTTAATTTGCACATAGCCACAAGATGATTATTTGACAGTCTTCAGACCCTAAAAAAGGAAAATAAGCCATGTACATCCTGTCTCAAGCAGATTAATAAATACAACTCTCCATCAGTACATGAAGCAAGAAGACCTGCTTATTTGGGAAAAATGAGGTGGGCAGTAATCAGCGCAAACCTCAAGTTCTGCTACTCCCGCTTCTCCTCACACTCATTTTTCTGTCAGCTAGGCTGCATCCACAAGTAAAACCTTGTTTTATGTCAATATAAACATCATGGTAATCTGCCTCCTCTTCTTTTTCCATTGCACCAAAAGATATGCATCACTGATTCTGTCAAGGAAACAGGTGTATACTTCCAGTTATTCACTTGTGTGCCAACTAAACTCTAAGGCCATGTGTCCACGCTGCGGAAAATGCGCGGATTTTGCCGCGGATTTCTCGCGGAAAAGCCACGGATTTTCCGAAAATCTGCAGCAGCGGCACTTCCAAGCCATTTCAATGGCATTTTGGAAATGCTGTGTCCATGCTGCGGATTTTTCCGCGGCGGATTTGCCGCGGATTTTGATCCGGAAAAATCTGCAGCATGTCAATTATTGTTGCGGATTTTGATCCGGATTTTGGCTATAGAATCGGGAAAAAAAAAAATCCGCATCAAAATCCGCGGTAAATCCGCGGTAAATCCGCGGCAAAAATAAGGTGCGGATTTGCCGCGAAAGTCGCGGATTTTCATGCAGAAAAATCCGCAGCAACATTCTACCGTGGACACGTAGCCTTACCTGTTCAAATTACTGATGATGCAGTACAACCATGTGGAGTCATATGCCTTTCAAGATATTATGGTGTGTGCTCAGACTGAAAGATACACAGCTGACATTATTTCTCAATTAAGAATGTGCTCTTCTGTGCAGAAGATTGTAGGAAGATCTCTCAACTTGTAATGAGCTTTAGGGTATGTGCGCACGTTGCTTTTTACCTGCTTTTTACCTGCTTTTTTGCTGCTTTTTCTTCTGCGCTGTTTAATGCCAAAATGGATGTGTTCTTCTATTCAAGCAAAGTCTATGGGAATTTGGGTTTCTTGTTCACACTATGTTGTTCAAAATGCTGCCTTTTTGTGGCAGAACTTTGGTCAAAAACTCAGCTTTGCAGTGCAAAACCCAAATGGCAAAAACAATTGACATGTTGCTTCTTTGAAAAGCTGAGTTTTTGACCAAAGTTCTGCCTCAAAAAGGCAGCATTTTGAACAACATAGTGTGAACAAGAAACCCAAATTCCCATAGACTTTGCTTGAATAGAAGAACACATCCATTTTGGCATTAAACAGCGCAGAAGAAAAAGCAGCAAAAAAGCAGGTAAAAAGCAGGTAAAAAGCAACGTGCGCACATACCCTCAAAGTGTACTGCATGATATACACCTGAAAAAAGCTAGATCAACAATGTAACCTTCCACATATGTATTCTGGAAAAAAAAACATTCACCAGTATGCAAAAGAGGATGGAGCAATAAAAGAGAATTTCACATGTACATCACTACACTGCATCTCTCAGGGACCATCAAGGTCCATGTTATATGTTGCAGGATGTGTAGGAGGAGGAAGAGGAGTAGTATTAGGTGGTTGGAGCGACATAGAGTTGGTATAGACAGGGCAAAAGGATGACAGTCAGTGAAAAATAATAATGATGGGGACATCATTGGCCATGACAAAGAACAGTCACAGCAGGGGGATGAAAGTGAACCAATGAGGCCCTCAGTTTTGTTGTTGAGCATAACAAGCTTTATGCTGTGGGATGAAAAGTGTATTGCTGACAACAAGCAATGGGTTGAGTATTTAATAGAAATGCTTTTAGACCCTTGGGGAAATTATTTCTGGCTTACAAAAAGCAGTCCAAATTGGCTTATTACCAGGATTTAATCTGTTACTGATGAACCCATATCTGTCTGCTTAACTCATAGCTGACTATGAGACAACTTTGTGATCCCTACAGACCTAACCTTCCCTGGCCTCTACCACAAGTAGCCAAGGCAGCAAGAGCTACAGTTTATTTTACATGATGGTCTAGATGTTTTATCTGATATTGTGCTAACCTGATGCACATCAAAAAACAGAGATACACCTCCTGACCAGCCATTTTCATTTGTACCTAGACTGTCCTTTCTCATGCAAATACCCTGAGCACCGATGCTATAGACGTCCTGGTCATTAGAATGAAACAGTGGCAAAAACTTGCCAAGTTTGTTTTCAGCATAGTGTAATGCATTTGTGACGCCCTGGCGCCGCCAGGTGGTCACAGAGAAATAGTACACCCAACACAACACCATCCCACATCAGGTACCATCTGCCACAAAACCCTAGCCACCCCCCTCAGGGTAAGAAGGACACACCAGTGGGTGGGACCAGGCGGATGGGAGTACCCACCTAGGGGTCTTGAGGATCTGGGGGAGGGAACCAGGGAGGTGGAAGTTAGTTGAAGTTAGAGTTCAAGCGAAGTGGAAGTGCAAGTTGAGTGGAATCAAGTCAGAGCCTAGAGAAGGGTAGCCAGGGTAGTGGCCCTGGTCTACTGGCTAGGTGGCAAGCAGTGGACCGTGTCCAAAGGCGACCGGAGTCCGGTCGTGGGAAATTCAAAGTGGACCAGGACAGGGTTGGAGCCCACCGTTACCGACAGCGGAGATCCGGTCCGGAAACCGTGCACAGGCGGAGTACCTGGACCCTGGTTAGAAGACGGTTGCAAGCCCCTTCTTTAATTAATCAGGCCGGGGACAAGGTTCCAGACGTTGTTCCAGTGTGTTAGCCCAGATAGAGCGAAACGGCAGCCCACCACGGGGATAGGGTATCCGCAACAACCCACTGAGATCCCAAGAGTCAGTTGTCGCGGGCACATCTCCCAACAAGAACAGAACCAGGAGAGGACGAGGTTGTCCAATAGCGTACATAGTGCCGGAGGAAGGGACATTGGTATACCAGCCGGGTGTGGGAACCGTATACACCCGGAAGCGGCGGTCGGCCACTGACACCTTGGTTTACCAGCGAACTTGTGTGCAATCATTTAATCGTGAGTACACCAACACCCTCCGGTCCGGCCCGGCATACCACCACTGGCAGCCATCACCTCCCGTGTTCTGGTCACTGAACCCCGGGGCATCAACCCCTACCCATGGAGGGGTCAAACACCTAGCTGCTGCTCCATCGCCCCCAGGTGCTCCCCAACAGCAGCAGTGGTACTCCACCTTACCACACACCGTGGGTGGCGTCACAAAGTATCTACAACAATCCCCTGTACATATTACATCCCCTTTTTATTTGAGTGTCCTCACGACCCCCAGGTCCGGAGATCCCTCGGGCCACTGCAGCTCCGGATCCGAGCAGCCCAGCTGCTGACGTGGGGGCGGCACACATTGTCTCCAGTGTAATGTTGGACTGAGTATACAGTGTGGCCAATGGCTTTGTCACAACCAAGAAAAACAGGTAATCCTCTGCAAGCTGGAAAACCTTGGTCAAAAGTAGGTATGGATCAGTACCAACTTTCATTTACTTATTGCAGATGCCACCCTTCTGCTGCTGGCAGTGCTATGTTTAATATTATTCTAATGTTCTACTGCTAACTGTTACGAGGGGGACCCGGGGAAGCGTGCCAAGATGGGAAATGGACAGCTTCCGCCGGTCAAGGTCCACTGTGCGGTGTAAGGGACCGCTGCTATGGTCAGGAAAGAGTGAGCGGGTTGCTACTAGTGATAGTCTGGAATGTCACAGACGATCTATGTACACCGGTCCGCCCTAACCCGTGAGGGTTGTATGGCTCGGGGCTTCTCGATCGGTGTACCTGTTGCACGGGGATGCACAGAGGTGCCTACGCACGTGTGCCAGCGGGAGTCACAGGATATGGCACGAGGGTAGCACAGAGGTGCCCACGCACGTGTGCTTTCAATAACCAGGTGAGTCCGGTGGAGACTCGAGGAGCTCACCTGGGACAGGTTAAAGGAGATACTGCCGGAGCAGCAAGGCAGGAACATGGCCTGCAAACCAGGTGCTGCCTGAGCAGCAAGGGCAAAGCCCACAAAAGACAATAATGCCTGAGCAGTGGCGTGGCAGCACGCTGCCAGACATCCAAACATAGAAGGACGGTCGCGCGCCGCCATGATGGCAGGGGGAGCTTTTAAGGAGGTGTAGCTCCACCCAAGGGCGGGCGCGAGATGGACGTGACCCAATCAGGATTCGTGACGTCTTGGCCCGGCCAGTCAAGATTCAGCACACCACCAGCCTCGTTATCGGGCCGTGTGATATCAATGAGCGAATCAGAAGACGTCACGTGGGGCACATACTCATCTTCCTGCGTCTGGGTCATAAAGGCGGGATCCTCGGTTTCACAATGTGCAGAGATAAGGGAAGTCTTGCTGCTTCCCTGAGTATCCATCCTTTGCACACTGCGCAACCTCCCTGACCCTCTGTGATGCTGAGCAGGAGGGCTCATGGCAGACAAGGGATGGGAGACCACTCCATTCCTTGCAAGGGGAGAACCACTAGGTGTCACCCTTCTGCTGCGTCTCCAAGGAGGCAACTCCTGCAGACTGCGCAGTCTCCCAGACCTTTGGTGCTGCTGAGCAGGAGGGCTCACGGCAGACAAGGAATGGGGGACCACCTCATTCCTTGCAACAGGAGAGCCACGAGGTGTAACATTACCCCCCCGTCTAGGGCCCCCCCTGCCTGCGCTCGAAGGCCACCACCAAACCTGGGGCGTGGACATGATCCTCCAATTCCCAGGACCTATGCTTTGGGCCACGACCGACCCACTCCACGAGGAAGTACCTCTTACACTGTACGATTTTTGTTTTTACTAGCTTCGCTACTTCTGGTTCGTCGGACGAGAAGTCGGCCTGGGACAGCAGGGACCCCGAGGTTTTAGGTCGTACGGGTTTCAGAAGAGATACATGAAACGTATTAGAAATAGCCCAGCACGGAGGGAGCTGGAGTCGATATACTACCGCGGTTACCCGCTCTATTACTGTAAACGGGCCAAGGTACCTAGGAGCAAACTCGGCTGTCTGTACTGGAAGGTTAATATGTTCAGAAGACAGCCACACTAGGTCACCAGGTGCGAAAGATAGCACAGGATGTGGAAGACCCGCAGGCCCCTGCCTGAACGGTTTATTATACGCACAGGACGTACGGACTCCCATATTCTTATGTACATCCTGGGCTACCGCCGGCCCCCAATAATGCCTGACCCCTAGGTCTCTGGTCCTGTCGACCCTGAAGTGGGCCCCAACTTTGGAGGCATGATCCCATGACAGCACACCATTCTGGGAGTCAGAGGAAGTGAGGGTCTTACCAGGTGGCACCTGGTCTTGGGGAGTGGAAATGACCCTCCTCACGCTGATCGTAGGTGAAACAAGACACTGACTTTCTTCCGAAGGTTTCAAACATCGGGTAGCTACATGTCCCCCCTGCCCACAGGCAAAGCAAACGGCCGACGGCCGAGAACCTATGGTAGAGGGGACCACTTTGGAGACTTCCATTGGCTCCACAGAGTCATCAACAGAGCTGGCTGGGAGATCGGTCTGGTGGAGAAGGGAAGTCAGAGGCTCTGTAGACCAAGTAGACGTGGGTGCCGAAGAGACCTCGAGCCTCCGCTCCGCGTGGCGGATGTCTATGCGAGAGGCAATCCGAATCAAGGACTCTAAGGTGGTCGGCACGTCACGCGTGGCCAGTGCGTCTTTGACGAACCCTGCCAGACCCTCCCAGAACACAGGGACCAGGACTTTATCTGGTCAGTCCAGCTCTGCGGCGAGTGTCCTGAATTGTACTGCAAAGTCCCCGACTGAAGTGGACCTTTGCCGAAGGCGTAGGAGCCGCAGCGCGGAGTCGTGGGTGACTTGAGGCTCGAGGAACACCTTTCTCATGGCCTCAAGATAAACTGGAAGGTGATTCACCACCCGATCTCCGCGCTCCCACAACGGCGTGGACCATTTTAGCGCTTTCCCTGTGAGCAGGGACTGGACGAAGGCTACCTTCGCCTTCTCAGTAGCGTAATCAGTCGCGGACAACTCCAAGTAGGTGGTAACCTGGTTTATGAAACCACGGCACTCAGAGCTGTCCCCGCTGAAGCGCTCTGGGAGCGCAAGGCGAGGCGACCTTCCGCACAATTCCACAGCCTGAGTGGCGACTGTTGCTAGAGCAGCCTTATCGGGGGAAGACCGCTCCACTGCTGCCAATCGTGACTCCAACTGCTGCACATAACGGAGCAACTGCTGCTGCTCTTCCGCCATAGCCAGACCTTTGGCGCGACCGTAATGTTACGAGGGGGACCCGGGGAAGCGTGCCAAGATGGGAAATGGACAGCTTCCGCCGGTCAAGGTCCACTGTGCGGTGTAAGGGACCACTGCTATGGTCAGGAAAGAGTGAGCGGGTTGCTACTAGTGATCATCTGGAATGTCACAGACGATCTATGTACACTGGTCCGCCCTAACCCGTGAGTGTTGCATGGCTCGGGGCTTCTCGATCGGTGTACCTGTTGCACGGGGACGCACAGAGGTGCCTACGCACGTGTGCCAGCGGGAGTCACAGGATATGGCACGAGGGTAGCACAGAGGTGCCCACGCACGTGTGCTTTCAATAACCAGGTGAGTCCGGTGGAGACTCGAGGAGCTCACCTGGGACAGGAACACGGCCTGTTAAAGGAGATACTGCCGGAGCAGCAAGGCAGGAACACGGCCTGCAAACCAGGTGCTGCCTGAGCAGCAAGGGCAAAGCCCACAAAAGACAATAATGCCTGAGCAGTGGCGTGGCAGCACGCTGCCAGACATCCAAACAGAGAAGGACGGTCGTGCGCCGCCATGATGGCAGGGGGAGCTTTTAAGGAGGTGTAGCTCCACCCAAGGGCGGGCGCGAGATGGACGTGACCCAATCAGGATTCGTGACGTCTTGGCCCGGCCAGTCAAGATTCAGCACACCACCAGCCTCGTTATCGGGCCTCTGTGATATCAGTGAGCGAATCAGAAGACGTCACGTGGGGCACATACTCATCTTCCTGCCTCTGGGTCATAAAGGCGGGATCCTCGGTTTCACAATGTGCAGAGATAAGGGAAGTCTTGCTGCTTCCCTGAGTATCCATCCTTTGCACACTGCGCAACCTCCCCGACCCTCTGTGATGCTGAGCAGGAGGGCTCGTGGCAGACAAGGGATGGGAGACCACTCCATTCCTTGCAAGGGGAGAACCACTAGGTGTCACCCTTCTGCTGCGTCTCCAAGGAGGCAACTCCTGCAGACTGCGCAGTCTCCCAGACCTTTGGTGCTGCTGAGCAGGAGGGCTCGCGGCAGACAAGGAATGGGGGACCACCTCATTCCTTGCAACAGGAGAGCCACGAGGTGTAACAGCTAACATTACTGTCAGACATGTTTTTGTCTGACCCATCACATTTTTCTACTGTCACTGCACAGTCACACATCTCCTAGCTGCACACTGTGTCTTACTTTCATACTGTACTCCTGCTGAGGCACATGCTCTCTTGATGGTACACAACATGAAGTAACTCCAAAAATAAGGATATGTGATGCCCCAGGGGCTGTGGGGTACTCGGTCCCGGGCGTGCGGTGCACAATGGGGAATAGTTGGGGTCACGGCCCAGTGCCATAGCCCTTGGGGTGCCGTCCCTCAGAAAAAGGGGTGAAAAATAAAAGTAAAAGGGGAAAAATAGAAAAAAAAGAGTTCTCGACTACACCACTTGTGGTGTGTGGCCATGTTAGTATGGCCGCCATTGCATGGTCCTGCTGGGGCTGATGGAGTGGTGCAGCTTAGGTGTTTGAGCCCATCGCAAGCAGCGAAAGGCCCCAGCAGTGAATGAAGGGGATTGTAGTGGAGAACTGTCTGTGTGAGTGCACGGGGCAGTAATAAAACAGTCCACACCAGTATTGCAGTTTCAACTTGCCTTGCTTTTACTTTTGGTACTTGGACCCACTGGTGCCAGTTCCAGATGTTCCTTTCCTCTTGTTTTCTGTGCCAGCTGTGACCTGGGTTGGCTGTTCTCCATGCACACTTGTGTGGTTGGACTCCCGTGGCCTACAGCTACTTGGGAGTCCCTTCTCTTCAGTCTTGGTCCTACTGAAGGCAGCCTGGACTATTTAAGGGGTTCAGTCCCTGGTCCCCTCTTTGCTGCTTGTGCTTCAGACTCTTTGGGTTGGCAATGAACCCTGGAGATCTTCTCGCCCAGAAAAGTTAACTGCTCACCATAAAGTGTCCCACTGTCCTAGGGTCTGCACGCCACCTTGTACTGAGTCCTGTGAGCCTTGGTTCCAAACTTCCACAGGTGTCCCGCAGTTCTTGGAGTCTTACACTTCCACAGGTAACCCATGGTGCCTGGAGTCCTGTGGATTCCATACTCCACAGTACCTCACTCCTTTTACAGCACTCCAGTGTTGCTTCCCGTCTTTTCTGTACTTTTCACTCTTTTTCCCCTCACAACTCCTCTACTTCACACTCCTTGACTTCAATTTTCTTAACTCCCTTCTTTCTCCTTCACTTCCTCCCGCCAACTTCCCAACTGACCACTGGCATTTCCCCCTCGCTGGGTCTCTCCCTACAGATTAGGTGGCTACT
Source organism: Anomaloglossus baeobatrachus (assembly GCF_048569485.1). NCBI lineage: Eukaryota > Metazoa > Chordata > Amphibia > Anura > Aromobatidae > Anomaloglossus > Anomaloglossus baeobatrachus. The sequence continues at coordinate 523,468,362 of NC_134354.1, forward strand.
ATCCAATCAGTGCCCATCCCCTTTACCTGTTGCTAGACAGTCTCCCCGTCTGGTATTGGGGTTGTGCATGTGGCCTGAGGGTGCTGGTGTACTGGCGGCACGGATATTCCAGGGTTTGTGTTTCCACTGGTTACATTTGTGGCACCTGGAACCGCAGGGGTGCTACACTTACATTTTTGCATGGCCTGTTGACAAGCCATTTTGCTTCTTTGCTAGCCTCTTCTTGCTCAATAAAAAAAATAATTTTTTTAACGGCTTGCTAAACAGCTTTTTTAATGTTTGCATAATTTTTAGATTATCAAATATGCTTCAGTTTCCAACAAAAAAAAGATATATTTCCAATCCTAGTTGAAGAGTCATTACATCTACAGTTTCAAAACAGTACACTTGTTTTGCTCTCTAAATAAAGGGATCATTTTTGTAAAGTTTGTGGAAAAAACAAATGTTTCTTCATTTAGTAAAGAAGAAAGCTCTTGATACTCCCCAAATAGGGATAAATGTTGCACTACTCTATGTGAAAAAGACACTGCCTTTGTATAAACATCATCAAGGTACGCATCTACCCCACCTCCATCCCGAAAAAAGAGATAATTTTTGCACCATTTTGTTGTATGTTTAAATAGCCTAACAATTCAAATAATGCAGTGTGCTGTTAAATAGGCTTTTAGTTACTACCAGTGACCATCTGTTTGACCTAGCCAAATAGGTGGAGGTCACTTGGATATTATTAAGACTGCATTCGCATTAAAGAACTCAAACTAATTTCAATACTGTCCTAAGAGACCTAGAGTGTGATATCTAATATATAAAGCTGAATGTGTGTATGTGTGTATGTATGTCCGGGATTGGTATCTGCACCGTTGCAGCTACAGCCACAAACTTTTGCACACTCACACTTCTGGACCCTGAGAGCGTCATAGGCTATGTTTTGAGGGGAAATTTTAACACCGCGCTTTACAGTTATTCAACAAAAAACCTGCCTCCATTAAAGCTAATGGAGCTGGGAGCCACAGTGCAGCCAGAACTTCAGAAGAATGCGCAGCCATGCCCTTATATGGAATGTTGGCGTGTCACAATGCAGCCAGGGAAACAGACAGACACAGACAGGGAAAGAGGCAGACACATACAGGCTAAGATTCAGACATAGACAGGGTAAAAGACAGACACAAAGAGACAGACACAGACAAAGAGACAGACTGACAGGGAAAGAGACAGACAGGGAAAGAGAGGGATAGAGAGAGACAGGTTAAGAGACAGACACAGACAGGTAAAGAGACAGACAAAAAGACAGACACAGGGAAAGAGACAGACAGGGAAAGAGAGGGAAAGAGGCAGACATTGAATGAGACAGACAGGGAAAGTGACAGAGATAGATAGACAGACAGGGAAATAGACAGAGACAGTCAGAGACAGACAGGGAAAGAGACAGACAGACAAAGAGATAGAGAGAGATATATACAGAGGGGGGAGACAAGCAGATAATGGGAGAGAAACAGAGAGACAGTTACTATCCTGGGCAGCGCCGGGTGCTATGTTGTGATGCGAAATTTTAACCCCACGCGTTCCAATTTACCAATCAATTTTGCCCCTATCTACATAATGGGGAAAAAGTGAAACGAAAAGTGTTGGGGGCAAATTGACAGCTGCCAGATGTGAACAAGGGGGACTTAAAGAATGAGAGCGATGGCGCCAAAGAGTATATACCGTACAGTTGCTAAGGTGGGGCCCCGACATGGGATACTCACCACACTCGGGAATATGAACACACACACAAAATGCGCCACACACTACCACGTAATTGAACACATTTACCACCCTCAGCACACATTTCACACATACACCAACCTCGCCACATAATCGCCCTAAAACACACACAAGTCTGGTATTATCCTTCAAAAATAAAAATCTGATTAATAATCTGCCAAACTACAAGAACAACAAATGTGCTACATAGGAAATACGGCAGCTGTCAATCACATGACCTGTCTATTATGTGTATGTGTGAGCTAATATATACTGTCAAGGGGGAGGGCTTTCTGTTATTAACCCGGGCAGGTAAAGAGACAGACACAGACAAAGAGACAGAGACAGACACAGGGAAACAGACAGACAGGGAAAGAGACAGACAGGCTAAGAGACAGACAAAGACAGGTAAAGAGACAGACAAAAAGACAGACACAGGGAAAGAGATAGAGGGAAAGAGAGGGAAAGAGACAGACAGGGAAAGAGACAGACAGGGAAAGAGACAGACAGGGAAAGTGACAGAGATAGACAGGGAAAGAGATAGATAGACAGACAGGGAAAGAGACAGAGACAGTCAGAGACAGACAGGGAAAGAGACAGACAGAGAAAGATAGCGAGAGAGACAGAGAGATATATACAGAGGGGGAGACAGACAGAGAATGGGAACGAAACAGAGAGACAGTTACTATCCCGGGCGTTAATACATTCTATTTATACATTCTATCCCGGGAATGTTAATACATTCTATTTTGTTAACAACAGTTATTAACCCGGGCGTGTGTATGTATGTCCGGGATGTCCAATCAATTTTGCCCCTATCCACATAATTGGGAAAAAGTGAAACGAAAAGTGTTGGGGGCAAATTGCGCATTCCAATTTACCAATCAATTTTGTTCCTATCTACATAATGGGGAAAAAGTGAAATGAAAAGTGTTGGGGGCAAATGCTGCCAGATATGAACAAGGGGGACCATTTTTGTTAATAAATTCTATTTTGTTAACAGCAGTTATTAACCCGGGCGAAGCCGGGTAGTACAGCTAGTACATAATATCCGTGCAGTTAGAGGCTTTCCATTGTTAATATTCTAATTTTTAGGAAAAGTCAACGAATTTCAATTTAAAAAAATTATCTGATCTCTAGTAGGCACCATCCTAACTGTTTTGAAAATGCAGTGATCCAGTTATCTAGTCTGCTCATCAGAGCTTAGCCCTTGCATACTTGCTAAGATCCTTATACTTTCCAATTTTTTCTGCTTTTAACCAGGGCTGTGGAGTCGGAGTCATGGAGTAGGAGTTGGTGTTCATTTTGGTGGAGTCGGAGTCGGTATAAAATGGACCGACTCCGACTCCTAAAATATACGATTAAATTGGGTACAGTAGTTCAATGCAGAATGTGCTGAATATTTTTTCATAGGAATTTGGGAAAGTTATGAAATGTCCTATACATGGCTGTTTTATTCCTGATCTAAGGCTACATTCAAACACAGCATTTTTGAGTTTTTCGAGGATACGTTTTTCAGCTGCAAAAACAGATCAGCTTTTTTAAAAACCGTATCACCTGAAAGATTTTTGAGCTCATAGATAATGTTTTTAATAGCAAAAGCAGATTAGAAAAATGCCACACAAACTGATATGCTAATTCTTTGTGAGGATTCGTTTTTGAGCCCAAAAACGGATCCTCACAAAATAATGCTTCAGACATGATAAGTACAATTAAACTGATGAATGAGAGCAATGAACAACAGCTAGAAGTAAATTTAGGATTCAGTATGTGTGAGATGGAGCCACGGTGCTGTTCATGTAACTGAGGAACAAACAGATATTACAACAGAAGGACAGCAAAATGATACTTTAGAATTAGATGATCTTGTTGAAGCTGCTTCAAAACTCATTCATATTCATCACATGCGCTGTGCTGTGCACATCCTGCAGCTGGCAATAAGAGATACTCTGCAAGAGGGACATGCTGGAAATCTGATTGGAAAAGTGAGGAAATTTGTTATTGCCGCCAGAACCCCTAAAATTGATTCCATCTTGAAGAGACGTGCTGGGAAAGGAGCAATTGTCGGTCAAGCCACTCAGTGGGGCAGCCCTTATTTAATTATTGAGTGATTGCTTGAATTTAAACCGTTTCTTATAGATATGGCAAACCCTCAGGTAACCCTAAATGAAGGTCAATGGACACAGGTGGCTGAATTGAAGGAATTGCTTAATCACCCATTTACCGTGACTAAAATATTACAAGCTGAGGATTTAACTCCTGGCATTTTCATAAGGGAGTGGAAGAACTTGCTATTTTGGCTGTCCCAAAGAGGTTTAATCGCAGATGGCATTTCTGCTTCAATGAAACGGAGAGAGACACAGCTATTGGAAAATAAAATTCTTCTGGCAGCTGTTTATGTGGACCCACGTCATCGTATACTGCTTGATGATCAACAGCTTACTAAGGAAAAAAAGCTCTGACTGAGGTAGCAGTTAGGATGAGTGGCCTTCAGGACTGCCAGGCACAAGAGGACTTGGGTCCTGACAGTGCTACTGCTGCCATATCTTTATCCTCATCAGATGAGGAGTTTACCTTTGACAAGTATTTGGATGACATGGAGCAGGCAAAGCATTGCCTTAAGGAAAAAGATTTCCCTCCATTTCCTATAGCAAGCAGATTGACCATATTTCAGCAAAATTTTTCACTTGCTCTCAAATAATAGAAAAATTCAACCGTTTATCAAAATTGACTGTGCATGAGGCAATTCCTTTATACCCGGAAATTGTTAGAAATGTTGCCCATGTGGTTATGGCTTTGCCTCCAACCCAAGTTACTGTAGAGAGGTTGTTCTCTAGCCTTAAAATTATTAGGTCAGATTTGAGATCACCCATGAAGGAGGATCTGATGGAGGCAATTCTACTTCTTAAAACAAATTCATAGCCTGCACAAATGTTATTTAGTATATTTTTGTTGAAAACTGTCTTTTGCCACTTATATAGTTTATTACATAGTGCTTTTATATATATATATATATATATATATATATATATATATATTACATTGTGTTTTACATATTTACAATTTATTGCAGTTTTTTGTGTTCTAAAGTTGTATCCAATAAATATATTTTGTTCTATCTAAATATCTTGATTATTGTATCATAAAAATGATTAAATGTCTGATGTTCACATTGTACTACAATAAAATTTTCACTTACATATAAGCAATATATCTGGGAGTCGGAGTCGTGGAGTCGGAGTTGGAGTCGGTGCAAGGGAAATTGAGGAGTCAGAGTCAAAGTCGCAGGTTTGGCTTACCGACTCCACAGCCCTGCTTTTAACAAATAAAAATCATAAACTGTCTGTCTATTTGCTTTTTAATACTTTAAACCCCTTGGCAGGTGCCATTGGAATAAGATGTCAGAGGATTTAAAGGGGTCGGCTACTATTGGACTAACCTCATTCTTAACTGTTAAAGTATTCCCGACATAAGACATACATCGCAACTGCATAGTATACGGGTGTATGGGCTATATGGATGTTGGCAGACCTACGGATAATATGACAAAGAAACACAGATGGGTAGAAATAAATTCTAAAAAAACCGATGAGGTCAAAATGTAAGACTTTTATTGATTAAAAAAAGAAAAGGGGGGGTGTGCCACAAAACAGGGTGACCAAAACAGAAAAAGCGTCATCACACATGTGAATAAAAACACAGTGTGGGGGCAGGGACTCCATGTAAATCCATAAAAATAGTTAGATATAAATGTAACCCATCTAATAACACTTCACATGGGGAAAGTGAGATACTGGTGTGCAGGAAAATAAATAAAGCACAAGTGGCTGGCGCAAACTGCATCTCACTCCCCACATGGTAGCATGATAGAAACGAATAGGAATAAGAGTAAAGAAAGGTATAGGTGGTAACAAATTACTTGGTCATGGAGGAGAGAGGAGAACCTGTCCACACATGCAACGCCAAACCCCGACGCGCACGTTTTGGCGTCACCTTCGTATACATTAAACTTTGTCATGAGTTTACGGCTGATACCAGTACTTAAAAACAAGGTATATTGTATAAAGTGTTCGAATAAACAATGCATACAGAGCCTGATAAATATGTGGTTTCAAAGTTAAGCAGAATATGTCCCTTTTCTTATCAACATGTAAACACTTTTTATAATACTTACTGGTATCAGCATGCAGAACTTAGCATTGACTAAAGAAAATAACAAATAGCTCTTACAGGCTATGACTGACAATTACCTTTTATTTGCTTATATTGCTGTGTTCTTACATGCAAAGCCAATTGAAGCTGCATACATAGAAGTCAGCGTACGCAGTGCTGCATATATGAATGTGAACATATTTGTAGCTACAATCCCTGACAACTCTTTTGGGGAATTAAGTCAATTACTGGCCTAAATAAATGTCTTCTTTTAATGAATCAGTCAGTTATAATATCTCCGGAACTAGAAAAACCCCAAATGATCAATAAGTTGAAAATTCTGTGGAAAAAAAGAATAGAATTACTGTTGCATCCTGTGAGATATTTATCAAGATCAAAATCTAAAATAATGTGTTCCTTTATCCAATTCAGTTTCTAAGAACGATTTATCAATTGCATTTGTGTCACAATTAGGGGATTTGCATTGATAAACAATAACAAAACTGCACAAGTGATAAATGGACAACACTAGAATGCCACTTAATCTTTAGCATTTGCATGAGCACTGCACGGCTAGCTTGATAACTACAACCTCCAGAGAGTGAAGTTCATTTCCAGTCTGCGGCTTCCACAATATCGATTGGCGTATAAAGATGTTCTTTAGAGAGATGATGCCAATTCATTAGTGATCAAAAATGATAGCCAGCAATCTTCAATGTTAAAACCACCAAAAATAAATCTTCAGAAAGTGATCCCATATAGCAGGTAAAAAAAAGTATTGAACACGTCACCTCTTTTCTAATTAAATATATTTCTAAAGGAGCTATTGACATGAATTTCTCACCAGATGTTTCCAACAATCCATTAAATCCACACAGGCAAATAAATCAAACCATAGATGTCCATAAATTCAGTGATGTGTAATAATGGGAAATGATAAAGGTAAAATTATTGAACACTCTTACTGAAATTTCTTTACTATTTCATACAAAAGCCTTTATTGGTGGTGCAAGATCAAGATGCCTCTGTATGGAGAAATAAGTTATATGCATTGCTTAGGTGTTATTTTGACCCATTCTTCTTCATAAACACTCTTCAGATCCTGAAGGTTTTGTGTGCTCCTTCTGTAAACTCTGAGCTTTAGTTCCTTTAATAAATTTTCCATTAAGATTCTGGTCTGGTAATTGTCTTGGCCTTTTTACCAGCTTCATTTTCTTTCTCTCAACCCAATTAAGAGTTCCCTTGGCTATGTGTTTGGGATCATTGTCTTGCTGAAATGTCCACCCTCATTTCATCTTGGTAGATGGCAGCAGATTTTATCAAGAATTTCTCTGTAAATTTGTCCACTTATCCTTCCTTCAATCATATAAAGTTTGCCAGTTCCATATACTGAAAAAGCAGCCCCATACCATGATGTTCCAGCCTCCAAATAGTGTGTATTATGACATTCAAAAAGTTCAAGACTATACTCTCCCAGTATTTCACAGGCTTGTCTAAATTTTGTTGAACAAGCTTCAAAATCTCTTGAACATGCATTTTATTCAGCAGTGGAGTCTTGCATGGTGAGCAAGCAAATAGGTTATGAAAGTTGAGTGCATAACTTATTGTTCTTTGAAACAATTGTACCTGCTGATTTCAGGTCTTTCTGTAGACTGCCACAAGAGTTTTTTGGCTCTTGGACAACTCTTCTGATAATTCTTTTCACTTTTTGGAAGCCCCTAAATAAAAAAAACTCCTTTGGCACTCTAACTGATGGATAACATTTTCCTGTTAAATAGAATTTGTCACTTGGTTTTGCTGCTACATTTGAGACCAGCACAAAGTAAGGACAGAGACCCTGATTCCAGCAGTGTGTCACTTACTGGGCATCATCTTGCAGTTTACCGTAGATAAGTCAATGTTTATCTACTCCAGCTCTGCTACGGCTCTCAATTATAGTTTCCTGCTACATAGTCCTCAATATTTATGAGCTTATACTACCCTCTCTACCTGTGAATGATTGGCACCTTTCTTCTATAAGCAGAGGTCTTTTTCTTCAAAACTGCATCACTGGACATATCGCTGGCAACAGGATTTCTGTCCCTATTTTAGGCTGATCTCATATGGGGATGCTTAAAATTGGTAACAAATTACCACATTTTATGGACTATAATACGCAAATTTTATCCATGCGTCTTATAGTCCGGATGTAGCATGAAATGAGATATCGGTAGCTGTGGGGGGGGTAGGCGCAGTGGTGGAGTGGGATACAGGAGGCAGAAGCAGGGTGCTGGAGGCTGGGCAATCACATTTGCCCACTATTAAAAGAAAATTAATATTCACTAAATGGGTGTGGGGAACAAAAAATATTCAGGATTTGATTAATAGGAGGCAGGAGCAGATTACCAGTGGCTGGTGATCATGTGTGCCTGCTGTTAAAAGAAAATTAATATTCACTGTTCCCCATGGTGGGTGTGGGGAGCAGTGAATATTCAGGATTGGATTAACAGGAGGAAGAATCAGGGTGCCGGCGGCTGTGGTTTGTCAGTGCCACACTTGTCTTTCACAGTCAGCACACTAGTGTTGTGCTCATGTTAATGCTTTCTGCCCGGCCTTGCTGTAATCACTGCCGTCGCACTAGACAGGAGAAAGTGGGTGGTCTCCCATCTAGATCATGAGCTGCAATGACATCATGAACGCAGGGCCAGAATAGCACAGCACAGTGGGCAGTCTCTTGACCCCGACTCTTCATCATAATGTCACTGCAGCTCGTGATCTGGACGGGAGACCACCCACTTCCGCCTGTCTAATGTGGCAGCAGCGAATGGGAGAAGTCATTAATGTGAGCGCACACAGAGAACAGGAGTTGTTAAGAGGCAAGCATTAAGTTTTAATAAAATGTAAAAAAAATAAGAGTACCTTAAATAAAAGCACAGTGCCACTCCTGTGTTGAACTATAACTCCCAGCATGCCTTAGTATCTGCAGGACATTTTGGGAGTAATAGTTCTCCTCAAAGGCAAAAGGTTACTAGTCAACCACTTGTATATAAATATTTTACAACATTTTAGCGCATACCATTGTGTCTTACAATCAGGTGCATCTTAAAAAGCGCAAAATACAGTACTTTTAAAGTGATGTTTTTCCTCATAGTATTTCTGCTGCTCCCCAAGTATTCCGCCTTTTGTATTTTTTATATTGGCCAAATGATTCCAGAGACATAGGCCTATGAGCTAATTTCCATGGTCTTTATCAGATGAATGTTGCTGACAGTGTAATAATACAGAGCAACTAAAAGACACTCCCCAGAGACCCAGAGAGTCCTGTGAGCAGCATAAAGACCACAACAATTAGCGCCAAATAAAATGGCCCATATTTCTGGAAACATAAAGTGGATTTTAAAAGCAAGAAAATACAGAATACTTAGGGTAAAGGCAGGATTCTTACAGTTTTGACCTGGTGACAAGTTGTCTTTAAGTACATTTTTACATTGTGCATGAGTTAAAGGACTTTTCCCAAATTTAAAAAAAAACATACAGCCAGGAATGTGTTAAAAATATATATTTACAATCACATGTCATTTCTCTGTTGATCCCTGCTCGTCTTTCACTCGTCTGACAGTGATGCCATGCACATATAACCACTGCATCCAATCACTGGCATCAGCAGTCTGCCAACTTAGTAACCACTCCCAGGCCAAACGTTTCACATCTGACCAATGTCACTTTACATGGCAATAACTCTGGAAAGATGCAACATATCTCAGTGATTTTTAGATTTTTTTTGAGATACATTATACTTTATGTTAATGGTAAATTTAGGTTGATATTTTTATAAACAAATGCAAAACATATCAGAAATTTGAGAAAAATGATAAAAAATTTCAACTTGATTGATTATCACTTTAATCAAGGATAGTCAACCCACACAAAAAAGTTAATAAATAACATTTGCCTCAAGACTGCTTTACATCAAAATCATTTGTAAAATGTTCTTTTATGTTGTTAAGATGTTAGAAAGTTTCAAAATATAGCAGTAATTCTTTATTTTTTCAAAGACATTTACAAAACTTATTTTTTTAGGGACCTATTCAGTTTTGAAGTGACCTATTTATTGGAAAAACCCCAAAGTGATACCAGTTTAAAAACAGCATCAGTCAACATATTTAAAACTGTTGTCACATAGCTTATTAACCCTTCAGCTGCTTTTCAGGAATGAATGCAAAGTGGCATGACAGGAAGGAAAAATATTATTTTTACCACCTAAATTTTCCTAACTTGTGAACTGGCCACTATAGTCTGCAGACTCTAATACCGTTATTTGGCCATGAATTGCAAACATCAGAACTAGAGATGAGTGAACTTGTTCGATAAATGTTAGCCAATCTCTAATTTGGTACAAGCCTTGGCTACTGCCGCTTTCACTAAATTTGGCAATGTCCGCTTTTGTTCGATAACTGTAAGCATCTTTTCTAAACTTTACTATTACTTTGGCATCCATAGTGGTGCTAAATGATGTATGGGGGGGTGTGATTGATAAGGAGAGGGGGTGGGGAGAGGTCAGAGGAGCAGCGGACTTTTTTTCTTAACTTTATGTGTGGATTTCCGGCAGCCAATCAGGGTCCAGAAAACATCCACAACATTCAGACACAAGGCATAAATATTCTCAAATTGAGCTCCACCTGCATAACGAGACATCTGAATGAATAGTGGAGTACACACCTGAAAAACTAGGAAACAACAAAAGCTCCTACTACTCACTCTTCCGCTGCAGTATTGGCCTCTTTCTCCCCCTCACAAGCAACAGGGCCATCTGGTGGCCAACAAAGAGAGAATGTGACAGAAACACCACCAGCAGCGTCACCAAGCATCTCTACACCATCCCATGGAAGCATTCAGTTGTCTATTCCCCAAAACAGTGGAGATAAAGATGAAATCCCCCCCCCCCAAACCCACCTATGAGCCATGGTCCTGAAAAGCAGCAGTTCCAAATTTCTGGCTTTTGAAATGCTTCTATTCTGGATGGTGGAAATGAACATTTTTGAAAAACCTTATGGCTGTGATTGTGGTACATGGTTCCAAGCGTCCACTACTTTCAATGGTAGGCCATTCTTGCTTTGCACCAACGAGTTGAGGAGAAACTTAGGTGTACACAGCACAACATCATCTGTGACAAGGTCCACATAACACCGATAGGTGCACCAGTAAGTACAAACAAATGTAGTGGCAGCTGGGCCTGAGGCGGAAATTGTTTTGGCATATAACCTACCACCACCTAGGATTACTTTGTCCATGCTGCCTCCTCCTCCTTCTACTCCACATGCTCCCCTTTTCATCATACAGTGAGCTTAACACCTGCACAACCAACTTCACCACAGCCAGGGAGATATCACAGCAAGCTATTCTGAAAGTCATCTGTTTGGGTAAAAATCACACATCAGCAAGAGCTATGGACCATAATCGAACAACAGACCAGTGACTGGTTGGTGCCGCTGAAACCTGGCCTGTTGGTGTGAAATAAAAGGCGACATCTCAAAGCAACTTTGAACATAGACAGTTGAGCTATATCCCTTGCCTGGTGCATGTGCTAAATTTGGTGGTGCAGAGGTTCCTGAAAAATTACCCCGAGATGACAGCTGCTGCAGAAAGTGTTGGGTGTCTATGCACACTTTCAGCATTCTTACCCTACTGCTGCTCGCCTATCTATACTGCAGCACAACGTCTGCCTTTCACCACTTAATATGTGATGTACTCACCAGGTAGAACTCCACCTTGCATATACTGGACAGACTGTGCAAGCACCAGACGATAGTGGAGTTTCAGCTGCAGCACGTAAGAGTGAGTCAAGCTGTGAAACAACACCACTTCACGACCAATGAGTGGGCCTCCATACTGAACGTATGTGCCATGTTGCACTGCTTCAAAAGCGCTAAAAACATTGCCAAAGCTCATGACTCCATCATCAGCATTACTATCTCACTTATGTGCTGTCATGCTAGGGCAAAAGAATGCACGGTGTGTGGCGCAACACAGAGGGAAAACCAGGGAAGATGTAAAGGAAAGCACTGGTGATATGGAGGGGGGAGGGAAGTCACCACCTCACACTCACCAGTGGCTGATCCCTGTACTCCCTACGGTAACAAGATGGGTCCATCCTCTGCACGTCGTCTGGCCCAGGCCCTCTCTGATCCTGAACTTAACCTGACTAGGGTGTTGGCCAGCTTGACACTAGTCCCACTAATACAATAAAACAACACAGGCAAGGTAAGACAAAACGGTGTGGAAAGACACAATAAAAAGCACTCCTTGCTCCTTTGTTTCTTCAGCATCAAACTTTGAAGCTGCAACTGAAACAACACCATAGCTATGCAGATACAAGCTCCTTGAACATGGTCAGTATAGAGAATATCTATCACCATCATGGAGTAAATCCAGGAGAGGTTATATATAGTGGAAGAGCTTGATGACAAAATTCTGCAGCTGTGATTAAGGCTAAGAGTAATCTCAATCAGCAGGAAAAACAGCCTTAACCCCTTCAGCATCAAAAGAAAGTAAATCCACTCATATAAGATGTAACCTGGGGACACAACACACTTGTGGCATATGACTCCTTAAAAAAAATGCTTTAGGCAATGATGGGTAAGGCTGTGGCAAAGGAGGAAGAGGACGGAAACAGGGACAACTGACATGATTATCAAGCCAATTGTCACCACGTGGTTACGATAGTGGGTCCCTGTACCAACAGCAGCCAGGTACCCAACTGTTCAGCCAGGGGAAAGTTTTGGAGGATGAGAAGGTGAAGGAGGAATCATGTGCACAGCAGAGTGGCACCCAAAGCATCTCATGGGCATCACTGCAGCATGGCTGGTGGGATACAGAGAACACAGGCGATACACCTCCCAATGAGGAAAACTTGTTGTTGCCTCTGGGCAGCTTGGCACACATGTGCAAATACATGCTGCTCTCTCTCAGGTCTCAAGGTCAGAAAGGTTGAAGACCAATGCCCTAGACAATATTAAACATAATATGCAAAAAAAAAAAAATCATTATGCTCACCTTACTGCTCACCTCTCTGGCCTCACCATCATCCATCTAGCTCCCGTCATATGTTCAGATTCTCACTGCTTGCAATGATAGGTTACCTTGGGCGTGCATGCTCAGAAAAGTCCAAGGCCTCATTACACTGTGTGCAGAGTTATTAGGCAAATGAGTATTTTGATCACATGATAATTTTTATACATGTTGTCCTACTCCAAGCTGTATAGGCTTGAGAGCCAACTATCAATTAAGTAAATCAGGTAATGTGCATCTCTGTAATGAGGAGGGGTGTGGTGTAATGACATCAACACCCTATATAAGGGGTGCTTAATTATTAGGCAAATTCCGTTTCTCTGGCAAAATGGGTCAAAAGAGAGATATGACGGGCTCTGAAAAGTACAAAATTGTGAGATGTCTTGCAGAGGGATGCAGCAGTCTTGAAATTGCCAAACTTTTGAAACGTGATCACCGAACAATAAGCATTTCATGGAAAATAGCCAACAGGGTCGCAAGAAGCGTGCTGGGCAAAAAAGGCACAAAATAACTGCTCATGAATTGAGGAAAATCAAGCATAAAGCTGCCAAGATGCCATTTGCCACTAGTTTGGCCATATTTCAGAACTGCAATGTTACTGGAGTATTAAAAAGCACAAGATGTGCCATACTCAGGGACAAAACCAAGGTAAGGAAGGCTGAAAAATGACCACCTTTGAACAAGAAACATAAGATAAAATGTCAAGACTGGGCCAAGAAATATCTTCAGACTGATTATTCAAGGGTTTTAGGGACTGATGAAATGAGAGTGACTCTTGATGGGCCAGATGGATGGGCCAGAGGCTGGATCAATAAAGGGCAGAAAGCTCCACTCTGACTCAGACGCCACCAAGGTGGTGGTGGGGTACTGGTATGGGCTGGTATCATTAAAAATGAACTTGTGGGACCTTTTCGGGTTGAGGATGGAGTGAAGCTCAACTCCCAGACCTCCTGACAGTTTCGGGAAGACAACTTCTTCAAGCAGTGGTATAGGATGAAGTTGGTATCGTTCCAGAAAAACATGATTTTCATGCAGATCAATGCTCCATCACATGCATCCAACTACTCCACAGGCTGGCTGGTCAGTAAAGGTCTAAAAGATGAAAAAATAATGACATAGCCCCCTTGTTCACCTGATCTGAACCCCATAGAGAACCTGTGGTCCCTCATAAAATATGATATCTACAGGAAGGAAAAACAGTACACCTCTCGGAACAGTGTCTGGGAGGCTGTGGTGGCTGCTGCACACAATATTGATCGTAAACAGATCAAGCAACTGACAGAATCTATGGATGGTAGGCTGTTGAGTGTCATCATAAAGAAAGGTGGCTATATTGGTCACTAATTTTTTGGGTTTTGTTTTTGCATGTCAGAAATGTTTATTTCTAAATTTTATGCAGTTATATTGGTTTACCTGGTGAAAATAATTAAGTGAGATGGGAATATATTTGGTTTTTATTAAGTTGCCTAATGATTCTGCACAGTAATAGTTACCTGCACAAACAGATATTCTTCTATGTTAGCCAAATCTAAAAAAAAAAACATTCCAACTTCCAAAAATATTAAGCTTTTATATTTATGAGTCTTTTGGGTTGATTGAGAACATAGCTGTTGATCAATAATAAAAAAAAATCGTCTAAAATACAACTTGCCTAATAATTCTGCACAGCATGATAGGCAATGGGACTTCAGCAGTGATCAGAAGATGCGACAGTGACTGGACATGTGACAGTGAGAAGTGGAAGGGCCAGAGAATTGAGCAGTGAGGTGAGTATAAGAATTGTTTTTATCCTTTTGATGCCCCGTTAGAGTTAAGGATAATGGCGACCAGAAGCCAACATTTAGCTAACTTTTTGTATAATGCAATGTGAATTAAATTCCATTTCAATTTTACCTTTACAAATAATTGTTACACAAGTCAAGTGACACATTGACTCTGATTACCCAAAGCTATAATCATACGCATGCAGTAACAGGATAGAAAAAAAACTGTGGTTTCTCCATGCTGCTGTGGATGTCCTTAGAAGAGACCCAGATACATGAACATGATATATTGCGGTTTAATGTGGACGCTTTTCGAAGTAATTCAACTTTTTCAGCACAATACCGAGTTTTGTGCTGAAGAAGTTGAATTACTTCGAAAAGTATCCATAATAAAGTGCAATATATCCTGTCCATGTTTCCTGATCTCTTGTTATGACATTCACAGCAGCGCGGAGAAACCACGTTTTTTCTTCTATCCTGTTACTGCCTACTCCTTCGGTCCGTGGATTCTGCAGCAGGTGTCATAATACAAAACAGTTTCTGTGTTGTGGATACCAAAACCACTCAAGATAAGATATCCCTGCATCTCATCACATTTATTTGGGCAAGACTCTAATACGCTTTCTGTATCCCATAGCTCCTGCTTTATATTCACATGCATGGTGTTGTCACATGAGAGCGATTGCATTTAGTAAATTCTCTGCAGTGGAATAAGGCAGGGTTAATGTAGAAACGGATGCATCTGTTGAACTATGCATGGTAATATCAAAGCACAGGCATATTAAGCCCATATAAATATCACTGTAATGCCTTGTAATAAAGCACATAATTTCACAGTGCAGTGCATTTAATATGGTGAGGATGCACATAATACACTGGGGGTTTTTGCTGCATAAATAATGTACTTTATACACAGTCACAGTTAACTAATAATGAGAAAAGTGATTAAAAAAAGCACAAAGAAATGCACAGAATAATGTAACAGAACATATACAGTATATACAAAGGTGTCACTGTAGAATGCTAATGTACAGAATTGTTACAGTAAAGGCTTAATGAATGAAATAATATCAAAGCGCAAATATAATACAGTATTACAATAATCCTACAAGCCTTTGCAAAAGCAGTTATAATGCTTTTTTACTTGACAAAAAAAGCCAGAGCAATATAAATTACCTACAATTCAACCTTAATGAATTAGCCTTACATGCTTAATATAAAATAAAAAAGTATTTAGCTTTTTTACATATCCAAATTATTAAAAACACATGAAGACATTGATTCCTCAAAATTATACAACAAAACATAGAAACCCATTCTAATAAGTGATATATTTTAGAGAAATTATCTACTTTACATACATCTTTTGTTGGGAATATCTACTAGTCAGTGTAAAAGTATACCAAGTAGCTCAATGGAAGAGTCTTGTATTACATAATTAGACAGTAAGGAACTTTCTCCTTTAATACCACAAAGTGCGTTTCGCTATCTTCATCAGGAGGGACCTCCTATGAAGATTGAGAAGCATTGACAAATGATGTAATAACATAGCTATCATTTTACAGTGCAAAAGTAACTCTCTTTTTCACTGACGAAGCTGCTCTGTTTTGTAGCGATTTGGCGCCATGGGTCTTGTAATATGAGCTTTCCAATGATTATGTTTCATGTAATTTGATACTAATTCTTATTTGCCTTATTCTTTATGCATACAATTTCCTGATTGCAAGTTCGTTATTAGCTTTTTTTCTGGTGCTCTTTATGCATGTTTATATTTAGGATTATATATAATAGCACGCTGCCCTATAACATGTACACAGAACCTCCTAAAAGAGTGTAAACTGTTATGATTCAG
Source organism: Anomaloglossus baeobatrachus (assembly GCF_048569485.1). Lineage (NCBI taxonomy): Eukaryota > Metazoa > Chordata > Amphibia > Anura > Aromobatidae > Anomaloglossus > Anomaloglossus baeobatrachus. Next base: position 523,484,919 of record NC_134354.1, read on the forward strand.
GGACCGAGGAGGATCAAAAAATACAGAATCCCAAATAGTAACAGAGTGGCTGGAACCTTAACGGATTGCAGACCTAATCCTGACACACAACTAGAAGTAGCCATGGGATGAGCCTACGATGACCTAGTCGTCTCGACACAGCCGGAGAACTAAATATTCTCACAGATAGAAATATAAGAAAGCTAATCTGCCTCGGAGCAGTCCCCAAAGGTAGATAGATAGCCCCCCACATGTAAAGGCTGTGGTGACATAGAAAAAAACAATACAAAGCCAGAAAAGACAGATTCAGCAAAGGTGAGGCCCAAACTATATTTATAGAAAAGGATAGAAAGGAGCAACTGTCTGCAGCCGTAAAAACCCTAATAAATACCAGTACTACTGATATGGAAAAATCCTGAGGTCACACAACCTCTCCCCCACTGAATCTGCACTCAAATGTTACTGGGATCCAAAAACACTAATACAGATGAGGGACTGAATTAATACCAAGCATGACAAACACAATACCTTGCAGAATCAAGGAGCTAAGTATACAGACACTCCCAGCAGGGAATGATCCCATTCCACAAAGAACTCCACACAGACAAGCATTAGTATTAAGCAGAAAAAAACAACAAGAAAGTGGTAAACAAACAGCAGATGTACAAAGACCACTTATCTGAGAGGAGTTCTGACTGTGAGCAGGGCTGGTTACAGAATGTCCTTTACACGCATGAGACCATTGAGCACCGGCAAGGAACAAGAGAAAACTACCCAGTTATGTAGTCCCAGTCTGACCCTGATTGCCGGTCCTCTGCAGGTGTGTGACTTTCATTCGACAAATCAACTGCACCGCCAGCACTGACCACAAGAGGGAGTAAACAGTTTGAGAATGCAGAGCTATAGAGAATCTATAATCTTAAATAAACAATAAACAATTAGCAATGTATTAATAAACCAAAGTACAACGCTCACTAGTGGTTAGGTGTTGTAGCAGCAATGTTGCATGCAAGTATTAGGGAGCCCCGGTTGGCGGTGTCCCTGAATTCCACAAAGTGTGCATTGAGAAAATGAGTGATGTCACTTTTCTACTAGCTACGGAGGCCTGTTAAGGTAAAAAATACAACGCGTTTCGAAGGCACTGCCCTTCTTCATCAGGGTATGCCTTAATCTGCAATTCAGGACCCTTAAATGGACATATTGAAACTGCCCACTGGACTTGGAGACCATGAGACAAAATATGGATCTATATTATTAAAAGCATTACCATATGAGAATTGCATGTTTAAAACAAAATACTTTTATAAACACCATTTAAAATTCATCAAGGGAGGTTATATTTGAAAGCTATATAATCCCAAAAAAAGGAAATTAAAAACAAATAAAGTGAATTATGAATAATTAAAAATAAGTAGACGCATAACAACTTATAATTATATATAAATTAATAAATGGATATTGTATATGTACACATCATAGCACATGCTTGATGATTACATACAACATGTATACACAAACACACGACTATAAAAATGCCTTTAACCCCTTCAGCCCCTGGACATTTTGCGTTTTTTCGTTTAGGTTTTTCCTCTCTTTCTTCCAAGAGCCGTAACTTTTTTATGTTTCCATCAATCTTGCCATATGAGGGCTTGTTTTTTGCGGGACGAGTTGTACTTTTAAACTAAATCATAAAATTTACCATTTAGTGTACTGGAAAACAGCAAAAAAATTCCAAGTGTGGAAAAATTGCAAAAAAATTTGATCACACAATAGTTTTTGGGATTTTTTTATTTGCCGTGTTCACTGTATGGTAAAACTGATGTGTCAATGTGATGCCTGAGGTCGGTGCGAGTTTGTAGACACCAAACATGAATAGGTTACTTGTATTTAAGGGGTTAAAATAAATTCACAAGTGTGTCCAAAAAAAGTGGCGCACGGTTTGCGAATTTCCAAAACCTGTAGCTTTCTCATTTTTCGGGATCTATGGCTCAGTGATGGCTTATTTTTTGCGTCTCAAGCTGACATTTTTAACTGTACCATTTTTGCGCAGATGCTAAATTTTGATTGTCTGTTATTGCATTTTGCGCAAAATTTGCGGAGACCAAAAAACGTAATTTTGGTGTTTGGAATTTTTTTTTACGGCTGCGCCGTTTACCAATCAGATTCATTGATTTTATATTTTGATAGATCGGGAATTTCTGAATGCGGACAAAGCAAATATGTGTCTATTTTTATTTTATTAACCCTTTAATTTTCAATGAGGTGAAAGGGGGGTGATTTGAACTTTTAGGGTTTTTTTTTTACACAGTTACTAAGGTTGAAAAAAGACCTAGGGCCATCTAGTTCAACCTTCCTCCACCGTAGCCCCCACCCTGTACCTACTACCAAAAGTTCATAAAAATTTACAATCACCTCCTGGAAGACCTATTGTCTCGGGTAGAGGGAGCTTTTTGGAAAATATTAACAAATGGATAGAGTCGGTTTTGCACCCTTTTGTGGAAGGATTGCCTTCATTTATTAAGGATACAAGTGATTTCCTGAGGAGAATGGATGGACTCTTTATTGAGGATGATGCATTGATGGTTGCGGGTGATATTGAATCACTGTATACCAGTATTCGTCACGCCGACGGCCTTACAGCTGTACAATATTTTCTCCGGGGCTCCAACTTACCCTCAGGGTTCACATCATTAGTCATGCAACTTTTGGAATTTTCACTGACCCACAATTATTTTGTGTTCAAGGGGTCCTTCTATCTGCAGCTCCAGGGAACAGCGATGGGGGCCTCTTTTGCCCCCTCCTATGCCAACCTGTTCCTGGGGCTGTGGGAGAGGGACCTCCCCCTGCCGGATCTTGAGTCGTCAATGGGCCGTGTCCTTCTTTGGACACGGTACATTGACGATATTTTCCTGATCTGGCGGGGGTCTGAGGGTCAATTAAATGAGTTTATGGGGACACTTAACATCAACGACAAGAATATTAAGATCACATATCAATTCAGTGCCAACTCTTTGGACTTTTTGGATGTTGCAGTCCGGAGGGACGATCAAAATATTGTACAAACAGACATATTTAGGAAGGCCACATCATGTAATATGTTGCTCCATGCCTCTTCTGCTCATCCTCGATACATGATTGACTCGGTTCCGACCGGACAGTTCCTTCGGCTGCGAAGGATTTGTTCGGTTGATTCCGACTTTAATTATCGTGCACAGGAACTAAAAAACAGGTTCTTGGAACGTGGATACAGTAGGCGTTCTATCAAACGTGCCTACAACAAAGCAAAACATGCGTCCAGAGATACCCTCCTATATACCCCTAAAAAATCCTTGGGTCCGGAACCACTCAGGTTTGTGACCACGTACCACTCTAGATTTTCCCATATGAGAAAATGCCTAGAGAAGGCATGGCCTATCTTGTTGACGGACCCAATACTGTCATTAATTCTACCTGATAGACCACTTATCTCTATTCGAAGATCTCAAAATTTACGTGATCTTTTGGTAACAAGTCACTATGAAACTCAGGAATCCATTTCATCTTTTCTTGATGTTGGTAAACGACCGTCTGGTTCCAGACCTTGTGGACAATGTTTGGCTTGTGCTAATATGGACCGACATGATCATTTTGTTGATTCATCAGGGACAAAAACCTTTAAGATAAAAAAATCCATCACTTGCACCACCTGTGCGGTTGTGTATTATGCGGTTTGCCCTTGTCAGAAAATATATGTCGGTTTGACCACACGCCCATTTAAAATTCGGATTAGGGAACATGTCAATGGAATCAATTCCGCGACAAGTGAAGTGGACATCTCCAGTCTTAAAACGTTGCCCAAACATTTTAGGTTACATCATCAGTCTGATGGGACTCTTTTGAGATTTCACGGCATTGATTCCATTGAGACTAACATTAGAGGAGGGAGAGTTGGTGCTAATTTGGCGCGTCTGGAGGCCAAGTGGATTTGGCTTTTAAAAACCCTACAACCTATGGGTTTAAATGAAAATAGTGGTTTCTCTGCTTTTTTATGATCAATTTCTATGTCATGTCTTTTTTATGTGTTTTTAACTTTTTTCAATTTTCATTATTTTTTTAGTTTTTGCCTGACCTGGAATTTATCTTCATGGACTTCCATTTATTGCCTATATGATATGTGACTTTCTTCTCTTCCATCGTCAAAAAATCTCTGCTATATGGACTATACAGCGTTGTACTATTGTGATCTTTTTGTATTGTGACATAATATAGTATTAATATCTATTTCAAGACTCTGTGACAATTGTCACTAATATTGTTCTAGGCCTATAACAATACTCTTATGTTATGCTTTATATTGAATACAATTGTATTGCGTATACACTGTGTGCGGTTTACATGCTAGATCCACTAAGTATCGCTGTGATTACTCAGACGCATGCGCGCCCAGCGCTTATGTTCCTCCCTTCCTTGGTCGTGTCTTTAGGGGCGGCTCTACCTGTCCGATCATGTGACCTTCCTTGATCTGGTGGGCGGAGCTTAGCCCTTGACGCGGCGGCGGAAGTGGAGGATCAGCTGCTCTCGGCTCGCCTGCGTCACAGAGATACACGGCACATCTGATTGGTTTGCGGGCCTTTTTAACACACGCACAATTCCTGGCATGACACCACCCCTGACGTAGGCATCCGCCGAAACGGATGTTCGTCGGGTGGGGTGCCATCCGGTGTGACCTGTGAGACATTCCCTGGTAAGTTAACACTATGCCTTATACTATCATTGTGTCCATCTGTGGTAATGTCTCACTTGGGAGGTCTGATTATGGTATACTCCTGGAGTTCTAACAGGCACATTAGGTTCATAGTAACAAGTGTGATATGGATGTTTGTTCATTGAGCACTCCTGGAGTATATATATATAAATAAAAAAACTACCACATTAGGTTCTCAGTAACCATCGTGATACGGATTGGGGGTTTCCTATTATCTTTCCTTTCCTTCCCAACAATCCATCTATGGTTTCACCGGATTGAGCACCTTTTGTATGCTTGTCACTGTGCCTTACGTATATGCTCACAATAAATATTTATTATTGGTACTGGAAGTCTGATCGCTTCTTTTCTTGTGTATCTTTTGTAATATTGTACTATCAAGGTAAAACCTGTAGCTTTCTCATTTTTCGGGATCTATGGCTCAGTGATGGCTTATTTTTTGCGTCTCAAGCTGACGTTTTTAACTGTACCATTTTTGCGCAGATGCTAAATTTTGATTGTCTGTTATTGCATTTTGCGCAAAATTTGCGGAGACCAAAAAACGTAATTTTGGTGTTTGGAATTTTTTTTTACGGCTGCGCCGTTTACCAATCAGATTCATTGATTTTATATTTTGATAGATCGGGAATTTCTGAATGCGGACAAAGCAAATATGTGTCTATTTTTATTTTATTAACCCTTTAATTTTCAATGAGGTGAAAGGGGGGTGATTTGAACTTTTAGGGGTTTTTTTTACACAGTTACTAAGGTTGAAAAAAGACCTAGGGCCATCTAGTTCAACCTTCCTCCACCAGTTCTACATTTGGTCACTAAGTCATTTATAACCAACAATGTTTTGTGTACTGAGGAAATCATCCAGCCCTTTTTTAAAAGCTGTTATAGTATCTGCCATTACTACCTCTTGTGGTAGAGCATTCCACAGTCTGACTGCTCTAACTGTAAAGAACCCTTTCCTATTGAGCTGTTGGAATTGCTTTTCTTCCACTCGCTGTGAGTGCCCCCTGGTCATTAGTATTGTCTTTGGAAGCAATAAGTCATGTGCCAGTCCTTTATATTGACCACACATGTATATACATATAAATGAGATCTCCTCTGAGACATCTTTTTTCTAAGCTAAACATATCTAACTTTTTCAACCTGTCATCATATGGGAGGCCTTCCATTCCTTGTAGTGGTCTAGTTGCCTGCCTTTGAACTGACTCTAACTTCTGAATGTCCTTTTTAAAATGTGGAGCCCAAACTGGATCCCATATTCCAGATGTGGCTTTACAAGTGATTTATAGAAGGGTAACAATACGTTGGGATCACGGGATCTAATCTCTCTTTTTATACACCCTAGAATCTTGTTTGCTTTTGCAGCTGCTGCTTGACATTGAGTGCTGCTGCTCAGCTTATTTGTAATGAGAATACCCAAGTCCTTCTCCTGTTCTGTAGTCCCGAGTTTACTTCCATTTAATGTATACGCAGTTATAGGATTACTCCGTCCTAGGTGCATTACTTTACATTTATCAACATTAAATCTCATTTGCCAAGTATCTGCCCATTCTGACATCTTATCCAGATCTTTTTGTAATATGGACTATACAGCGTTGTACTATTGTGATCTTTTTGTATTGTGACATAATATAGTATTAATATCTATTTCAAGACTCTGTGACAATTGTCACTAATATTGTTCTAGGCCTATAACAATACTCTTATGTTATGCTTTATATTGAATACAATTGTATTGCGTATACACTGTGTGCGGTTTACATGCTAGATCCACTAAGTATCGCTGTGATTACTCAGACGCATGCGCGCCCAGCGCTTATGTTCCTCCCTTCCTTGGTCGTGTCTTTAGGGGCGGCTCTACCTGTCCGATCATGTGACCTTCCTTGATCTGGTGGGCGGAGCTTAGCCCTTGACGCGGTGGCGGAAGTGGAGGATCAGCTGCTCTCGGCTCGCCTGCGTCACAGAGATACACGGCACATCTGATTGGTTTGCGGGCCTTTTTAACACACGCACAGTTCCTGGCATGACACCACCCCTGACGTAGGCATCCGCCGAAACGGACGTTCGTCGGGTGGGGTGCCATCCGGTGTGACCTGTGAGACATTCCCTGGTAAGTTAACACTATGCCTTATACTATCATTGTGTCCATCTGTGGTAATGTCTCACTTGGGAGGTCTGATTATGGTATACTCCTGGAGTTCTAACAGGCACATTAGGTTCATAGTAACAAGTGTGATATGGATGTTTGTTCATTGAGCACTCCTGGAGTATATATATATAAATAAAAAAACTACCACATTAGGTTCTCAGTAACCATCGTGATACGGATTGGGGGTTTCCTATTATCTTTCCTTTCCTTCCCAACAATCCATCTATGGTTTCACCGGATTGAGCACCTTTTGTATGCTTGTCACTGTGCCTTACGTATATGCTCACAATAAATATTTATTATTGGTACTGGAAGTCTGATCGCTTCTTTTCTTGTGTATGTTGTTGGCTGGCGATTTTTCCATGGTCCTAATTTCACATACACCATGTCACTGATATAAATTGTGGTGTAATTGGGTTTATCATGGTGGTGTATTTGCTGGAAAGTAATTTCTTTACTCTCATTGCTGTGTTTTGCACAGGTTTCTTCTTTCTAACGGACATGGACTACCGGGCCAAAGAACAAACTTGGCTTGGTCAAATTGAGCAGGTGTTTGGCACGGATGAATCAGGCATACTCATTGAAAGTGATCTGAGAATTGATGACATATTTAAAAATATGCAGCGTCTTTTAGTGAAACGCACCAAACTATGGTGGAATAGGGCGTTCCTTAGTAAATACCTGTCCAAAAACCTCGTACCTAGAGGTCTCAGAGTACGGGTTTATTCCCACGTTCCCTGTTGCAGATGAGGAATTCATGAATAAATGGGAAGAGGCATGTGATAAATGTTCTAAAATATTTCTGGAGCTACTTATGGAGTTGAATTCTAAAACGATTGTTGATTTAGATAAAGAATTAGACATCATACATGCCAAATTTAGGTCTGATTGTCCTAGTGATAAATTGTCCTCGTATGAGAGCCAATTGGAAAAAGTCCTAGATTCTGTGGTAAAGAAAATTCAACAAACTCAGACAAATAAATTTGGCCGTGACCAACGCGATTACCAACAAAAACTGGTATATTTTTGGAGAAAACCCACTATGGATAATTCCGCATCCATTACATCAGGGTCTTCAGTAAGTGATGTGTCTGATTCCAACTTATCATCACTCTCCATGAGATCTGGTCGTCAAGTCCAAAGGGGGATGACATCCCCCTCTGTGAAAAATCGGAATTATAAACTGTTTGACCGTCCGCGTGGAAGCAATAACAAGGTAATTAATCTGAGCAATCATCAATTATCTTCAGCTGATCTTGCTCTGCTGGAAAGGGGCTTTACCTTTTCCCCGGCTGCTAGATTTGATGTATTTTCAGCAGTGAAGGATCTCAATTTATTTGCTCGATCCATGATCTTCAGGAGGCACTTTTTTGATCCTAACATTGAAATCCTCTTCCCTACAGAGGAGGAACAAGCAGCATTACGCGAATTAGAAGAACTGGCGATTGAGCATAATTCCACGGAGGAGGTAAGATCCCTCTGTCCATTCGTCCCAAATCCAAAAAGTTCCCTCCTCTTTCTACCTGTTCTTGTGTAGATCTATTTGTTAAAATAGTGAGTAGTGATTTTGAGAAGATTCCTACTTCCATTGCCAATGACAATTTATCTAGAACTGAACGTGCAAGGTTGAGGGAGCTGCGGTCTCTGCCGGATGTAGTGCTGAAGCCCGCAGATAAAGGAGGTAATGTGGTCGTTTGGCCGAGAGTGTTGTATGAGAGGGAAGCTTTTAAACAACTTAACAATAAATTGTGTTACAAGAAGATAACTTATAACCCTCTCATCACATTCTCGGCCCAGTTAAGAACGATTTTAGATTCTGCTGTGTCCAATAATGTGATCACGAAAGATCTGGCTTCGGCACTATTGGTGGCTGAGCCCGTAGCCCCCACCCTGTACCTACTACCAAAAGTTCATAAAAATTTACAATCACCTCCTGGAAGACCTATTGTCTCGGGTAGAGGGAGCTTTTTGGAAAATATTAACAAATGGATAGAGTCGGTTTTGCACCCTTTTGTGGAAGGATTGCCTTCATTTATTAAGGATACAAGTGATTTCCTGAGGAGAATGGATGGACTCTTTATTGAGGATGATGCATTGATGGTTGCGGGTGATATTGAATCACTGTATACCAGTATTCGTCACGCCGACGGCCTTACAGCTGTACAATATTTTCTCCGGGGCTCCAACTTACCCTCAGGGTTCACATCATTAGTCATGCAACTTTTGGAATTTTCACTGACCCACAATTATTTTGTGTTCAAGGGGTCCTTCTATCTGCAGCTCCAGGGAACAGCGATGGGGGCCTCTTTTGCCCCCTCCTATGCCAACCTGTTCCTGGGGCTGTGGGAGAGGGACCTCCCCCTGCCGGATCTTGAGTCGTCAATGGGCCGTGTCCTTCTTTGGACACGGTACATTGACGATATTTTCCTGATCTGGCGGGGGTCTGAGGGTCAATTAAATGAGTTTATGGGGACACTTAACATCAACGACAAGAATATTAAGATCACATAATCATTCAGTGCCAACTCTTTGGACTTTTTGGATGTTGCAGTCCGGAGGGACGATCAAAATATTGTACAAACAGACATATTTAGGAAGGCCACATCATGTAATATGTTGCTCCATGCCTCTTCTGCTCATCCTCGATACATGATTGACTCGGTTCCGACCGGACAGTTCCTTCGGCTGCGAAGGATTTGTTCGGTTGATTCCGACTTTAATTATCGTGCACAGGAACTAAAAAACAGGTTCTTGGAACGTGGATACAGTAGGCGTTCTATCAAACGTGCCTACAACAAAGCAAAACATGCGTCCAGAGATACCCTCCTATATACCCCTAAAAAATCCTTGGGTCCGGAACCACTCAGGGTTTGTGACCACGTACCACTCTAGATTTTCCCATATGAGAAAATGCCTAGAGAAGGCATGGCCTATCTTGTTGACGGACCCAATACTGTCAAAAATTCTACCTGATAGACCACTTATCTCTATTCGAAGATCTCAAAATTTACGTGATCTTTTGGTAACAAGTCACTATGAAACTCAGGAATCCATTTCATCTTTTCTTGATGTTGGTAAACGACCGTCTGGTTCCAGACCTTGTGGACAATGTTTGGCTTGTGCTAATATGGACCGACATGATCATTTTGTTGATTCATCAGGGACAAAAACCTTTAAGATAAAAAAATCCATCACTTGCACCACCTGTGCGGTTGTGTATTATGCGGTTTGCCCTTGTCAGAAAATATATGTCGGTTTGACCACACGCCCATTTAAAATTCGGATTAGGGAACATGTCAATGGAATCAATTCCGCGACAAGTGAAGTGGACATCTCCAGTCTTAAAACGTTGCCCAAACATTTTAGGTTACATCATCAGTCTGATGGGACTCTTTTGAGATTTCGCGGCATTGATTCCATTGAGACTAACATTAGAGGAGGGAGAGTTGGTGCTAATTTGGCGCGTCTGGAGGCCAAGTGGATTTGGCTTTTAAAAACCCTACAACCTATGGGTTTAAATGAAAATAGTGGTTTCTCTGCTTTTTTATGATCACTTTCTATGTCATGTCTTTTTTATGTGTTTTTAACTTTTTTCAATTTTCATTATTTTTTTAGTTTTTGCCCGACCTGGAATTTATCTTCATGGACTTCCATTTATTGCCTATATGATATGTGACTTTCTTCTCTTCCATCGTCAAAAAATCTCTGCTATATGGACTATACAGCGTTGTACTATTGTGATCTTTTTGTATTGTGACATAATATAGTATTAATATCTATTTCAAGACTCTGTGACAATTGTCACTAATATTGTTCTAGGCCTATAACAATACTCTTATGTTATGCTTTATATTGAATACAATTGTATTGCGTATACACTGTGTGCGGTTTACATGCTAGATCCACTAAGTATCGCTGTGATTACTCAGACGCATGCGCGCCCAGCGCTTATGTTCCTCCCTTCCTTGGTCGTGTCTTTAGGGGCGGCTCTACCTGTCCGATCATGTGACCTTCCTTGATCTGGTGGGCGGAGCTTAGCCCTTGACGCGGCGGCGGAAGTGGAGGATCAGCTGCTCTCGGCTCGCCTGCGTCACAGAGATACACGGCACATCTGATTGGTTTGCGGGCCTTTTTAACACACGCACAATTCCTGGCATGACACCACCCCTGACGTAGGCATCCGCCGAAACGGACGTTCGTCGGGTGGGGTGCCATCCGGTGTGACCTGTGAGACATTCCCTGGTAAGTTAACACTATGCCTTATACTATCATTGTGTCCATCTGTGGTAATGTCTCACTTGGGAGGTCTGATTATGGTATACTCCTGGAGTTCTAACAGGCACATTAGGTTCATAGTAACAAGTGTGATATGGATGTTTGTTCATTGAGCACTCCTGGAGTATATATATATAAATAAAAAAACTACCACATTAGGTTCTCAGTAACCATCGTGATACGGATTGGGGGTTTCCTATTATCTTTCCTTTCCTTCCCAACAATCCATCTATGGTTTCACCGGATTGAGCACCTTTTGTATGCTTGTCACTGTGCCTTACGTATATGCTCACAATAAATATTTATTATTGGTACTGGAAGTCTGATCGCTTCTTTTCTTGTGTATCTTTTGTAATATTGTACTATCAAGGTAAAACCTGTAGCTTTCTCATTTTTCGGGATCTATGGCTCAGTGATGGCTTATTTTTTGCGTCTCAAGCTGACGTTTTTAACTGTACCATTTTTGCGCAGATGCTAAATTTTGATTGTCTGTTATTGCATTTTGCGCAAAATTTGCGGAGACCAAAAAACGTAATTTTGGTGTTTGGAATTTTTTTTTACGGCTGCGCCGTTTACCAATCAGATTCATTGATTTTATATTTTGATAGATCGGGAATTTCTGAATGCGGACAAAGCAAATATGTGTCTATTTTTATTTTATTAACCCTTTAATTTTCAATGAGGTGAAAGGGGGGTGATTTGAACTTTTAGGGTTTTTTTTACACAGTTACTAAGGTTGAAAAAAGACCTAGGGCCATCTAGTTCAACCTTCCTCCACCAGTTCTACATTTGGTCACTAAGTCATTTATAACCAACAATGTTTTGTGTACTGAGGAAATCATCCAGCCCTTTTTTAAAAGCTGTTATAGTATCTGCCATTACTACCTCTTGTGGTAGAGCATTCCACAGTCTGACTGCTCTAACTGTAAAGAACCCTTTCCTATTGAGCTGTTGGAATTGCTTTTCTTCCACTCGCTGTGAGTGCCCCCTGGTCCTTAGTATTGTCTTTGGAAGCAATAAGTCATGTGCCAGTCCTTTATATTGACCACACATGTATATACATATAAATGAGATCTCCTCTGAGACATCTTTTTTCTAAGCTAAACATATCTAACTTTTTCAACCTGTCATCATATGGGAGGCCTTCCATTCCTTGTAGTGGTCTAGTTGCCTGCCTTTGAACTGACTCTAACTTCTGAATGTCCTTTTTAAAATGTGGAGCCCAAAAACTGGATCCCATATTCCAGATGTGGCTTTACAAGTGATTTATAGAAGGGTAACAATACGTTGGGATCACGGGATCTAATCTCTCTTTTTATACACCCTAGAATCTTGTTTGCTTTTGCAGCTGCTGCTTGACATTGAGTGCTGCTGCTCAGCTTATTTGTAATGAGAATACCCAAGTCCTTCTCCTGTTCTGTAGTCCCGAGTTTACTTCCATTTAATGTATACGCAGTTATAGGATTACTCCGTCCTAGGTGCATTACTTTACATTATCAACATTAAATCTCATTTGCCAAGTATCTGCCCATTCTGACATCTTATCCAGATCTTTTTGTAATATGGACTATACAGCGTTGTACTATTGTGATCTTTTTGTATTGTGACATAATATAGTATTAATATCTATTTCAAGACTCTGTGACAATTGTCACTAATATTGTTCTAGGCCTATAACAATACTCTTATGTTATGCTTTATATTGAATACAATTGTATTGCGTATACACTGTGTGCGGTTTACATGCTAGATCCACTAAGTATCGCTGTGATTACTCAGACGCATGCGCGCCCAGCGCTTATGTTCCTCCCTTCCTTGGTCGTGTCTTTAGGGGCGGCTCTACCTGTCCGATCATGTGACCTTCCTTGATCTGGTGGGCGGAGCTTAGCCCTTGACGCGGCGGCGGAAGTGGAGGATCAGCTGCTCTCGGCTCGCCTGCGTCACAGAGATACACGGCACATCTGATTGGTTTGCGGGCCTTTTTAACACACGCACAATTCCTGGCATGACACCACCCCTGACGTAGGCATCCGCCGAAACGGACGTTCGTCGGGTGGGGTGCCATCCGGTGTGACCTGTGAGACATTCCCTGGTAAGTTAACACTATGCCTTATACTATCATTGTGTCCATCTGTGGTAATGTCTCACTTGGGAGGTCTGATTATGGTATACTCCTGGAGTTCTAACAGGCACATTAGGTTCATAGTAACAAGTGTGATATGGATGTTTGTTCATTGAGCACTCCTGGAGTATATATATATAAATAAAAAAACTACCACATTAGGTTCTCAGTAACCATCGTGATACGGATTGGGGGTTTCCTATTATCTTTCCTTTCCTTCCCAACAATCCATCTATGGTTTCACCGGATTGAGCACCTTTTGTATGCTTGTCACTGTGCCTTACGTATATGCTCACAATAAATATTTATTATTGGTACTGGAAGTCTGATCGCTTCTTTTCTTGTGTATCTTTTGTAATATTGTACTATCAAGGTAAAACCTGTAGCTTTCTCATTTTTCGGGATCTATGGCTCAGTGATGGCTTATTTTTTGCGTCTCAAGCTGACGTTTTTAACTGTACCATTTTTGCGCAGATGCTAAATTTTGATTGTCTGTTATTGCATTTTGCGCAAAATTTGCGGAGACCAAAAAACGTAATTTTGGTGTTTGGAATTTTTTTTTACGGCTGCGCCGTTTACCAATCAGATTCATTGATTTTATATTTTGATAGATCGGGAATTTCTGAATGCGGACAAAGCAAATATGTGTCTATTTTTATTTTATTAACCCTTTAATTTTCAATGAGGTGAAAGGGGGGTGATTTGAACTTTTAGGGTTTTTTTTTACACAGTTACTAAGGTTGAAAAAAGACCTAGGGCCATCTAGTTCAACCTTCCTCCACCAGTTCTACATTTGGTCACTAAGTCATTTATAACCAACAATGTTTTGTGTACTGAGGAAATCATCCAGCCCTTTTTTAAAAGCTGTTATAGTATCTGCCATTACTACCTCTTGTGGTAGAGCATTCCACAGTCTGACTGCTCTAACTGTAAAGAACCCTTTCCTATTGAGCTGTTGGAATTGCTTTTCTTCCACTCGCTGTGAGTGCCCCCTGGTCCTTAGTATTGTCTTTGGAAGCAATAAGTCATGTGCCAGTCCTTTATATTGACCACACATGTATATACATATAAATGAGATCTCCTCTGAGACATCTTTTTTCTAAGCTAAACATATCTAACTTTTTCAACCTGTCATCATATGGGAGGCCTTCCATTCCTTGTAGTGGTCTAGTTGCCTGCCTTTGAACTGACTCTAACTTCTGAATGTCCTTTTTAAAATGTGGAGCCCAAAACTGGATCCCATATTCCAGATGTGGCTTTACAAGTGATTTATAGAAGGGTAACAATACGTTGGGATCACGGGATCTAATCTCTCTTTTTATACACCCTAGAATCTTGTTTGCTTTTGCAGCTGCTGCTTGACATTGAGTGCTGCTGCTCAGCTTATTTGTAATGAGAATACCCAAGTCCTTCTCCTGTTCTGTAGTCCCGAGTTTACTTCCATTTAATGTATACGCAGTTATAGGATTACTCCGTCCTAGGTGCATTACTTTACATTTATCAACATTAAATCTCATTTGCCAAGTATCTGCCCATTCTGACATCTTATCCAGATCTTTTTGTAATATGGACTATACAGCGTTGTACTATTGTGATCTTTTTGTATTGTGACATAATATAGTATTAATATCTATTTCAAGACTCTGTGACAATTGTCACTAATATTGTTCTAGGCCTATAACAATACTCTTATGTTATGCTTTATATTGAATACAATTGTATTGCGTATACACTGTGTGCGGTTTACATGCTAGATCCACTAAGTATCGCTGTGATTACTCAGACGCATGCGCGCCCAGCGCTTATGTTCCTCCCTTCCTTGGTCGTGTCTTTAGGGGCGGCTCTACCTGTCCGATCATGTGACCTTCCTTGATCTGGTGGGCGGAGCTTAGCCCTTGACGCGGCGGCGGAAGTGGAGGATCAGCTGCTCTCGGCTCGCCTGCGTCACAGAGATACACGGCACATCTGATTGGTTTGCGGGCCTTTTTAACACACGCACAATTCCTGGCATGACACCACCCCTGACGTAGGCATCCGCCGAAACGGACGTTCGTCGGGTGGGGTGCCATCCGGTGTGACCTGTGAGACATTCCCTGGTAAGTTAACACTATGCCTTATACTATCATTGTGTCCATCTGTGGTAATGTCTCACTTGGGAGGTCTGATTATGGTATACTCCTGGAGTTCTAACAGGCACATTAGGTTCATAGTAACAAGTGTGATATGGATGTTTGTTCATTGAGCACTCCTGGAGTATATATATATAAATAAAAAAACTACCACATTAGGTTCTCAGTAACCATCGTGATACGGATTGGGGGTTTCCTATTATCTTTCCTTTCCTTCCCAACAATCCATCTATGGTTTCACCGGATTGAGCACCTTTTGTATGCTTGTCACTGTGCCTTACGTATATGCTCACAATAAATATTTATTATTGGTACTGGAAGTCTGATCGCTTCTTTTCTTGTGTATCTTTTGTAATATTGTACTATCAAGGTAAAACCTGTAGCTTTCTCATTTTTCGGGATCTATGGCTCAGTGATGGCTTATTTTTTGCGTCTCAAGCTGACGTTTTTAACTGTACCATTTTTGCGCAGATGCTAAATTTTGATTGTCTGTTATTGCATTTTGCGCAAAATTTGCGGAGACCAAAAAACGTAATTTTGGTGTTTGGAATTTTTTTTTACGGCTGCGCCGTTTACCAATCAGATTCATTGATTTTATATTTTGATAGATCGGGAATTTCTGAATGCGGACAAAGCAAATATGTGTCTATTTTTATTTTATTAACCCTTTAATTTTCAATGAGGTGAAAGGGGGGTGATTTGAACTTTTAGGGGTTTTTTTTACACAGTTACTAAGGTTGAAAAAAGACCTAGGGCCATCTAGTTCAACCTTCCTCCACCAGTTCTACATTTGGTCACTAAGTCATTTATAACCAACAATGTTTTGTGTACTGAGGAAATCATCCAGCCCTTTTTTAAAAGCTGTTATAGTATCTGCCATTACTACCTCTTGTGGTAGAGCATTCCACAGTCTGACTGCTCTAACTGTAAAGAACCCTTTCCTATTGAGCTGTTGGAATTGCTTTTCTTCCACTCGCTGTGAGTGCCCCCTGGTCCTTAGTATTGTCTTTGGAAGCAATAAGTCATGTGCCAGTCCTTTATATTGACCACACATGTATATACATATAAATGAGATCTCCTCTGAGACATCTTTTTTCTAAGCTAAACATATCTAACTTTTTCAACCTGTCATCATATGGGAGGCCTTCCATTCCTTGTAGTGGTCTAGTTGCCTGCCTTTGAACTGACTCTAACTTCTGAATGTCCTTTTTAAAATGTGGAGCCCAAAACTGGATCCCATATTCCAGATGTGGCTTTACAAGTGATTTATAGAAGGGTAACAATACGTTGGGATCACGGGATCTAATCTCTCTTTTTATACACCCTAGAATCTTGTTTGCTTTTGCAGCTGCTGCTTGACATTGAGTGCTGCTGCTCAGCTTATTTGTAATGAGAATACCCAAGTCCTTCTCCTGTTCTGTAGTCCCGAGTTTACTTCCATTTAATGTATACGCAGTTATAGGATTACTCCGTCCTAGGTGCATTACTTTACATTTATCAACATTAAATCTCATTTGCCAAGTATCTGCCCATTCTGACATCTTATCCAGATCTTTTTGTAATATGGACTATACAGCGTTGTACTATTGTGATCTTTTTGTATTGTGACATAATATAGTATTAATATCTATTTCAAGACTCTGTGACAATTGTCACTAATATTGTTCTAGGCCTATAACAATACTCTTATGTTATGCTTTATATTGAATACAATTGTATTGCGTATACACTGTGTGCGGTTTACATGCTAGATCCACTAAGTATCGCTGTGATTACTCAGACGCATGCGCGCCCAGCGCTTATGTTCCTCCCTTCCTTGGTCGTGTCTTTAGGGGCGGCTCTACCTGTCCGATCATGTGACCTTCCTTGATCTGGTGGGCGGAGCTTAGCCCTTGACGCGGCGGCGGAAGTGGAGGATCAGCTGCTCTCGGCTCGCCTGCGTCACAGAGATACACGGCACATCTGATTGGTTTGCGGGCCTTTTTAACACACGCACAATTCCTGGCATGACACCACCCCTGACGTAGGCATCCGCCGAAACGGACGTTCGTCGGGTGGGGTGCCATCCGGTGTGACCTGTGAGACATTCCCTGGTAAGTTAACACTATGCCTTATACTATCATTGTGTCCATCTGTGGTAATGTCTCACTTGGGAGGTCTGATTATGGTATACTCCTGGAGTTCTAACAGGCACATTAGGTTCATAGTAACAAGTGTGATATGGATGTTTGTTCATTGAGCACTCCTGGAGTATATATATATAAATAAAAAAACTACCACATTAGGTTCTCAGT